>NC_136699.1:14316275-14923775 GCF_947650265.1 Symphodus melops
CACAGATTGGCTTTTACTACATGATTATTTTGAGTTCCTTAAACCACTCTCACGAGGAAAATGTCAGATAGAGTGATTTACAGCATGATGCCAAAATAGCCTCTTTTTTTACTTTTCTACTGTAAATATTCTCAGTGACTGAAAGTGATAGCGACAGAACTACATCACCAAAAACAAAAGAGGCACCACTTTGTCCACAAACCAAACATATCACAAAACAGGGATTGTGCTTTCATTTTCCTTTAGTTCACTTTTCTTTACATTTCCCCAGTTTTACATATTAATTGGTTCCTGCCTTTGAAATCATAGCGTGAAAACTGTAAAGAACATTTACTTTTTCACAATAATAGCCCTTACATTTTTTTTTACAAACCTTGAAATGTAAAACAAACGTTTATGTGTTGTACTTGTGATGTCTAGAGCTTGCAAACTGTTTTCATTCGCTGCTTTTACATATGAGAGATTTATTATATAAAACCTGCCAGCGTCAAGAGCCATTGTTATCTTTGATGGGAATCTGTCAGAAGGAGAAAGTGAAGGTGATGTTTGGGCTGAACCCGAAGAACAAAGACCACTTCGGCATCATGATGTATCACAAGAACCGGCTCATTAAAGCCTACGAGAAAGTGGGCTGCCAACTGAAGGTAGTGAACGATTATTTAACTGAATGTAAGTGTTGAATAAATGGAAATCGTCCTTTTTTTAATCTTACTCCTACCTCTTACAGACTTCAGGTCAAAGGTCAGGAGTCGGGGTCATTGGGGTCATCGAGTGTAACTTTCTCAAACCAGCTCACAACAAGCAAGACTTTGAATACACCAAAGAGTACAGGTACGTTACACACGAAAACACTTGTGCTCATAGGAGTTATGGCGTAAAGAGAAAGTGCTGCTTGGTATTATATTTCAGACTTTGTGGACAAACAATGGGCTTCATTCTCCAACATGAACTTTTTCTTCTTCTCTCTCTGTTTTCAAGAAAGTTTTTTAATGACTCTGACTTTTGTTCTTAGCTTTGATGACGGTCTAAAAACACTGGAGAGCACTGAAATGTAATAACCAACTATTGTATTTGACTTCACTTGGTTCGAGCCCTCTTCTGATTACAGCCCTATCTAAATGAGTGATATCATCAACACACGTTTGTAGTTCATAGTCACTACTGACTTTGCTTCTAAATGTAATATAATCTATCAGCCTGTTTGTGTTTCACTTTGAGCTGCACTGCCTCTATTTCAGAACTAATAGTTAAACATTATAGTCATGCTCTCAGTCTTTTCACTGTTTCATTTGGGTATACCAGTCATCTCTCTGCTTCCCCTCTGTCCTCTGAAGTCCTACGCCCTTATATGGGCGTAATATCTTAGTTAATAAGGAATAACAGGCATGAGATTCCAGTTTATGAGGACATCAATTAGGGAACACATGCAAATAATTAAGCTGTTAAGACATGGTGAACTTTAGAATCTACTGAAGAACTTATTGATATTGATGAATGAAGCCCATTGGGAAGCACCAAGGACACATGCAGCACTCCCTGGACTCACCAAATGTGAGAGTTTCAGATAAATGAACTGATCAAGAAACTTAAAAATGATCACAATGTCTTTAAAGTTGTTTGGTTATTAAACAGAGTGTTCTTAGAATACATGCCTGGTATGTACTCTTACGTCTTATGTGTGCTGTGGAAGGTGTGACACTTTGGAAAGCAGAGACAGAAATGTACTGTATCGTCTGTTTCCCTTTTCAAGACTCACCCTGGGTGCATTAGGCTTAAAGCTCAACGATTACTGGAAGGAGGTGTCAGAGAAGAAGGCCAGAGAGCGAGAGTTTCAGGCTGTCGACAATGATGAAGATGATGACGAGCATAAAGCGGACATGTGAGTGTTCATTCTTTTCTTCCCTTTCAAGGATCTCTTTATATGATCAGTATATATCATGATGATTCTCATCATATGTTGGATGGAGGACAACACCAAAAGTTAAGACGACTGAGGTTCATGTTGTCTCTTTCTGGATAATGTTGACCGAGGCAGGTCAGATCGTATCGCTTGGTAGAGGAGCTTTATAGTCAAACAGAGAGTTAAGATGAGTTTTTCCAAAGCTTGAAACAAGAGAATTGAGTTGCTGCTCTCTTTGCAGCAGCTGAGAACTTAAAGAGCTTTTAAAAATAGCAGAGCTGGTACGATGACATGTCAAGCTTAAAAAATGAAGCGGTCCAATTGAATAAGTTCATGTTCTAGACGATGTTATTGCTTGAAAAGCACAGTCATGAACACAAAGCTATTCTTTAAGAGCATTTGAAAATCTTTGTGGGGAATTGACTGTCATGCCCACGTGTGTTTCCTGTAGACAGCTCTCATGGATGTACTGTATATCTGTGTGTACAGGGCTCCTGTGTGGTTACAGTGTGAAGACTGCCTGAAGTGGCGAAGTGTCCCTGCAGGTCATTATAAAGTGGTTCCTGAAAGCTGGAACTGCAGCCAGAACCCAAATCCACGTTACAGGTGAGTTTTTTTTTTTTTTTTAAGTATAATGTTCTTGGATGTGTTCAAGAACTCATGCAGACAGCAAAGCGGACCATTGTTGTGGACGAGAGCAGGGCAGTATAATGAAGTCAGGTTAGCACACAATATCAAAGAATCAAAGTTATTATATTATTATTTATAGCCCCGTGTTACAACAGAATGTTTTATTAATCACTTAAACAAGGGGAAAACCAGAGCAATCTGGACTTCTGTCAGCTTCAAATATTGTCCTGTATATTCAAAATGTATAAACAGGCAATAAATGAAATGAATGTCGTCATCATTTGGAGGAAATGTAACATTGTGTGACAGAGGAGTCAAAAAAAGTTAAGATTCGTTTCATTTAGCTTTCTGTCTCCTAACTATGATCAAAGTGTAGAAAACAGAGCTATTAGCTGTGTGTGTGTGTGTGTGTGTGTGCGCGTGTGTGTGTGTTTTCTCGTCTGTAACAGGCAGTTTTAAGCGTGGCCTCTTTGTGTTTCAGAAGCTGCTCCTCGCCAGAGGAAGCAGACGACAGCGAGGAGCAGTTGACACCCAGTTACCAGAAAACCCACAAGAAACAGTAAATGCAATTTTCTCTTGACCTCTCGAATTGTGTGTGTGTGTGTGTGTGTGTGTGTGTGTGTGTGTGTGTGAGTATGTGTGAGTATGTGTGAGTATGTGTGAGTATGTGTGAGTATGTGAGAAAAACATATGTCACTTCTCTCTTCATGTCTATATGTCTCTGAGGTTTCATTTGCAATTTTTGGATGGATTTCTATTTCTCAGTTTCACAATCTTTTTTTTTTCCGGTGGTTGCACATGTGACTACGTTTCTAAAAAAGTGGAGAAATGTCTGCTTTCAGTCGGCACAGGAGAGACAAGAAACATGTCAGTTCTTTAAAGTCCTAAGATTTGATCAGTTAGCTTTGTAATGATTAACAATCATTACAAAGTAACCAGTCATCCTACTAGAAATCCCAGTGTAGAATCCCATGTCACCGAGTTTAACTTTAATCAAGTTAGGGCCACAACAAAGAGGTATGTAGGCCTATGCTCAAGAGACGTTTCTTTTGCTTTTAAATAAGTGTAAAGATCAACAGTACCTGTTATCAAATTAAGTCAGACACATTTTTAGAATCAAACCTCATCATTTATCTGTGAATCTGTAAACTCCTTTATCTTTTCTTTCCTTCCTGTAGAGATCTTCCAAAAAGCCGAAAAAGAGAAAAATCATTAGAGGTTTGTTCTTTTTTGACTGATAAAGATTCCAGCACACTGTTTCTGTACCTTCTCCTGGTACTTCATGCTTGGTTGTTTGTGTTACAGGTATGTGGGTTTCAGGACCAAGGTGCAAAATGTCAAATCCTCTCACGCAGTTCATCAGAGCCAAGCCAGCCCACCTTCCAAACCACACACGCGTCTCCTCGCAAAAGAAGTGCAGACACATGCCAGACAGAGGAAATCACACCAGAACCAGATCACACAATCTCCGACCCGCTGGCAAATTATCATACAGACACTCAGACACGTGGTTCACAAAGTTCAATCACAGCTGAGGCCTCACACACAGGACAGAAACCTGCTGGAGCTGTCATTAAGTGCCAGAATCAAGTCGCACCAAGAGAAACTCATGAGGGGGAGGGATATGAAGAGGAGGAGACGGAGAGAGAAGATCACAACATGAACTTCTTAAGGTGGGACATGTTGCAAATAAATTTAAGGTTATTCATTTCAGCTCTCACTGAAAGCGTTTTAGAGGCTCAATGACACAGTGGTCAGAAAGAAAAGTCTCATCAAGGACAATAAAACCTCGAAACTTCTGCTACAGACAGATTGGTGTTAAAAAAAAAAATCAATCATGAACTCTACCCGCATTTCCAAATGTCAATGTGGCCTTAATCTTTGTAAAGGCTCAAATCCTTCACTTTTTTCCCAAATCCTGTTGCATAATGTTTGCAGTGACCCATTTATCTTCTCTGAGGGACGACAGTAACTGACAAAAACACTGGCAAGAGATAAGCATGAAAATTAGAGGTGGTAGTAATAATCACGAAAGCCCTGATACTGAATTGTAGGATTGTCAGATCTGCATGATCAAACAACAATATGACAAAAAATACCTCTTGAGAAATGTTCATTGTTATCTATTACCTGTCTCGGGGATGATTTTTATCCAAGCTGACGAGTTTCCATTCTCTGCAGCATCAAAAGGAAGCTGGGCTCTTTATTCTCCTATGCAAACAAGAAGCGCTGTTTTTTGGAGGAGCAACAGCCTTCCTCTGAAAGTATGTCAGAGGACAGGAATCATGAGAAACAAGCAACTAAACCCGTAAAGACAAAGCAGGACAGCAGCAGCCGAGTGGAGAAAAGAGGTGACGCGGCACAGAGACCCCCCACCAGCCTCCCCTGGACCCACTCACTCCCCTCCACCCAGACAGTGATGGTTTCTCCACTCAGTCGAAACCAGTGGTCAGGGCCTCCAGAGCGGAGTGACCGAGAGGCTAACATGCAGAGGCTGGATGGGTTGGAGAAAGAAGTCCAGAGGCTTCGTAGGCTTTTATGTCTGCAAGTCACAAAGATAACTCAAGGCACGATGACGGAGACTGATAGCAGAGCCTCGAATGAAACAGTCGGGCTGATGGCGGCACCTGAATCCAAAGAGAACAGAGACATCGGCTGCCAGACGGACGAAGCGGAGGTCAGCAGAGTTGTTAGAAAATATTTAAGAAATATTACAGAAGTCATATTCTTAATTCTCTCTGAGGCAAGTCATCCACTCAAAGTGTTTTTACACTCTAAAAGTATGCATTGTAAAATTGTCACATTATTTTGTTTTAGTTTCAACTTGGCATTTTTGCTCTTGAATATCATTTGCTCAATATGCTTTGTAAATTAGACCTTGAGATAGAGCAGACAGCGGTAGAAGTTGTTGTGCAATATATAGGGAGCCATCAACAGCTGCGATCCATTCCATGTGAATCAGGCTCTCTGTGTACTTTTCTTCTGTCCTGTCTCTACATCAAGAGCTCCTCGTCGTTCAGCATCCTGACTCAGGCTCAAGGACTTCAGGGTCTCATGGACCAGGGTGAGAGAGCTGTGTGTGGATCCGAGGAGCAGCCAGAGCAGAACCAATCCGAGACAGAAAAGGCTGAAACTCTGAGCAGGGTCAGTGAGAACAAGTCCTGTGAAGACGACAGGTGAGTAAACTCGGCAAACATGCATACTGTTTATGCACAGGATAGACTATATGCAGTGTTAAGAATTTCACTTGTAATTGTTTATGACGCAGGTTAAAGGCAGTTTTCTGGGGGGGTTGGAGTACTGTACTTTATGATCTATTTATTTGCTGTTTGTACAGACAAGGAGGTAAACATACGCACATAGCTGAAATGAGTACCAGTCTAGACTAGAGTTTAAGGCCAGACTTTCTAAACATCGCAAGTTGCATTCCTCAGATAACAACATCTGTTTCCTTATACCTGCAAGTCGGTTTTTTTAAAGTCTTCTCCTGTTTCTGCTCGGAGTACTTTGTGCACAGGGTCGAAAATGCTTTTCTATGAAAGTAAGACCAATCCAAACAATCTCAGAAAGCAAGATGAATCACTTTTTTTTTTAAATAAAGTCCTTTATTTAGGTGCTCTTGTTCCCATGATTGCTTTTTCAATGAAAAACATTTTTAATAACCCTTGACAAAGTTTCATCCCAGTGACTGAAATGTTTGATATCTGTTCACAAATCAGATCTGCACAGGAGAATCTGCATGATATCCGAAACAACGTGGTGACGCTCCTCACGGCCCTCCTGCCTCAGCTGGACCTGGCTGGCATCAGTCTGGAGACCAGCGATGTCGACAACATTCTGCAGCAGATCATAGAAGTCAACTCACTGAAGATATGATCAGCTCTGTTATAAAACACGGCAGGTTTTTAAGCCACTGATTTTCATATTTTTACTTTTTTTAAAAATTATATTATTAGAAGCTAACCCTGAAGAAAAGTTGTATTCAGCTTTGTTTGAATAAGCTTTGTAGTTGATACTTTTATTAATGTTTGTCCACTGAGATGCACATTGATATCGAGGTTGTTTTTTTGCTCGCTTGCTGTTGTTCACGTTATTTTAAATGTTATGCTTTTGATGGTGCTTTAAGTAATTGCATTGTGAGCCATGGATGTTGTGATTTTGTACTGTTTGTTACAGTTTTTACAATTGCATTAAAACACTGAAAAGGTTGTGAAATGCCTCCTGATTTTGAAAGCTGCAGTACGTCTCTCGTACCACAAGATGGCATTGTCTAACACCAATCTAGTCCAACTACACCACGGATTTACATAAACCAAGCTAAATATAGTTTTCAATGTGTTTGCCTAAATTTAATGTATGTTAGGTCGATACATCATTTACCAGTGTGACACAGCCCGATTTAAACATATTAACAATAACAGCAGTATAAACTCATTTCCCAACACTGTGTATTACGTGATAACGGGATAGAGAACTCCATTAATTTAAACACGTGCGTCTTGCTCTGAAACAAGTGATCAAGAAGGCACTTAATTAAAAGTATACAATTAAAAAAAAAAATTGTTTCGATCAGGAAATGTGTCTCTCAAACCTTTGAGACAAAACGTCCTGGAGCGATTAAAGTTAGGATCAAATAGCCTAACATATTAAATTTGTTAAATATTATTACGTGACATGTATATTACTATTGCAAATGTTTGTATGATGTGTTTTCTTCTTTTTCAGAGTATATTAGATTCGTAGTTTGTGTTCAACTGACAAATGTATCCTCAGGGAATCTAACTCTATCATAAGAGCGCGCACAATCTCCCCAACACACTCCCACCACGCGCCCCCACGTGCAACTTCAGCTTCCCCGTTTTCTTGTCCTCCTCTCTCCACCCTCACCTCCTCCTTTCCTTCCTTTAAATGTTTCAGCCCAGAGCAGTGGCAGCAGACAGAGCTGGGCCAGTGTTTGACCCGCACACCGAAATGACAGCGAGCCGCCTCCTGCTGCTGCTGCTGCTCTGCTGCTCCGCCGGCGAAACTCTTGACTCCTCCGCGACAGTCAGACATTATTATGTTGCAGCTGTAGAGATCGGCTGGGACTACATCCACTTGGACCAAGTAGAGCCTTCATCCACACAAAGGTGAATAAGCCATCGTCTTTGTTTTAATAAGGATAAACTGCTATAATGTCTCTGGGACATTTCCCATTTTATCAAAGGCTGCTTTGTTCAAACACTTGGGAGAAAGTTGCAGTTATAGTAAAGTTGGTGTAATAATAATACATAGTAGAATAATAACGAGGCTACAATCGTTAAAACAGTTGTATTATTAGGCCTGCTTTCTTTTGTTGTTTAACTTTACAATGTTTTGTGTCAAGTTCATGAAAAATATTGATATTGCAGTAGGCTATATAAACATGGGTAAATTCTATGTTGATAAATAAGTTTAAGTATTTTTCTTATAACACGCAGGCTGTGTAATGTATCTTTCATTTTGTTTTATTTTAGGACAAGATCTAAAGATATTCCTCAAAAGTACATTAAGGCGGTGTACAGAGAGTACACAGATTCAACATTCACTGTGCCTAAGTCAAAGCCAACATGGATGGGTAGGCCCCTTTATTTGGTATTCTTACCAAATCTTCTTTTATTTATTTATTTATTTATTTTAATTTATTTATTTGTCATTCTTTTTTCCCCCCTTTTTTTTTGGGGGGGGGGGGGTGGAGGGGTGTATCTGCCTTTATTTGATGATGGGGAGAGAATGGGGATTGGCATAAGGGAAAGGAACCACAGGCCGGACTCACACTCGGGCCGCATAGTTTGAGAACTATAGCCTCCATGCGTGGGTTAGATCTATAAATTGCCATAATCTGCTAAGCTAAATATAAAACGTGTTTTCAGTCGTTTAAGACAATGATTTGAAGACTAACGTTGTGAATTGTTGCAATGTTTGCCCAACTTTTCAACACAAATAACAGACGTTGATTGTTGCTGCTTGAATTCAGGGCATCATCAAATATGTTTTGAATCTTCTCATGTTCTGATTTCAGGCATTCAAGGTCCTGTGATCATGGCCAAAGCCACTGACAGGGTGGTGGTCCACTTCAAAAACCTGGCCTCCCAGCCGTATAGTATCAGCCCAGTGGGAATCAGCTACTGGAAACAGTCTGAAGGTAGAGAGCTGAATGGAAGAGATGAGATCGTCCTTTAAATGTGAAACGTTTTACTTTCTCTTCTGCCCTTCAGTCGTGAACATTAGTCATATCCATCCTAATCTTCTTGTTATTTTTTGACTCAGCATTTTGACTCATAATCCTTTGATAATGTGAAATCCATGTAACAGCATAAATGAACCAATGACAAACTATAAAAAAAAAAGCGCAGTGATTCAATATTGCTTTTACGGCATCGTGAGAAAAAATCCTAAATGATTTTCTTACTCTTTCTTTGGAAGTCTGAAATAATTTTGAGAAAGAAAAAAAGGAGAACAGAGAAGATACATGCTGAGACTGGCAGTAAATATCAAAGCATTAAGAACCAGAACCATTTGTTTCATGGAATAGATTACTTGCCCAAAACGTCCCCTCCTTATTCTTTAGAAACTATAGTGAGCAACGGTTGTCACTATCTTGTGTGTGCAGTTTCCTGAGAGCTAAGCTGTCAATCTTACAGCAACAGTTCTCCACACAGAAATCCTAGAGGCTGTTCGATCATAGAGAAAATGTGAGGCTATCCCTGACCTGGAAGGATTTGAAGGTTCATACTCTTCACAGAACGTGTTGGCGTATGTCCTAATGCTTCTGAAGATTTAAAGCAGTCATTTCCTGTGAATGGTTCAAGTCTTCCTGCCTCAGGGTTTGATTCCTATTAGAGGGTTCAGCATAATCATTACAAGCTGAGTAGTCACAGCAAAGAACGAGCTGTCATGAAGCCTTTATTTTAAGCATAGTATTTATATGAAAGCAATATTGCAATATCACATACGATATCATTACTTTGTGGTATTTAAAAGTTTTTTTATTTGTTTTTGTTTTTTGGTGAGAGCTCATATTTAATATGCCTAAATCAGAGTCGTCTAGTCACTGTTATTATGGCCTGAAGGGACATAAGACCATTGGACTTTTCCTTTTCCTACTTTGACTCAGCTCTGCTGCTGCATTTAAAGAGTCATGACCTGTCTTTTCTGTACAGGAGCTGGATATGATGACTCAACAGCAGGTCAGGAGAAGGAGGATGATGCCGTCCCTCCTGGAGGATACTATGCGTATGTGTGGGACATCAGTGCCAAAGACGGTCCAACCGTCGGTGATCCAGAGTGTCTCACCTACTCTTACTCATCCCAGGTGGACACTGTCCGCGATGTCAACTCTGGACTCATCGGTGCCCTGCTAATCTGCAAATCAAGTATGTTTTTAAAAAGAAAAAATGGGGCATATTATATTGCCAAAAAGGTTCTTTATGTCATCTATTGGTCTTCAAAGCCCCTTCGCCATCTCATAACCTATAAAAGCATGTACAATATAAGAGCAGATACATACAAAGGAACACAAAACATTTCATGAATCGGAAGTTATCCAGTTATTTGAATTTAAACTTTATTTTACAAAAGTAATGTTTTTATCTCGATCACACAAATCATTTACAGAAAGGATGATGCGGATACAGCATAAAGGGGTTACTGCTGTTCAAATACGGATGTTGTGCTAAAATTGAACTTTTAAAAAGTGAAACAAATATTGGACAGAAATGTTTCAAAGCTGTTTGAATAGTACAAATCCATTCAGCCACACACAAAGAAGATACACTCTAAATGTTTAAATCAAGAAACTGGCTTGCCACAGATTTGAGGAAGTTGGCTCTCAATAAACATTTAACCTTTTTCAAGGTCTCCTTCATGAGTCCTACTTAGAGGATTATGGCAGGTGCACAGATAAGCTCTCCATAATTATGTAAAAAAAATAATTTAGAAACATCATTACATGATACTGTGCTCATGAGTGTAGCTGTTTGAACTGTAGACTTGTATTATCTGTTTGTTTATTTTACTGTAACTTGAAATGTATATATCTTGTCTTTATTGTTTTTGTCATCAATCTGTTTAAACTGTTCTCTCGACATTTTAAATGAGGGGTCTCCCCTCAGTGATGTCGCGAGATTAAATTAAGGTTGAATGGAAAGGGCCCTTTTTTAGTTGTCTAAATGGTCCACTAAGCTCATGGCCATAACAAGTATACCTTTTTATTTAGTGTGTGTGTAGTGTAACCTTTCAAATGAATTATTTCAAGTTTGAAAATCAGCTAAACTGAAATGCAGTTTCAATGTATTTTTTCAATCCAATCACATTAGTGTGCCTCCACTCTTAGATGTTTTGAGCTAATTGGCAAGATGTTTAGAGGGACATGTGTGACATGGTGATGTGAATAAGGTTTAATGTTTGCCATGATCACCACCTCAGATAAGCATGTAAGTATGATATGATGACTTATACACTCTAAGTAATAATTTTCTCAGCTCTTTGATCAATAGAGATATTAAAAATGATACAGATATGATAAGATAATGGACCCACACTGAAAGTCAGATACTTGCCCAAGTCTCTACAACTCAGAGAGGTGGATGTGAACATTGCTTCAAATAATTGTGAAGACATGATGGCGCTTGTATGATGTGTGCACTTGTTTCCAGGTGCCTTCAAAGCGGATGGCCAGTGGAAAAATCCACCATTTGTCCTACTGTTTGCCGTGTTCGATGAGACAAAAAGCTGGTATGGGGAGATAGGAGAGAGAAGGAGCAGAGAGAAGTTTAAGAGGGGCCCTGAGAGGAGAGAATACCACACCATCAATGGATACGTCAATTCAACGTTACCTGGTAATGAGCCACACTGGCTGTAGACCACAAGCTTGTTCCATGAAGCTGTGTTGTAATGTTAAGTGTTGCTAACATTGTGCTTGGTTTATCAGCGGTCAACACAGGAACATGGCCTCATTCTCTCTCCATCTGTTTGTGCATCTGCATGCAGGTTTAAAAGTGTGTCAGGGTCAAACCAATGTGTTATGGCATCTGATTGGAATGGGCACAGCTTCAGAAATCCACTCCATTCAGTTTCAGGGTCACACCCTGCAGGTAACTCAGGTTTTCACATCCTTGCCAGTCATAACAAACCACTTTAAGATTAACTGAGACATTTCTTGATTATCTAAATTGGATTTTTGCATGATTATTATACAGATCTGAAAAAGTCAATGAATTGTCCCTTATAAGTCTTTCTCCCCCCCCCCCAAAAAAAAAAAAAAACAGAAACAAATGGTATTTAAGGATTCTTAGGTTTTTGTAGGGTTCGTTCTCCTTTTTTTTAAAATTGTACCACATTAATTTTTTCTTTTAGGTGTTGACACATCGTAAAGCCACTGTGGAAGTGACCCCTATGTCATTCATCAGCGCAGAACTGAGACCTACTACTGTTGGTCGCTTTCTCATTAGCTGTAAGATACATGCTCACCGCCATGGTAAGAAAGAGTCAAAAAGTCCCCCAGACTTTTTTTTCTCCTTTCAAAGAAGTTAAATCACCTCTATTTCAAAGGTGACTTTGATTTTTACATTACTTTCCCACACAGATGGTATGAATGCTATGTTCGTGGTGGAAAAATGCCCTAAGCCTGCCGTTCTGCCGGGACCTGACCTGCGTAACGCCAAATACAAGAATGACGGCGCCAACAGTTACGAAGACAGCTACTTTGATGACACTGAATACAACACAGTAAGCTTTCAAAAACCACAAGTGCAAGTCAGAGCTTTTGGGGGAGAGCAGTCAAGAACCTGGCAGCACTACATCGCTATTGAAGAGGTTAGCTGGGACTACACTGGTCATCTCAAACCCACAGACAGGTAGGAGAGATTCATGGGAGGAAAATGGAGGTCATCAAGTTGGTCACTACATTGAACTGGATGGTGTCTTTTTTTCTTGGATACAATAGTGAGATGCAGTCTGGGTACTTGCCTGAAGCTCCACATCACCTAGGCTACAGGTATAAAAAGGTGGCTTATGTGGAATACACAGACAAATCTTTCACTCAGAGGAAAAATGCTCCAACTGTTGCTCCAACACTGCTGGGTCCACTTCTAAAGGGAAAAGTCAACGATCAAATCTATGTGAGTCAATGACATGTTCAGCATGATCACTTATACCTTTGTGACCATATGAAACTCTTTGTCATTCTTTGTACTCATCAATTACCGTTTTGAAATGTGTCCAGATCACTTTGAAAAACCGGGCTGATCGTCCTTTCAATATTTACCCCATTGGCCTGACCCAGATATTACCACTGGACAAATCTGCAAATGGTAAGCATTGTCTTTTGTGCAAACCAACAGACAAAAACAAAATATGTTTAAGAGTTGAAGTGGTGTAAACTTAATGGTCCAGTATCAGATGGATATTAGGAATCTTGCAGAACCCAAGTCTCTGACAGTCTCTATACTTCTCCCAAACTCAAGAGTTTGGGAGAAGTATAGTTCTTCTTACTCGCCTCCCTTTCCATGCTAGAATAGCAGGGAATGAGGTTCAAATAAGTCAATAAGGCTGATCAAGTACTACTAAGTACTCAGTGAAGAAACCCCTCATCCCAATTATGCCCTCGTGCTCTGCTGATAAATTACATAACCTACCACATTGCCCTTAGTCACCAGCGCAATTCCAACAGCATTGCTACCAATAACAGACTCAGGCTCCATGAGTGTGAGCTAACATGGTAGTGACAACTGCTGAGACTATCTATTTTTCACATGGCCTCCAGCATGTTTCACTTACTCACCAGACTTACTGCTTAACAGTAAGAAAATTTGGCAAGTTTTTCATAGGCACAAACCCACATACTCAGCTCTGCTGCTTATCCCACAAATACATGTTGGTAACAAATGTGACACCGTTTAAAAGGGAAATAAATTAGCCTGCTAACAGTTTAAGATTTAGTAAGCATTGTTACTACAAAGAAATGATCTACCAAACACAAATGTACTTACTTCATGTGCAATGTTTATTCCTATGTTTTCTTGTCTTATGCTTGAGTTATTTGCCTCTATTCTGCTCCTCACATCAGAGTTCAGTATAATCTTATTTCATCAAATATTTGCAGAGAAGGACCTGCAATCAATGGGTATTCCCCCTAACGGGACCTTTAGCTATGTTTGGAGGCTTACAATTGATGATGGACCCTTAAAGGGAGACCCCGAGTGTCTGACTCAACTGTATCAGAGCACCGTCAACCCAGAGAGGGACTTAGCCTCTGGGCTGGTGGGCAACCTGCTCATCTGCAAGCATGGAGCCATAGACACCAGAGGACGTCTGGTGAGAAAAAAGTCTCTGTTAAATCAACTTTTCAGATCGATGCTTTTCACTGGAAAACCACATAAAAGGAAACATCCTTTAACAATGCAAAAAGGTGCAAGTTACATTGTGTTCTCTCACCTGCACATATGTAATACAACTCCCCGTGTCTCTTGTTTTGAATCCATTTTGCCTACAGTTTGGCACGGATGGAGAGTGGAGCGTGACATTTGCCGTGTTTGATGAAAACAGAAGTTGGTTCTTCGATGATAACATGCAGAATTCCAGCAAAATCGCCTACAACACAGTGGACCCTCAATTCTACAGCTCAAATGTCATTTACAGTAAGTTAAAAACAAGGGCTTCATTTATAGCTCATTGTTCTGTGGGTAGTGGAGTAGTAGTCCCTTTAGAGGTCTTGACAGAATGAATGTTCTGCTAAAACAGAACCCATGCTTTAGACTTTCAATTTGAACCTGCAGTGAATCATTTTTCTTTCAACTTACTGGTCTTTTGTTGAGTTTTAAACTGCTCTCGATGTTTTGTCCATCATCTGTTTGGCCCCTAAGCAGGTCGAATAAGGTGGATTTTTAAAGATAGGGTTAGGGTTAGGGTAGCTGCTTGTACAATCAAGCCTTAAATGTGAGCTAAAGATTAAAGATGGAGGTCGGGGAGCTAAACATTTGCTAAAAGCAGCTCTGAAGCTGCTGTTTCAGGTAATGATTCACTGTAGGTCTATCATTATCAGTAACCCAACAAAATGTGTCATCATTTTAACTTCAAATTGGTTATTTACTGTCAGGAGGATTAGGACTGGGATGCAATTGAGGACTGGGGAGAAGTATTTTTAAATTACCCCAGAAGGATGATCAATACATTTGCTAGCAACATATCACAATGATAATAAACTAAAATAAAGCAAACTCCCTTCACATTAAGTGCTTAGAAAAGGGGGAACTGAGCAGCACTGAGCAGCTGACTAGGAACTTAACTCCCTCAGAACACTGTGGCTGCTAAAGCTGCTTCAAAAGAGAAACACAAAAGTCTTTGGAAGAAAAAACCTGACCAGTACTCACAATCTACACCAACTAGGTAGGAAGGTATTTATGATTCATCTCTGGATTTAATCACCCCTAAACTATGCGAGACACCAAAAGAAGAATAATACATTTTAGTAATCCCCAAGGGGAAATGTAGTTGTTTTCCTTGTCATTACCTGTGAGCGCGAGCTAATAAGTTAGCACACAGTGCTGAAACCAAGGATATATATATATATACATATTCACATCTGGTCTAAATCCAAGCCATTCATTGACATACACACCTGCTGCTGCACTGACATGATTCCCTTAATTCAGAGAGTGCTGGTGGTCATTATCCTCGTTTATATCTATAGTTTTGGAACATCGACACTGAATGCACTGAGAGAGCAAATCATGTATTGAAAAACTGAATTTTCTTTTACCATCAGGCGTGAACGGCATGATGTTCGGCAGACGTCAGTTTGCTATTCTTAAAACTGACGTCACCTTCTGGCTCGTGTCATATGTGAGCACCCAGAGTGACTTCCTCTCCGTTTACTTCACTGGAAACCTCTTTCAGTACCAAGGCCTCCACCAGTCAGTCATCACCCTCTTCCCAATGACTGGCGTGACTCTTACCATGGAACCTGAGGTGATGGGTAAGACTGAAGTTTTAAGCTTTTAAACTCTCCCTGTCTTGTTTCTTTTCTTTAATCCTTTATTGCGATAAAAAATGAAGATCCTGATATAGATGTTCAACTTTTGGAACATTAACCATAGACACCACCTAACATCAGGATTCTGCCTTTATTCATGTTCATGGTTTTTTTTATTTATTCTGCTTACTCTCAGGTGAATGGGAAATCATTGCCTTTGATAGCAGACTGAAAAACCGTGGTATGAGCGTTTATTACTCTGTTCTTCAGTCCAGTACCGGAGACCTCCCTCTAGTCGACCATGACGGGGATGAAGACCTTTCTGCATATATTGATCATCCAATGCCGAGAAGCAGTAGATCTCATAATCGCACAATGATGATTCGAGTGTGCAAAAACATTACTCAAACAGTAAACACTTCCAGTCCTAATGCTACGGAAACTAAGGTAGCTGTAGGACATTCAGGGTGTCAGCTGAAGGACGTGAGTGCGACGTCCTTGGAAGAACCAGACGGAGGAATCCCGCTGAATATCTTGGAGGAAATCGATAGAGACGGAGAGTGGATTGAGTCTCAGAATGGGACTGGACCCAGTGGAGAAAGTGGTGGCAGACAGAGAAGACACACTGAGGGCAACTGGACAGATGAAGATATCAGTTCTGGATCCTCTGAGGATGGAAGTACCGCGATGGAGATAGGAGATAATACTATGGGAAATGGAACCAACAGCAGTGACGAAGTAAAACCCGAGGAAATAAGTTTACAAAATGGGACAAACAGTGAGTTTGAAGAGAACAACGAGATCTTACTGCACAGTGATCGGCTGCTGGACAGGGATGATAGAAACACACATTTAGAAGAAATAAATGAGAACCACATCAGAGCGGCTCTGCAGAATGTGGAATATAACATCAGTGCTGAGAACAATTACACAGCAGAGATTGATCTGTCCCTAGAGTATGACGACTACAGCCATGAGGTACTCTTTCATGTGGGTTTGTCCTTCGCAGATCTATTATGGGGATTTATTTAGTAAATGTTTGCCACAGTAAAACCTATGTTTTATTAAAGGTGAACGGCACAGCAGATGAATTTGGCACAGATTCCATTGACCCGCGCTCCGGGGAGAAGAGAGATGAAACTTACTACATCGCAGCAGAGGAGGTCTCATGGGACTACGGCATCAGAAAACCACATCAGCTCATCAAACCCAGGCAGGAATGAGATTTCAGCCATGTTAATAATAGGACTTTTGTTTTGACAAGTTGAGCAATAGGCTTACTTGCTGTGTCGCTCAATTATCTAGAAGGATTCTTCTGTCTGTGTGTTATGGAGCAACGGTCTGGAGATGATTGTCTAAGCTCAGTTATAAGAACAGGAAGTCATACCTTGTTGGTTTTTGTAAATAATCAATCTGCTAGTGTTTCCATATGTGGTTGGTGTTTTGTACTCTCTTTTAAAACTACACAAAGGAGTACATGAATTAAAACGTTTCACGCAAAACTAATGTTTTAATATTTCAAAGAGTGCAAACCTCATTTAATACAACCTCATCTGACCCAGCAAGAAGGCAAACATTGTGGGTCCTAAAAAAATGTTCTCCTCTTAGCTTGTGTTGCACGCCCGAGGACGAGCATGTGCGCACAACATGGACAGCTTTCATTATTGAGAAATCCTGAAGTGATCTGGCTGTATTGACTAAAACGACTCAGAATAAGCCAGAAAGTCAAGAAAGTGTTTTGTCATGTCCCCTCTGTGTTGTTCTCTGACGTGCAGACGCAGACTGGAACGTGCATCTCTCTAATTTCTTTATTTTTCACCTTAGTTTACATTTGTAATCTAATGTTATTTTTCTATATCCTCTCTTTAGAGAGATGCGTCGTGGGATGAGAAAATTCCTGCCTGAGTATAAGAAAGTTGTGTTTCGGGCCTACTGGGATGAAAAATTTGAGCGTCCCATAGGTAGAGGAGAGTTCCAGGAACACCTGGGGATCATGGGACCAATTATCAGAGTTGAGATTAATGAACGCTTCACTGTGAGTATTAGAATTGCTGAGCAATATTTAATGATTACACATTTAATGTACATTTAATGAATAAATATAAGTAACAGAAGAACAGATTTGTTTTACTGTTTGGTGACCTTTCCTTTTTCACTCTGTTTTATGTAAGGTGCTCTTTAAGAACAAGGCATCCAGGCCTTACTCCTTTCATCTTCAGGGAGTCTACGACCATGGCCAAGGTGCAGGCATCACCCAACGCCACTCTCCCACAGCTCCAACCGGGGTCCCAGGAGAGCCTGTGCCTCCCGGGGAGGCACGGACCTACAACTGGAGGGTCAGCAGAAAGCAAGGGCCATCTGACAGTGAATTTGATTGCAAAGCTGGAGCTTACTACTCCACTGTGGACAAGGTGGGTACATGTCTCCCCTTCAAACTGCTCCAGCTTTATTTTCCGTCTACATACTGCATAGTAACTTAGTTTGTGTGTGGATACAAAGCTGTGGCAAGTGGTGGATTATTTTACTATACTGCATGTAGCAGCATGATTGTTTTGTTTGTTTTTCTGAATTGTTTTGTCTTAAGTTCAGTTCATTAATACTTAGGTTTCAATGAGGGTATGTCTCTGTAAGAGTTTGAATTATGCCTATCAATCTTGAGACACACATTTGTATACTGTGTTCCAGGAGAGGGACCTTCATTCAGGTTTGATTGGTCCTCTGGTGATCTGTAAACCCAACAAGCTGAGAATACAGCCAGACATCCAGGAGTTCTCTCTTCTTTTCCACACATTCGATGAAACTAAGAGCTGGTACATGGAGGAGAACCTGCAGCAGCACTGTGCTCCCCCCTGTCAGGTCAACACTGAGGACCCCTGGTACCACATCAGTAATAAGTTTTCAGGTGGAGACATTGAACATTTGTTCGGATCATGTATAAACAGAAGGCTTTTTTTGTTTCTCAGAAGTAATGACTCTTTATTTTTCTAGCAATAAATGGTTATGTGGCTGAGACACTTCCTGGTCTGTTAGCTGAGCAGCACAAGCAGGTCCGGTGGCACCTCCTGAACGTAGGAGGTGATGGAGAGTACCATGCTGTTCACTTCCATGGTTTACCTTTCACTGTTCACACCAAAGTGGAACATCGTATGGGCATCTACAATCTCTTCCCTGGTAAACACACAAATACACACCTGAACATGTGCAAGATTTATAAGAAGATGCTATAATAAGCTATAAGTCTCCTAACACTCTGATAACCTTATCCTTTCTTGCTCTGCTGTATTAAACACAGGGGTGTTTGGCACGGTGGAGATGAGACCACTCACACTCGGCACCTGGCTGGTGGAGTGCAACATCGGAGAGCACCAGATGGCTGGAATGAGAGCTAAACTTCTGGTCTATAAAAAAAGTAGGTAAAAGCTGTGTGAAAGTTGTGTGTGTGGCATTTGTATACCGTTCATGTTTATAGGAAGTTACAATCAGAACAAGCATGTTGATTCTGGAAGCCTCTGTCAGTTTGGCATGACTCAAACAGGGCAAACAGGAAGAATCCTGAGTACATTGCTGTTTCCCTTTCTTTTCATTGAGGGCCGACCATTGTTCAAGATCAGTTTTACTAAACCACAGGTCAAGGGAAAGTACTTAAAGCAGAATTCCTGTCGGCTTTAGCCAGACTCTGAGCATCTGAGATACACATGGCAACATAGCATGCACAGCTGAGCAGCCAAACAATGGTGTGTTGGAGAACGGGTGATGACATTTTGCGGTGTGTAATAGGTGTAATAGATTTGGAAACAAGGGGCGTACTGCATGATTGCCGAAAGTCCGGTTACACACTCTTGTCACAACACTTTGATGAGTTTTATAACATCCTTTGATTTATGTCATATGCTTTTCCCACATTTTCTACACTGTGAAGTAGTTTCACATTGTGTAATTCATGGGGCTTTTCAGTAAACGAGAACTTCCCATTTATAACCAAATATCTGGTGTAAATCTGTAGAGTCGCATGTCATCATTTCGAGAAACACCTCTGAAATGTATAATGCGTGGGTCTGTACTGTCTTTATCAAGCAGTCAGAGAAATAGATTCAAATTCACATTTAACTGAAAATACGATATTAAAACTCAAACTGCTGAGTCAGACTTGTCTCGTCTTGTTGTGCAGAATGTCTGATGCCTCTGGGGATAAAATCAGGACACATTGAGGATTCCCAGATGACTGCATCAGATCAGATAGGTAAGACTGTTACAGTATGAAGGCAAAACTGACAAGAAGACACTTCATCACAGGAGTGACACCATAACACTCAGTGAACAGCGAAAAACCCTGGAGTTATAATGCTAGATTATAACCGTGTTTACACGTATGTTTCCAGACAGCTGGCGACCAGCACTTGCAAGACTGGATCAGTCCGGTTATATCAATGCCTGGATGGGCAGGAACAGTAATTCATGGTTACAGGTAACTTAACAATGTGTGTTAAAATGATGCAGTGTTCAAAGTGCATCTGAATAGAGCATACCTGTTGCCGTGCGCATTGGAGTGAAGTGTCGTGTGTGTGTCATCAGGTGGACCTTCAGAGGCCGACACTGCTGCACGGTGTAGAGACGCAGGGAGTCAGGGCGAGGCTGAGGGACCACTACATCCGAATCTTCAGCATTTCCTACAGTCTGGACCAGGAGACCTGGACAGAATACAGAGGAAACAATATAAAGCAGAAACATGTATGTCCTCCATTGTGGTACTCACACACACACTGCATCTTTTATGGTTGCGTTTACATGGTGACAGCAATACAATGAGAGAGTGGAAGATATGCTGTACGTAAGGGAAAATCTTCTTCACCTTGATAACTGTTATTTTCTGCAGCTGCGTTTCTCCTGCAGGGTTCTGTTATAAATCCCTGCAAATCGACATAATCCTTTAAGTCGACACAAATTGTTCTCTATTTCAGAGATTTTATGGCAACTTGGACAGCTCCAGAGTGAGACAAAACCTTTTTGTTCCACCCTTTTTGGCTCGCTATGTCAGGATTCATCCAATCGACTACAAGCAAAAGCCTGCTCTTAGACTGGAGTTGCTGGGCTGTGATCTAAACAGTGAGTTGTCCCAACAGCAGGATTAAATAGTGTGAACATATTGTGAATGTACAGTATCTGTGAAGTGTGTGTTTTTGTGTGTGACCAGGCTGCTCTCAGTCATTCGGGCTTCAGAAGAGGGACTTTCTGGACGATCGCTTTAATGCCTCCACATATTATTCATCTCTACTGCGTAGCTGGAGCCCTCACCTTGCTCGCCTGCATCTGGAAGGTAGCACCAACGCCTGGAGGCCCGAGGTGAGCGCCAACATACACAAATTGTTAATGAAATTCAAATCTAATCTTGAAAACAGAGTCCATAAACTCATGCAACACTCTGTATTATACTCTTCTGTTGGAAGACAGAGACAGAGTTCAACTTAAGTCATCTATCATAACAAGCAGCAGTAGGATAATACAGCCCTATTTACACATGCAAAACTTCTGAATACTTTTCCTGAAGCGTGGTTGTAAAATATCCACAAAAATTCTGGGTGTGCCGATGTATGAATTCAGCAGGTAATATTGAGGAGAATTAACTGCAAGCAATTGTGCGCCTGTGAGTGGGGCATTATCGGCGCGATCTCGGAAGCGTAACGAAGCTGCTTCTTCTTGCCAGTGGGTTCTTCTCCACTTCATTTCATTTGTACCGTGTATATGTCCAAATTCAGCAATCATTGATATCAATGCAAAAAACGGACGATTTCAAGTGTAGGCTTGAGGACATTTTCTAGAAATGTTCAGGAGCGCATTCGTGTAATTTACTGTAGTCACATGAACCGTAGTCAATAAAAATGACTACTCCTCCACCTCCTCATCATGATCATCAGAATCATTGCCAAGTACATTTACACATACAAGGAATTTGTTGACATGGGAAATAAGCAAGAACTTCAATGAAATAAAATACAAGAAGCAGTTACCAATATATGAATTAGAATTTAAAAAATGTCAAATATAAAGAATTATAATAAAAAAATAAAAGGTGCAATGGATTGCATGTAAAAAAAATAAATGTTAAGTCCAGTAAGTTAATGTAATGCAGCCTTCACATTACTGTGTTGTTTTCTGACTGTGGTCATATTTTCCAGCACTGCTCTGCAGAGGTGTGACTTCCCCTTCTGTCATGTTGTAAAGCTAATAATGAAGGTCACAAGTCAAACACTAATACGAGTGATCCATGGACAGAAGTCAATCCCTGCAGGCCAAATAGTCTTTTATATTCTAAATAGTTCTCAAAGTTCTGACATGAAAACAGACATTAAGGGTTTTTCGTTGTTCTCAAACTCAAGTCGAATCAGGAAAACGTTTTTAGATTTGAAATTTGAAGCATTTTTTTTTTTTGTTTGGATGTTTCCTGTAGCTGAAAAACTCTGTGTTTGACTGTTAAAACCTGATTGTTCATCAGCTGCCCTGGTGCAGCCACATAATGTCAGTGGAAAAAAAGATGCTCTGCCAGAAAACCCTCTCCTGGTTTATATGTTTCTGAGTCATCTGAGAGGAATGTGGGAGAGGAAGTTTTGTGCTGTTCCCTGTGGCTGTTCGCTACATCTCTTGCTTTGTTTTCCTTTGCCTTGGCTGCTTGTATTTCATTCAGAAGCTGGTATCAATTTATTCCGTTTTCATGGAACTTCCTTCATGAATGCGTTGAACTCACAACCCTTATATTTCCAGTCATACAATATCAGGGTAACACGTCCCTCTCATTCTTATTTCGATGGTGTTGTTGTCCAGATTTTTTTTTTTCCCACAGTGAAAGACAACATTTTTTCTATCCGTTTTATTTTGAAGGATTTAACTTTGTCATTTGGAGAGACTTCAACATTTTAAATTAAAAGATTAAAAACAATGCAAAATATCTGTTGGTAACACCGGTGCCGATAAAGCTGCTGAAAGGACTCAATCTTGTGTTTGTTTATGAAAAATTATATTTCTGAGATTTCAAAGAAGTGTTTCCTCTGTCCTTTACCCCAGAACAACAACCCCCACGAGTGGCTGCAGGTGAACCTGGGGAGCGTAAAACGCATCACAGGGGTCATAACACAAGGAGCCCGATCACTGATGACCCAAATGATGGTGACTGAGTTCTCCGTCACTGTTAGCCGTGACGGACGCTCATGGAGCAGTGTGTTAGAGGAGCGCTCCCAAAAAGAAAAGGTATCGTCCTCGGAACACGTTTGAAGAGTCGCTTTTTCGTGACAGAGATTGCGTCTGACTTTATCACTCACCCTAAACGTTTGCTCTCCCATCTTCCCTTCCTTAGATCTTCCCTGGAAACAACGACCCAGATGAGGAAGTTCTCAATGTTTTTGAGCCCGCTTTGTTCGGCCAATTTCTCCGCATCCATCCCCGGGGCTGGATCAATGACATCGCCCTGCGCCTCGAGGTGCTGGGCTGTGACACACAGCAGTGACTCTGACCCAGCTACGACTGTACATGCTGTAAAATGGTTCTTGGTTTCTTTTTGGAGTTGTGACTGGCAAAAAAAAAAAAAAGAAATATATGTATGTGTGTTATAAAACACTTAATAATATTTCAATATTTAATAGTGATCTTTAGTTGAACAGTGTTTTCTGTGGCCACTTTCATTTTTTTTAAGCAGTAAAAATGTTCTCAGAAATGAATATTTTCTTTATCAAGCAAAGCTTTTGTTTGATGTAATGTTCAAAAGGATAGAAGGGTTGATTTTAGTTAAAAGAGTATTGAAGGCAGTTGAGCTACATAGTCTTTACTGTAAAGAGTGTCGACTATGGAGGGCCTAGTGTAAATATTACAGACTCAGAGTGATGTATAAAGTTTGAAGGGTTGATGTATATTGTTGGTAAAGTCTATATTAATGTATTTTTCTGCTTTTATATAAACAATGGATCTCAAATGATGTCATTGGTCTTCATTTCACCGTCAGGTGTGACAAGGTTTTTTTTACAAATAAAAAAAAAATCTCTGATTTTAATTTAAAGCCAAAGTCCGAGAATAAAGCTTTTAAAACTCCTTACCCAATTCATGTTAAGGTTCAGTTAGAAACTAGAGGGCCTTTCCATGGGAGGAAAAGACAAAGAGCCTTCACTCTTTGCTTTTGTTACTCCGCTCTTTCCACAACATTATCTCTGTTCTTTCTTCTTCCCATCTGTCTTCAGTCCAAAATGTTCCTGGACTGTTATTCTGGCTTATCCAACTCCACCAGGCCCTCCCCGCAGAAACAATGAACCACTCTGCTCCAACAACGCTCAGTTACAAGTTAAACTAAACAGTCTGTTTGAACCAAGGAAAAAGAAGTATGTTCCAGATGAACATCAAGGTGTGTGTCTTTACTTGTGTCTGAGATAGTATACTTCTACGTATACTTTGGGTCTGACTGTGTGAATCGTCTAAAGACAACAGTAGCAGTTACGTGTCTGACCGAGTGTTATCAAACCTTTATCAGTGGAGGAAGTTTCTAGGCGAGGATGTGTGTTTTATTCGGAGGACAATAATATCGGACAGGATGTGCGTTGGCTGTCACTCTTTATCCCTTTGAAAACAATAACACACCATCCATAATCTCAGCAGCAGACACCTGAATGCAACTCTAATAAACATAATCTCACCCAAAAGAAACAGGTGAGCGAAGGCTGCAACCTGCTGCCCTGATGTTTGATTATCTATCAGCTGCTGGGATTGTGTTTGTACAGCATGTGAATGGAGAAAAGGGCAGTCAATAAAGGCAATGGAGAGTGAAGATCAGCTAGAACACTGAGATTCTCCAATGGTATAATTATTAACTCCTAATTTTAAATATAGGCCTACATCACATTGTTTCAGAATTGATGTTTTTTTTTAACATTGATTGAGGCTGCTCTCAATTATCCATGTTGTGGATACCAAACACAAACATCACATATGATGAAGTGGAACCATTGAATGGAACACTAAAGTTGTTTTTGACAACCATCATCCAAGAAATGTGATCATGTTTATTAAAACAATACTTGCTCATGTGAAAGTTAGAACAAAAGGTTGATAGTAACCATTGTAAAAAAGATGTTTTAAAAATATGCTTGTTTGATTATTTTAAAGACGTTCTGTCCAAACTGGAAGTCAACAAAATAAATGATGTAATGCATATTTTGGGTCAACCAGCTCAAATTTGCAATCAACCACAAAAGGCGTAAAAAGAAAATTCTCTGTTCTTCTCTTAGTTTGCAAGAGAGCAAAAGTCTGATGTTCCTAAAGCTAACAAGAATAAAGATCTCAACGCAATTGTGCATGTGAATATGTCTTCTTGGATTTCATCATCTGGCATTTTCAATGAGTCCCTTTGGTGGAAAAACAAATGACTAAAAACTGTAAAAATGATTTTCCCTGGAACACACTTCATAAACAAGAATTATGTAAATGATGGGAAATCTTCAATATCTGTGTGTGTGTGTGTGTGTGTGTGTGTGTTTCTTCACATCGAGCAAAGTCCTTTGGTGGAAGGAGGGTGTTTTTGATTAAGGCCTTAATATTCTAACATACTGTAGTTTTATTTTTGCTTTTTATTTTTTGATTGGCTTCTTTTTATTTTGTTTGTGGAAGAAGCTAGTTTTGAGTTTTGGCTGTAGATTGTTACATTTTCATTTTTCATTTTGTATGTAGAGGCATTTTGTGTTTTACAAAGAACATTATTTGAGGTAATTTGTAGTGTGATCCTCAAAAACTAAACATCAGAACAATTCTTCTCTGTACATACTTGTTAGTTGTGTAGATTATATGTATATTGTTTTTTAAATCAACTTGTGTATTTCATCAGACCTGTCACACTGACATCAGACCAACCATCAAGTGATCTACCGTCAGACACTTTATGTTCTACAAAATGATGTTTAAAACTTCCTAAATGACTACCACACTTCCCTTTAAAAAAACTTGCAACCGTGTAAAATGGTGTATTTCTCAGTAGGCAATTTGCCACAAAAGTGAAAAAAAGAAGAAAAAAAAAGACCAAAGTTTTCTCATCTTTTCTTTCAACACAATTCTGCCCTTTTCTGTGTTTTTTTTTTTTTTGGGGGGGGGGGGGGGGGGGGGGGGTTTAGCCTTTACAACACAACTCACACAGACAACATCACAGGAGACTTTAGAACAGAAACCTCAAGGTTATATAAGAAACTTGGATCTTTCATCATGAGTGGAGTTATCTGTTGCTCATGAAAAGCTGGTAGAATAATATTCTGTAAAGTGTATCGGTATAAGATGGGTCAGAATTCTTTGAATCCATTTTCTTAACTTTCTTATTCTTTCTTTCTTTAACCTTCTTGTAAACAGGAACTTATTGCTTCGCAGCGTGTGTGTTTGTTGTGTAAGTAAGTATGTATGTACTGTTCAATCATTAAGTCATGTATTAAAAAAATCCCACCAACATAACTACATTATGGCATAAAAAGTGAGCACTATCACTCAGTGACTTTGGAAATGACGTTGAAGTGACATTGCTAGTTTTGAAATAATCATCATATTAAAGACGCAGTTAAGTAGTGATAATTTTGAAGTTTAAAATCAGCTAGTGTGAAGATCCCTTTAAATATGCTAGTATTTCTTTCATCATTTGCCAGACAAAAGTCTTTAAAAAGTACCTGAAAATTGAAGCCTTGATCAGCCTAGTCTAAACTAAGGTAAGTATGATGAGAACAATTGTTAAAACTGTTGGGTAATGGTGCAATAAGCACACAAGCACTCTGTCATTTCTGATTATTTTAAACGCTTAAAGTCTGAAAGTTTTAGCAAATCACAGGCACCTTTTGTAATTAATTCTGGTAGACATTCTGTTTAATTGATGCACCTTGAAGGCCTCGTTCTCCAGCTTTAAAAACAGTCGGACATAGGCTTACAGTACTCTCTCAGTTAGACACACTCAAGTCTCAATATGTTCGTCTCTGAGAAATGAGGAAGTGGGGACCTCTGCTGGACAGTATAAAGTGTTACATGAGTTACTGTGGAGACACCTAGAGGCCAACATGCACAATCACAAATGCACACAAAAGTGGCTTCAGTCGAGATGTGAACATTCTGTACCAATCTATTTAAAGGTGTATTCCAAATTAATAAACGCAAGGAGACCGCATAGAACTTCTCTGTTGCTCTACAGAATGCCTGATTGTTTTTCATCCTTTGATGAAGTACTCGGGACATTTTACATCATGTAAGTTCACCTGGGGTTGATTTGCTGAATGAGAAACCGACATAAGACAATTTGTTGTCAGTGGAGGAAACCCCTGAATGATCTTAGAAAAAAGTAAGTTGAACCATCCAGAGGCTCGATAACATTGTAAAATAAATAAAGTGGTTGATGAAATAGTTAAGGCTTTCCTGCTCATTTAGAGTTAAAGCCAGGGGAGATTTTACTTTTTTCCAAACAATGGTATTGTCAAGAGTGTTGCCACTGTTTGCTACTTCTGCCTCATTTTTAGTGAAAACTCCAGTGCTTCTCATCTATCTTATAACATCTTGGCCCAAGTTTAGTTACATTCTGAATGTATTAGGCTTCTTTGTAAATTTCTCCGTCTGCGAAATGAACAAAGGATAACCTTATCTTTATCTAAAAGACAGCCCCAGGCACAAGAACAGGATCAACAAGAACTGTATTTGCCATCCCGTGGCATAACACAACAGCACCCTGTATGTACAGAAAGGCCTCTGCTGCCTGTAGCTAGTTCAGTAAAGTGTGATCATAAATGTTCAGTGTGTGAGCTATTGAGGTGAAACAGGGAGGACTGGGAGTCAGAGGAGGACTGGATGCCTGAATAAACTCCTCCAGGTTGCTGTGGCGATAATGAGCACATCACACAGCGAAGGACCCATTCATCTCGTCCTTAATAGTTCACACACAGTATTTTGTTTCTCCTCAGACTCACCAAGTCGTCATGCATTCAAAGGTGTCTGGGTGTTAATCTCACACGATTGCATGTGAAGAACACCTTAGCCCGCCGCGTCTCATGTGGAAGTGGAGCTGTTAAAGGACTGAAAGCACAAAGCCAACAAAAGAACAACAGCATGGGTTGTTTTCATATTATGACTTTATTTGTTGGTTTAATAGAAAAAATGTGCCTCTTTTGTTACAGATTCAAAATTACTTTGACAAAACACAAAATTACATCAATTCTTCTAGCAGCATGACTTAATTTCAGATCTTGTGGCGTCACTGGCCTAGTTAGCACATTTTGTAAAATGACAAAAATATAGAAAACAGAAATATGAATTAACGTTTGTAAAAAGAAACAGGTATAGCATGTGTAAGAAGGACAAGCTGAACAGACAGGCCATAGAGGTTTAACTGCAGCAGGAAAGTTTAGCCGAGCCCAGCACTGAAGTCTTACTCCTATATGAACATGTAAGGCTGTAGGAAGGCCCGAGCCCAGAGATGCCCTGGGACCATAGGGAAACATAAATCAGATCTTATCAACAGAATCTGGAGCAGTTATGTCTGGGAAAACAGAAAGGCTACAGTACAGCAAGTGAAAAATCTACATGATTAATACAATGTTTTAAAAACAAGCGGAGCAAATGAAGGTCTATACAATACACTGGTTTAAACCCGATGACTGGATCTGGAAACAGCAGAGATAGCAATTAAATAGATCATTGCATTTTGACTCACAGCTCAGTCTCTTGATGCATAGATCTTCAGTGACCTGGTCTCAAATACTGTTTGTATGGCTGAGAAAAAGAAGGCTAGTTAAACAGATTGAGGTCATAAGAGCAGAGAAATGGCATACTGCAGGGAGGACTTACACGGTTTTAAGTTGCAGTGGTTTGGCCTGACTTCAAGTCAGGTGGTTTTTCTGCCAGAGGAAAAGTGTAATGAGGTTAGACCAAGCTCTGATTACTGACAGCTGACTGAAAGATAACAGCAGCAAATGAGAAAAGAAAATCTGATTCAAAAAAGAAAAATAAACAGCACATTAATAGTTAATTTTATATCAAAATTGACATGTCAAGCACTACATTTGGTGTGTAACATCAGAGAGACCAAAAAGTATGTGCTAACTATATATTGTCATGAGTAAGACAAGGTTCACACAAGCCTGTCCCTAATTATGTTCCAACTGTGAATCTCTGTAGCTCTGGACTGCTCACTGTGACACAGGAAAGCATCAGAAGATTACAACCACAACAAATACCTGGAGAGAAATGTACTGATTTCACCAGTGACAAACAGGGTAAAGTTTAACAACTCTAAATTGTCTTAAGATTAAAAAAAAAAAAAGCCATAATGACATAAATTGCAAGCCGTTATATGATTGAAGCATGAAGTAGTTGAAGTTTGGGTAAGGGACTCAAATTTAGGTTTGACTGTTAAACAGCACCAGAGAAGATAAATGTGAACTTGCGAGTCAACATTCATCATTTAGAGTCTGACATGCTCGGACTTTAAGGAGTGAAGCGGCCACACAAAGTAGACCGTGAGCCCCACAACGCTGCATAGACTTTGGCAAGCCAAGCACTTGTTCAGAATCACTATGTTATCATCCAGATGTGAGATATCATTCTTCATTCATTCAGCTCCTTCACTTTGATATGTTTTGAAATCTGAACAATTAACCAACTTGATAGCCTTTATTCATTTCCAGTAACTGAAATGTATCGCTAAGGACACACTTAAAACTAACCAAAAACTATGATTTTAAAAAATGAACACAGTAAAAAAAACAAAAAAACAGTTCATGGTTGATTAAAAACCATCACAAAGTACATCACAGTACATATGTCGCTATTTATTTTTATTTTTTTTGTATAAAATTGAGCACTCAGCTGATTCAAAACAAAAACTAGATGACTGAGAAATTAAGAGAGGAAGCTTTTGAGATGGAATTAGGACTGAAAATGACTTTACAGATAAAAACAAAGAAAAATGATGTGTGAAAAATCACGTTCAAATCTGACAAAATCAATATACATGCTATGAGTTTAATGTGATTCTATTGTGTCACAGCTGTTCAGAAACTTTAAGGCAGATTTGTTTTAAACTGAGAATACTGCTTAGACTCAAATGATTTATTTTCTTTAAAAGTCATGCCTCCCATTTAAACTTTGTTAAACAGCATGATGTTCAATCTGCTGGCTAACACATATTAAATTAAATTCAACACATACACACAGGGGGAAAAAAACACAGAAGTTCATAGTAAAATTTAAAAAAAACACGTAAAAAACTAAACTTTTCTAAAACATCTTTAATGAGACGGACATCTTTGTGCATGGAAACGCATTCAGAATTTTGCAGCCATTGCAAAGCAAATGGCTGAGGTCATGCAATTTGGCTGCCAGAGGGAAAGCTCTCTCTGGTCATTTTCATTAATTTTCCAAATTGTGAGACTTTAGTGCCATAGGCCGCTAGTTTCACAGCAGTAAACTAGTGCAAATTTCAAAAAATTAAAAACAAATACTCCAAACATTTTAAATGTCAAATGTTATACAGTGGATGGATTCTGTCAATAGTGATTTTTTAATGCAGTTTCTAGAAATGATCTTCTAAACCATTTATACAATTAACCCCCCAAAAAAATCAGTGAACCATGTTTAACAAATCAGAAGCAGAATGATTCTGTTCAATTACTTAGACTAAAAATATCGTTCAGCAATTCAACAAATGTTTGTGTGTTTTAAAGGACTTCTTGATTGCTTTGATTGGAGGTTGATCTTAAACAGTTGATTCAAAATGCTTGCAAACTTACATTTACGGTTCACTGACAACTCAAGCAGCTAATGAACTACATCCTAACAGAATATTTTGCAATTGCATTGCCAATAAAATGTAACACTACCTCAGTCAAACTAGAGGCCTATGTTGTTACAACTCTGGGGGTTTTTTTCAGTTAAGTATTCAATTGTGATTCAGTGTCTCTTATCTGTATTTAAGAGTATTCCACATGATTAATAGTGGATGATTGCGATCCCGGAGGGAAACATGAGGCCGCGATGAAGAGGCTGATGGAGAAATGGCGTGGATCAAGAACAAAGAAGCAGTAGGGTGGAAGGCAAAACAAGGAGGAAGAGTTGAATCTCTAAACTGATAACGCACCGACTGTTTAAGTATGACGAATGGAAGTCTGACTTGAAAAATGGTGGCACCAAACACACACTACACTAATGAGGTTTCTGAGGAAGCGAGGTTGATTGTAACCAGGCGTTTGGCAGCTTTGTGGCTCTGAGACCTGATTGAGATTACAACACACACTCAGTACTGACACACTCGAGAGTAATGCAGAATGTCAACGTGTTCGACTGGATTGCTGAGGATTGTTTGATCACTGAGGTATCGGTGTATGTTTCCTATCCAGAGGAGTTTGTCCTATAGTAATACCCTCCACACAAAAAACTACACTTAGAAGTGAGGTTTGTGTAGCTTTTAAGCTCTTTAGCATTTTCAACACATAAGCCAACTGAAACGTGACAGTGAGAGCAAAGAGGGGGACTGACAAAAAGAAAAACACCTCAACGTCACCTTCCTAAAGTTCCCCCCTTGCTGCTATTCATCTATGCACTTAACCGCCGAGTTAAACACAGTCAATTATTGCAGCTCTATTTACACCCGTTCATAAAAACTGTCAAAGAGAACTCATAATGTCAGAGTGTGAACGGCAAACAGTCCTCCCAAAAAAAAAGGAACATCTCATTAAAGCTAAGATGTTTTGTTTCATTACTGCCAACACAGTGAGTGACGCAGATCACAAACCAAAGCAGCAAATCGATGTGATTATCTGTGTGACGGTCAGATGAGGTCTCAAGCCATTTGGCAGCTTCATTAGTTGTAACGAACAGATTGTAACATAGATGCCTAAACACCTCCACAATATAAAAAATTAAGTGCTGCACGTAAGCCGCACTCACAATCTCACATTCAAAGAGAGGAAACGTTCACGAAATGCCTTTTCCAAAGATGAAGAAAATGTGCACAACCAACAGCTGTCAACTTTCAAAACTCTACAACAGCAAGATTCCTGCTCCAAAGAGTACACAGTGTTCACAATACAAGAAGAATGAAATATTATAACAAACACAGTTTACTCGGATTTGACTAGCACCCTGCTAAAACCTTAAAAGGCCAGTGAAAAGTGTTTAGTGTGGCGATTGGAAAACAAACTCTAAAAGTTAAGGCTGCACAGGCTGAGGAGACAAGACCTGGTATCAGCTGTAGTGTTTTGTTTCATTAACTCAGGCAGCTCTCATAACTCAACGTGTTTACTTTGACTACCTACATAAGCTGAAAGGTCACTGACCTATATATTAAAAGGAGACGTCTAAAACTCTAGTGTTATGGCATATGAATCCCTTGCAGGCAGGCTGGTAGAGTGTAACATTTGGTGTTGTTTTTCGAGCCTGGGTTGTTGCGAGGACTGTATATTACAGTGTGCGGTTGATTCAAGGTGATTGTGTCTGGTGGCTGATCTCTCAGAATAATCCACTCTCCTGTGACATTTAACAAAAAAATGTAACTCCTGTAGTCACCGCAGTAGAAAAGAAGTGGCATGAGAACCATGAATATCACTCAAGATGAAATTGTTTTCCTATTTCGAAAACTCAAATCAAATGCATGTGTTAGAAAATTAGATGCAAATAGTTCTACATTGACTGTGAATGTATCCCTTCATTGATTCTTGTTTTAATATGCCTCTTATCCTAATGTGTTGGTGTCAAATCTAAAAATAAAGAGCTTCAAAAAGCTATTGTAGCAAGGTCAAAGCTGAGAAATCACAAACTACCTCTGTTCCTTCAAATATCTTCATTTCTTTCCTCTTGGAGGTTTACGTTACAACAGAGTCCTAACTCATGAAACAATCCAAGTCGAGACTGTGTCGTGCTTTTCCTCCAATCACATCCATGGTCCTACTCTGAGGTGCCGTCTCTTAATCCTCTCTGTGGCTGGTAGCCAGAGTGCCCCTCTCTCTCTCTTTTTTTTTTTTTTATTTCTCTCCACTTGAAAATAAGGAACAAACAGTGAGAGTCCAGCAGGGTTAGAAGGTTAGAGGTCAGCCAACAGGAAGTTCATGTTTGGGAGGAGGTAAAATTAAGGATGAGAAAAGGTGCTGGTGGGCAGAATCCCTGAAGACAAAAGAAAACAGAGTAAAGTTAAATGTAAGAACATATATAGAACATATATGCTTGATATGCATTTCATATCAAGCATATACATACACTGAATATTTCACCTTTGTACAGTGCCACTCAGATGTGCGTCTCAACGTCAGTGTAGCCAGGCAGGATGACTCCATTGGAGCAGCCCTTTGACTCCTCTGCTGGAGGGGCGGTTGGTAACATGTGGGCGGTTGTGGACGTTTCCTCTGATGCTCCTGCCGCCTGGCCTCTCTGAAGCTTTCGGTGTATCAGTGGGACAAAAAACAGCACTATACCTCCAACTATAGGAGGCACCCCGGCCAGGGAGAAGGCCACCGTGTAGTTCCCAAAGTAATCATGGAGGAGACCTGCGTGCATAGAGGAACACAGTTCACATAGTCATGTCAGCGAAAAATCCAGCCAAACAGAAAATATATTTTGAAAGACATCATTGATGCCTCCAGGGAAACAGATTGAGTTCAGAAGATCATGTTTGTGTTGACACAACTGGAGCTAGGTAGCAATTAGCCTATCTTAGCTTTAAGCCTGGAAGATTGTGAAATAAATACTGCTAATCTCTTCCTCAATCTGAACTAAAGTTCTCTAATACCTTATCGTACTCGATGCAGCAGCAGTACTGTTGGTGTCTGAGAAGGCTTTATCTTAAATTGGTGATAAAAAAAAAAAAAAAAGCTATTTTAAATGCTAAGCTAGGCTCATTTTATCCTGGTTCCTCACTTGAAAATGTATAAGTAAGACAGGTGAAGCTAGTTTATTGGAATTCTATAAGAAAAAGCAAAAATGCTAATTTTCTAAAAAGCTGAGCTGACCTCTCACTTAGCTTTGGCTGTGTCGAAATGTACTTCATTGTTTTTGTGTAATATAAAGCTTTGTCACTGAATATGATACACTCTCCTTTGATTTGGTTACAAATACATTACTGTCTGCTAAAACGTCAACACTAGAATAGCCAATGGGTTACATCAATACAATACGATAATAAAGAATTCCTAAAAAACTTATTTATCTTTTTCAATTGAATGTTGTTTCTGTACAAACTCCAACTCCTCCCCCTGTAAAAGAAGTTGATGCTATTGTGAAACATTACATCACGCCCTGCCCATGGTACATATATGCACATCCTATATTTAACTGTATGTATGCTGAAGCAAACAAACTGTACCACTGTGACAAAGCAGGGTTCGACAAGTTCAACACGCTGCTCTGAATGTTTAATCTACCGCTGCGCTTGTGACACAAGAGGAGTGGGAGGCGTGTGCCCGTACATTGTTGCTTGTAACATATGCATTCTTGCTCATGAACTGTACAGACTGTACTGTACTCATGTTGACCCACTGATAATCCCATTCAGACTTTGAGGAGCCTTGCTGCCTTTGTTTTTGATGTATATAAATGGCCTTAATTTGATTACCGTAAATGAAACACAAATATCTACTGTGCTACTGTAGGTAGAGACTATATCTGACTTGCCATAAAATACATAATGCACTGTATGTTATACTGAAAAATACACAGACAGACAGACAGACAGACAGACAGACAGACAGACAGACAGACAGACAGACAGACAGACAGACAGACAGACAGACCTCTGAATATCATCATGTTATATTTGTTTACTTTTGGAGTTATTTAGTAGATAATGTTTAAATTCAGGGATATTGCAAAGAAAAATTGAAACCTTTTGCCATTACATGTATCGTACTTGTCTCTGAATGCTTCTCTGTGTGAGCAGTCAGGAAGGTCACCATGCCGGACAGTTACACTGTTAAAGTGTCATCCTGCATACATGATGCCATTATTCCTCTGAGGAGACGTTGTCACAGACATGAATTGCATTGAAACTGTATTAAGCATTTTCAAAAAGAGATCTCTTTGTATTCCTTTTAATAAATTCAACAGATTGAGACATTTTTTGTCTGGAGAAATACTTCATGTAGTTCATAACAACACTGGGAATCAGCAAGTTTCAAAGCCGCAGCCACAAATGGGGTGTTATGTGTTAAAAGCAGGCAAAGTATGTGTGAGATCTGAAAGAGTTTGGCAGAGAATGAAAGCCTGAGAACGCCTGAGTCATCATTAATTTTCAGCCTTCGCTGCTTTCTTATACATGTCTATTATTAGAGAGCTTGGAAAAAAGAATGGCAGAGGAGAGAAGAGGTGGTAGAGAACACAAAAAGAGAGTTGTGTACAGTCTGTTTGTCCTGAAGGCAAATCCCTAAAGACAGCAGGCAGCTGGCTCTAAGCCCTAGCCTGCATTTGTCTTACTTTGCTCCCCTCCATGTTTTCTATCCAACTGTTTCAAACAGCTCATATCCATCAACTTGATGTGTGCTGTAACTGTTTACATCCTTTCAGGTTGAAGTTCAGGGGAAACCAACCTTTTTCAGTAGCAGCTAATCTTCTGGAGCGCTTTCCCTCCACATGTTGATCTGCTGACCAACACACTGCCTGTTTTTAAATCAAACCTTAGAAGGACTTTTATTCCTTGGCTTTTGGCTCGGCATGAGGGATGGCTTTTATCCTTTTCTTATATATCAGTCAGAACAGTATTCTTTATGTGTTGTTGTTTCGCACTAGTCTTTGTGTTTAGTGTGTCTACTTTGTTTATATTTGATTCATATTTCCTTTCACAGCTTCGCTGATAACATCCAACTCTATCTGCCTTTTTAAACTAAATGTCAGGATTCAATGCTGCCAATGCTGAACTGTCTGAATGATCTTAAAATATGGATGAAGTTGAATTTTCTAAAACTGAAAAAAAAAAAAGAAGTTAAACATTGTTATATTTGGACAGCCACAGCTTATCGATGACTGTGAACCTATTAGTTCTCTGGCTTTCCACAAACGTCAATGTGTAAGAAATCTTGTTGTGATCTTTGACACTCGGTTTACATTTCACAAGCACTTCGTGTCACTGGTGAAAACCAGCTTTTTCTCCTCTCTTATCCGCCCCCAGGCTGTGAAAAATAAATGGGACAGGATTACACACGTGTGGCCTCTCTTCATTGGCTTCCTATCTGCTACAGGGTTGATTTTAAGATTGTATTGTATGTTTTTAAGGTTTTAAATGGATTAATACCTTCTTAGAATTTTCATGACATCACAATCCAGTTAGACCACTTCAAACCAACTGCTCCTGGAAGTACCAGAATCCAAACCTTAAAACAGAGGGGATTGAGCCTTTGTGGGGGATACTCCTAAACTTTGGAAAACTTTCCTTAACCACAAGTTCTGCTCAGTCAATCTACATTTTTAGGTCACTGCTGAAGACACATTTCTTCTCGATGCTATTTAAATAGGTTTGTTTTGTTCTCTTACTTGTTTTATTCTAGTGTTTCAGAATCGTTGTTTGTGGATGCTCTTAGTCTTTTAATTTTTAATTGTATTGTTTCTCTCTTAGTTGTACAGCAATATGGGCAACGTTGTTTTGAATGTGCTGTATGAATAAACTGAATGTGACTTGATTGTAAAGCATGTTGGTCATGTGTTGCTGTTTAAAGTAAAAAGTACTTCATAAAACATTTGAATTGGATCCTGAAGTCAGTGCAATAAGTGAGATCGCCTTTACCTACCGTAATCTAAATTATTCAGCACAGAAAAGGTGACAAACAGCATTCTTCTTACCAGCGATGGGTGGACCTGCTGTCATGGGAAGTGCCATAAGTCCAAGAAGGTAGCCTATGGCTTGCGAAGCCTGCATGGGCCCAACCAGCTCAAAAGCTATAGGAGCCATCATGGTTAGGAAGCAACCGTCACACAGCCCCAGGAACACACACACAACCACCAGACCCTCAAACACTTTGCACTGAGGAATCAGCATGGACATCAGGCCCAGAGCCATGAAGGACACCACCTGAAACAGACAGCAAGAACCCTTTAACAAGATTGACACTTGAGATAAGTAACTACTAATTAGCAGGTGGCAACTAAAAACACAATAAGAAACAATGTAGTTGATGGGTACACAGGATCACGGGGGTCATTTTCTTCACTGTCAAACAACCACATCTTCCAATGGCAATTTAAAGCATGGAATGTTTTCTAGCAAGAAAACTCCTACATAATCTTACATTAGCTAAGACTTAAAGCCCTTCTATAATGATTGTAGTGTAATGTAATTCTGCAAAACAGTACGACAAACTTTTGATAACTCAGCTAACAGTAATATTATCTATTAAGTGGCTTAAGACTCATGTAGCTTTTGTCTGGCTGTAGCTAACAGACGTTCAAATATGTTGTTTATATTTATAATTTGGATAGATTTCTTTCAAGATTTTGAATACATATTGACTGCTAGCTGCTAAGCAATCAATAACAGGTAAAACAAAATAAAGAATCAAATAGTAAGCAATTAATAAAATAATAAGGTAGCCATGTGAATACAGTAGAAGTAGAGATAGCCAGTGCCTGATTGATTGATTTCAGCTTAAACTATCATTTTTAGTCAAGGCACTGGTGTTGTGAAATAGCTTTGGTTAGAAAGACATGTAGAGTTCACAGCTGCTTCTAGACCGTCAATGCTTCCCTGTTCTTGTTTTTTTTTTCTCACTGTTCTTTAGTAAACTACTTTACAAAAAACTGACATCAGTGATGGGGAAATGTACAAACTGTTTCTATCCCTGTGCTCCTTACTTGATAGTTAAGCTCCCGCCACTGGGCCTTTGTCTTTAACTGTAAACAGTCTGTTGTTTGTATGACGTTTGTAAGCGTTTACCCTGAGGCTACAATGAGGACAGCAAGCTTAAAGTTAAGAAAACTGTTGTAAATCTGATGACTGCCACTGAGCTGGGTTAAATACTTAAAAAAAAACACTTAGTTGCAATTAATGTAAAATCAAATTAAACAATAAAAGCCGATTTAATGTGTTGCTTTTGTTTCCACAAGCAAGGTGAGAAAAAAATTGCTGGAGTAGGCAAGACACCCAATTCAACTCATGCATATGTGGGGATTATGAGTAAGCCAAAGACAAATAATAAAGCTGTGGATTGTTTATATAATCAAATCACATTATAGGCTGATCATAGCATGAAGGTCGGTGCTTTGTGTTTTTTAGAAGCTACGTATCTGCCTGTTGGTACTCGTTTAAACTTTCAGCTTCCACAGTTCATGACTTTAATCCTCTGAACTGTAAAATAAGGATCTGTGACTCAACAACATACTGAGAAAGTCTTACTTTAAACCCCTCACAATAAAAACACTGTAAAAAAAATCAGACTCAGAGAGTACTAATAGGGTTTTAAGCAGTATGCTGAAAAGGCACTCTGGTTCAAAGGATACAAATCTCTGCACAATCCAAATGTCTAGTTGTTCACTTACACTTGGGGTTTTTTTGTATTACCATGTTAACATTTATTATTGATGTTTTTCAACCAGCATTGCTCGTTGATCTCAGCATGACCCAGTGTCCGACTGCTGAATTGCACAGTTGAAATATAACTTGAAAATTCCCATTGAAAGTTGTGGCCAAAACAGCTAAATGATTATTTCATTTGTATTCAAATAAACATCAATCAACACCACCAGGTTCTTTTATATTTACTCCTCAGATTTTGTTTTGTTATCACCATTATGCAGGCAGATTATTTATTTTTTTTGTACTTTTATGATATTATCGGGCTCTCATAAATACTGCCTTGACAGAAGTACATTTTTAGTGTGGAGAATTACTGAGAAAGAGAGACAGACAGAGCACATTTAAGAATGAACAACAACATTGAGAGTAAAGATACACAAGAAACACAACCTACAATGCCAGGCACCAGAGGAAAGTAGTTAAGTGCATCAGATCAGGACTATTCATGTCTTTATATCAATCAGAAGAATCTTAATTAGATTGGATACAAAATAACATGATGGCAAACTTAATTCATGCCGTTGTCACACCACTACATGAAATTTGCATAAATACAAAGACGAGTTGACTATCCACTTTGCGCTCCTTTAGACAACTCTCACCTGCATGTAGATCTTTTTAACTCCCGGAATGTGATCTCCAATCTTGCCAAAAGCAAGGCGTCCCAACCCAGAAGAAGCACCTATACACACCAGGAGCACCCATTCCTCTTCAGTGGCCTTGAACTGCTCCTTTACAAAGTTGATCTGAGATGCAGAGAGAGAACAAAACACACGTTACCTGCGAAGGGACTGCAGATGTAAATTAGCCTAGGGCTAACTCTGGTGCAATGCATCCAATGGTTACGTTTATGTTTTGATTGCACATGGTCCCTGACAAATAAAGTCAAATTGAAATTGACATGGCAGAATGATACTGCATGAGGAATCACGCACACAGCGTCTTGCTGTTGTTAAATGTGCTGCATTGGAAACTCTCCAGATGCTTAGGGATATTTCCCACAACCTGCCGTTGAACCTTTCGGTATGTTTTTGTGCTCCATTCCTTAGATGTCAATCAACTCAACAAGTGGGTGTGCATTTTTGGGGAGTGGAGGAATTATCCAAAAGCTGAGGTCTTTCAATAACAATATGTACTCATCCGAAGACCTCTGGAACAGCAGGGCAGGAAGAACCAACACATATAGGCCAGACCCTCCCACTCCGCTCAGCCCTGACCCCCCAAAAACCCAATCCAAAACATTAAACCACCCTCTGAAGTCCTTTCCTGAGCTTGTGAAATATTTTCTCTCCTTTGAAGGGCTCTACATTCATCAATGGCCATAGGATAGGCATGTTTAGGAATACAGGGAGCCCATACAGGAGAGGTTTCCTGAGGTGGTCGAGCCAATACAAAGGCCGGGGCTGTGTTTACATCTGGGCCTGGGCCTGAAACAACAGGCCTGACGGAGGGAGGCCGGAGCTGGAACATCCGACATCTGGATGGAGGGAGATCAACTTCACAGCTCCAAACTGAAGCTTTACACTTCATCATCCTCTTCCTTCACTATCCCACTATCTCACACCTAATTGGGCCAAAGGTAATGTGCAGATTTTGAATATGCACTCTGAATTTTAGACTGAATAAACATGAAGGGGAAAAGTACATTTTCTTTGAGCTTGAGGTAATTTTATTTGTCATCTCATCCTCATCTCCAGCAGAAATAAAAGTTGTGTTTTTTAAGCATGTTTTTAATTGTATTTTTAAAAAATCAAAACCTGCTTGGGGTACTTCACCTTATCATGTGTCTTTACCAGCAAATCTATCAACAAGCCTGGAGAGGGATGTTAGCACGGCACTTGTTTACTCTCATAGGTCAGATAAGCTTGGTACTGACATACCAAGTTTCAGCAGGAAACTTTTCTTTATTATTTTTCAGCGCCTGTTTACGCTGTGAAGCAGGCTGCTAGTGGGCTGGTCAGCTCAGTGTGACAGTCGAGCTGTGACTTACAGTACAGTATGTATGTCTTACTTCTGATGAAGTATTTTGATAAATGTTGGAAAAACAATTATCCAACTCAGACTGAAAAATAGCCAAACATGTTGTGTAACCCTTTAATATCTATGAAGAGGTCCAGATTCCTGCATTTTTACAGTCGCATGCCAAAAATGCCAAAGCATGTATTCCATATGAGGTGTTAGTTTATTCCTATTCAGATGAACAGAGAGCTGACAAGTGCACATAGCATACTATCTGCCATCAAAAACTACTAAAACATGAATTGAAATATAACTTGACTGGATGTTCAAGAAACTAGCACAGTATTTAAATTGTTTCATGTCACGACATACGATCTCTGGATAACCCAATTTATTCCTTGAACTAGCACACTCATTGTTATTCTTACCAGATGAATGTACGGCACAAAGTAGCCCAATACAGCTGTGGCTACTCCAAAGGCCCACACGCGGTAGGTCACGATGTGAAAAACACGTAGGTTGAAGTACTTCCTGACCTCACTCATGAAACGACTCCACCTGCTAGCCCCCTGAGCAGAGGCACCAGGCTGGGAATGGGGTTTTGCAGGGCCAGGAGCCATGCCTGGGGGCCCCATGCCTCCTCCGGGTGGCAGTAAAGGTTTAAACAATAGTGCCAGCAGGGCCTGGACAAGCATGAAGAGACTGAGGATCTGGAAGGTCCTGCTGAGGCCCAGAGGTTTCACCATTTTGTTTAGTAACACTGGGAGTCCTATGGAGAACAAGCTGGCTCCAGCAGTCACCACACCATTGGCCAAGCCGAGGCGCTGGCGAAAGTAGTGACCGAGGATGACCAGTGAGGGCTGGAAGGCGAAGGAGGAGCCACAGCCGAACAGAATGCCATATGTGAAATAGCGGAGGCTCAGGGAACTGCAACAGAAAAGAAATGTATTGATCCGGTTATTTGTTGAAGTTGCTTTTTTTATGACCAATGAAAGATGTGATGATTAGCCTTGAGGTAAACAAAGAGTCAAGAAAACCACCACTTATTCTGGCAGCTCATAAGAGAAGGGTTCTCAAAAAGGGTGTAAAGCTAACTATACTCGAAAGGGTTAAATTCCCCCGTGGACGTCAGGAGGAAAGTATTGTCTCACTTCCTTCACATCATTTATGAAAAAGGGAGAACGTTAAACAGGAGAGTGATGGAACTAGTCTTGGGTAATTTTTCCCATACGTTAACTTCATAACAATTTATTTTGTGTACGTGACAATTAGACTCAGTTACAGCCACAATTCATACCAGCAGTTTGGATTTAAGAGCTTCAGTACGACGATATGGAGGCTCCATAAAAAAACACCATACTGCCACGGCAGCTTGACGGAGGGTCAAACAAAACACTTTTTTCTATTTCTGTTCAAGTCTCAAAGCTTAGGCAATGTTTTGGCTCACAAACAACACTGTTTGTGAGCCCCCAGTAAGAGGTTTAACAAATGTACTGCTGTTCTGAAAGTGTTCCCAGAATTCCTGTCATACTTTATTTAACAACCTACTGCACATTGAAACAAGATTATGGTCTATATAGTGTGTGACATGTTAAGCCTATGTAGTAATAATTTATATCCGATCTGTTTGAGGCACAGTAAGTGATAATGTTGCTCATTTGAATTTCCTGAGTTTGGACGTTCATCTGCAGTTTTCAGTTGAGTTCAGAGATATTTGTACATAAATAGAAATGATCTGGTTAGAGCCGCAAGTTGAGCAAAAACAATATGTCTAGCTGAGCGGTCAATGTAGGAGATCACAGTAAGAAGGTTGAGGCTAAGAATTCATTAAACAAAAATATTTAGATGACATTTAAGATGTTTGAGGGGAAGTCAGAGGTTATATATTACTGTGCTAGTGTTGTACAAAATAAAAGGACATACGTTCTGACAGATTCTGGATTACAGTTAAAATTTCAGGGACCGGATCAGAAATGTTTCATTTTGTGTTTCAGAAAGATTTCTTTTTTCATCTAGAAGATTAAAGGAGACATTGAGGTTTATAATGATTCCCTAACAACAGAGCTCAGGGTTTATACAATGGATGGGACAGATGAAGAGACACAGGTATTAGGGTGGGGTGACATATTGTAAGGGGTCTAGGCAGGCATTGTATCATGGGCGGCTGATTCAAGGACTTTGGCCTCTGTACCTTAGGTACTTGCTCTAACCACTGAGCTAAACCAAGTGCCTTAGTGCCCTAATTATTCTCATTTTAAGATCATACAGTTAACAAGAGAAGCTTTACTGCACACTGGCTTACTTTGTAAAGGATGTACTGAGGAGCCCTAAAAAAGCCACCGTGGCCCCACTGACTGCCGTCTTCCTGCAGCCGAAGCGGTCGGTGAACATGCTGACCACGGGAGAACAGAAGAAGATCATTCCTATGGCGAGGGCCCCGACCCAGGCTGCGGAGGAAGTGAAAAAGAAAAGAATTCACCGTCAAAACAATGTGGAAATCTTGTGCGCCAAATCTTACACACATTTGTACACCTAGAAAAGACCAGAGTCCATGCAACAAGATATGCAATGTGAAATGGTAATCAACACATAACAGACAGGAAACAGTACTGTGCCATATGACTGAAGACAATGAAGAGGAATGGATTCTCTTTCCTGCATGGAAACAATATACTCACTCTGACTGTCATGTGTAGTATTGCAACAGGGTTTCAGTATTTCAACTGCCTCCTTTATTATTTGAAGGTGGAGAATTTGCCTTGAGGCAGCGTCATTACCACTTATTGTTACGCTGCTGAAAAACAGTGCAAAAACTCCCCATGAAACTAAGAAGAAAAATTATAAGAAATAAGACATTTAAGTGACTCTTCCCTTTGTAGTCTTTACTACATCCCTTTTTCTGCATATTGTTTTAAAACAAAAAAAAAGACCAATAAACAACAACAAGGCCTTTATGTATGAGCGCCTGCAATCAAAATCCGAGACAAATTTTAATCTTTCAGTCATGCATGATTATGTCATATTTGCAGATGTTTTGAAAAACAGAAAACCTTCTTCCCCCCCTTCTCTCGTATCTCTACTTGACACACATACATTAGACACACTCTTTATGGTACTTAAGCAGATCAAAAAGGGGATCAAAGCACATAGTTGTGCCCTGCGGTGTTATTTCAATACAGCGTTAGATCATAACTAGTCAGAGTGATTCAACAGAGACACCATGTTCCTTGAAGTGCAAACAAACAATTATCTGGGTCTGGTCTCCTGTGGAGCAAAGGTAGCTTTACTGTTGGGTCTGGGATGCAGGGCACATTTAGAGAGAACGAGGCCAGACTGATTTGTAATACAGGTGGATGGACTGATTTACACACACACAGACACACTACACAATCTGAGCCATACAGCACTATACAAACACTCTTTGTTGTACACATAATGTTGACATTAACATTCTGTACAATGTGTATCATACCATGTGTACATTATCTGGTACACAGTGTATTACAAAGTCACATTTGTAGAGTATAAGGGTGGGAACACCCTAAGCCTTCCTATAGTTTATTTTTTCTAAAGAAACAAGAGAGGAGGGGAATTCACCTACAGAACTTATCATGTCCTTCATGACTTCCCACCATTCAGAACTTTCAGTACAAAATGTTCAAGAAACATTTCATTGTATCACGATCATGTGGATTCCAACAGGTGCAGGAGTAAGGAAGGCTGGATGTTAAATAACAATGGTTGATCTACATTAGCATCTGAAACCACATGAAACTAAAAAAATGTTCACCAATGTTGCACGAGATCAGGTTGTCCCACTTCCCTTAAGAAGCAAAGGTGTTTGCCTAGCTTTCTACTAAGAGTCTTAGCATTACTTTAGCCACCATATTGCACCACTCATCCAGAGAGTTACCAACCTCTCACCTGAGGGACTCGGAACGCTTTAGACTTAATGCTTATCAGATCACTTTTAAATCATGAGGGAAATATGTGGCTCTTGTATTACATTAAATACATCTTCAGATCGACGCTACCTTTGCCTCTTACAAAACAAGCAGCCCATGTAAAGTTGTGCGCCTTGAACGAAAAGCGAAAGCTGAAAGAAATGCTCCTTAGAGCTGTTGAGATATGTTGAGTTAGTGTTTTATTCTCTGTTGGTGTCATCACTATCACATGCAATCCATTTCACAACACCAATAGATCATGGTGTTCTGAAATACAACTACATCATGACGCAATGAACGCAAAAAAAAATCATTTTCTGTGCTACACATTAACTCTGCTTAGCTCTTGCGTCATAAATGCCTCCAGGGTCATAGTATAACTAGAAACTGATGAATAATGTTTCAGGTTAGGCATCATGTAACATGTATACGACAGAACATTTGCACACAGGGAGGTTGGGCCTTCAGCTACAGGAAAGGGCATACTGTAGAAGTCATTAAATAACCTGCATGACTTCAGTTAAGTGGTAAGAACCTTCAAAGTACGAGATTCAGGAAAATAGATAGCAGCCTGTGCTGTGGGTTTGTGTCAGAAATAAAACATATAGCCTTAACATTCAATGAGGTACGCCCTGAAATATCACTATCCAGTAAATTCCAAACCTGATGGAATTGTATTGTGTTCACTTTGGATCGCAGTCCAATATTTTCGAGAAAATCCCCCCAAAAAACTACAGTTCTTTCCTCAATAGTGTTTCTCTAGCTTCTCATATTCCTTCCTATTAATGTTTCTGTCATCTAAATAGCCACCAGTGGCCCCTTCCATGTACCATTACCACATGTCCGGTTGGTTTGTTTGGAGGGACTACAGGATTTCAATACAGGCATTTTCAACCACCCATTGTGGTGTCTTCCATCAAGACTTCAGTTCTGCTATTTGTCTCCTGTTTCCAACCGTATCCTAAACATGCTGTCAGAGGAAGCCCGTAAAAATGTTTAACAGCTGATCACAATCGGCAGTCTGCTCCTATGAGACTTGGTTCTTCCTGCTCTTTTTTCCATATGCTCTTCCTGTACTGCTCATTTTAATGTTCCAGATGGAATTGCATTTGCTATGTAACCTCCAGCAATTGGGAATATGCATTAAACTTTAACCTGCATAATAAATCATGTCGATTCCATAGCCAAGAGGCTCTCAATCAAAACAACAACAGATGATGTCGAGGCTGGTGGGGAATCATGGGAGTGATACTAAACTTCTCCAACCCCGATAAAAACAACAGACTGTTGACAACAGGCGAAACCGACCAACGAGAGAGAATTATTTTACAGATAAGCTAATGTAACCAAGTTTAATTTACATTACATTTTTATCAAAGCATCACATACGGCAACAGTACGGCAGCTTTTGCTAGAAGTTCCCATTTCCTAATGTAGCGCACATTGACGTAACATTTTGCGTTTGACAAACGTGTCGTGTTCACCAAGACAATTCTGTAATGGCAGCCTGATAGTTAATTCAAAGAAATATAGGTCACTTTACAGGGAACACCGTGAAACTACAGGATAAAAACTACTGAGCAGCATAAAAGAAATATAATGTACAGTAGATCAAGAATTCAGACTATGACCAACAGCATATTTATCTTAATTTTTAAAAGCCATTTCTTGAGGGATGTTATCTTACAGGGAGATAGTGTAGAGTAATGTGGAAAATCCGACAGACAACATACAGTAACTGAGGCCCACGACACTGGATTAAACCACACCTTCAGTCTTCCTCTTATAGAAAATGGCTTGGAAGAGGAAAGACGCCTCACAGCAGGCAGCACCAATTTGACACGGTTGCAGAATAAAAGCTTGAGTACCAGTAATACCACCAACAGTGCCATACACTGATGGTTGTTGTCATGCTTTCACAAGTAGCACAATTACTTCACCCGAGCATCCATCAACAGGCTTTCCAGACTGAACCAATGTTGTGAAGCTTATTATAAATCCTTATGTGCTTGAAAGTATACACTCGAGACTCAAGACCACAGTGTTGTTTAAAAAAAGAAGGTATGTTGTCTACAGAAAACACTGTCAATGACTGATGCTCAGTCCTACCCCCTCCACCCCCACCTCCAACCCTGGCACAAGGAAAGGTCTGTGAGTGGAGTGTACTCATTATAGACAATTAGGTCTGAACACTTCCCAGCAAAATAGAACACAAATTGAAAAGATGTGTGTGTGTGTGTGTGTGTGTGTGTGTGTGTGTGTGTGTGTGTGTGTGTATGTGTTTATGTGATGGTGTGAAGGGGGCTTAGCAAGCTTTCCTCTCTCTAAGTGATGGATTCAATGCGACAGCCAGAGAGACTGTATAGGAGCCATCTGTACATCGAGAGAACAAACTTGTTGCATAAGGGAAACACTGCTGGAGTCTTTTGAATGTCCCCAGAGAGAACTCCACTTGTACGTGTCCTCTCAGACTAACTGAACTTTGCTGATGGCTGCACTGTTTGTTTTGTGAACTATGGACATTTTTTTTTCCAAGTACGCCATGTCTAAGGGTAAAATATTAAACAAGCACTGGATCCATGCACGATAAAGAGATAAGTGAAGCAAAAGAGTAGAAAGAATGCCTTTAAAATGCTGATGTGATTTTGGTCTGTTTGAACAAAGATCAGCAATGGCTTAATGTGAAATTTAACGCGCAATAAATTCCAGTTTAAATTTGAAAATGTAAACATCCTTGAAAGAAAACAAGTGTAGAATTCATAGCGCTTTATTTCCTACGTAAACAGAAATAAAGTTGTTCAAAGATTTTTTTTTGGCTGATTATTCTGAGTAACTAACATACTATACCTTGAAATGTTGATTTTAATCCTTCCAGCAGTATTAACAAAATGTTAATCATTCCATTGTAACGGTACAAGTCTGAGGCATACAGTATCAACAAACAAATAGAAAACTGTGTAAGATAGTCTACTATTAGTGAAAACAACTATTATGTAGGGAATCAACTGACTCAATCCAGACCTAATGTGCCAAAAACATCAAATACACATCCTTGTCCCAACACCATTTCCTTTGTCATGGGGAGGAAATTTGCAATCAACTGAACAATGCAGCCGTAAATGTCTTGGGTACTGTCAGTTTTAAGGAACAATAGCCATACGCAGTTTTAAAACGACTGTGGGACATGACTAAAGCTTTGGTACCCACTCCTTCAAGGCTTCATTAAATGTCCTTAGCAGGCGGTTGAACTTGACAGTGTGTTTTTAAAAGGTTGCAAACAGTCATTTCAACTGAATCAAACAACATGATTAAATACACAAAGAAATTGAGGCATACAATGATTTGATAACTTGAATATGTCGCACAGCACTAGTTTTAAAAGTGTGCACTAATGAAAGACAATTTAAAATAACGATGGTGTACTGAAGATAGAATCAGACCGGTCAGCTTTAGAGGAAGATTGTGCGTCTGTATACTGCAAACAAGTCATTACATAGACACAGAGGCACACACTTTTTGTGAAGTGATGGGATGCTCCCATGCTGTGTTTCAGGTGTTAAGTTATCAAAGAGAATTAACAGGTATGAATGCTGTGCAATTTTCTGACACCAATTCACCATTTTTTGAATAACGACTGAGTTAAAAGACATTTAATGGGGAAACTCCAGCGACACATCGGGCGACATTTTCTTCTAAAACAATATAACCTGTTAGCTACAGTTTGAAATCGGCTATACTGCCATATTAAGAAATTACCTTTCTTCCTGTTTTATTGTGTAATGCTAAAAAAAAAAACCAGTAATATCAGTTTACAGCCACCTCATAACTAGCAGTAACATTATCTATCTAAGCAACTGAACACTGACATTAGTGACTACAGTAAGTCACCATGATGTTGCTTTTATACTTTAAATAAAGCCAGATTTCCCTCAGATTTTCACTGCTGATCAATTGAGAGTAAACGAAATCTCTTGTTGGATTCTAAATTGTATTGGCTGTCCAATCTTGAACAAATTAGTATGATATTATGACATGTCGCTTTCCGTCCTGAGCAATGAGACAATAGTAAATGAGCCTCTTTAGCAGACCTGAAGATTACACATTTTTCAATAAAACTTTACTTCGATGTTAACATTTTAGAATTCATTTCTCACCAGGACTTGTTGCACTGATAAAAAAAAGGGGCGGAAAGAATAAACATTAAACCATTAATGAGAAATAAATTTAAATAAAAGTGCAAAAAAAAAAAAAAAAAAAAAATGGAATTCAAAATACTGATGCATCCATCAAACATTGATTGCACGTCTGCCATCTTGCATCGAGCAAAAGATGGCCGGTGCAAAGAGTGAAGAAATAATTAATGTTATTACTTTGATGTCAGAGTTCCTCATACTTCAAACGTTGTACTTCCAGGCTGTAAGACACCGTACATATTGCGATCATAAAGTCTAATTTTAGCATCACTTATATAACTAGATAATTACTGCCATGTACATCAGGTCAGGCTGCATAGTTGCAGAGGATTGCGAGCGAGTGTGAAACAAGTGATTTGGGGGACGAGCTGTAACAGATGGGAGAGGAGTTCCTTCAAAGAAGACAGCCTCAGCAGCCCATGAATGTGCTCTGACAGCGCGAGTCTCCGGCTGCTCGATGACGTGTAAAGCTGGGACAGCTCTGTTTGACGTTTGCTTTTAATATCATGCCACATGCTATTAATATTTATTGCTGTGTTCACTTGCTCAACGCTTGATACCATTAACAATGCAGGAGAGTGTGTGTGTGTGTGAGTGTGTGTGTGGGGGGTTATATACATTTTGGGATGGGTTTTTTTCCCCATGCATTGAGTACACTGTGTCAAATGGATACTGTTGCTCCAGATGTACAATCTGTTGTTATGCTGCTCTTATACTTAGTTTCGTTCAGCCTCTATCTGATGCTTGCAGGATTTTTAAAGCTTTTGATTCCTAAAGTTTAGACCTCATTTTCCAGAAAGGCTGGCTTGTAGATGTGAAAGGGATAATCATTTATCTTCTCCTTTGTAACAACGTATTTTGCTTTTGTAACTGCGAAATATATTAAATTAAAATAAAATGAAATGCTTCAATTTATTGGTAAAAAAAAAAAAAAAACAACAAAAAAAAAAAAACAATCCATGCTTGTGCTCTGTTCTTTCGCTGTACCTGCTGCCTGAGAGCGTGAGGAGCCTTATACAGTCTCGGATCCAACCTGAACCCGTTCCCCTGCCTTCTGGAATGCCAAAGATTCCATAGTTGTTCCTGATCTGCCAACCTGGGAGTTACAGCTGCCCTGGAGATGCTGTTTCAAACAGAGGCAACACAAAGCAGAGCAAAGTGCTGACAATACTGGGGAAAGAGCAGACACCTGTTTGAATGCTACAGGCAGGGGAATCCCTTCATTGAGTTGGTGCTTGGTGTTTATTAAAAGGTTTGGCACAAAGGTGTTGATCATGTCTGAGACCATCAGAGTATGTTTTATTTAAACTGTTAATTCCCATGATAGTAAGAATGGATCCTGTAATTTAACATTGTGTTTTAAATGCTGTTTTTCAGGCATTTCCACTCCTACAAAAAAAACAACAACTCCAATGTTGACACAAATCCTCTTGCTGTTTCTAGGTAATCGACAGCTGTTAAACATTGTCTACCAGCAGCTTCACTCTCCGAGGGGTTGAAAGTAAAATTAACTGTCTCCATGTCATATAATTGCCAAGCCAAAGATCACAGAATCAGGTCACAAAAAGAGGGCAGTGGCATGATGAAATACACATCCCACAGTTTGGCTGTCTCGAAACATTTAGGCCACATCCCAAACTCATCTTTCTTTTCTCAAAGGTTACCGCTGTCACTACGAGTCATTCTTTAATGCTGTGCATCAATGTTCAGGAGCTAGCATGGAAGTGTTTGTGCAACTTGTTGATATCTTTCCATTTCCAGCATGACTTTTTAAAGGTCCACTATGTCAAAGAATGAGTCTTTGAGCACACATTAAAGCCATTTACACATTATCAGTTCTTTTAAAGGAACTCCTTGCTGCCTCTGTGAGATATATATAGTGTCGATTTAGCATTGGAATAAAGAGAAACAAGCTATTTGTTTCTTTATAGAGGGAGCAGCATTGATGGAGACTGTGTTGCTGTTACACTCATGTGTTGATTTCTTCTCTGCAAAACTAATAATCAGAAAAAGTATTTAGCGCTCGTTACATTTGACATAAATAGGACACTATGTTCTTGGATAAGCCTCAGGGGATTTTTTTGCCTTCTCTCTGACTTTGTTCACACCAGTAGCATAAAGATGGAATTCATTCTCAGGGATCAATGAAAAACGTATCACTGGCTCACCCAGTGCCTTTTTTCAACTTGTTTTGAAAGCTCTGCAGCAGAGCTGTAATTAGAGCTTTTCTCCCTCATTTTAAGTAAGGCACACTGAACGACTAAACACCTCACAAAGTGCTCACTCCCCACTGAGTGCAACGGCACCACAGGTCTTTTTTTTCTTCTTTTTACACTTAGTACACATCTATACATGCCAGCAGTTTTGTATTGAACCTCTAATAGTGCCATGCTGAGCCCGTTGGGCAAAACATCATCTGCAAATCACAACAAGCTCACCTCTCCTTCATAAACTTCTTTTACTTTAAGAAAGAAAAATGCAATTGTTATCCCCCACCTTGTTAATCCAAAGTGATTTGAGGATAGTTTGTTTACCCCTGAAGGCCTAATAAATACCAGGAATAATGAAGTGAGTATAGAGAACTAATGGCAATCTCAACATTTGATTGCATTCAATGTCTGTCTGTCGCTTTAAGAAGAACGAGCTTAAGGTGTTCCACACGTCTGTGAATTCAGCTTTTACCGACTATGCCCTTTGATATTGTTCCAAATGAGACTTTAGAAATGTGACTATTGTATTTAAGCTGTTTCCCTCTGTTTTGTTCTGCTGCTGAGAGAAAAAGGTCAGGGCTTGGCTTAATCCTTTCACATATGAGAACAAGCAGGAATCAAATCCAAGGAACGGCTGGAGATGAAATCCTTAACAACCCCCCCCCCACCCCCCCAAAAAAAAGAGGGGGAGGTGAGCTGATAAGAAATACCTCCCTATAACTGCCTTGTGTTGAATGCAAGATAGAAGCTACATTTTTAGATGACTCATGAGATCCACTATCAGCCAAGCTGTGTCTGTTTTGAAGTTATAGCTGTTTTTAGGCTCTATCTAACCTGACAGAAATGGAGAACCTTGATTGGATTAGCAGACATTTTCTTTACATGAATCAGAAATGACCAAATAAAAAAAAACACAAGTTATCAATCTGTGCTCAAGTTAACATCTCAAATCATGTAAACGCCCCCCCCCCCCCCCCCCCCCCCTTGTCTTCCTCTCTTACTTTTCATACAGACATTGACAAATGATTGAATTTGTTCCAGAGAACAGTCTTAGAGGCATAATCCCTTCCCACATCATGACCTTAACCTTTTCTGGTGATTGTGGAACTTGACAGGATGTGAAGAAAAATACCCACTCCTGTTACATGTTGCTCCTCTCCTTAAAAAAAAAAAAGAAATCTTTTTTTCCCTTCCGATAATCCCTGGGCAGTGAGTTTCACGGTTTAGAACAGCCAGTTCACTCAAAGACAGACCGCATGTGAAAAATAGTCTCATAATGTACTGGTTACGCACACAGTTGTTAGTGTGATGAAACTTGCTGCAGGAGAAAACCATCTAGGGACAAAACCTCTGAAGATGCACTCCCTGGATGCTTCATTAGTGCTGTTGGCTTTTCAACGGGATTACACGAACACACATAAAACAACACCTGGACTGGCCAAATGTTATTAAATACATTTGGACTGGATCAAGATTGGATTCTGCAGTAAGCAATAACATGGACCAAACTGTGTTTGCATGGGTGTCTTAACAAAAGCCAATACAAACCATTGTCAATAATGAAGTCTTCCATGTGAAAATAATGTGTCAAAATGTGTCTATTTTATCAAGCTGCCATGTGCATTATGCTATTTTCCAGTGATAAAAAATAATAAAACCTTTTTCCAGCTTTCGCAAATGCTTGTTGAATGTTTCTGATACAGAAGAGCATAAAACAATTTCAAAACTGGTGTAATATATTTGGGGAAACAATGCAAAGTTGTGGGTATGAGGACATTCATTGTGCAGGTTTGCGCATAGGAGGATTGGACGTTTGGTTACTTTGAAGATGTCTGTGCTCTCTGAGGGCACCACTGTATAGTTGACAATTAAATGGATGCTTAAACCAACTTTTGGACTGAGTATTTCCACTTTGGTAACGAACCAAGAAAATGTCAATGAACAAAAAAGTGACTTGGACTATTTGTAGTCACACTTCATCGAGAGACTAATTTATCTCCTTCAAATAAGACTGAAGGTCTAATTCCTAAAAAAGGACATCAGGGATCTTTATGTCAAGAAGTATCTCCTTGTCTGTTGTAAGATTTAATCATTGTCAAGTTGGCATAGATCCCAGTTTACTTAAAATGATTTGAACATTCACCAGTGAACACTGGAGGTCAAATTACAAACAGAGAGGTTTACAGAGAAGCACTGAATCACGTACACCAAAATAAGTCTTAACAGCAGCTGTATTGTCACAAATGAAAATAAATTCCTTGAAATAAATCGGTCACGAGGTCCATTAGCTTCTTATATGTAGAAGCAATGTTCCAGTTTAGGGTGGATTTGATTTAACATACTGTGAAGAATTGAGTGGAACCAGAAATTCACAAGTTCCTCTGCCTTGGGTCACAGACTGTTAAATAATAGAAGTGAATCTGTATGGGAACATTTTTTTATCAAACGAGATCAACTGGTCTTTAAGTCAAAATTGATTCGCAGCAGCTATAGCTGGAGTTAAACTAACTGGGTTGTTCATGGCCAGGAGTCAGGACAGTTAATGACATATTAACCACTGAACGTCAGTGATGGTGTTCTCAAAAAGGTGCATGTTAACAAGTGGTAAGAGGCATGACACATCACGAACAGTGTGCTACTTTTAAGTGCCCCCCCCCCTCCCCCCTCCCCAGCTGACCCACATATGTATTTGAGGGATGTAAATGTATAGCATAGGCTATAAAACAAAAAAACAGTGACCCAAGACAAAAACAAAACAAAAAAACTTCCCTTCCTTATGTTTTCAATCTGATGGTGAGGATCACAACAGCACACAGTGTTGTTACTCACCCACTTTGAACTGAGACGTGTTGTCATGCTCCTCTCCCAGCGTCGCATGCAGGATGCCAAAAGAGTTTTGGATCCCAAAGATGGACCCATTGCACCAGGTTGCCGCAAAAACCACCAGCCAGCCGTAGCCTCCCTCTGGTGGGACGAACCCGGCTCCCTGATGTCCGGGGTTCTCCACATGTACCCCGGCCTCTGCCTCAGACACAGAGGACAGATGCGGCTTGGACCCGGCCTCAATCAGCTGCAAGGTGCTGTCCTCCTGCACGATTTTACACTCGCTGTCACCCGCCTGGTCCTCCTTACTCGTGTCTACTTGAGCATCTCTTTGCTCCATCTGAGGGTCTGCACCTGGCTCTTGTCTGTGGGACTCCGGCTGCGCCTGGTTGTCTAGCCCGTTGATCCCCATGTCTGCTCTGATTGAGAGGTTACTCTGGACTTTTGACGCACATGCATGAGATATAGGTCACTGACATAAGAGGACCAATTTGAATACCAGATTCGATTGGCTATCTGTCAAAATGCACGAGATAGACAGTCCTCAATCTTTGTCACACGAGGATTGCAACCTAAAAGTCTGAGCGTCAACTTGAGTGGATACACAAACCTGCAAAAGCCAAATGTGTCATTCTTGTCGGCGATCCTGTTTGTTTCCAGGAAATATTAGGCACCGCCTATTTCTCCTATACGTGTGAGCTGATCTGTCAAAGAACAGCCTATAGAGACCACACCATGTATTTACTTTTTGCTGGCTTCTCCACTCCGTTGCCAAAAATGATCATCAACCTGTGAAAGGTCCGCTCCGTCTCCACTTCGTCTCTTCCTGCTACACAGTCCGCGCGCGCTCCACAACATCCCTAAGTGATAAGACAATTGATAAGGCCATCCGTCTCTTTCATCTGCTGTCTTTAAATAGCTATAAATGTCAAATAGGAAGGCCCGTATGGATCCCACAGGCTGCCTCGACTCTTCAGTGTCAACATAGCTTGAGCCGTCATTCAACGACTTGTCTCCACCTCCCTTTCTCCGTGAATGGACAGTTCGAGCCAATCATCGTGCTCAATCGATATGACGACAGCATTTGTGGGAAGAGCTTACACTTCGGATTTCATCGGGATTAACGGAAAAACCCGACTATACAGTCCTTAAAGATACACATTCTCGTTTATAGGCTGCTGTCACGTATGTACTCTATACTTTCTGTGTTTGAGGGAAGGAGACTCTGAGCATTGAGAAGGACTGATAAAGCTGCTCTTAACTGTCAACTGTGACGGTTACACATACAGTTTACTGAGAAAGAAAAAAACTAACAAAAAGGAGGAATAGGCCTACAGGGTTTTCTCCTCAGGTGTTTATTTTAGCCTTCAGATATATGTCCTTCTTTCTTTATGTTAGAAAACATGTCATAGGCTCAATTAGTTTGTGGTTTTAATGAATGTTTACAAATAAGATTTCAGGCCTGAAGTCGGGTTCTTTGACGCAAAGCCTATAGCTGACTTTAATGATCTGACTTTAAAGGTTTCCCTGTAGGCTGCATGACATTACCTATATATCCTACAAGTCTGCTCAATTGTCTCTGTTTTCTCAGTTTGGTTTGTTTTAAAATAAAAATCCGTGATGCAAAGTTAATGCTTATTCAACAAAAATATCTGCCTGTGAAAACAGGGAAGGTTGCAATTATGCCTAAACTAGGCCTACTTAAGAATAAGTTTTACAGTTAGGATTACAGTTTGCTGCAGGAATAATGCTTCCTAAATGTATTTATTTATCATAAATACTGATTGAATTTCCCTCGGGATCAATAAAGTGTCTATCTATCTATCTATCTATCTATCTATCTATCTGTCTGTCTGTCTGTCTGTCTGTCTGTCTGTCTGTCTGTCTGTCTGTCTGTCTGTCTGTCTGTCTGTCTGTCTGTCTGTCTGTCTGTCTGTCTATCTATCTATCTATCTATCTATCTATCTACTGTGTTCAAGTCCATAGAAGAGCCTTTGTAAGACTATTCTCCTGAATATGCAGAAGAAGTTTCAACATTTGAATGTATGTTTAAATGCACAGTCTTATAAGTAGCCTACCTCTGAACCTTACCTTTGTTATATGTTCATATTAGTTGCATTAACCACATTTGTAGTCATTAAAAAAAGGCCCAAATCGTTCAGTATAACTGCTGTTTAAAGATTAATGCCCCAATATTGACAGCATTCTGATCTTACAGTAAGCTTAATGTCAAAGATTTAAAAACATTTGATTTGAATTACAATAGAAATTAAAATCCTGGTTTATCAAATTTTGAAACGCTATTTAACAGTTTAAGACTAATTTAAAATAAAGCCTATATGAGGAGTACTTTTTTTATAGATTGCATGTTTTCTAAAACCTGACAGAAGGATACAGAGACACATTGATCAACTCCATAGCTTTGGGAAACTTTATCTTGGCTATATGCTAATGCAGTATTTTTGAAGAGCATATAAAATGATTTGCTTGGAAAAATATTGATCATACAAATGATAGAGTAACTGAAGCAACCATTGCAGTAGCCTAATAAATAGAGTGGACTAACCGAACTTGCTGGGCAAATACATTGTGCTGTATCATATTTACAAATATTTAATGGACATACTTTAGTGAAACCTATGCTGGAGTGCAGTAAGTGCAACTAATTTGTGTTGTCATCTTCTAATTAAGTGAAAAGTCTGAATATATTTAACCGTATACTGTTAAAACACTGTTGGCTGAAATAGGTCAACCATAGTCTCCCCACAAAAGACGCTCTGACCCTCTGAACTACCTCATGAAGTGAGAACTATGGGGCCAGAGAGGAGTCGCCAGGCACAAAGCATTACAGGGACAGAATTTTACACTTGAACAAAGTTATCAAGGGAGTGAACATGAAAAAGCATTTTCAATCCTCTGACATGCATGTGTAAGGTTCAAGAAGACCTGTGTAATCTGACATTGCTTTTACAAAAGGTCAGACACTCTTAGAGTCTTCTCTTTATGGTGAGCTTGATAATCATTTTTCTGGGAAAAGAATAAATGAAATACTGTCAGCCTATTTATCAGTTAAAAATAAATATGAAAGACACAGATTTATGTGATCAATAGACTCCCTGTGTCATTGTTTTTTCTCGCGCTAATAAGCCGCAAATACAGATTTTCACCACTGAGTGGAGCTACTACTCTGTGTCAGAAGATTTCATCAGGACAAGGATAAGAGCAGATGTCAGAAGTTACCCAAGATTTACTGAATGGTGTTGTTTATTCAAAGAAAGATGTTGTTAATATGTCACAGTTCAGTTTAACATGACCTAAAGTCAGTTAATTGATGCTCATCGTGGTGTTAACAGTAAATCTGTGATGGGTTTCATTTGCTGCTCCAGTTTTAGCGGTATTGCATGGTGGATGCTTTCTCACCTTTTTGTCAGAGTGTGACACTTAAATAGAAGTGAGCCATTGTGACATTATTTAATACCATCTGTGCTTATCCTTTTGTGACAACTTACAATCTGATGTGAAAAAGTTCTGTTATGTGGCAGCAAGTTACATTCAATTAAGCTAAATGATTGTTTGGGCAATTATTGATATGTTGTTGTCTTGTTAAACAATCCATCTACTTTATTGTGTTAAATATAAAATCTCTCTTATTTTTCAATTAGTTTCAACAGAATTACACGCAGCAATAGAGAAGACTTAAACAGGTAAGATATCAACCAACACATCTGGAGTATGTATTGTGAATATTGATTATAATCAAAAGAGCCAACATAGAGACAGACATATATAGCATATAGATATATGCTTATTTTATATTGGGAGCTTTATTTGCATGGTAACTCATTATTTTGTTCACCTGACATTTAACCACACATATAGTTTCAGCAATTTCCTCTGACATCTCTTCATATTGTTAAGCTCCAATGCTACTATTACGACATGCTGCAGTGTTTCAGGTTGCAAGTGGTATGTAAACATGGTAAATCCAACATATTGTTATCATTCACTGCCTCCAGATTGACACGCATGCTGAAAAGAGGGTTGCTGGAGATAATTCTGAAAGACATTTGGGCTGTATTTCAAGGTAAAACAGCATACTTGATAGCCCATCGGGTCCTATTAGACAACGGCATTTAAGCACTTGTAGCTAACGTTACTGTTTCGTGAGTTGCAGCAAATGATAGTAAAAGGGTTCAATCAATTGAAGTTTCAACCCACATATTTGGCAATCATTTCAAGATGGGTTTGAAACATACTATTCTCAAGCAATGTGTTCTGTTTTTTGTTGTCTCCTGACATGGCCTCATAAATGTTTACAGATTCCTAAAATACACAACTTGCAAAATAATAACACAACACTGCCACATTATTCATCTGTAGTACATTTTGGGCAAACCACCAAGAGCGTAAGAGTAAAATGGCTCTTAGTACATAATCATCACATAAGTCAAAACATTAAGGTCTAGGATGTCCGATATAACAGAAATATGGCATTCCCCCCTGAAGAAAATATTTACCACCACCCGTGGAGGGTCACTTCAGCTTGAAGTTACCCACCAGCATTGTTAGCATTGTTTATAATTACACAAACATTAAGTGAAGGTTGAAATGTGCAACATCATCATGATCTGATGGAGCCGACGCATCATCACAGGGCCTGTTTCCAATTATCCCCTGAGAAACAACAAGACTTTTATGGCTTACTCTGGCTCCACAGTGTTTTTTAACCAAAAATAGAAGTCAGGCGACCTAACGGAGTCTGGTTTCACATCTGCCCTTGGCTTGCTCTTCAATGAAGTAGGGGTCAAAGGTGAGTGGGATACATCCAATGGTAGTGCTTCCTGTTTGAGTTGGAATACTTCAACTCCTCAGAGAGGTGTGGGCAGGAGAGGGAATGAGCGTCTACGAGAGGCCCACACATTTCTGAGTAGACATGATAAGTCTCATGCTGCAAGACGAATATGACCAAGAATGAAAGTAATATTTGTTTAGGGGAATTCACATCTTAAATAAGTTGGGGTTTGTTTGTTTTTTGAGTTAAGAAATAAGTTTCCTAATGTATTGTCTTGTGAAATTTGGTGCCATCTAAAATCAACCGATGGTGTGGAGGGTACATACAGGTTGTCAGGCACATGTTCAGCAGCATGCTCAAACTTGCTGTGGTAGTGGGAGGCGGTTGAGTCATTATCAGGAACAGTACAGTATGACTCATACTCAGTTGCTTCCTTCGGTCCTTGGGGGCTTTGGCGCTAAATGTTGTATTTAATACTTCAGCTTGCAGGCCTGTCACTGGCAGTGGACAATAACATACAGAGAGTGAATAATGTCTCCTTAGTGATGTTACCCACTTTGAAGAAAACCATGGAACTGTTTACATTTGAACTCTGTTGACAGATTTACTTACTGGAAATGAAACGGGGATATCACTGGGACAATCTAAGTGTAGAGGCTGTAGGTGTCTGCCTCTCTGCTGTAGCTTGGTAGCTCATTCCAGAAATTCATCAAGGGTGACCTGCATGCTCATGATGATGAATGTGACTAAACAAAGAGCTGCCTATTAGTCACTTCACTGCATAATTGGGTGGGATTGTAAGTGGTTAAAAGTAGCTTGTTGTAAGTCACGGACCTAAAAAATATGCTGTGAATGCTTTCATTTTTCTCAATGATGACGGAAGAGTATGCCACATTTATAGGCAAAACAAAGATCTGAAGTCTGTGATTGTAAAAAAAAAAAAAAAATGGGAACATTTGTTTGTGTTTTGCTTTTTCCTAATCCTCTTTCCTTATTTGAACAAAAAAGACGTTCTTTTGTTTTGTGATGTAATCTGACCCATAAACTATTACAAGCTTGCTAATACATATGGCATGTGAGCTTGTTGTTGTTTATAATTTAGATTTTCTTTTCCGGGGGCCACACACACTATGTTTATGGGTTATAGACTAATTCTTTGATCACCCACTCATTCACAGAAACAGTGACACACTTGTTTCCAAGATTCTCCGATTTATCAGTAAAGTGTTTGCGTAACATTGTGAAACACAAAGCAACTTAATATGCTTTATGGAATAAAACAGAGTAAAAGAAACTGATGCTAATATATAGTCTAACTATAGTCTGTGTAAGACATATGACATCACTTGCCTGTAAAAAACAATGATTTGTAACTCAAGGTGGATTTTGTTGTTCAGGAATGAGGGCTGAATTGAATCATTTAGACATCTGATAAGTCGCAGTAACCTGTACCATCCAGTTCCGGGCAGGTTGTAGAAATTATCAGCTCCTGAAAGAGATATGCGACTGATAGGGGTGGAGGAGATTGTTGTCTCATATAGCCAAAACAACCTGAAACTCACAGCTAAAAAAGAGACGTGGAAAGACTGGAAGACAAGCTAAGAACACATACAGTGCACCTGCCTTCTTCACTAAAGTTAAATGTGGTTAAAATGCACAACCCCCATCCTTTTGTAGAGGTTTGACTTTGTTTTACTTGTTGTCAGGCTTTTATCAACAAAAAAATAGCATTAGTCAAGAGATAGATAGAGAGAGAGAGACGGGTTTAAGAAGAGGTATCTATGCTTGCAGCTGCTTTGAGATAAAATGAGCTTTTAACACGGTTGCTTTGAAATTTTACATTTATAACCTTTAAATGTTTTAATTCCTTGTGTTCTTCAACTTGGCTGTGTTAGCCGGCTAATGTATGCTAATCAGCAATGAAACAAAGTACACCTAAAGCTAACATGAACGTCATTAGTTTATTATTGTAACATAATATAATGCATTGGGTAGTTCCTTAAAAGAGGATCGTTTGTGTCAAATCATGTCAGTCATTAGCGTATTGTTGAGATATTATTTTTAAGACCAAAAAATGTAAACCTCATGTCAGCAATATATATGAGTCAAAGTCACACAGCCATGAAAGTCATTTGGATCAACAACTATTTCTACAAAAAAATAGTATCAGTCCTTCAGTGGATAAATGAATAATTTTACTGGCTAGTGGCACCGACACCTGTTTTATTCCAAATGTCATGGTCATCTTTAGTTTTTCTCACTAAGAAGGCAAAGCTGTAAACCTTGTGGTTAGGGTTGGCTAAAAGTCAGGGAAACACCAGAGTCAGTGGGATTTGTCCTCAGGTTACCAAGTATGAATGCACAAAATCCTAAGAGTATTAATTCTGTAGCTTTTGAGAAATATTAGAAAGAAGTCCCTGGTGGAGTTCGTAACATATCAACCCATCAGTGAAAACTTTTTGAGAATTCTTTGGAATGATAATCCCCTTTTCCAAATGGAGATATAGTAGCCCTCTTTAGAAATATGATCAAATATGATTAAAAACTCCACTGGAAGTGATTCTCATTTGTCATGAAGTCTGTTAAAATGTGTTTTTCATCTAGCCCAGAGAAATAATGACGAGGATGTAATACGCCTGCTGTGTTTTTGACAGCCAGAATCAAGACGTAAACTGAGGAATACTACTGACTGATGACTGGGCGTCCTTTTCCAAATCGTGCCTCAATAAAAGCCTCTTTGCCGGAAATTCCCTGATGTACAATCAATTCTACAATGAACTTGTAACAGAGTTTTTGTCATTTCTGAAGCTATGACTTACCAGCACTCTCTAAGCTGGCACATACTACTGTACTACTACTACTTTTTAAATAAATAATAAAAAAAACATACTGGTACACATACTAAAAAAAGTCCACTATGAAATTGTTGCAACAAAAAATCATCTCCAGACCCAATTGTTTTTATTTTTTTATTTATTAAGTTTTTATATTCATTTTAATAAACTTAAAAATGTGCTTAGCATAATTAGTCTTTCCTGCTAGAAGAGAGAGAACATTTAATCATAATCTGTATATCAGTACTTGTTCACATGGAAACTAGCCTAAAAGCAAAGTACATGAATCAAAACACATTTTCTTCTCGGTCCATTCATTTTATTTTAACATTTATTTTTGGCCTTTTGGGCCTTTGTTAGATAGAGATTTACAGTGGACAGAGATGGTAATCAAGGAGAGAGAGAGAGAGAGGGAACTGACATGCCGGAAAGAGGCTACAGGCCGGAGTCGAACCCGTGCCGCCCGCATTGAGAACTATAGCCTCCACGCATAGGGACGTGCGCACTAACCATGTATAAATGTATGAGTCTGTTCTCTACTTCCTGCTCTTCTGCTCAAGTTACTGTGCATTTTATGTCTCTCTTCAGTGTTTATTAGTCTCCAGATAATTTATGTTGTGTGGGCCGTCTCCTTTTTATGTTGAACATGTTGATAAAACATTTGCCTGGATATGAACATAAAAAGTTGAATTGTGTGTAAAAGTTCACTCTCTCACAGCCCCACTCAACTGCAATCTGTTGTATAGCATAGTCGTGCTCCTCATACTCGGTGAGAAACTCTTCAAGAAATTTGCACATGTCACAAACTTAACGATAAACAGACACTGTTTCACATCAACTGAAACTCAAGATGACTTCAGTGAATCAGGACGAGTAATTTCTTTGGAAAGATATGGACATCTGCCTCTGTAGTTTTCTTCTCAGCTAAACAACATGGGCACTTTGAAAAAGAAAGAGCTTGCCTATACTTTGCCAGCTTCTTTCCCTAAAAGGACGAGAACCCGACAGAGCATTTATCGTTCCTCTCCAGCTTGTCACAAAAGGGGCCACAAGAAGGAGGGAGGGGGGGTCCATAATAAACACACTTGCAGGCATTCTTGACCCCCCACTCTGAAAGGCGCACATAAACACACACTGAAGTGACCTTGTGTGCTGGTTATTTCCACAACACCTGAGAGCGTGAAGGAAGTTTAGCTCTTAAAGAAGTAATCAGAAACAGGCAGCGACACATACAGATTACACAAGCACATGAAACAAGCACAATCCTGCCTCCTGCTAGTGCAGAGAAAATTAATATGCTCAGCAGCACACTGGCACATGGCGAGTCGGCCTCAAATCCACTTATCCCCGACACACATACCCAGATAAATTCCAAGTTAAAAAAAAAAAAAAGACTATGGATGTCTGGTTTGAGGCCCTGCTGAGAAAAAGAAGGAAGCAATATGTGAAAAAAATGAGAAGAAAGGCATGAAACGTAAAAAAAGGGGTGGGAGAGGCACTGAGGGAAAAAGAGAATGAGGGGGTGTCGAGGAGGAGGAGAGTCTGAGGGAAACAACTTAAGACGGTGAGAACAGAGTAAGTACACATTGAGAGCAGACGGAGTGGGAACAAGAAGAGGAAAAGAGAATAAATGCTTAAAACGTCCATCACCAACATACAGGTACAGTAAACCTTTTTAAACATTTTCTGCTTTTTACTTTCAAGTTTGGTTTTACACTGATTTAGTGATGAGGGTTGACCAGGTGCAACATAACAAAGCTTATTTGCTGCATTTAAATTCATTTAACTACAGTATTAGAACAATCATAACTGTAACAAGATGATTCAGTTTTGTGGTTCCCACAGAACTCCGCTGGCTTGTTTCCAGGACACAATATAATGGGGTCACCCCATGAGTTGTATTTTTTCTTTTCAGCACTCAGCATTTATTTATCTAAAGCACAGGATGGAAACCAAAAGACCGCAAATATTTCATATAAACAAAGAGGCATTTCCGAGCAATAAACTTTAGCTAAACAACATTGTTGGCAACAAGCTGAAGAAATTACTCTTGTCTTTTGTTTTCTTTTGTTAAGAGGAGAAACAACCTTTTAAATATCATTCAGAGAGGACAAAAGTAGCCTTGTGGTTGGCATGTGAACACATAGACGCTCAAGCGGATGGCCTGGGGTTAGAATCCAACCTGTGGCTCCTTTTACGCATGTCATTCCCAAATCTCTCTCTCTCCCCGATTAATGACTCTATCCACTGCCCTATCTCTAAATAAAGGCACACAAATATATATGTCTAAGAAATACCATCAATCTTTTTATTATGCAATACCATCTATTGTTGTATCCAAGTTCTACTTTTTGTTGAATGTGTTATGACGCATTGGTCACTATTACAATAGTTTCAGGTCCCTTATTGTGCTTTAAATTTTGTATGACTAAGATCTTGGTATTATTTTTAATATATTGTGTCCATAAAGAAACAATGACTAATATATCAGACTAATTTGACCAACACATAGGCGCCTGTGAGCAATGTTTTGGATTTTTTTATGGTTGTATTATTTGCTCATCATTTGTCTTTTCTTCCCATAGATATGAAGTCTTTGTGCAAGAACATGGATGTGCTTCTCCTTTTTCTGATTGCCGCCCTGCTGCCCAGTTCTCACCTCTTTACACAGGCGACCTCTACCTCTGCTCCCGCCACTCGTCCCCGTATCAATTACACTTCTTTTGATGACTATGTAGAGGAAATACCTGACAGCTCCTCTGACGAAGTGTTCGCCAGGAAGACCACTGCTGTCCAACATGGTCCGCCAAAGCTTTGCCAACATGACTCCTGCTCAGAGAATCAGGAGTCATGTGATGTCTTAGCAGATAAACACGGGTGCCTCTGTCCTGGGGTCAGTAGGGCAGATGTGCCTCCTCATGCACCCCGAATTCAAGCGCTACAGCCAATCAATTCAGGGGCCGACAGAGGGAAGATAGAGATCCAGTGGTGTGCTCCATCTTCTATAGTGTCTGGGTACAGAGTGTGGATAGAGGGAAGTGAAGGCGACAATCTTGAGTTCAGAGACACTTCACGAAGAGGAGTGATCAGCACAGTGGAAGTCGGTACCAAGGTGTGTGTGGAAGCAGTGAACAATGCAGGAAGCAGCCCCCCCTCAGATTTCTCATGTATGCGGTTTTACCATCCTGAATCTTCAGACCATAAACTGTTGGCTTGGGTCATAGGAGGAGGAGTCACTCTCCTTTTAATTCTCATCATTGCAGCTGTGCTCCTTTGGAAGTATAAGGCGCATAAGAAGGCAAAGGGAGACTCAACTGATGGACTGGGGAACCCTACTTACAGCAAAGAGGGGTCTTTGTGATCATGACTAGTTCAACACAGGCAATCCATCAGTTCACACTGTACAGACCGGTTAAGATAGGGGCCTTAAAGGAGGGAAGGCAATGCTGTAATCATGAACAAAAAAGAAATAGTTCCAGTTTTTTATTCATTGTAGAATAATAAGTTGTTTACACTCTTTTTTAGGGATATTTAAACAATGGGATCAAGATTAGTGGTTTTCATTGAATAACACTATATGGTAAGAACAAGGCTAATTTGCGGGCAAATTAACCTTCGTAAATTTAATATAGTGGGGTTTTTTTTAATCGTATCATGGCTGGATATGTTTGTTGTAATAATTTTGTACTTACTGACCTGCGCTTTTTGTAATGAAATAAACTTATTTTAATAAATACTTTCCAGACTCAATTATTTTTTTGTGTGGAAGTGAAACAGTCTGATCAAAATTTTCAGAAAATAACGATTTCAAAAGAGATCTTGTGACTGCCATCTTAAGATTACCCCATGCAACCATTCACTTGTTATGAATATCTGCACTTGACACGTTTTTCTTTCATTAGGCCTAAATCCTTATCAAATCTGTTTCTGTGTGGTGGAAAGTACTTTACTTTTTACAAAATGATTTCTCCATTAAGAAAAATGTACTTTTCTTTACTTGATGACAGAACTTCACTCCACTTTAGAGGATATATTACTTTTTTTTTTTTTTTTTACAAATTACAATAACCAAAATATGACATATGAAGGATATAGAAAACAGAAACTGCTGTGACTCTGTGCCCTAATATAATTTAATAAAAGGTTGTGTAACTATGTTATCACTGTGAAAGGTGCCCTATTGATTGCCTTTACTTTTGAAACTTTTAGTAAACAGTTACAGGAGCCTAATTCCTAATGTTAAAGTCTTAATAGAATACATGTCGTTGAAAGAGAATATTGTGTACATTTTGCGATCCCTATTTCCGCCCATCGCTGTCCGTGTTCATGAAACTACAACTTCAACTACTGAATCTTTTATTTTGAACGTCCCTTTAGTGTGATCAGAATTGTCATTGGCCAATGAATCAAGTCCATCAGGCGGAGTCCCGCCTTCCCTCTACGTCTCATCCACTGATTAGTCATGAACAATATGAGGAAGAATATGTTTGTTTACAGCTTCTTGAATAAGCGTTTCAGTCAGCATCAAATTAGCAGGATGGCCAGCTCAGGTGAGTCTTCTGTCATTTCACTCTTTTTGTTTCACTGACCGATTTAGAGGATTTGTGAATGACTGCCGATTATGTTTATTGAGAAATGTTAAAGTCCACTGACTAGTCAGCTAACATGTTGAGTGAACAGGATATAGTTAGGCTGATGGTTATTACTATTGCATACGATTATCGCAGGTAAAGTTGTTTTAAAAACGAAAGCTAACTTTATAGGTTTACTGGTGAAAAATTCATCATTTCATAGTTATAGCGAGACATGTTCCAGGTAGCCTACTAATACTGTACATGGTTAGTTATCTTCCCATTCCTTATATAAAAAAAAATAAAAAAACATTAAGTTACATGTTCATTAAAAATCATGGCGCAAAGATTAAGAATGACTCAGCAGACACAAAAGGCGTTAACCCGGAAGCTACCTGTGTCCTTAGGGAAAGTCAGCTAGTTACCCAAGCAACTCCAAACAAACTAGTGTTGTAGTGAGGGCACATACAGTCCCTGTTCCCCTGATCTACACACACACACACACACACACACACACACCTTCAATCAGTAGATTATGAACATTATGTTGTCACTGATGCTCACTGCATATTGTGACAGAACAATTTGATGGGTATATTTAACAATCTATCTTGCCTGATTTTTTCATGTGTTTGCTCCCTCATTGACAGATAAGTCAGAAATCTCCTATGACGATCTGAAAGCGCTCATGGCAAAGAGCGAGAAGCTCCTCCTGGTTGATGTCCGCACCAAAGAGGAGGTGGATAAAGGACGAATTCCAGGGTCAATTCACATCCATGGTGAAATTTTAAATTAAGTGAAATGAAACAAAACAGGAAGCTGACTCAATCTTGAGCACAATATTACTAAAAGTATTCAGTCCAAAGTTCCTCTGGATGTTGTTGTTGTATATGCTGTTTAAGTATCAGTGTACTCTAGTCTGTTTGTATTGCACTAGATGTAAATATTTTATCTTTTAGCTAAATAAATGTTTTTCTTCCCTTCATCCCTCCCTCGTTCAATTATTAAGTTGATTCCGTGGAGGCTGCTTTTGCCCTCGAGCCCGAAGAATTCAAGGCCAAGTTCGGTGTAACCAAACCCCCGCTGAATGCCCCCGAGCTGGTGTTCCACTGCCAGATGGGAATGAGAGGGAGTAAAGCCACGAGCAAAGCCCAGGAACTTGGATATGTGAAGTAAATAAGTTATTGGTTATATTTATACACTATATATATATATACACATATACATACAGTTTATGTCTATTAAACAGCCCAAGTTCACTGCAACCATTTCCTTTTCGAACGTCTTGTTGTTTTCTTTAATGTGTTCCTCTACCTTCTGTTTCAGTGCTTCTAATTACAAAGGAGGATTCAAGGAGTGGTCTGCCAAAGAGGGAAACTGATTGACATGCCATTTATATTTGCAATGTGAAAGCCAGAACATTTGAATATGTTTTATTTTGTATTTTGATACATTTTTGTTTTCAAAGGCTGCATTAATGTTTAAAAATGTTTGAAATAAAGACGATTATATAACAACATTTCTGTTATCTACTCTTATTTACATACGTACATGTATGTCTGGGCAAACAATATGTGGATGTGCAAATGTATAAGAAAACAGTTTCCGCCTTAAAGAAAAAAAGGTTTACACAGCTGCATCAAATAAAACTGAAATAAAGTATAGACAGAGAGCATCTTAGTCTGCTGAGAAAACAAGATTCTTCTTTGTGAAAATTGTATTTTATGTGTTGAACTAGTGCATATCTTTTGTGCAACATGATTTGGCTGAAAGAACAAAGGATCTAAAATAAATTCTGCACATTTTTGATCATGTAAAGAGAACCTTTTAATTTTCTCTTCCCATTTGTTTTGTATTATTACCTGTAACTACCCTTATTTTAGCCTTTTGTCTGCTGAACTGTCGCCTGTCATTAAGCTGCGCATGCGCACCTGTTGAAATCCATGAAAGCGCGCGAGCGTGAGAAGTATGTGTTTCTATATATATCTAAGGTGAGGAGTGTCAAATAAAATGCTCAGAGAGATTCAACAGGTAATTGTTTGAATTTGGTTTTGGCCTCTCATACATGGTTGGTGACCGGAGCTTTTGTTTCACGTAAACATTTGTTTGCTATTTTGTTCTCTGAAATGAGCCATGGTTAATATAAGCGTAAAGCCCAAGAAAATAAAAGGCAATGCTACATTTAGCTAGCTGTGTTCATAGTTTGTGTGTATGTGTGTGTTTTTTTTGTATTAATCACACGCAGGTGTTGCGGTTGATAATGTGTTTGAAAGAACAAAAGCACAGTTTAAAAACTACAGGAGGCCTTTTGGTGCTGATATGGACGGACACAGGAGCTTCTGGTCAAACTGTGAACTGCACTGGTAAGACCTGAATATAAACTCTTTCATGTATTCATCCTGATCTCAACATGTGAGCTCTCTCATCCGTCCTTTGAAGGTCCTAATAATTATTTACAGACGAACCTAATGTTCACTAACAACTCACTTAGTATCTATAATAACATGGAAGCTGCTGAAAAAAGAAACACATGACATGTCATAATCATATTTACACTTGGTTCAGTTGCAGCTGCTGGTCCCTGGTGTGCAGGGATACAAATGAAAGACCTCCAACATGGTATGTATTATTACAAATACCTCACATACAAATACAACACAAGCTGTAACTTTTCGTTTCTGCATTAGTCGTCCCAGATTTGGAGAAGAGCATGTTTCAGTGTGCATGGACGCATCTTCAGCCCGACCCCGAGGAGCTGTATACCTTCACTCAACTACATGGTTCCCTTAGATTACTCCTCTCTATTCAGGTACAAACTAGACTCCCCTTTCACCTGCATATCGGCCTGTGTAATGACATAATATTACTCATTTTAAATTGACATCATTTTATGCACAATAGTAACTTAATGGTATTCTTGAAATGTGCTATTATGAAAATTGTCTTTGTTGGATCATATAAGAAAAACCTGAAAATAATCTAATACTCATTGTAATCATATAATGTGTGAATGTGATTATGTCGCTGACATATTGTCTCTGCTTATGTCTGTCGCTCCCTTCAGATTAAAGATACATGTCTTTTCAGTCCAGAGTGGTGCGCTCACATAGAGGCATTCCTGCACTCGTTCAGTCTGGCTAATGCCGGGGTAGGATCTTATTCCCCTCTGAGATGTGCCGATCTCAGGTTACAACAACAGAATTCTTCCAAAGCAGGTTGCAGATATTTGACTTTTGTCTTTTCTTTCACAGATCAAAATCCACCTCAAAATCAAACTCAGTCAGCTGACCACTCAACAAGAGTTTAGGTAGGACTGCTACCTATGCAGGGGCGCAGAGCTCGTGTTTCTCTTTCTCTGATGAGTCTCCCCTCTTTTTAGTGACCTCATGTAACAACAGATTTATTGTAACTTGTGTTCTGCAGTGAGTCACTGGTTTGTTCTGTATCACACAAAGTGAATCGGATTTGTTTTAAAAAAGTTACTTCAAAACATCTTGCACACAAAGCTTTCAAAGCGCTCTGGTTCAAATAGTCCCAGGCTACGCCTTGACTTTATTAGCAACAGTGTTTCAAGGAATGATCCCGATCACGGTTATCTTTTTTCTTGGTTTGCTTTTTTTTTCCACAGCTAACATAATGTTTTATATTCTTGCAGAGGGAAAGTAAAGAGGAGAGTTGCCAGGGGTAACCACCCATCTCGGGTCTTGGACGTCACTTGTCGTACGCAGTCAGTGAAGCCGTCTTTGATATGATTTAATCTGCAGATTCTTTTTTTTTTTTTTGGTTGTCTTACTTTCAGATGAGAAATAATAGAACCCCCACAAATTGTTATTCTCAATCAAAGGCCTCCGCTGTGTGTGAAAAAGGGAAGCTGGTGTCTGGGAGGTCACCCTGTCTGTGGAGGCCAGATACCACTCAGTATCCACCCTGCTGCCATGGATCAGGGCCTGTTTGGAGAACTCAGCATCCAGCCTGTCACACTCCTGAGCCCCTGTGTGCTTCAGTACCCGCATCTGACAACACAACTCACACAGATCAAAATATCCTTTTTCTGATTTATGTGTAAAGAAATACGAGTTGCAAGCCAAAGAGTCGACTGTGTCCGTTGTGCTGGCCCTCTGTGCTTTTTGTAGAGGACGTGGTTCAGCTCACATCCCGAGCCTGTGACTGTGACGTGGTCTCCAGCTGGATGTGAAAGTAGTGATGAGGGTCAACACCTCCAGTCCACGGTCATGGGACACAGCTGCAACAGTTGTGGATTACTCCCTTGGGACTGAGGCTGAGCTCATCCTCCAAGTGACAAAGTTCAGTCATCCTTGGTCTTAATGACCGGTGAGGAACATTCTTGTTTGACTTGTTCTATCTATTTGGGTGACCAATGTGTTTATAGTTTTCATTTTAGACCATCTCTCCTTGAGGATATTCATAGTTTTGCACTTTTTTTTTTTTTTTCGTTCACTTAAAATAGCTATAGAAAGTGCTGTGGATACAAATGAAAAGAGGGAAGTTTGAAACCTCTCATCTAACATGTTTTCCTAATGTTTGATAGTCACACTCAGACAGTTGTAAAAACGTTCAGAGAATCTGACTCCAGTTGGGTGGGTGACGTTTGCTGGCAGCTTCAGATGTAGCGGTCAGCAGTAAAGTAAATGTTATACTGGACTGTCATGGTGACAGAAAAATAACTGACCGATACTCAAATCCCTACCTCGGATCATAAGCTTTGAGAATCATGCGAGATTAAGGAAGGTAAGAAGCTAAACGCCTCTTTTGAGTTGACGTAGTCGTGCTGGTGCGGCCTTCTTAAACGTGTGCGTCTTCCTTGACTTTACATGTGTCCACCTTTTTGTATACAGTCCCTGTAATGTCCCTGTCACAGGCCGGTCCACCTTCTTCCAGAACCTTCCTGCACATCTGGAGTCTCAGGAACTGGACATGCACAGCCTTCACTGCTCCTCCTTCGAAGGTAGACGACAACCACACACACACACACACACACACACACACACCAGCGGATAATTAACTGATCGATAAAGGACGGTTTTCTTGGACGAGATACATGTGGATGTTAAAGTTGGTCTGACGTCAAGGGCTGTTAATCCTGCGTCGAGAAACGACACCCTGAAACACTTAGATTTTTCAACATTTGGCCTGAATGGAAAAATCCTAATTCAAACCACCGGTGTTTATTTATTGGAGTTTGTACATTCAGCCCTATCCTGAAGCTTCTCATAAAAAACTTTTAATGGATCACAAAGCCCGTAATTAGAATCAGAGGAACAGACACACTGGAATAGAAAGAAACATGAGGCTAAAAAACAGAAATTCACAAAAATTCACAAAAAGCCGAGCAGGACAACACTCGGACTCCAACACTGCAGCTCCGGTCTCTAAGAAATAAAAAGACATCTCCTTTGAGTTATATCCACATGCAAATAATCTGCACCAGTGCTTTGTCGTGATTACAAACATTTAGTCCTTGTTTGAAAAGTTGTGTCGCGTCTGTTTTGCAAATAGTTCTCACAGCAGAGGTTTACAGTGTGGGAACAGTTTTTATATTTGTATATTTTCTATTATGCCTCAAAAGTCTTCTTTTGAGGGGCTTGTTGTTCCTTTATTGGAGAGATGTGACGGTGGATAGATCCGGAAATCAGTGAGAGAGAGAGAGAGAGAGAGAGAGAGGACTGCAGCCTCCACACACGGGCCGTGTGGACGAACCATTGCACCACCAGCGTCCCATCAGATGTTCCTGTTTAACTTTAACTATAAAGTCCAGCCTTGTGTGTTCTGTCAGCACCACATAGTTCATCCTTAAATGTAGTTCTAGTTTCCACAAGACAAAAAAAAGGTGTTTCCAAAAAACAATTCTTCTGCCTTTAAATGTTTTTTTTATCGGACAGCTGCACAATATTTGCTTTTAAAATATAAAACATACAGAATATTTCAAGTACTGGACAAGCCAAAGGAGTGATTTAAAAAAAAAAAAAAGTACTGTGTCTGAAGGTGGTGTGAATCTTTACAAAGTAGTCCCACCCTGATGATGAAACACTGCTGTACAGTAAGTTGATGATCAAATCGACACTAAGCTGATATCTCAGAAACTTCTCCATGTAGACTTCACAATGAATCACGTCCAGAAGCTACATACTGTAAATGACAACCAGCTTATTCATCCGCAGTACACAATAAAAGCCACAAGCCCCATGATACAGCCTCTGTCACAACAGCAACATTACTACTGATGACAACAGAAACAATTACAAAACTAGATGGAAACGGTTCAAACTTAAAATGAAATAGAAGTGAAAGCATGAATGAAATGAAATCAAAACAGTAATAAAAAAAATGTAGCCTATGTAAAAAGTTGAACAAGACGAGAAAAAAGCAGAGATAAAACAAAGTAAAGTGAAAGCTCATTAAAATGCAGATCAGAGGAGCCGACACTGTTAATGCAGGACAAGGAACAGACTTTTTAAACATCGGTTACTCAAACTTTGAACTTGAGAAAGCTTAGGGAAGTTTTATAGATAGAATGATTCAATCTAACTTTATATTAATCACTTGCCTCGTCTTAAAGGTGTGTCCCTCTTTTTCCACACTTTGACGTAAACATTGTGATTTTGAAACCTACGGCTACAAAATCCACCCAAGCCTTCAACCTGTGTCAACCTGCAGTGTTATTGTTAAAGTGGAAAGAATCATCAGTCAGAGTGCTCCTTTTTTTGATTCCCCCCTCTTTGTTAATGTTGAAAAAACTGTTTGAACATCCTCTGCAGATCTTGGGCGAAGCGGCGGCTTCGTGTACACAGTAGAACAAGAAAACTCTGAAGATGCAGAGGAAGAATCGAATCCTTCCCCAGTGCAGCAGAGCCTCCTGCTTTTCCTCTTCCTGCAGCACAGTGACCCCTTCACCTGCCAGCTCTCTGATATCATGGGTGAGAGATGGCCATAGTCAAAAATCCTTTATTAAAGTTGATGTTTAATTTTTTTATTATTATTATTTTCTTTTTTGTCGATGTGTAATCCTCCCGCAGTCACAGAGGCACTGATAGAGCACCACCTGGAGGATATTCTGAACAACAACAGGCAGGCGGTAACAACAGGCCTTCAGACTGAGCTGAGAAACACACTGAGAGCCCAAACCCTCAGACAAAAAGCAAGTCTGACAATCAAAGTTAACTATCAGACATGTTATCTCTCTTTAGTCATGTACTGTGTGTTTTTATTATTTGGTTATTTTTTAATAGAAATGTGTGAAGTGATTTTTCTGTCATCTATTTACAGCTTAATGAGTCAACTTATATGACAATCATCTAATATTATATGGCGCATGTCCTTTAAATGCGCATGTCCTTTTGAACATTGCCTGGTTACATCTTCTCAAATGGGAGGATGTCCTTATGTCTCTCTTGATTTTTCCACTGAATTAAAATTGAAAAAAAGAAAAAAAAACTTGGTAGGATTGGTACAGTTAGTTTGTTTATCCCTCTGGGCTCTGCAGGATGTGCTGATTCATGTCATGGTTTTAATTCATTGTTTGAAAAAAAGGGAACAAGCATGAATTAGTTGTTTTTATTACTTTGTTTTGACATAATAGTGTGTGTTTGTGTGTTCGGTGTTGCACGTCAGGAACACAAGAAGCTTGGTTCAGCTGCTGAAGTGATTCTCAGCTCATCCCTCAGTATTGTGAGCTGCAGCAGTAACATGGACTTTAGAAACGCCTGTTTGAACTGCATGAAGGTGAGCGTTGAAGGGATTATCTAATTGGTTAAAAGTCATGTTTTTATATTTATATATGAGCCACAATCAGGAATATGCAGTACATGAAGGCGGAGTGACCAAAGTCAGATTTGCATCCATTTAACGTTTGTGTGTTTGTCAGGTGTGTGACACTCATGACCTGTCGGTCTCCCTCCGTGAATCACTCAGGAGGGTGACATCATGGAAGTTCATCTCTAAGGGCGGGTGCTCCTCAGATCAGGTGACATGGATGTTTGTTCTTAGGAACCGTTCTGTTGCTATAGCAGCACTTTAATTGTTTTACACAGCTCTCTCTTCTCTTTAAAGGGACACCATGACTTTGACCAGATGGAAGAACACCTGGAGAGTGACGAGCCGAAAAGAACAGAAATATAAAATCTGCATGAGTCTCGAAGGAGTTTTGTTCTGTGAGAAGGCTGCCAAAGCATTTTGCTCACTTTTCTTTAAATATGTATTTAACTGATGTTTTTGTGTTTAAGCAGATGTGATGAATTCTAAAAAAAGATAACGTTGCTAAAGAGAACTTCATGATTTGAGATTACCCTGCGTTGAAATGGTTTTCCTGTGTGCACCCTGAAATAAACAACTGGTCAATAACAACACAGACATGAGTAGGATGAAATATTCTTCTGTCCCTGTATACTTTATTAGTGAGAGTGTAAGGTTGCTGTATGTGGTTCATGCTGTGAGACCAGAAACATTAGCATGGTAAACAAGACTGGTGAATAAAGAAAATATTGTAACATGCTTCAGGGCTAACACTACATTAACATTCCCATGATCAATAGAAGTTGGTGTTTGAATATGTCATTTTGGGGTGTGAAGAGAGCATTTGATGTGTGTTTGATGCAGAAAGGGTCTAAGGATTGGATTTATTTGGGTTCCTGAGTAGTAAAGAATGAGGCTGTTTATATTCCGTTTTTAAAAAATTGGCTTGTATCAGAAATAGTAGGCATGCCAATTCAGTTGTGTAGAGCAGAAAGAAAAGTGAATATGGGAAGAGATGGCATAAAATACTGGCAAGAAAATACAAGAAACACAGGTAGACATGGATAGAACATAGAAAGAACAGAAACAAGGCTGGGCAGCTAATGAAAAGGAAGATGAGAATCTGAGGGGAATAAAATCTTTGGTTAAATCATCAGATTGCAAACTGGGAAATCACCTTGTTGTGCTTGAATACAAGTATGAGGAGAAAAGGAGGGAACTGGCACCAGATTTAAAAGGAGCTAAGATAAGTCTCATAACAGAAAATGAGCTTGGCAACACATCAAAGAAAGCTCTTGTTAGAATCTTCTTACTTTCATATTCATGTTTTTTCTTCTTATCTTTAGCCTGCTCTTACTCATCATGCTTTCTTGCTTTTGTGTTTTATCGACTCTTCGGGACTTTGAGATTAGTTTTAAACCCTAACCCTAAGTGTTATCATTTTTTTTTATCATTATTAAATTCTTAAAGGGATTAGAATTAATTGTAAAACATATCATTTTCCCTCATCTTGATGACATGATAATTCAAATCATAGTCATGCTCCAGTCCGGTAGGTGGCGGTAAAGCACCTTGAAGCTGGTCTGCCCATCAAATCAAAGGAAGAAGAACTTTCGCTTCGTAGTTTTCGGAAGTGACGTCAAATCCGGCCGCCAACACTGACAGTATTTTTTCGCGGTAAAATGAAACGAGTAACTTCTGTTTTGAATTCTTAAAATCTGCCGTCTAAGGTTTAGTTTACTTATTTGTGTCGGTATTTACATGGTTTTATAAAACATTTATATTGACAGGTATGTTGTGAAGTAGGTTAGTCAGTGAAACATACATCAGACAGTAAATACTGCAGAGAACAATGGCACCAGTAACAGGAGAAAGCCTCCAATCCGAGCTGGAAATGTTTGACATAGACTGCTCAGATGACTCCGTCCTCGACAAGAGTAAGTAACTAAAGTCTGCTCATTGTATCTGGGTTGTTATTACAGGCTGATATCAGATTGAAGGCTTATAAACTACAGGTATTGTTTGTCTAGTTCATTTCGTGTGGTTCATATACTTGCATGACCCCCTCGTTAACTGCAGGAGATCACAGCTAACATTAATGTTTTCTAATAATTCTTCAGTCTGTGGAAAGATAGGATTACAGTTATTTTATTTTATAAACGGTGTTTTATTTACAGAAGTTGGCATATCTGAAATGATCGTAAATGAGAAAGATTCCTCATTGTGTTGTTGAAAATTTCACACATGTAGAGGCCAGAGACAATGCCTTGCTCAAGGGCTTCTTTTGGGCTGAGCTTGGGAAGTGAACAGGCACCTCTTCAGCAACCAATCCTCCGATTGTGTTTTGATTTAAGTTGTCGCTCCTCAAAGGGGTGGAAGATGTGTCCGAAAATATTTGAGAATCTGCATGATGAAAATGTTCAGGAATTGGAGGTGTGTCACTTTCATGAGTCGTCAGTGTGCTGGGTTTGAAGACCTATTGTTCATCAGGTCTCATCCCTTTGGTCTCTCAGTGGTGGAGCAGTGTATCTCTAACAGGATGCAGGCATATGAAATGGTCCTGGAGTGGGTGGCCTTCAGCACCACAAAGCGCGGACTGAAGCTCACCATGGACACCCTGGAGCAGTTTGAACATGAGGTGAGGAGAGAGTACGATTCTGCCACTGCCTGTTTCCAAATCAACCGAACATGGTGAAAGATCAATTCAAGTATTTTTTTCCTGTGTCAGAAACAAGGTAAGAGTGCAGTTTTTAATTTACAATGTTTTATTCTTCTTTGCAGCTTTTAAGCAAGAAGAATAAGACCAAACAGAGCTTTAGGAAAGAAGAGACCCACAACAGAACCAGGGACATCAACTCACTACATGACTTGTATCCTTCATGAGCTCTCACACTTGAATGTTCGATAATGCCTCGATGTTACAGTCCCTCACCTTATTGTTCAGAATTAAAGCTGAAGTAGAGGAGGAGAATCTACTGGACGCCTACTCTACTCCGGCTAAGGTAAGCTTGACTTCAGACGGTGTTTCTCTGCAGATCTACACTCTGAACATTAATGAAGCGTGATTGTGTGGATTTTAGGGCTCTCAGAAGCGAGCACTGACCACTCCTGAGCACCCGCAATCAAAAAGGACAGCAGCTCTGATGACCAGCCCGGGTCTGCTGCTATCTCCAGCCAGCTTTTCCCCCAGGTGCCCACAACAACAAGACCTCTCCCTGCTTTTCATATCGGTTCAGTGTTAACAAACCGCTTACTTCAGAAACTCTTAAAATCACTTTTACATTAACACTGATCAACATCCGCTAATGTGATCAAGTCCTTTTATAAGCTCTTGTCAAAGGTGTTTCATTATAAGCAAGCCGTGAAATCTTCAGACGACCATGTTTTGAAACACTTGACTGGAGACTGGAATTTGTTTTTCACTCTGCCCTTCGTCCGCCCTCCTCTAAAGTACAACGCCCTCGCAGAAGTACAGCCAGCGAGCAGCCAAAGGGGAGGTGGTGGCGACGTTCGGGGCCGTGCAGGGGACCCGCTGGGTCGGCAAGAGGGCGCTGGGTGCGGACGTCCAACTGGAGCTGCTTGAAGGGCCGGAAGACTCGCTCCGCTGCAGCTACAAATACATGTTCCAGAGGCTGCGTGATGTTCGAAATGGTAACCAAAAAAAAAAAAGTCTGTTTATAGGTTGAACTACATGTGGAAAGATGCAATATATGTGTGTTGCAGAAAACGAGAACATTTCTCCTGAGTTATTGAATTATGAAGTAACCTGGCCAGCCTGAAGGAACCAAAGGAAATGCATCCAAGTCCTTTCAAACCTCATCATACAAACACAAGGTTTTTGAATCTGAAGGTGTTTGCGTTGTTTTTCACAGTTTTGACGGAGAAGATAGAGGAGCTCGGCGAAGGCCTCAGGTCGCACTTCAATATTGAAGAGTTTTCTCCCATCTCTCTGCCGGCCCAGGTACCATTGCTTATTATAATTCTACTTCTATTGTAGTAGAGTAGTGTTTTAATTCTAACTAGAAGCTGATAAAGTTATAGACATTGTGTTACATAAGCCAACAGATCAGCCTACAGTTTAATTTTCACAAAAATTTTTGTTAAAGCTGCTAAGGTTTTTCGCTGTTTGTTTTTGGGGGTTTTTTTACATTTATTTTTGGGCTTTTTATTGCCTTTATTGGAAAGACAGCACAGTGGAAAAAGTCAGAAACGGCGGGAAAGGAGTCACAGGTCTGATCTGAAAGCCGAGTGAACCTGTGAAATTATAAATATTAAATATATTGATGTGTGGATGCAGGAAAATGTTCGCTGTGAAGGTGGCTGGTTGAGGAATAGTCCCGTCACTCCCTTCAAGTTTAACATCCTTATCTGTACGAGTTCAAACAGGGAAGAAATGGGACTTCGCGTGCTGGTTAAGTTTACCTTAACTACATGCTGTGACTCATCAGCCTGCTGTGTTTCAATGTCTTCCCCTGCAGGACAGTATTACTGTGTTGGGACAGGTTTGCTGTGACAGTAACGGTAAACTGAACGCACAGTCCGTACTGTTGGAGGCAGGACCAGAGCAAGGTGGCCAGCAAGTCCCTGTGGACCTATCAGAGCTTAAAGAGTACTCTCTGTTTCCTGGTCAGGTGAGGAGAAGGAAGCTTGTTTGATTATCTCTGAGCATGACACCATCCTGTGTCTCCATTCAGGGTCTGTGTTACCATACCAACAGATTAAATGCTCTTCTGACAAATCCAAATAAAATGTTGTGTAATCCCAAGACAATATTGTGTTGTGACGGCTGCACTAGCGAGGTGGTCTCTCCTTTACCTGTGCACTGAGTTGTGTGCGGCAGGTTACAGGACCACCGAGAGTAACGGAGCATGCCAAGGACCTGGGCTGGAGTGTCACCCAGCGTCTGACCGAGAGCTCTGACAACAGTTCAACACCTCTCAGAGCATGAAACTCATCCATCAGGGGAGCCTTTATTCATTGACGTTATCGTGCTCACTCGCCCCCTCAGGTGGTGGTGATGGAGGGCATGAACACGACGGGAAGGAAAATGATGGCTTCCAAACTGTATGAGGTCAGCAACAACAACGTGTTAGGTCTTCCTCTTACAAAGCAATGTGCGTGTCCTGTTCATGGTTTTGTCTTTTTAAACAGGGAATTCCTCTTCCATTCTACACCTCTGATGTAAAAATGGAGACCGATGAAGGTATTTATTTATTTTTTATTATTATTGTTTATTTTGTTTTCTGGAATATCGCTGACATAGATTTCACACTAACTCTTTTGTGGCAGAGCCTGTGAATGTTCTGGTAGCATGCGGCCCGTACACTCCCTCTGACAGCCTGATGTTTGACCCTCTGCTGGACCTCATTAATGTCATCGTCAGAGATCGTCCTGATGTCTGCCTGCTGGTAAAGACAATTATTTATTCTTGAGGGTTGCTCCGTTAGAGACAGACTAACTGCTCACATTAACTGTAATCACATGACTGCACTGCTTTTTCTTACGTATCCTTCTTCCCCTGCAGCTCGGCCCCTTTGTGGATTCCAAACATGAACAAATTGAGGTTGGTCTGGACTGCCCACACGTTCACTTTTTTTTTTGCTTAAAATCTAGATTGAACCTCCTCTCTTAAGTCAATGCATGACGATGTTAACTTCCTCTGTTTAACACCATAACGATCAGCTTCCTGCTATGCATTTTTGACCGTCTCCCTTTCTTCATTAGAAAGCCCAGGTGACCGAGACGTTTGAGGCCATTTTTTCAAGATGTATTGAAAGCATTGTGGATGGGACAAAAAGGTATGTCTCATATCTCCCGTCACTTTGGTTTCACTATTTTAGCTCCTGAGCGTCTCCAAAGAGCAGCATTCAGCGCCTTACCGTTTGATGTGTCTAAAAATAAAAACGTTTTTTTTACCATCCTGGATCTTTTATATTTGTTTGTTTTTGCCAGTGTTGGCAGTCGCCTGGTGTTTGTGCCATCCCAGAGAGACATCCACCATCATTTCATCTATCCACAGCCCCCCTTCATCGTACCGAACCTCAGCAAGGACCAGGTGAGACACACACATGAAAAAGATTTCATGTAAGATTCCCAAATCTGATGCGAAACGAACCTTTTGTTGGCAGATGAGAGGTGTCTCCCTCTCTCTGCTTGTTTGGTGAACATGTCACACATTTTGTTATCTTACAGTTTCTTTCTGTTTGCTCTCTGTAAGCGTGTCAGCATGGTCCCTGACCCCTGCACACTGCTGATCGACGGTGTCACCTTTGGCTTGACATCCACAGATATCCTCTTCCACATGGGTGCTGAGGAGATCAGCTGGTGAGGAAACATGTTTGCAGAATTTTTTTTTTTAGTTACCACACACGCCTTCTTTCGTTTTGTTCAGTTTTTGAAACTTGGAATTATGTCCAATATCACGAGCAGCTGTTGCATATTTTAGTTAATTTATTTTTTGTCATTTTGAATTACTGCTTATTTTATTGCAGTGGGACTGGATCGGACAGATTTTCACGCATACTAAAACACATGCTCACCCAGAGGAGGTAGGAGCTTTTAAAGAGTTCACATGTTCTTTTTATTTAAGCATTAAGCAACCAAAAAAAAAAAAACTCCAACTCGTGTGTTTTCACTTTAGTTACTACCCACTGTACCCCCCTGTGGAGGACGTCAACATGGATTACGAGAAGTTTCAGAGCTTTGGTCAGATGCCGTTAACTCCTGACGTTCTCATCGTACCTTCTGAGCTGCGCTACTTTGTGAAGGTAAACACTGTTCTGTTGACAGAAAATACAAAGAAGTTAACAACTTAATCAGACTAAGAAAAAGTCAAAAAAGGAAGTTGTTTGCTGTTATAAAGATTATATGTAAAGAATACATTTTACTTGACGTAAAAGAATGAGAATAAATCTTTGTATTTCTTCATTCTTTAATATTTACATTTAATGGGTTCTAAAAAAAACACCTCATCTCCCCATGTGCTTAGGACGTGAGCGGCTGCGTTTGTGTGAATCCTGGACGGCTGACCAAGGGCCAAGTGGGCGGGACCTACGGCAGACTGCTCATTCAACGCAGTGCTGCGCCAGATGATGGGAAGAGAGTGAGCCCGTGTTTGGCTGCTCAGGTGGTTAAAATCTAAAGGAAGTAAAGACTTAAATGCTCAATGTCAGCAACAAAAAAAAGAAAAACTAGCTGATCCAGGACTGGTTTACATGTAGCGTTAAACACAGCGCACTAATTGAAGACGTGCAAACAAAAATACACAATAAACTGTTGAAACCATCCTCTGGTTTGGTTTGTTGTTGTGACAAACGTTTGGACAGTGTCCCGTTCTATGGTCAGAATATTACACACTGATAAAACGGCAATAATAAACTCTTCAATAAATTATTCTCACACTTTGTACTCCTTTTGGTCTGTCTGCAGTATTTCTGTATCTTGGTTTTTATAAAGCGGAGACGAATGCTGTGTGATCAGGTTTCATCTCCATCTCACATTTCCTACTTATTTGTGTGTGAAATTAGATCTGGTTGGAAAAAAATTCATGACTGATGCCCATGTCATTCTGTTATTGTTGTGGAGTCATTCTCTGTAAAAATAAATAAATAAAACGTTTCGTACAACTGCTTATTCTTTGTCAGTCCATCACATTCAGTCGTAGAAGTGGTCGAACTCATCAGAGTCACTTTGATGATCCGTCTTCGGTGATTTGCACCGCTCCACGTGGAAAGTCTCCACCTCGTCACTGTTCCCTGGAGCAGAAGTGAAACGGCGTGAGAATCAACCTCTTCGAAATCATTTTTTTCTATTTTCGAAACACGGAGTGATTGTGATGACTGTACGGTACCTTTGAGTTTCTCATCAGAGCTCTTCTCCTTTTCTCTGAAGAAAAAAAAAAAAAAAGGAAACAATGTATTTCAGGCGTAAGTTTTATAAGCAAGAGGAAGAAGAATGAACTCACTGTTTTTTCTGTGATTGTTCTTGAGGCGCGAGTAGATGCTCGATATCCTCATCGCTGAAACTATTTGAATCTTCATCAGGCGATTGTGTTACACTCCCCTCATCATCCTCTTCCTCATCTTCAACTGCCTCAGGAATCATGTAGATCTTTTTATTAATTCTGAAAAACAAGATTACATTAAGTTCAGGTGCTCTCATGAGCAAAAGAGATCGTTTATTATTTTAACATTTTACCTGTTGTCCTGAGGTGCGATGATACTGTCGTCTGAATCTCCTTCTTCCTCTGGTTCTCCTGCCCTCTCACTTCTTTGATCTTTCTCCTCCTCACTTTCTCCCCCGTCCTCTGACTCCCCACCCTCGTCCATTTTGCCCTCTCCTCTTTCACTCTCATCCACGTCCTCACCTTGAGAAGATGCAGAACCCCGTGTCCCACGCCCGCCCTCTTCCTCGGCATCCTGCTCCTCCTTCTCATCCTCTGCTCCTGTCTCATCATCTTCCTCGGTTGTATTCTTTATATGAGAAGACTCATCTGCCTCATCCTCATCCATCTCCTCTTGCTCTTCATCTGTCTTACCGTGCTCTTTTTCCACATCGTCTTCTGCATCTCCTCGATCTTTCCTCGGCTCAACATTTTCTTCTACACTGCTGTGTTCAGAGCTCTCGCTCTCCTCCTTATCTGCTCCTTTTAAACTTCCCTTTTCAGTCTTTACACAAACACTTGAAGATTCCTCCTCCTTATGGGATCCAGACTCAGGAGTATCTGCTTTTTCACTCCTAGATTCCTCATTATGACTCTCCACCTCTTCTCCTGCGGATTGATGTTCTTCTTTGGGGCTCCTTGAGTCACCTCTCTTTCTCCTGCTGCTCCCTTCTTTCACCTCCTCCTCAGCTCCTTGTGATTTAACAGCCTGTCCCCGACTTCTCCTGCTCCTTCTGTTGCCGTCTTTCTCCAATGAAGCGTCACTTTCTGAGCTTTGTGGTGCTCTGGCTGCAGCAGAGATGATTGCATTGGAACTCCAAGATGCACTGGATGACGAATGAAGAGAAAAAGATACAGAATAAGATATGGTAGCATTTTGAGTGAACTAACATAAAGTTATCCATCCAGAATATTTCTTACCCCTGAGATCTGAGTGCTTCTCTTTCCGAGGAGGAGCTCTGTGATCTTCCTGTCTTTTCAATTTTCTTCCCTCTCCTGTTCTCTCTACTCACCTGATCAGACACTCCGCTGCTTTCACTGCTCTCTGCATGGCTGCTTGACAGGCGAACTTGAAACACAGTGTGAACAAAGGCCAAAATCATCCCAGAGTCAAGGGGAAGTACAACTTCATAGTCGAGAGTAATCGTAAAAAACACACTGAAATGTTCTTATCCTCACCTGGTTTGACATCCAGCTCCTGGGAGAAATGACTCCCCCTGCTTCCACCACCTCCTCCCCCACGAGAGCTTGATGATCTGCTTGTGTCAGCATTTTCCTCCACAAGCCATGCGTCCTCCCTCTCTATAGGAAGCTCCTCTGTGTGGCGCTGATCCAACCGGACCTCCGAGTCTGAGGGGAGTCCAGCTGCACCCGCAGTCAAGGACCAGGGATAGTCCGGCTGCAGGGGCCCCCAGCCAGGGGAACAATGACCCGATGTGGAGGCAAGGTGTGGGAGAGGGAATGGGTGGAGATGTGAGTAGATGGGTGGGTTATGAGGGGAAGGCTGAGGTTGATATGGTGCTGTGATGGGAAACCTAGCCGTCTGGTAATGAGGGTGAGTCAGCCAGGAAGATGGCATGAAGGGGAGGTGAGGGGAGCCATCCTGGTTGAAGCCCAAGTTGTTGTTTTTGTGACTTTGAGGCGGAGCAATGTTTTGAGTCTTTGCATAAAGGCCTGCAATCAAAGATCTGTGTAAATGAAAGTTTCTTGGTGACAAAAAGACTTAATTTATTCAAAATTCAGAAATAAACATAACATTATTCGAACTTGAGTATGAATGTTTTTGAAGTCTGTGAGGAAGGAGGACAAACCTTGTGAAGGTAAAGGTTGATCAGATGAGGACTTTGTCGTTGCTTCTGTGTTTTTAAGACATGATCTCAAATACTCCTCCTTCCTCTATTAAAGATAAACATACACAGAGTCAAGAAGTCAACAGGAATCCTCGTACATGTGAATGGAGGCGTCCTTTCCTCACAACTTGTTGATCAACAGAAACGATGTAAATCTTCTACACATTGGCATTGAGAGTTAGAAACAGCTGATATACTATAATAATTATTTTTCTACCTTCTTCTGAGCCATTTGTGTTTGTTTCTTGAGTTGCTGCTGCCAGTGGGGAGAGTTTTCCTTCAGGTATCGCTCATACTCTTTCTGGAGGGAGTAAAAGGTAAAAAAGAAAAGCTCAGTTTTGTGGAGGCAGGAATGAAGTACAGTTTGTTATACAGTAACCAACATAATGGCTTGCTTTCGTAAGACACTTCATTCGTCTGTATGTGAGCGTTTTTGTGTGTGTGTGTGTGTGTCTGCGCACCCGAATAGTTTTCATGTTCGCAGTGAGGGTCAGCATCTCTCTCAGTGCATCCTGGGCTTCTTCAAATTGCTGCAGCAGCTGCCTGTTGTGGTGTTTAGCTTTCAGCTCTCTCTCCTTCAGCTCCTGCCACCGATGCTGTAGCTGCATCGCAATGCTGCACAACATATACATGTAGACAGATTTAAAAGATTTAGACTCAAAGAAGCACAATACAAAGATCTTGCTATCTTGTATCTATGCACTTACAGATTTTGATGACTCTGAGCGGTTGAAAAGTCAGCCTGCAACAGCACAGGTCTGTTGAGAATGTAAGGGGCAGTATATCAGTGCAAAAACTTTCCATCTGACATTACTGTGTAGCTTACGTTGATTTTTTTTTCTTTTTTTCAGGGAATGAACAAGAGCGATTTTCTTATCTTTAGTTTACAAATCCCATTCAACATCCAGATCTATTGCTGAAAAAAGTACAAAAACTGAGATATCACAACCTGACCCTGTGGCACCATTTAAATGCCTTACCTCTTTTTTAGATTGTGCGCTCTTTGTTTTGTGAAAGTGTTTCTTTCAGTGCCCGTCAGATTTCCAAGAGACAGTAAATTCTCCTTCTGTGCAGCCATGACAGCAGGTTTTCAGTGGATGGAGAGATTATCAGGGATTAAGGTCTGTGTTTTTAGGGGGAGGGACAAGAGGCATGCTGCCATCCACACATGGGCATTTTAATGTGGCAAAACAGTAGAGACATATTTTTTAAGGCTATACATTTATTTATTTCAACAATGCTTATTGGTTAATGAAATATTGCAAATTCAGCAGTTAAACTGATGCAGGCAGTAGGGCTCGAGCCAGAAGTGGATACCTCTTGTCTTCTGCATTAGACTTTGCATTAAAAATGGCAATCATTTAGATATTACATATTCTTCTTAAATAGTATTTTTTGTCAATTTATATAGTTAGAGATCAACATGAAAAACATTGTTTTGCTGCGGAGCAAGCGGCCTTAAAACTTGATCTGGAAAAAATCTGCTGTTAAAAAGAGACAAATAAGCACAGATATGTGCAGATAAAAAGATAAAGAGCAATAAACATTCCAGTCCAAAATAAATTAAACCTACTCTGTTTTTAAGCATAGACTGTATAGTTTTAAGGCATATCCTTTTTGGGACGTGTTACATGAGGAACCAAAGTATGTTGTTGCATCACGGATGTATTTTCATGTAACACCCACTGACAGGAGCTTGATTCCGTGTAGTATCTTAGTCAGGGAGGTTCAGAGCAAATGAAGCAACTTTTTACTTTTACAAATGAAGACATATTGGGTACGCGTCATGTCTTGTGAAGTTTTTAATCAGGTATAATAAACTAACGTGTGTGGGATTTGGGCTAAAAAGTAAAAAAAACAAAAAAAAGGTAGCCAAGGTGCGTCTGTCAAACCAGTCCTTCCAGTGAGCTCGTCGCCCTTTGAGCTGTCTTCAGGTGAGCGGACAGGAGCATGACGAGTTTAGCGAGTAAAGCTTTCTGCCGGGTGGAGAGGCTGTGTCACCACCTCCCTGTAGTCCTCAACACCGTCCTGGTCTTCTCCATCACCGGGGAGGTGAGCTACCTGGTGATGGTCGAGGCTCCGTTGGAGGCAGACCAGAAGAAGACGGACTGGTCCACCTGGTGGAAAGCCGTCCACCTGCTGGCCCAGTACTTCATGCTGGTTAACATCTGCTGGAACGCCATGCTCTTCCTCAGAACCAGTCCCAGCATCAGAGGGGTGTTCCTGGAGGGAGGAGGCTTGGGACAGGGATGGAGGTAAGAAGGATACTGTGCAAATATTTATATTACTGTGCAAATATTTATATTCTATATTTTATATACTGCAAAAATGACATTTCATACTGTGATATTTATACTTTTATATTTTATACACTGCTAAAATTACTTTTCATACTGTGATATTTATACTTTTATATTTTATATACTGCTAACACTACATCTCTTACTGTAAAAATAGTTATATTTTTGTTTATACCCTGCCATGGCTCACGTCTCATACAATGCACTATTTATATTTGACACCCTGCTTTAGACCTGCTATCTCATACTGTGTGATAAGATATCTGATGTCTGTTTATCTATTTAAATTTAGTACGCTGCAAACTGTACTTCTTTTTGACCCATACGCTTGTTGTTGTTGTTGGGTTTTTTTTGTTCTAGCTGTGTGCACTTTAAGGTGAAGCCACACAAATGATTATACTGAAACATACAGTTATATTTTAGACCATATTGTTCTTTAATTTAGTACTTCATATGTAGGGGCAGAGAAGTTTAGGCCAACTGATAAACAAAATTGCTATAATTTGGTCAATTTCAGCCTCCAAAAGTGATATAATACAGGTATTAAAGTTTTCCATCAAATGTACTAAATCTCTTTTCAGCCTTCTTTATACAGCTGATCAGACAGTGAACTATGTGTGGAAGTGTGCTATGTACAGCAGTTGTGGTAGAGAGTAATAATACATTTTATTTGTTTGATGGCACCTTTCAAACCACCCAAGGTCACCTAAAATCATAAAATAACCCCGAATATTAAAACCAAACATTGACATAAAATACAAAAGACAGTGGAGTGTGCAGTGACCAGTTAGAGTGAGTAAGCCAGTTTTAACAGGTGGGTTTTGAGTTTGGATTTGGAGGTGGAGCTTTTTAGTTCTAAATAGTGTTTAGGGACCCATTTTCCCCTTTGAATAAAATTTGTGAATTTACTTAGGAAGATATAGCATAGAATTGTTTCACATCTCCAACTTTCAGATTTCACTACCAAATCTACAAAGTGCACCTTTAAACGCCAAGTCAGTGTGACAGTTTTCTGGTGTGTTAAGTTAAGAAACTTTACTGGATGTCCTCTAAATCTACCTTTTTCAGTGAGGTCTATAAAACATGCTTTTTGATAGCCAGTTTCATCTGTGAAACGTTGTTTAGGAACAATTTGGACCCTGAATAATAATAATTTTCTCTCTTTTTCTGACACAGGTACTGTTACACGTGCGAGACTCACACTCCCCCTCGCTGCTCCCACTGCTATGACTGCAATGTTTGTGTGCTGCGGCGAGATCACCACTGCGTCTTTTTTGGCCGCTGTGTGGGTTTCCGTAATTACCGCTACTTTCTGAGCTGCCTCTTATTTATGTGGTCTGGGCTCCTGTATGCCACCTTGATGAATGCAGAGGTCTTCATTGTCATATTGAAGGAGGGTGTGACTTTGCACAGCGTCCTGCTGCTGCTCATACCCTGGATTATGCTTGTTTCAGGTAGGAGATGGTTTGTGCCTCATTAATTGTCAGGCATATCGCTGGCAGTGATTAAACCAGTGCTTCTGTTCTGTCTGTCTCAAGGCCAGGTCTCGGCACGAGCATTTGCCTTCGCCTTCATCGCTGACACCTGTGTGGTGGGCTTCCTGCTGGTCTCTGCCTTTTTCTTCTTCCATGTCTTCCTCATGTTTCGGGGACAGACCACCAGGGAGTGGTATTCCAATCGTAGACCCTACAGCCTGGGACTCCCTGGCAACCTGAGCCACTCTCTGGGCCTTCGCTGGTACATCTGCTGGCTCTGCCCACTCATCCAGTCACCTCTACCTGGAGATGGGATAAACTTCCAGGTCACTGGTTCCCTGGACCCCACCCGGTAACAGCTGAAAACCTGGTCATGTACAGGCCATGTAACTCTACGTTGGTGATGGTTCATGTTTTGGAAGCAGCAGCAGGGAACATCACCTCAGCTCCAAAAGAGGTCGCTTGGGTTGTAAGAATGGTGTGGTGATATAAGATGTGAACAGGTACAATTTAGCTGTGCTCAGACTACATTGAGGGTGTACTGTGATTGGCTGACCTCACATGTTCTTCTGGAATACTTAGCACTGAAAAAGTTTGCAAACTGCACTGAATTGAGAATGTATTGTATTGATTATAAAAAGTTAATCATTTTAAATCCTTTTCACTCATCAACAAATACATTATCTGACTTAAGGTTATTTATTCTTCTTGAATTGGTGACACTGACAACTTAATTGAGCCTTTCTCATGCAGTTTATTTTCTGTCAATTTGAAGATAATAGTTGCATTATTCCTGAATATATATAAAATACACCGTGATTAGCCTCGTATCTGCAGTTGTGCCTAACCTACAAGTGTCATTATGTGCTTGTGCTGTCAATGTCATACTTCTCGAAGAGGTTCAAAGTGATGTCTTAAAAACTACAGGAGAGCCAAAAATACACAGTCGAAGTTGAGTTTTGCTTTCTAGAGTTGCAGTTTACAGGGTACACAATGTTGAATCTACCCAAAGACTTCCCTTTAATTTCCTTGTAGTTCACGCTATGTTGTTTATCATTTACACAGCAAGGGACTACTACGAACCAAATCAACCTGGCCTCAGTCAGCCACTGTAAATACTGTATACATAACTTTAAAGTATCCTCTTTGACAGTGTAAATACAGAAAATGTACTGTTTTATACAATACTTAAGAAATTGTTCTTATTGTGTGCTTTCTTAGCAGTTCATTTAGCTGTTTTACAAACCTTTGTCACCTGTGTTACTTATTGTGTCAGTTTTCTGATGTACACTTCATACATGGATTTTTGACACAGCTAATGTACTCTGCAGCGCTATAAATAACAGAAGTCTTTAAGTTACCTCATATCAAAGTCTATTTTTCTCTCTTCTGCTGTTTGCTGGCCTTAAAAATGTGGTGAATATATATTTACATGCATGACTTTTTTTTTTTGCACAATGTATATTTCTGTTTTTGTGTTTCTTTCGTGCTTTGACAGAATCACACCATTTGAGGTTTGGCTTTGCTATCTGAAAATTATTTGATAAATTGGGCTAATGAAGTATTTTGAAAATTAAATAAAAAAATGTTTGATTGTTGACAATGATTTATAATTTCACTTGCATAGGCTATGTTATTTTTTAGTTAATAGACCGTTCAGATTTTAAAATAAGCGTCTTTAACAATCTTGTTCATGAACATAATATTACCAGAGGTTTTCCTGTTTGATGTCCTGTTAGCGGGTTAAGCTAACCATGACTGTGTCTCCATGGTAACCCGGTTTGACAGCCAGAGTCAAACTTGAGCTTCTTTAATTAACCAACAATTTGGACCTCATCAGTGGTAATACATTTTTTTTCTACGATTGTATAAAACATAATCTGTTTGTAGTTTGTTAACTTAAACACATTTTTGTTGGAACTTCAGGTTAGCTTCCTAGCTAGCTAATCAACATGCTAACTAAACAAGGTTGAGAGTTCTGTAAGTTACATTTACTATAAATGCTTCGTAAACTTAATTATGTTAATGAAGTGTAATGTGTTTGGAACCTAACATGCCATTTAATAAAGTTGGACAATCTTAGTGTAAACTGCATGAAAATGAATATTTAGACACTTTAAAAATTGGTTTTAGCTTTGATTAAAATGCTAACAGAGTGGTCATATTTCTATAAGTAATAAGGTGTTTCTACATGTAAATATATAGGAATAAGCATATGTTATAATAGTACAATACGTTTGATGGATGATTTTATGTACATTCAACCTTTTGTTAACCTCCAGCACCATGCAGGAGCAGGTCAGCAGTATGGATTTACAGCTGGAAAAGATGTGAGCTATGTTTTCAGACCAACCAATGGATTTTACACAGGTTGTTTGAAATTCTTCATATAAAAGCATTACAAATTGTTTAATCTGTGTGTGCGTGCGTGTGTGTGTGCGTGTGTGTGTGTGTGTGTGTGTGTGTGTGTACTCAGGGTCCAGAGGGAGATGCTTGAGAAAATAGCGGAGTTGGATTACAGTCAGAGCCAGCTGAGAGAACTAAATGTTAGTATGAGACACTGGCTGGATGTTGCAGACGATGACATGGCAGTGCTGCGCTCAGAAAACACTGCCCTGCATCAACAAGTGAAAGCGTAAGTCACATATTTTATAGTTATATCATATGATTAATCTCCTGAAATGTCTCACTGTCAAACTGAACCACTACTACTACCACCACCACCACCAAACTGATCATTTTAGTAATTGCAAGTGGATTAATCGTCCATTATTCTGCTTGATCTATTTGAGCCTTTGTCACAAGTAGCATTAGGTGTTGTTACTTTCATCAAATAATTTATGAATGTAACATTTTCTTCTTTACATGTTTCTTTGCATTCCATGTAAATAACCATAATGGCCAGTTTTAGATTTAATGTAATCTCTTTAATGCTTGATACCTGTCTGCTCTGGTGTGAGCTGTAATGATGAGTTATTATACATTCCAGCGGTTTGAGCTAAACACTCTCGGGAAAATTGAATGATGGATAACTTCATACTCTCCACTGCTATCCTGTGTAAAGGCAGAGTCCTCTTGGAAATCAGAATGTGATAACCACATCTACATCTCATATATTGTTCGCTCTGGCTTTCTAACCTGAACTAGATAGATAGATAGATAGATAGATAGATAGATAGATAGATAGATAGATAGATAGATACTTTATTGACCCCGAGGGAAATTAAAGTAGAGCATTAACAATGTGGTGTAGAACCAGTGTAAATGTGAGTTTCTTCCTTCAGCCTTGAGAAGATCATCAACACAGCACAGCATGTTGAAGCAGAGCCTTGCAGGTCCCTCTTAGATGACGACTTCAATACAAAGAGATGCATTGAAAACAAGTTTCAGGCTTTGGTGGGTAATAACTGTTAATTATTGGGAATATATTGAGCCCGAACACAATATTAAACAATGTTGATATGATGTTACCTTCAATGTTAATATTTCTCCCCAGTAACAGCAAACTGGCTTTGTGTTACATTTGTTGTGTATCCAAAGGAAAAAAACCTTGATATCAGCAATTCAGCATCAAATCCGACGGAGATCTGGTTTACTTGACGGTTAATTCATGTTATTTTGCTTCAAAATGCTTCTATTTAATGAATATTGTCAGCAGTTTTTTGAAACTCTACAACCTTTTGGTGAGTTCTTAAAATCTGTGAATTCACAGTCTGTGTAAAATCACTCAGTTCACCTCCATCTAAACATAAGATATTGTATATTATCAGATCATGTTTATATTAATATATGGTAGATAAACAGTTCATTAAACAGATGTTTGTCATTAACTTGATCACTGTGATGCGTGTTGGGTTTTTTTGTACGCAGGAGAAGGAATCTGTCACACTGAAGGACCAAAATAAGAAACTAACCATACAGGTGCTATGCCAGTTACTTTTCACATAACTTTAAAACACACAATACAATCATTTCAAAGGTGAAGTTAAAATGTCATCCTGACCTCTTTTTAGCTCAAGAGCCTCGAACAGAATCGGGAGAAGGACAAGGTGAACCTAAGCAAGCTCAAGGATGCCATTAAAAGCCTCGAGGTAACTCCACAAGTTCAGCTGGAAAAATGTTCAGTGATTTTTTTGTTGTTGTTCTTAGTTTAACCGAGACTTGTTTGTCGAAGTCAATTTTAAATCAACATTTGTTGTGATCTGTGTGTCTAAAGTATGGATTGGAAGATGCTCAGTTAGGCCTTCTGCAAAGGGAAGAGATGATCCATCAGGTAATAACAAGCAGTGACCAGAAGCTCTCCAATATGATCGTTCTCTTTCAGTCCAACTTGACAGTCTGTGTATGTTTCATTACAGTAGCAGCTCATGTTTTCATACTGTGTGTGTGTGTGTGTGTGTGTGTGTATGTATGTGTGTGTGTGTGTGTGTGTGTGTGTGTGTGTGTGTGTGTGTGTGTGTGTGTGTGTGTGTGTGTGTGTGTGTGTGTGTGTGTGTGTGTGTGTGTGTGTGTGTGTGTGTGTGTGTGTGTGTGTGTGTGTGTGTGTGATAGAGAGACGTGCAGTTGAAGCACTCCGAAGAATTGGTAGAAGAATGTTCTGACATCATCAAGGTGAGCTCATCTTTGGCTATTTCGATGAAGAAAGACAACGTGTTGAAATGACAGCAGCTTGTTTTCGTCGTCTTATTCCTCGTATAAATTGCTCAAACTAATAAAAAACCTTTATTTGGGATTGAATTATTAGACCATTGCAACAGGGAAAAAATCCTGTGTGTGTCTAGAATTTCAGGGGCCATTTTTTTTTTTTTTCAGCTTCTTCAACAAACAAGTCAGCGCGAGAAATACTCAATGTAATCTGCTCAAAAGGAACAGACATACAGTAAGAATATAATTAGGACTCAGTCTTGATAAATACTAGATAATTCTTTTTAGACTGGTTTGGGTGAAAAAAACCCAGGATTGGGACGTCCATACCTGCGAGCATTCCTTAATCAGATATCTGCTCAGCATTACTCGACTATATCTGATTAATAAGAAGGGACTTAGCTCCAGCCGCGGATCCCTTCATTGTTCCTGTTTACATGCGCAGTAATCACTCAGCTATTTCCATGTGACAGATCAAATCTTAAATGTTATGCGCTGCTGTCTTTGATTTTCTGTTTCAGGATCTGCAGCTGACTAATCAGGAGCTGAGGACGCAGTTGGAGGATAGACTTTATGACGCCTCATTGTAAACTCTGACAGACTCTTATTTAATATGAACATGATGACCTTCCCTGTGACATCTGTTTGTGACTGCACTCTACTGTGTGACTTCTTTTTTTGTTGTTGTTGTTGTTGTTGTAACCAGCTCTGGTCTGAATGACGCGGCGAGAGAAAAAGAAGAACGGCTAAATCCCCCTCTGTCCTTCGCAGATGAAGTGAAGCTGCTGGGCTCCTCAGAGGGAGAGCAAAGCGTGATCGCAGAGCCCACAGATCTCACAGCTGTAAGTCGAGTCAGAACACAGGGTTCAAACCGATGCAGTCGAATACGAGCCTCCTGTCTGTCTGCTTTTCGGAAGCTGATCAAGTTGTTGTTGTGTTGAGAGTGTTTATTAGAGGTGTTGAGTCAGCTGTAATATCATTTGGTTCATTCAAAAGCACTAGACATTTCAGCCTCAAACCTGATGGTGCAGTTGAATCTCAATGAAGAACATTTTCATCTATGAGGGAGAATGTATTGAAGGACTAGTGTCAATGTTAGTTAAAGAGCTTGTACTTGTTTGAATTCCCCCCTGGGGACAAATGAAGTTTTTTTTAAATTGCATTGCTGCATGACTGGAGATGTACGTATTGTAACATTAGTGATGTGTTGGGCTGTTCCTGCAGGAGGAAGCTGAGGCTGAGGAGCAGCTGCTGCCTCCAAATCTCACAGCAGACATTCAGAGCAAAAGGTACCTCAGACAGACATCAGGCAACCTCTCTGACCCATTTAAAATTGGATTTGTGAAAGATCAGACCACCACAAGCTTTTACCCTCCTTGAATTGAGCATTGTTTGACCTTTTTACCCTGTTCATTTTTGCCCCTCTGTCTGTTGTCAAAGCTATACAGGTGCTCTGGGGATATCACGTCAGACAGCAGGACTGTTCCTGCTCTGTGTCTTCATGCTCACTTTTTTGGTCTTTGCGGCTTCAGGAGGCCGCGCAGGAAACTTTTTTTCCATCAACACCTTGTGGAGTGGTGCTCGTCTGAGTTTGCAGCCCTACTGGAGTGTGCATTACGGAGCCTTGCCTCCAATTTGATCTCAACCTCCTTCTCATAAACATGTGAACGACATTTATTTTTTGTAACTGTGTTATTGTAACATCTACTCAGTAGCTGATGAGGCAGAGGGATTAGTTTTGAAGATTTCTCATTTGGCTTATGAGCAGGGAAATTTAAATGATTTAGCTTTTTCTCTTCATCAGGGGTTTTGTTGCTGTACTTTTTTTGTGAGCATGCCTCGAAATAAAATGCCAAGGATCGTATTGGTAAAAGTCTAATTTAGCAGATTAAAGTATTCATCATAATAAGATCAAATGTTGACCTGTTCTCTGAAGATACATCATAATTCACTAACTCTTCAGACAACTCATCTGACTTTCATTGCTCAAAATCAATCAATGACAGTTCTCTCCTTTTTTGAGATTCATCTATGTATACACACTTTAAAATATATATATATATATATATATATATATATATATATATATATATATATATACACACACACACACACACACACACATATATATATATATGATTTATGAGGATTTGAATTGTACTCATTCCAATGAAAGGGCCTCGAAAGAGTCCTGTATTGTAATTTTTCGTCACTACCTCCCCATATAAATATGTGATTGTCCGAGGGGATAAACAGTCCAAAAGCCATAAAGAGCCAAAACTTACCAATATGATCATTTTGGTTGGGATATATGCACGCCTAAAAGAATCTATAAATAACAGAAAAGTCTATGTTTATTATTATTATAATCAGCAGTATTAGACTCCATGTCTTCCCGTGATGCCATGTCTCTCCAGTCGCCCCACCCAGCTGAAGGCGCTCTCTGGTGGTCTTATCTGTGAATCAACGAAAGCACCTCCCTGACGGAGGCTAATAAAGAGTGGATCAGATTAAGGGCTAGACTGATGTGAATATGTCCTAAGATATGTTTTTATGACGTTTTCTTGTGTGACTGGTGTGTGTGTGTGCTCGCGGATACTCCGTTGTTGCAGCTGAGATGCTGAAGACAGGCCGGATCGACTGAACACAGCGCATCGTGCGTGGAGCCCTAAAGCACCTGAAAAACGATCAATAAGGAGAAAGGATCCACAGCCCAGCGCTATTCAGTCTGTGTGCTGAGGCTGTCGTGGCTAGAATTGAAAGCGGGCGTCAGCGACATGTTTGGGTGTCTGGAGGGATGAAGGCGCCGAGGAGACCGAGGCAGACGCGCCTCCTCGCGCGGTTCTGCGTCTGCGGAGTCGCTCTGTTTGCTACTGCCTGGCTCCTCCACTTCAATAATGACACAGGTGATTCACGAGAAACGATCCATTAATTCATCTTCGCTTTAGTCACATTCAACCATACTAATGACATTTTATTTATGTTAGATAATGCAAAAATAATAATAAACTTAAAAGTCAATTTAGTCTTGATCAATAACCGTAGGCTACATTCTTTAAGATTGTAACTGATGATAATTAATAATAAACAGAATAATTCTGTCTTAAAAAAAATACAGCCTATGGTAAATGATGTCGTACTTTATCATCCGATCTTATTGTCAACCCCATTTGTAGATGCACATGGACCCTCATTGGAGGATGACATCTCCTTGTTGAAAAGAGAGCTCAGCCAGGACAAAGAGGCCAACCATACTGACACTATTTCTACATCTGGTGAGACATTTTAACCACTATGTGACTGTGTGACAAGTGCTAGAGAAAAAAAAGAAAAAGGAGGATGGGGGGGGGTCTGAACTAATTTGCAAACATGCGTCACTTAAAAAGAAAAAGTGAAGTAATTTGATTTCAGGATTAGTTTTTTCACCATCAAGGCTTGGGTGGAGGTCTAGTCACCATGATTTTCACAACGTGTTTGTGTGTGTGTGTGTGTGTGCGCGCGCGCGCGCGCGTGTGAGAGAGAGTTTGGTTACATCTTCTGAGTGATCTGTTAAAACTGAGTCTATCTCCTTCGTGCGTCAATCAACCCTCATCTTTCATTTCTTTAAACTCTGCACATCTTGGTCTTTAAACACAGCTGGGCCTTTGAGGGGACCCGGTTGCTAGGAAACTATGCTAAATTAGTAGAGGGATTGTCGTCTGCACGTAAAGCTGTTCAAAGCGTCTGTCTTGTTGTAATGACCTCCTGATTAGTGGCCTCTCTTCGCCTGTGTGCTTGGATCTCTCTGGCTGATTAAGAGAGAAACATTGAAAGCATCTTGTGGTCTGATGTGAGATGAAGAGATTTTCTGGTCAGTTACATAGAGAATGTTTTACATATTGAGAAAGCACTGCATTGGTGAGGCTTACATTTAACTCTGAAACGCCATATTTTCTGCCACTTAATAAATTGATTAATTATCATTAAATGTTGTTACGGTTTGACGAGTGTGCAAACAAAACCATGTGACAGGTTGTCAAAAATATCACACCATCACTACACGTGATGTCTCAAACTGCACAATGGCGCCTCTGTGCAGCATTTTTCCCACTTTTGTCACACTTCTGCCCTTCTCTTAAGCGGAGGTTTCATATATCCTGACTCCCAACTAAACTTAGTTAGGAAGGCAGCAAGCCAGATGACTGTTTTGCACAGCCTCTTAATGAAAGCTTTTTTTGTGATGCAGTGCAATGTGGCATTTGTTTAAGCCTAATTGCAAAACAGTGAACTCAAGCAAAACACTTTCTTGTAGTTGGAAAGAGTGTGACTGATTGAATGTCTAATTCGGCCAAATGAAATACCTCTGAGAGTTGACTTCAGAGAAAGAGAGCGGAATAAGAATGTCAATAAGAAACCTCTTGATGGAGCTGGCATGAGGTCACACTTTGGGAATTCTGAAGAAAGTGACAGAAAAAACTCAAGTTTAAAGCAAATAAGGTGGTTGAGGCTCTTGTTCAAGGATTTCCCTCCATGTGCACATCATAAGATTGCTCTCTGCCGTTCTTTTCTCCAGCTATCGGTGACTTTCCTGATGACATCTTTACTCTAGAGCAGAGGAGACACGGGGCAGTGCTCCTTCATGTTCTCTGTGTGAGTCTCAGCTCTGCCTGTTTTTCTGCCTGTTCGAAATTCATTTTGTTGCATTTTAACTCATAGACAAAAAAAGTGACTCTCGTTTTTCACAGGCTATCTACATGTTTCTTGCACTGGCCATTGTGTGTGACGTTTACTTTGTACCATCGCTGGAAAAAGTATCAGAGGTATGACCTAAAGATGTGTTCAAAGTATCATGTGTGGAGAAAGTTTTCTGGGAAACTTCAAGTTGCTTTAAACTTACGATTGTCCTTTTTATTTTGTAGACGCTAAACCTTAGAAATATGTTTTTTCTAACCGTCTTTACTTAGAAAAGGACATACGCCAATTATACATGAGTTTGTCTCTTAATATACCCTCTGTCTTCTCTGCCATTGGCCCTCAGCTTCCAGTTAATCTTAATGGAACTGAAGATCTTTAAAAAAACATCTTAAAAGGATTTGAAGCTGTAGTTTTTTAGGAGACATCATCCAAAGTAAATAGTGCAGCAGTGCCTGTGTTCATCACAATAAAGAAAACTACGAGTGTGGCTCATAATGTATGTGTTTTAAATATAATTTAGAAAATAACGAAAGCCCTTGGTTATGTCAAGCTTCTCATACTTAAGCGTGTTAGTAAGATCAGTTTCCTTCTTTTTGATTGGTTGATTACTAGAAAACATAACATCACCTGCCTTGAACTGCAATCTGTTTTACACTCGTCTGTCCTCTAGAACCTTCAGCTCAGTCAGGATGTTGCTGGGGCAACATTCATGGCGGCTGGTAGCTCCGCCCCTGAGCTCTTCACATCTTTGATTGGTAAGTGTGCCACTCATCTAATCAAATACACATCCTGAAGAGCAAAGCCAATTGATTGCCCTCGATGTAATGTATCTTCACTTTGTTTTGACAAAGAGTCACGTGTGTGTAGACAGAAGCCCTGAATGGCCAATTTTATGCTGTAATACATGTTTTAAAAAGGGACAGAAAAGAGTGTCTAACCGTTTTTTGAAATCTTTGCCAGCTCACCTACTCATTACTTCTCTGGCAAAGATGTTCTCAGATGTTTTAAAAAAAAAAAAATAGTTTAGGTTTACATAAAGCTGGATAGAGTTGGAAAAATCACTGGTGTTGATAAGTGTTTGTCGTTTACACAATGTGCAGACCAGACAGACGTAAACTGACATGTCACCATAAGGACCTCAGGAGTAACTATGCAGAACATTTTGGAAGCTTAAGATAAAAGATATCAGCACATCTTGAGACCTCCGCTCTGTAAGAAGCAGTCAGACTGTTCAGCAGGCTCCCCGGCACATGACTCACATGTTTCATCTGACTGTATCATCACAATCACAACATGCTTCACACTGTGAGTGTATTTTGCAGACTCTACTCTTCTTTTTTTTAGCTGCTGTAACAACTGATTTTCCCCAATGGGGATAAATAAAGGTTTATCTTCTCTTGTCTTGTCTCCACTGGTTATCAACAGAAGATACTACAAGTGTTGACAGAGAATAATATTACTGACAAGGAGAAATAAAGCTCTTTTTTCTTGTAGGGGGTCACATTTAATACATCTTGGTGATGATCTTTTTATTTAGGGGTGTTTATTACAAAGGGAGATGTGGGAGTGGGAACTATCGTGGGGTCAGCTGTCTTTAACATTCTGGTCATTATCGGCATCTGCGGCATCTTCTCTGGACAGGTAAACACACGATGGCCACACCAAAACAAAAAGATCATATGATTACATCTTACACCGCTTCTTTGATTAAACTAATACAATTGTGTGTGTGTGTGTGTGTGTGTGTGTGTGTGTGTGTGTGTGTGTGTTTTCTCTCCAGCCCATTATTCTCAGCTGGTGGCCTTTGTTTCGTGATGCTGTTTTCTACATCCTGTCCATACTGGTGCTTATTCTGGTGAGAAATTCTCCAGTCAAAACAAACTTTGATTTTCAACTGTTTATACAGCCGAAAAGATGTATATGCTTTTATATTTATTGTCAGTCATTAGATATTTTTAACGAATTAAAACACATTCAATCAGTCCTTGAGATAATAACTGGGAAAAATTCAAAGGTCAAAGATCGACTTGTCAGAAGTCTTTTGTGAAGCTTTAGGAGTTGTCACCTTTCATGCTCATCTGTGCTGCAGTTTCATGGACATACATTTGATATAAATACAGATCCTGATACACACTTTCTTTATTAAGATAATGATTTTAACGTATTGGCTGTAATTTGAGCATCAGAAATGTTTCATGTCGCCTTGTTGCCACGCTTGAATTATATTTTTATTCTATCTGCAGGTAATCTTTGATGAAAAAGTCATGTGGTAAGACTGGAGTAACACTTTTATTGTGTGTTTAGCAGATCAGTGTAGAGTGGGTAGCAATGAATCTATCTCGGTGTTTCTGGGGATCTTTCAGGTGGGAGACTATTATCCTGATTTCAATGTATGGAATCTACATAATCATCATGAAGTGAGTCTCTGTCTTTGTATTTTTTCTCTTGTTTTTTGAATCCCCTTTCTCCTACTTATCTTTTCTTGTCTCGCTGCCTCTTGTGCAGGTTCAACTCCTCTCTGCACAGCCTGGTGGAGACACACTGCAGCAGAGCAGGGCAGCCGTGTCTGAGCAGCCTGCGAAGGACCACGGCTGTCGGAAACATCGGAGACTGTGACAACGACATGGTGCCGCTGAAGCCAGGTGCAAGAGCTCGAGTTTGTACGTGTGCATGTGTTCATCCAAAACATCCCTATGTTTCCTCAGTCCCTGAGCTGCTGTCAGCAGACCTACTGACACAGTTTGGGCTGCCTTTCAAACCCACTTCTGTTCCCTTGTGAACACTGAAATAGAAGTAGACCGCTTTGATGTACAGGATTTTATCATTCTCTCCATCACTCTGTCCTCTTTTTCTTCCATAATCATCCTCTCCTCTCCATATGTTTCTTCTGCTAACACCATTCGTCTGCTCGCACTCTCCCCAGATTCCAGTGTGGTGGCCGGCCAGGATTCAGGGGTGATGATGGTGGATGAGCTGCTTAACAGGAACCCCCACCAGCTCTCCTTCTCAGAGGCAAGCCTCCGCCTTCTCATCACCCCGCATTTCCCCCCCTTCACCCGCCTGCGCATGGCAGGACGCATGATTATCAACGAGGTACACTGCATGCAGCTAACACTGTTCATAAAACTTCAAGTTCCCCTGGTTTAATCGCCGTGGTTGGTGGGTATTTTGGTTTTGGTGAAATCAACATGCCTGCGCTTGTGCCGGCCTGCTTCCCCTTTATGTAACTAACCCTTACAAGATCAGAAGATACAAGTCAATATTATTTCTCCAGCTTTGGTGCTTTTGTTGTATGGTAACGCTGATCAGGAAGTAGTCATCTGAGAATCTGACAAGAATCCAAACCACCCCATCATTTAAAACAGGCCCCTCCTCCTGAGCCATCTCAGCAGTGCACACCTGCTGCAGGGTGAGGGCGTACGCTCACTGCTTGTGCATACAACACAAGCTACCTGGGAGTATTACATTTGTTGTGATGGAAAAGCTGATAATTTAGCAAGCCAGCACAAGCTAACTGTCAAGGTTTGGCACCTGCCTGTTCGAGAGAACGCATGCCAACTCTGTTTTTCTGCAGATGTAAGCTAACCCAAGGGTTCCTCTTTTTGGAACCAGTTTCATTTGCTTCACTATAATTATGTCTCATTCTTCTTTGCCTATTTGAATGACATCCAATCACTTAATTGTATCCACTCCCAAACATGCCTGTGCGCTGTCAATGACAAGTGGAAACACATTCACTCCCACCCAGAAACATCCCGATCAACTAAAACAACAACAAGCAGAGGACGGGGTCTCCGCAGACACAGTCATCACTACATAAATGATGATTGAGCTGTATTACTTATTCAGTATCTACATCTGTATTTCTTTTTTTTCTTTTTCTTTTTTTAGGAAAAAGCTACTGCTTTCACCTTTAATTGTGCAATCAATCCCAAAACACAGGTTCCGACTGACTGCATTACCTGCCTTTCGGATGGCATTTTGTACAATGTCTAGTGTATGTGCTCATAGTGGGTCACATCAATGGTATTATTGTAACTGTTTCTTAAGCTAGACATCAAGTCGATTGTTATTCGATTGTTCAGATCTCCACAGGCTGCTGTTAAGCTTTGACTTTTCATGTTTATTACATTGGTAGTTCTGATTCTTATTTGTTTAACTTGATAAAGGTTTATCATCAACATTAATATTACTATCAGGTAATCAAAGTTATATCAAGATGCCATCTGGTAAAATAATGAAGAAACAGACTCGAACTGCTGTTTTCCTACATATTATCATATCTGACACAAAAGAAACAAAGCACTCAAATCTCCAAAATCTCCTTCCTCGCTGTCTCTGCTCTCCTACATTTTTGCTTGCTATTTCCAAATCCAGATTCAAGTGTGACTGCCAATGCTGCTCTGTACCCCGCCCCTGCTCAGTGTTTCCCTCTGCTGTATGTGACTTGCTGCCTGATCGCTCCTCTTGCAGCTACTCATATTGTCGCTACAGTCAGATGATGTCATTTGCATCAGCTTGCAGCTGCTGCAATGTTTCTCATCTTACTGTGTTTCCTTCTTTAATTTTTCCTGACTCCTCTCCCTCAGAGGCAGAGGCTTATTAGAGCCCGGGAAGGCTCAGAGGAGGGGGGAGCTTCATGTGATGAAGGTGTGGGTGCTAACGGGACTGTGGCTGACAGAGACAAGCAGCTGCCGGAAGGAGAGAGGGAGAGGGGTAAAGAGGCAGTGGCAGAGAACGATGAGGGAGCACAGCCTAAGGATGAGGAGGACGAGGAGGAGGAGGAAGAGCAGGAAGAAGGGGCTGATGAAAACGCTCCTTTTAAACCTTTCGTCCTGCCAGGTTAGTGTGGTAATTACAGAATATAAAATGCTACAGCTACTGGGTGGAAAGAGATGCATGTTAGAATTCATCAAAGTTCATTTAAGTCAAACAAGCTGTCGATGCTGCTTTCTGCCAACTGCATAAAACTCATTTTGTATTGAAAAACCAAAAACTGAATTGTTGCCTACTTGATGTAATAGGACCAAAGTGAATCAGACTTATTAAGAGACTTTACTTCAGAGAGATTATGACTGATAAGGTAATTAGGAAAAAAAGTTATTTTCAGAATTAAATTCTTAATTTTCCATGTGCAGATGGTAGCAATTTGATGCCATTGATTTTACAATTTGCATAGGTGCAAATGATCAAATAATGTCATCATCTTGGACTGCTTTATTCCAGGTGAAGTTGTGTTTCATTTCATTTCACTGCTTCTCAATTGAGCAGCAACTCAAACACAATCGAATCAAAGTGATAGTACTCTGAGGCTGCATAAATCACTTAGACGTTCAGATTAACCTGTAACGATCCCTGCTGGGGAACTTCTGTGGATGGTTTATTTCCTCAGATGGTTGGTGTGTGCGTGTGAAGTGGCTGCTCTCATGGCCTGTAAGCGTCCTGCTTCACTGCTCCATCCCTGACTGTAACCAGCCGCAGTGGGAGCGCTGGTACCTGCTCACCTTCCTGTCCTCCACGCTCTGGATAGCCGTCTTCTCCTACCTCATGGTCTGGATGGTAGGAAACGCACACTCGTAGACCAGCACACCGATGCACACTCTCTCACATATTTAAACACAGGCTCTTTCCTCTGTGTGTCTGTTTAGGTGACCATTATCAGCTACACACTTGGGATTCCTGAAGTCTTAATGGGCATCACTTTTTTGGCAGCTGGCACCAGCGTTCCTGACTGTATGGCCAGCCTCATTGTTGCCCGACAAGGTGGATCCTTGTCTGTGTTTGTTTGTCTGTGGTAATAGATGTGTGTTTAAGCTCAGCATGTGCACGTTCATCAGAACCATTCAGACCAACATTTTAGGATGCTGTTTCTTGACCTTTCTTGGTTAGTCTGACAAAATCATTTCTTAACTAAGGTTCATTAACTTCAGTTTATTTTAGAAGGGAGGTGAGCTCGTGAAGTTCATTTTTAAGATTTTTTTTTTTGCAGGTTTTACACTATTTTTGACATGTTCTTTTTTCCCCTATTATTTGTTCTGATAAAAGAAGCAGTAACATGACAAATCCCATCAAATCTATCTGAGATAGGCCTGTATGCAGAAAAACAGCCTTTTTCTGAAGCCTCTAAGTCGGTCTCCATCTGTAGATGAAGCCCCTCAGCGAGCTCTGGATCACAAAAAGTTTTGCAGATTCTCGATTGTTTTGACGTCCTCTAGAGCCTTCATTTAAAATCAACTCCTGTGGAAAATACAAACGAGTTATCAAATTATTCTTACAATGTGTAATTGTGTTTATCCTTCACTACAGTGAGGCAGTATCGTAAATACACACAACAAACAGTCTTTGCTTCTTTTTATACTGTAGTTGGATAGTCTGTAGTAGTTTCAGTTTCAGTATATTTGGATTTTTGATAATCACAGAAATTAGAATTGTAGTTTCAGAGAAAAGCAACTGAAACAGTAAAAAAAAAGATGTGAAATCTCTCTGCAAAGTTTTTTTTACAGTAAAAACTGAGAAAGTCATGTGGCGCTGTGCGTCTTTGTGAACACAATGCAAACAGTCTTCTGTTGATGGCTAATATCATGCCCACTACTTGTACCCCAATGAATTCTGTTTTCAATGTATGTGTGTTTTTCTGATGTTTCAGGAATGGGCGACATGGCCGTGTCTAACTCCATTGGCAGTAATATTTTTGATGTGCTGCTTGGCCTGGGCTTCCCCTGGGCGCTGAGGACTCTCATAGTCAGCTATGGATCAGTGGTAACAGCAGCTGGTTTCTTTGCCTGACACTGTTACATAGTTTGCTTGTAGCATGGTCGCAACCACGTTGCAGCGTTCCAGTTGTGTTTGTATCCTAATCATAGGTTCACATGAGGGATCTGGAACTTCTCACTCATACATTTTAATGAGAAAAGGTTGTGAGGAAAACTTTAACACTGTTGATGTTGGTGTGCGAAGTGAAAAAGAAAAAATGTTATTCGTATCATCTTTCATGGCATTTCTTCTAGACCATGTACCAATCATTTTATTGGGTTTAATTATGTCTTGCTTTGTCAGAGGCAGATATTTAGTCTGTGTCCATTAAAACATTTTTAATCAAAGGTTATCTCTGCTTTACAGGTGACAATTAACAGCAAAGGCCTGGTGTATTCAGTGATTCTGCTGTTAGCCTCTGTCACACTCACTGTGAGTAGATTTACATTCTCCCAACACCTCTGACCGTCTTTGTTGAAAGTAAATCGATCTTATACGTTTATGTGACATGGGGAAATCCATTCACCTGCCTGTTTCTGTCAACGATTTCATTTTTTTCACGTGGAAGCCTGAGAGCCTTCTGACTCAGAGAGGTTGATCGTGTTTCTGGCACAGTAACAGGAAATGAAAATCTCTCTTTAATCTGTTTCTCTTTGTCCGTCTGTCCATCCCTCCTCAGGTCCTGTGTGTCCATCTGAACTGTTGGAGGTTAGACCGCAGGCTGGGACTCTGTCTCATTCTTCTCTATGCCGTCTTCCTCCTGTGCTCCATCGGCTTTGAGAGGCTTTAGAGGACGCTCTCTCCACGTACAGACCACACAGCAACAAGCCATCTGACTTCCACCTTCACTGCTCCCGTTACTGATCAGACGTATGGACAGAAGACTTCTCATTTCATTCCATGTCCTTAAGGCTGCATTGTTTACCTTTGATAAACAAGTATTTTACATAGTTTTGTACCAAGCTTCTGATTTTGTGAAATCAGATCCAGCTGATGATGCACTATGTTTCAAAGAGTATATCAAGTATTGACTTTGCATTCTGAATCAAAGAATATTGTGTAATATAAACCCAAGAGTGTGTTAGTTTACTTATAAACAGACTGCCACAAATAACCTCAAAGACCAGATGAGTATAAGTGTACGTTTATATTGTTGCTTCTTAGTGTGTGCACTTTTGTTACATCAAGTTTAATGTGAAGTTTTCATCTCGCAGTAAACGACAGCATGGCTTCTCATCACGCTCCAGATAATTGCACTAAGGCACCATTGTCATGGTCTTTTACATAGATCCCACCCCCCACACGCCTGTTTTTCCTAAAAAGCTTTGCAGCACCGGTGGTGGTATTTTTCTGAAGAGATAAATGAGACTGTATGCTTCAAGGTGTTCATGAATGTCTTTGTTTGGAGAGACTCATGGAGTGTGTGGTTTTGAATGCAATAAAATGTTTTTTTTTCGGTGACATTTTCAGCTTCTGATTCTCACTGTCTCTGTCCTGCATATTCAAACCCTGTTGCTTGTTTAAAGAATATTTATTTACACTTAAAGAACATGTGACCTTAGGTAAAGTGTCAAAAGGGCCTTATCTGATCATTCAGATAAGGTCGCCAGGCTTTGAACGACGGACTTGTTTTTGCATGTAAAATACGAGTGAGGTATTCGGAGGGAACCTGCTTAGATATGACTTAACACTATCGTTTAACAGAAGGGCTTTCAGAACCAATCCAGTGACTGCTATATGACCTTTTATTAGCTACAGTTTGGATATTCCTACCCAGGAGCCTCAGAAACACTGGATCTATAGCATTCCTGATAAATATTCAGAATATTGAAGGGGGTTCATTTTGAAGTAAATATTTAGTCGTCTCCAGGCGGCAGAGTGACCGCTGCCACACCTTCAGAGCATTGATTGTTATTGGATAGGCACATTTTTCTTTTATATTTTTATAGTTGTTGAAGAACAGCATATCTTGAAATCTATATTTTGATCTAAAGGACTTAATGTCAAGTAAGTTACAGGAAGAGTGATTCTTTATCCATTCAGATATAAACCGTACGCAAACACACGTCTGGTATATTTTAATCTTGGTGAAGTCTTTAGTTTCTGTAGAGCAGTTTTTTGATACACGTTAGTGAATGTTAACGACATTTTTTAAAGAATTCTAAATGCAATTTGAAGTTTTCTGAGATGTCAAGATGTTTCTTCTGAGATTTTGACATTTTGTGGCCATCTCTCAGATGAGTTCCTTTCGATAAAATAGTCACGTGAACAGTCTACTATTTAATCAGCTGGAATAAACAGAGGAAACGCTTGAAACTATGAATGTTAAGAACAAAAGGACAAACTAGTCGAAGTGATTTTTTATTTAAGTCAGGCTAAATCGGCGTTGATGCCAAAGAAATGAAAAAATAAAAATAGTACATCAAAGTACATCATTTTACAAATACTCATAATGGAGGTCTGACAAACCAGAATAATCAAATCAATTCAAACATGTCACAGTAATAACAAAAATAGAAAAAGTCAATACAGTACATCCAATGCATTAGGAGCTATATACTTGAAGTGTTGCAATACAATAAACTTCAATAGACAAAATTCTACTAGAAAAACTCCCAGTACCAATGGAATATCAAGTAATATAAAATGTAAAAAAATAAACAATACGACGACAACAAAAAAAATACACTTGTGATATGAGTGTGCATTTAAACTGGTGCAATGTGCATGCAAATCCACCGCAGTGTGACAGATGATAAAAGCAGCTACAGTTTGTGATTGATTCTTTAAGACATCGGTTCGACAGCAGCAACTTAGATGTCGCTGCAGTTTCTAAAAGAGCTCGCACAAAAAATGTCTGCGGAGAAGACGGACCTTTATGGTGACTCATTGTTTTGTAGAAGTCTGAGGAGTTTTCTTGATCAGAACAGCATAAACTGTTCAAATGAGAGACAGTAAGCTGACATAACTTTTGTGTTGTCATGTAAAACTTCCCGTGTTTGATGTCTGGTATAGTGTTTGGTTAACGCAACAGAATCGGCAATGAAAAGTTGGAAATGGTGCAACTCCTTAATTAAGCAAGGCTAAATAATGTGTGCTGAAACAGCACAACAAGTCAGAACAAGTTTTTTGTTTGAACACTTTTGTCCCACTGATTCAAAATGAAAACAAAGATATTCAGATTATGAAAGGCTCTGTGGGTCTTCAGTTGTGACATTTTAAATGACATTGGACCTTGGCACTGATTGGCTTCCCTCCAGGGAAACTTCTTAAAAAAAATAAAATAAAAAAAATAATGCTCCAATCAGACAAAAGTACACAGATGAATGCCACTACAAAAGTCCACTAGTAACCAGAACAATAGCAATAGTAACTATAATAATCCTCGACCATAAAGGTGTTGAATTTTCTCTCTCTCCCACATTCAGGGAGTAAAAATAGATCATTTGGCAGAAGAGAATCTGTGTTGTCTTGACAGTCTGCACTGTCTTTGAGAGCGAGAGGGTACAAATAATTAGCAATGATGCTAATCAGTTCGCTCCCTTGGAGACAGCAGTTGCTATGGTTACTGCATGCTCGCTGCGTCTATTGTGTGTGTGTGTAACAGTTCAGGAGAGAGAGTGCGTCTACACTGTATATATGTGCACAATATGTATGTGTTTGATGGTAAGCCCCAGGGGCTTTACAGGCAGGTCGGTAGTGATAGTTTGACCCCATGTAGACTGATCCCCCTACTGATGTGAAGATTTGAAGACTTGTGAAGCTGATCTGAGGTCTGGCTCAGCTACATCTGGAGCTCCGGACTTTCCCGTCCGGAGGACTTTGTGGCTTTGGGGTTTGTTGTACGGAGGGGGCGGGACTAGCTGCTATGATGTCACTCTGGGGCAGAGTTCTGGTTCTGCTGGTATATAGAAGCTTTATCCTTCAGCAGGGCCAGGCACAGATGGCAGCTCCAGCTCCCTGTGAGACATAGGAAAAAAAGTGAGGCACGGGTGAGGAAATACGGCATCGACTTTTCAAGCAACACATTATATTCTGACCCGACATCTTGAGAATCATCTTGAGAATCTGTCTTTTTTTTTTTTTTTAATTCTGTAAGAAATGCAGTTTCTTCCTGGACATGGTCTGTATCTAAGTTGTATCAATGTCTTATCCAGCTAGTTTGAACCACATTATGCCATTTTATTTATCTTAATCAACATCATAGCTATACAACGCACTCTTCTTAGAACTAGCTTATCCTCCTTCGTTCTCGTCTGCTGACTTTACTGTGATGCCTTACAGACATTATTAACACTGTTACACAGAATAAAACCACAGATGTCTCTGTTTGAACATTGTTTGTTTCATAAGTCTGGAATAATAATCCAATGCAAAGACAGACTTCCTGAGTTCTCTAAACTGAATGTTCTTAGAATGTAAATGCTACTTTTCTTTCCTTTGTATTTTTAGTTCAGCACCACACCAAGCTGTTCACCATCGGGAGTCTGATACCACACAAGCCTGCTGCGGGTCATGTGACTTGACTTGGAAACATTTGCAGCATCTCTTTTAACTTGACTAATGAAATCAGGCTTTGGTCAAGTATTCAGCATCAGCTTACCCTCTGGTGGTTCAGTCATAGCTGGACTCAGACAGTACATGTGATAGCCTCGGTCACAGTCATCACAGAAGAGCAGCTGGTCCTGAAAAAAAAACAAAAAAAAAACAGTCAGCTGATTAGACGAGAAGAGATCCACCAGAGACAGTTCCTCATTATAAATGTGAGGAACTATGACGTCACTACCCCCAAAAAGGACCACTATGTCCCGTTTCGTTTTATCGAGGAGAGGTCCAACATGTCAAAATAAAAGCAGGTGTGAAGTTGTATACAGTCTCATTGAAGCAGTAAAAAGATGCAGCAAATACCTGAAGCAGGCTCAGGTTGTGTGTTGTTGACACAGTTTATAAATGTTTGACTTTCAGCTTTTTCCACAACTATCACACGCTTACAGAATACAACAACCCGATGACACTTACAGGGCAGTGTTTAATGAGTAGCATACCTGTACTTTGAACTCAACTATTACCCACAACTGACTAAAGAGGACATGGGTATAAAAACTCACAGAGAGCGTCTTTAAATCTGTGCAGTTTGAAAAGGAGCACTATTTTAATTTCAGCCCTGTCAACACTCAAGCATCTTATTTTCTCAAAATACAGCTACATCTAAACACAGTATAGGTCATAAAAAGAGCTGAAGGAAATGGAATTATCGAAGTACATTGAAGGCAACATTGATGCTTTTAACAGAGGACTCAAACACTGGTGTTCACTGCTCTACTGTTGCATCATGCTGCCTCTGCACTAAAGTTTAGGTGTATTATTGAATGAATATATAACTGCGCTTTTAACTATTTCATTTTGCACATTTTATTATCTTAGACATTTTCTCTTCATTGTTCCTCCCTGTTTTATTGCTTGTCTTCCTGTCTTTAAGTGATTCCTTCCAAAGGCCTTCTGTGGACTGGTGTGGAGAACTAAAACACTGCACCTGGTTCGTCCGACGTATCCGTGATTTCCGTGCCAAATAAAGTGCATCTAAAAACATCGACCGCTCAAAAACACATCGCAGAATTTCACGAAAGGGGGCTTACGTCATTCTCTGAGGTGCCACAAACATTGCAGCATTTGCACTCAATGCACTGCCAGCGGTACGTCTTCACTGCAGCCATCATGACTGGGGTGAACTGCAGGCATGTCGGGTGGCCTGCAGGAAGGAGAGGAGACGGTAAAGTCAAGATCTAAGAAGCTGTAGACACCATTACCCACACAGTCGTATCTACATGGATCAGCAATTTGCCCGAAAGGAATATCTGACAGAGCCGAGATGAGTTCATACCTGAGCGACCGCAGTCTGAGCAGGACACCAGCTCCTCTGACTGGCCCGTCTTCTGGTTTAAGGTGGAGTCTCCCAGACAGAAGTCACAGTAATCGTTGGGCAGTGCCAGCCCATTAGGACCCTTCTTTGTTGCTGAGGAAGAGAACGATCGGGGTGAACATCAAAACATCGCATCGCTGAATCCTAACCGAGGAGGAGTCGCGAATTTTTCGCACACGCCTTCATTGCTCGGCTGCGTCGAATACTTGCTTCTGATCGGTTTTACACATCGCAACGGTCTGCTAGCCTTCGACAGCAGATCGTTGTTAAGTAGAACAAAGCGTTACTATGAAGGGCTGACAGTTGCTAAGAGGCTCCTATTACAGAATCTCGAGGGCGAAGGAGGGAGGTTAAAAGATGCTGAATCTGAACGTGGCAACTCCAACTATGATGGGAAATCACAATTAAGCTAAAGGGTTAACTGTTGAAATGTATCCTGTTTAAATCAATGAGATCCTTTTCAAATCAACATTTCTGCCAGGTTATTTTTTTTACTAGAGTAGCAAGCCGTGTAATAGAAAAAAAGGGGAGGCTCCCACTCTCCCATAACAACCCATTAACTGTAATCACCCCTTACATGATCTCACAAGGACTCACTAAGTATTAAACAGTCATAAAACAAATTGTTGAAAAGATTGACGCACAGCTCTACAAACCTGCTTCACCACGTCACCCGACAACACCTTCTCACAAGACCTGACTAATGATGTTTTGAGAAATATGAAGAGTGGCGACGGACAAAAACGCACTAATGAATGTATTTGCTAACACAATGTCGCATTCACAAAAGAAAACAAGAAATGTGGTGATATGTCGAGGAGGGGACAAGATGGATGATTGGGAAACAAAAAACAAAAAAAACAAAAAAACAGGATTCCCAACCCTGAAAATATGTTTATGTCAGGAACACTGAGACTAATCCCACAATTGGGATTAAAAGTCATCACGAAAAAAAAAAAAATGAAAAGAGCAGAATTATAAAAAAAAAAAAAAAGAGAGAATGAGAGAGAGAAATCTTGTTTAAAACACACACATGCTACAAGGCATGCAACCAAACCTCCTTCCTCTCTCTCTCTCTCTCTCTCTCCGTCTCTCTCTTAGCACTAGAGAGTGACTCACTCTTCTGCTCCTCAGGCTGGCGAGGAGTGGGTGGTGCCTCGATCTCCTCGCGGTCCTCGCCCTCCTCCTCCGCCAGGTGAGAGTGTGTGTAATGGTAGCTCAGGCCAGGACGATTCTTGTAGCGCTTCCCACAGACTGACACACACACACACGGTCACAAAAGTGTTACAGTGATGACGGCCAATTTCAACCACCGTCCAAAAAGGCCCAAGATGGAACCATCATCATCATCATCATCATCATCATCATCATCAACATCATCATCATCATCATCATCATCGCCCGACAACCGGCTATTTTCACATTCAGCGGAGGGGAGCGTTTGCACAATGAGCTTTATGGCCGGCAAGAAGCTACAGGGCAACAACAGCATCTCAGGAGAAAAAAAAAAAAAACAGACAAACAAACGAAACGCATTCAGGCGGGCAACTTTCAAACGTATATGCTGTCGAACTTAAGCTCCAGAAGGGGTCTTTCAGATCAAACCATGCATGTTGGGAGTGTTGCGTTCTGTCCTTCAGGGAACGAGCAAAAGCCTCTCTTGCTGACATGCACGACACACAGCTTCTACTCACTGTCGCAGGCGTACGGTTTGTCCCTCTCCTCCATCGCAGCAGCTGCAGCCTCCTGTTTTTTCTTGCCATTCTTGTCGCTGCGACCCTAAAAGAGTCATTGGAAACTTGAGAAATGTTTTCTCTGTACTTTAAATGACGTAAAAAAATAAAATAAAAGAACAAAACAGGAGACGTAACAGGACAGCGCACAAATCAAATAAGATGTTAAAGGAGGAAAAAAAAGTACAGCTTTTAAAATCACCTATGGGGAAGAAAATCTCAGACGAAACGGAACTAGTGTGACTTTATCGTTTGCCTCTGATCCTCTGGTGCACTCAAGGGGACTGCGTGCAGAAAAAGACGGGACACTCACCTTGGATTTGCTCTTGCCCCGTCTCTTTGGGGTCTCGTCTTCAAAGTCTTCATCGTCCAGGTCATCCAAGTAGTCGTCATGGTCCAGGACTCTCTGTGGTGAGAGGGTGGTAATTAAGTCTGGCTGTATTAAATGTATGGCCAATTCCATGCTTTAGAAGAAACTACAAAAAAAAAACAGCCGCTGATGTTTTATGTTTATAGGAAGCTGTGACAGGACACAATGGAGGCGAGGTCCGGTTAAGAATGATTTTGGCAGTTTAATCTGTCAGTAAATAACAGGTTTGGCTGTAGAGCTTTGTGAACAAAAACCAAGATTTGAACTGACTTGTGATGTGGCAGTATGTGCGTGGACTGGACAGTTACATTATTATCCGATACAAACAAATCTGGTCACGTAATGTACGCCACTTGTTGTGCAGCTCTGCTCAAGATGTTAAATGCATTCATAGAATACAAGTGTGTCCAGCTATCGCAGAGCCAGACCTTGCGTATACGGCCAGAGGAAGTGTGGGTGGTTGTTGAGGTGGCAGAGGGTTCGACGGCGGCCGCGTCATCCTCGGAACCACGGATATCCGACATGGCATTCCTCCTGTCGTGGGGCTCGCCCTTGAGTAGCGCCTCCAGGCTGCTGCCATCCACTGGTCCCAAAGCATCACGCTTCAACCCTAACTCCAAATCTGCTACACAGAGAAAGAATAACGGGCATAAACGCATAAAGAGAAAAAGAAATACCACTGACAAACAGGAGCGACTGATTAGAGCCCGGCCGATATTGGACTTTTAGGTTTGATATCGATAATAGGGAGAGAGACAAATCTGAGACCGATATATGAAGGCCAATATCTTTCTTTGATTCGTCGAGGGAGATATGTAAACTTAAATAGATATAAAAAATATAGAACCAAGTAAAGATGGGTAGTCAACTGGAAAGTCACTGTGCATGTACAAGCATCACGGCTTGACACTCTGCAAAGTGATTTAAGAGGCTGTTAATTTGTTGTTTTTCTCATGTGTCTGCATACATATGAGCAACTATAACCCTTGTTGTAATCTATATAGCATACACAGCTGGGGAAAGAGAACTGCGAGTGCAATCCATTGAAAAATGTCTGGTGATTAAATCGAGTTCTATCAGTGCATATCTGCCATAAGAGTAACCGATACCAGTAGTCACTGGTTATGCTAATATCAGAGAATATTATCGGCTAGCCGATCAATCAGTCGTGCTCCACTACTGGTGGCTACAAGGATGTTGACCAGTGTGCAAGTTTTACCAGCATTTATAAAGCTATACTGTTAATGAGGAATGTATGGTTCCATGATACATACCTGCTTTGAGAGGAGGGAAAGCCAAGCGGGGGTCCTCAGGGGGGTGAGAACGTTGCTTCTTCCTCCAGCGACGAGCAGGGTAGGTGTACAGCTGTCCTGGAGCTACACCTGATGTGGCACAAGAAAAACCATGTGAGGGTTTTTTTTTTTTTTTTTTTCCAGTTTGGGATGATTTGGGAAATTCTACAAAATGTTGGGGTTTTTATATACCTGCACTTCGATGTCTCTTCTCCATCCAGATGTAACAGTTGGACTGGGCTACACCGGTCTGAGAGTCCAGGAAAGGCATGAGGATGCTGCGCTCGGCACACAAACGAGCATTGTAACTGTGACACTGCTCCATTGCGTCTCTGTAATACTGCTCTCCCAGTCTGAAATGTGAATGTCAAACAACACAGATCAGATAAACTGGTAATAATCATTGTTGAAAGGGCTAAAATAAATAGGACACATTCATGAAGAAGTTTCCACTTTCAGTTTTACTAGTTATATTTATCTGTTTTCACCTTTTAATGTTTTCATATACATTTGTCAGCTTTTTAAATGATTTAAATGTGTTTTAAAGGTTGTTTTTTTTTAACTGAGGTCAATAACTAATTTTCAACTAAACAAAGTGGTAACTTTATTATCTAAAATGAATTCATTTTACTCCTCTTCAGCTTTATATGCAGATGCAGTTATGTTAGCTGAAGGCTTTGACTCGTTCACATTTATCAGGAGTGGTGCAATCCCTGCAAATGACTTAATTGACCTTCATCTTTCTGCTTGCATATGGCACCTTCCTTGTTGTTCACTAGAATTCACTGTTAGGGATTTTGACTTTTAAGATGCAGCATCAGTCCCATGTGTGATCGGAATAAATAAATAATAAATGAAGATTAAATGAAGACTAAAGAAGTAAAGTAAATGTCCCAACAGAAAAACACCGTGGCTGTCTCGGCTGTTGTTTAAACAGACTTATACCAGACAGACTGTGGCTGACTGTATGATCTCCTGTTGTAGTTGTTGTTTTGAAGGACATTACAGAGCCTGATCCAGTCCTGATGGAGGGATGTCAGAACAAAAGGTTGATGTTAGCAGCTCTCTCCTAACAACAAAGCACCCGCCGAGCTTACAGCTTACACGGATAATAACTGTCTTTTACATCCGCAGGCGGTTGCCTAGCAACAGTTTGGATAAATAGTTTTAATCACCACGACAGCACAACGACGAGCAGCCAAGTTTGGGGAAAGTATAAAATCTAAAAGAGCGCTCCACAATGGGTTCAGCTCGTTCATATTTGCCTACAGCTAACAAGCTAACCTTAGCTCAGTGCATAACGTTATTCTCCAGGGACAAAGCTTACATTCAAGACTGAGGAGGCACTTTAAAAGATAAGCAATGACACCATGATAATCAACTCTAAAACATCTCTGCAATACGGCTTGATTACTCTTACAAGAATAAAGCTAAACTTACACTTTCACAACACTGTCGACGGCCGCCGCCATGTTTGCTTATTGCGGTTGTATGAAGTGCTCCTGCGCATGCGCACAAAGATACAGCCCGTTAATGTCATAGACAATGAAAAAAGGTGAAGTACAAATTAAACACCGCTACAGCACATCTGGCTTACTCACTTAAAACACACTCACTGCAGCCATAAAGAAACTGAATGATAAAAATGATGTATGCAAAATGACAAATTAATCACAACAATTTACAAGACAACATCAAAGAGATGCGATAAACTGTTGTACAAATGCCAAAAGTCAAGAGGTTAGTATTTAAAATGATATTTGGACAGATAGATATATGATTCAGAATAAAAAAAATTACAAATTCAACCTGTGCAATTCAAATAGACTGATACTTATATAAAGAAATGTACATAACTTGTACAGGAAAGAAAATATATGCGTAATTTAAAAAACACCTCTAAACAGTTAAGGAACCTCAGAACAGTGTTGTAAGGCATTAGTACATAACAATTTATGCATGCAATTACACAATTTTTGGAAGAGGAGGTAGAGTGACATAATGTTTCATCCTTTTCTGAAATGGTGGTGTCACTTTATTAGTGATGTGTCCTTTTTTTATTTGACACTCAAGATCAGCTAGAGGAGTTAGAGTGTATATTCATTAACTCTATGGTACACTGCCTATTGTAAAACATTCTCTAGAGTTCAGCCTGAAGTCAGCCTCTTTTATAGATGAGGTTGGGAATTAATCAGATCACCTTCAGACCAAAGTTTATTCTCTCGACTTATCATCCTCCATGAGGTTTTTGGGATCCATGCTATGTGTAGCTATGCTTCCCAAGACATCGATACATTTTCAACTATCTATTGATACAAGTGGGTATCTTTCAAAGGTAGGGCTACAGCGCATTTAACAATTTAAACATATGAAGCAGCTGTAGGAAAGTTTCTCACATGCAAAAGAAAAGCAATAAAATTAGCTGGGTCTGCAAATTTACACTGTAAATAAATTGCTCAAAGCATAAATTAATGTTCACCAGGGCCCATATTTGCTGAGAGTTGCTCCTTTAGTGGCTTTTTCCTTTGTTAAGGTTTTAAACCCTATATTTCTGTTGAGTAGATAAACTAAAACTTGAATTAGTCTGCCTAGAAAACAGAAACCCACAAATCTTAAAGTGAAAGAATAACTTAATAAGCCTTAAAGAGTTATGTCTTCAATGACATAAACAATACAACAAGTTACAGGTTAAAACAAATAAGTTGACATTTTCTAAGAATTTGATTTGTAAATATGAAAGTTATTTACAAAGTGTTTTGCTCTGACAAGAGTTCCTTAGGTTTAACCATTAGGAGTAGTGAGGAGGACTTCTAAAAGGCTTAAAAGTTTCTCAAGCTGAGGAGAAAATAGAGAATTTCTTATTAAACACTACATAAAGAGATGTGCAGACTTTTCAGTCCATCAATGACTTTTTTCAGCATCCAATCACTAATTATGGCTTTTTACCTGCTGATGTAATGAAGCGTGTAATTATGTTATTTCAAACATCATAAACTTCTAAAGAACGTAGAAAAGTTCCGTTTTTCTACAAGTTTCAAGTTTTTCAAGTCTTTTTCAAGTCTTTCAAGTTTTCTACGTTCTAAAGAACGTAGAAAACTTCTAAAGAACGTCTTAGAAATGATCACACAGATACTATTGTCATAGAGTTTATAATTACATAACGGCTGACTAGATTCTATGATTCCCCTTCTTTTTTTTATTAACCAATCCCAAAAAAAAAAGTTCTAGCAAAAGGTAAACCACGCCTCCTAAGTTTCTGTCCATTCCTTGCTCTGAGCATGTTCTCAAATCACTCCAATAAACTAAGACTCCTTACTAGGATTTTTTTAAGCTCCTGCAATGTCATGTTTGGGGTTTCCACGTACAGTTTTGTTGTGTTTGTTTCCCTGTCTGTCAGCTCCCTTCCCTCACTAATCATTAGGTTCAGCTGCGATCACAGGTGTTTCCACTCTGATCAACTGGCAGATTATTGTTTCATCCCCATGGGTTGTGTCAGCTCTCGCTCTTCTAGTTATCTTGGATACTTGTGTTTATTCGTGCTTGTTAACCTCTCGTGTTTTCTCCCTCTCTGTAGTTCCCGTCCTTCGTGCGACTCCGTCTTCCCCGTGTCGTCTTGTGTGTCCGATCTGGCTCCTCGTCACGCGTGTTTGTGTTTAAGGTTTTTAGGGTTCACTAGAGTCACATTTATTATCGTGTTGCACAATTATTTCACCCCGAGTCACGTTTCTAATAAATTGTTAATTTGTAAACGTCAAACTGTCTCTGAGTCGTGCGCTTGGTTCTAAAGATTTTCTGGAGCACAACATGTAAATTAGAAGTATCTTCCCATATATGGAATCCTGTCCTTCTTGTTCAGAGCTCGTTTAGACAGGCACAATAGAACTCTTATCATTCAGTCTGTCAGTCTGTCTGTGCACGATGGGCCTCAACGTTCCAGGGCTGGTGGTAATGGTGCTCTTCTACCTGCTGGTACTGGGCACTGGAATCTGGGCCTCCATGAAGTCCAAACGGCTGCAGGACAGCACTCAGGCCGACCAGACAGAAATTACAATTTTGGGGAACCGAGGGATCAGCATGGTGGTGGGAGTCTTTACCATGACAGGTTAGTGCATAGTATATATGGGATTAAGTAGAAAAAGAAAAAATAATTACTTTGAGTATGTAGGTTTTTCAAAATGAGCACCATATAGGCCTATAGGTAAACTTTTAAATTCCATCCATAGGCTATGTACAACTCTGCACATGTGCAACCTCTGACAGAAAGCTGTTAACCTGTGTGACATTGTTTTCAAAGTAGCCTAAATAATCTCAGTATTTATATAATCACAACTAGGCAATACTAGGCCTATCAGTTTTTAGCACTTCTTCACTCATGGGTGATGTAATTTAAACCGTATTTTTGTATAAATAAAGGATGCTGTCTCAAAATGGGAAAAAAAAGGCTACAAGCCTGCAAACAATCATCGTTATGATTTCAGCGCTAAACCAACAAATTAACATATAAATACACCTCACCCAGTTGTTGATTTTCCTTTTTTATAATTTTTTTGGTTGCTATTCAAATCTCAATTCATACAGGACCAATTAAACCGGACCTCGCCTCCATTGTGTCCTGTCACAGCTTCCTATAAACATAAAACATCAGCGGCTGTTTTTTTTGTAGTTTCTTCTAAAGCATGCAATTGGCCATACATTTAATACAGCCAGACTCAATAAACATTAAACCAACATTTACATATCGATGATAACACGTTAAGTTACTGTTGATGTTTATGTCATATGAATTTAGCAATGCCACGCTGATGTTGAAAATATGCTGATTTATAGTTAAGCAGTTGATGAGGACTTCATTGATAAAAGCGGAATGACTTTCCATTGGACAGGATTGCTTTTGAAATGTTAAAACGGCTTTTTCGTCTTTTTTCATGTGTACTGTGAATTTGAAGAGGAATGTATTGAAAGCCATTGTTTAAATTGTAGCCATACCTTTTTACTGAGTCATACCATTAATCATTTGGGCCGCATGTATAAGCATATTGAATCTCTATTGGATCTTTTAGAATTGGACACATTTTAAAAATCATGTTGCACTGCTTTGGTTTTATATTATGGAATTACAAATGTTACCTAAAAGTATATGTGTTAAATGGGGACAGGTAAATGCATACATTTGCTTAACAAACTTTATGCCACCCTTCCAGTTGGGCAACCACATAAAAAAAAAAAAAAGGTGTGGACTAGCCTGTGCGTGTTAGTAATAAACGTATACTTTCCATAGCAACATTTGTCGGTGGGGGCTACATCGTTGGTCTAACAGAGGCAGTATATACTCCAACCATGGGACTGACCTGGGCTGTGATGCCAGCAACAGCAGCCATGTCTTTCATTGTTGGTAAGATGATAATACAGTACATGTTTCTTATTAGTAACATCTCAGTGAGGTTTATAAATAGAACTGGCTTATGAAGTAAAATTTGTACTTCATTGTAGGATTACTTGATTGTATAGGGCATACGTTTCTATATACAGGGTGCAGGACATTAATAAACTAAAGACTATACATTGTAAAAGTAATATACAACATAATACTTTGTGAATCAGTTGTGAGTTAAACAATATTGAAGCAGTGCTAAACGATAGCGTTGAAAAGCAGACAAAATGCAATTACTAATCTGTTTCCCTTTTTGATCATTAAGGTGGGCTGTTTTTTGCTAAACCAATGAGGGAAAGAAGATATGTGACAATGATGGATCCATTTCAGATTAAGTATGGAAATGTAATCAGTGGAATTCTGTCCATAGCGCTGCTAATATCTGATATACTCTGGGTTACAGGAACTCTTATTGGCCTGGGTAAGTGATACACTCATGCCAATCATTTCTACTTTTCACCCTTTACTTAATTACTTACTTTCTGTGAGTAACATAAAAAAAATACCACGAGAATTGGAAAGACTTCAGAATTTAAAGTTTCTCTAATAATCTTTGTGCATTTCTTCTCCACAAATTCAGTTTCATGTAGCTTAATGTAAGTTTGATGTAATACAATTGTTTTTGAAAAGCAATATTTTTTGAAAGTTGCATAAAGCCCCTTTAAAGCAACATTTACACCTTACAGTGTTAATATAGGGTAAACCTCAAGACTCTGTGAAAGAGTGAATATCTAACACTACATTGCAGTGTTGAGAAAAAGTTACACTAGTGTTAACTGGTGTTACGTTTTAACTCCAAAAAGAGTCAATAGTGACATCTAGTGTTAAGGTGTCATTTCTCCAAAAAGAGTTCAATTAACACCTGTGGACCCATATATTCATTTCAGAAGTGTTCATATTTACTCCGGTAGAGGTCATTTGAGTCAGCTGATTTACAGTCAAAGAAATAGAATCAAAAGTAATACACATTGTGAACCTGTCACATGACAATCTGTCCAACATAATACATTAGGAGAGACTTAAAAGTTCCTTTTACAAATCAAACCTTCTTGAGCTGCCTCAATTCATTAAAATATTTGGCTGGTGCATTTTTAGTGTAATTACCTATGGTTTTATGCACTGAAGCACAAGGCTATAACTCTGGCTCTCTGAGCAGCATGTACAAAAGCTTATTTCATGACCCTGTACTGTTATAAAATCTAGCTGATCTCCCAGCTTCTTACCATGTAAAGTTTCAGGAGATGCTGTCAAAGCTTGTGGTGTACTGCAGTAAATGCGAGCAAGCATTTGGTGCCAGTTAATCAAAGACCTGCTACAACTGTCTGTATATGAAAGTGCACATCTCCCCTAATGACTGCCAGCCCCTTTTATTTTTTTTTATTTTTTTTTAATTATAGGTGCCACAATGAGTGTAATCCTGGATTTGTCCTACTCACTGTGCATTTGGATCTCTGCTGCAGTAGCCATCGTATACACACTGCTGGGGGGCCTGTACTCTGTAGCCTACACTGACGTTATACAACTGACTCTCATGTTCTTTAGCTTGGTGAGTTTCTAACTAACATGGATAACCTGGTCCCCAAAACCTGAAAACATTTCTCAGCATATCACAACCTGTTTGGTATTTCACATGGAGTGACACTTTGAGGGACAAAATGTGATTGTTATATCATGCTTTTATATCTTGCTTATTGCACCAACAATCCAAAATGAAGTGACAGATACCAAAAGTCTATAATACAACCTGAATTAATTACATGGATTTGTGTTTGCTACGCTAAAGTTAGTGTTTTGTTCTGCAGTGGTTATGTGTCCCCTTCATCCTGATGAACCCCCATTCAGCTGATATAACCAGGACTGCTTTCAACTTTACCTACCAGGCCCCTTGGGTTGGTTCACTGGATAAAGATAGCATGTGGAGGTGGATGGATAATTTCTTAATATTGGTGAGGACTACTGTATATTCAGTCATTTGTCCAACTGCATTGTTTTAAACATTTTGTTATCAATGACTAATATGTAAGATATCTAACAAATTAAATTAATGACCCAAAATACCTTACTAATTAGATAATCTAAGGTAAAAAAAGAAAGAAAAGAAAAGTGAAGCTGAAATATTAGGTGCTCCACCTAAGGAACTGCTACGGTATAATCTCAGCCTCCTCCACGTTAACTAAAGGGACATGGGTGGACTGTGAAATGGAATTACATTTAAATTGAAATGTTCTGTCTTTAGTCTATAGGTATTTGTTATCATATCATCATTCATGCCAGATTACTCACTTCTCCAACAAGTGTATAGAATTAACTTTAAAAAATTGAATTTGTTATGCTAAAAATTGGGAATTGCGCAGATTCTGACCTCTCTGTTGACAAATTCCGGTCGATTCAAAAGAAATGTGTTTTTGTCCTTACTAAGGCACTGTTTTCTTTATTGTGTAAGTCTCTTGGTAACCTGGGATATCAGGACTTTCATCAGAGGACCCTGTCAGCCTCCTCATCAACCACAGCCAGGATCACATGCTTCATTGCCGCTCCACTTGTCCTAATACTTGGAGTCCCTTCTCTGTTGATCGGAGCAGTGGCAGCATCAACAGGTACAGTGAAACTGTTCATCAACAAAGACTGAGAAGACAATGCTTATTAATGTCACTTATTTTCCTCAGACTGGAACATGACAATGTATGGCTCCCCATCCCCATACGAGCGTGGAGAGGCAGGACTGATTCTGCCTATTGCTCTTCAGAACCTCAGTCCACCCTACATCTCGATCATTGGGATTGGAGCCATAGCTGCTGCGGTGATGTCATCGACAGACTCTGCTTTATTGTCAGCCAGTTCTATCTTTGCATCAAACATCTATAAAAACATCTTGAGAACCAAGGTATGAGAACACATGAACAAAGGAATAGTAATAATAACTTTATTTATACAGCACCTTTCAAGAGCAGAGTCACAAAGTGCTTTACAAATGGGTTAAAAATATCAATCTAATGCAAGTCTAAAAAGTTCTTAAGTTTCTTTTTAGAAGAATCAACATTGCCCACAAATCTTAGTCCCAGAGGCAGTGCATTCGAAAGTATTGGCGCTACAACCTGAAAAGCACAGTCTCCCTTGTTCTTCAGTCTGGTGTGAGGGACTACCAGCAAGCCATGATCAGAAGACCTATGAGTGTTATGTGTATAATGCTAAAAAAAAAGCTCTGTAATGTAGGCCAGTGTCTGTCTATGCAGGAATTTGAATCTGGAATTGTATTTTAAAAATAAGGAAAAGCAAGTGTAAATAAAACAGAATTGGAGTGATGTGACCTCTTGGAGGACCTGGCTAATAGCCTGGCTGCAGCATGTTGTGATAATTGTAAATGGTTAAGAGATGATTTGTTATGAAAGGTGAAAAGTGAGTAACTGTTATCCAAATGAGAAGAAATGAAGGTATGCATAATTGCCTCCATTGGAATTGTAGAAACAATGGGCTTGGAAATATTTCTTTGCTGATAAATACAAGAAAGAATTAAACAATTAATATGGTGGTCAATGCACAGAGATTGACCAAAAGAAACGCGTAGGTTGTGCAGAACAGGCTTGACAAACATATTGGGAAACAAGTGTTTCAATAACACTGGGCACAATGTCACATATAAGGACTTCTCTTTTAATGGCACTAAGGCAGTTCAGTAGAGTTGACAGAAATTACTGTGTAGAGTAAATTAAATATGTAATTGAATGTTATCTGTACAACAGTGCTATGAAAGATCTTTAAAGCTGTTTTATTATGTGACCAAGTAGAAGCAGGTATAAGATGAATCGACTTGTTTTTTCCTCATCAGCTCCCTCAGTCTTTTTTGTTCCTGCAGGCGTCAGACAGGGAGCTCCAGTGGGTGATTCGCATCCTTGTGGTGTTAACGGGCTTGGCTGGCACATCTCTCACTTTCTTACAGAACAGCATTATGGTTATGTGGATCCTGGCCTCAGACATAACCTACACTGTAATGTTCCCTCAACTCATCTGTGTCCTCTTTGTCAACATATGTAATGGCTATGGCTCCATTATGGGCTTGTTAATTGGATTGTTTTTTAGAGCTCTCAGCGGGGAGCCATCCATTGAGTTGCCTGCTGTTCTCCATTTCCCAGGTTGTGTCCTGGAGGACGGCAAATATGTCCAGTGTGCTCCTGTTCGAACTATCTGCATGCTATCTTCCATCTTTGCCACTGTATTGTTCTCCTACCTTGTCTCAGAACTCTTCAACAGAGGACTCCTTCCTGAGAAGTGGGATATATATAAAGTGAAAATACAAAAAACAAGGCCAAATCTAATGGCATTGAATGGCAGCAAAAGAATAGAAAACCCTGATGATCAGAATGTCAATGATTCGATGTTAGAAGAGATAAATTAGCAAAACTGAATAAAATACTGAATCATAAAATATTCTAGGTCATGACATGGTGTAAAACTTAATCAGAAGAGTGCTAGTTAGAGTTAACTATTACAGCACATTTTATGCACTCTTTCTGAAATGATTCATTTTCCTTTCTATTTTGGAAGAATGTTTTGACTCCTGAATGTTTTTAGTAAATAAAGCTGTTTGTCTTTCTTTTTCATTGTAATTACAATCAGAATACATTTACTTATTGTGCTCTTTAGACCTACCTCCCTCACTTCTGTAATGCAACCTTTGAACACATAGATATATCCGAATCAGCTTTATTGGTTTAACTGTTTGAAAAGGAGCACCGATTAATGGCAAAAGTGCCAGAACCTGATCTCTCAAACTGAACTCACGGTGTTCTGCATGTCAGTCGTAAAGAGTTTTCATTTTTGACTGGGCTGTCTGCAGTTTTTCTTTAGCTGATTGGTTAGCTCTGTATAGCCTTTCTCTGAAACCATTTACATAATCAAATAAGTTTTTGGAGGGCTCCTGAGCTTGCCAGTCTCTTTTCAGGGAGGCTAGCGGGCCACGTATAGTGTAACTATAAACCAGGTCGTTTGGACTAAACCCCCAGGCTCTACTGAGACACCTCTCTGGCAGCCAACATGAGCCAGGGTTCGCTCTCCTCCCAGTCACTGTCTAACTGTGTACAGTAAGCGCAAAGAAGACACTTCCTTGACTTTGAACATGGTACGCACTTGACTGTTTATGAAAAATGTTCATCTGTTTCATTACCTCCCTGAACACTTTTGAGCAGAAGTTGGAACTCTGGTCAAATTGTACTATTTTAGAGATACCAAACAGACTGTGTTAAAAGTTTTAAGATGTAAAACAATCTGCAGAACGTCCTTTCCCACAAAACAATCCTGGTGAGAAACCCACTTTCTCAGCAAGATGCCACTTCTGAGCAAAGGTAGGTAGGCAGGCAGGCAGGCAGGCAGGTAGGTTGGTGTTATTGGTGTAGTTGTAGCAAGACTTTGTCATATAGACCACAAGAGGACAGGGTACATTGTGTGTACATTGTATATTGCCTTTAATGCTGGAAGCAGTTCATCTTTGATTATTTAAACAGATCAACACAATAAAGATCTGTTACGCTCAAAAGCTGGAGTTCAGCTCTCGTGCTGTGGTAAAAAACCCAGGTGCATGCTAGTCCTCCACGGTATTACCCAAAATATATTCTAAATAAATAAAATGTGTAAAATAATTAAATAACACCACTCAACTACTAGTGAAGTAAATCCCCAAACCTAATTGTAACAAAAATTAAATTGTTCCAACACTCCAGCCCCTAATTGTATCACATATCACAATTATGTTATCTTAAAAGGAGCTATTCCTGCCAACTAAACTAGAAATCTTCTATGCAATACATCACACAATGGAAATAAATTGTTTTCTTGGTGATCCTGCAACAAAACAAGTTAGAGAGAGACTTAGTCCATGAAGCTCGACAGCTGCTTCCTGCAGTAGAAGGAGCTTCTTCACCGGCCTTTCCAGAATGCTGGTTCTTGTTTGATTTTGCACAGAGCGTACCAAGCCCTTTCCAACTCAGAAATCCATCTCTTCCAAAAAAGTTCAGCTATGAACTGTATTTGCTTCCACCTTTTCCTGACATACAGATCACCTTTGTCAAACAGACCTGGTGGCATGATTTTTCTTTTCTGAATCAAATGAGGACTCCAATGAGAGTGTTTGTAAGATCATGTACCTGTAAGAGTACTCTGTATCTGGCTGTTCATATATACTCTTCTTAAATCACTGAACCCTCCCATGCTTACTGTGTCAAATCACAAGCTTAAAGGGATACTTCACCCATTTACATGAAGCTGTGTATCATTAGAAACATGGTAGTAGTGTTGAATGGTCGTGAATCCAGCAAAAAGCGTCATATTGCATCACATGAAGAAAACTTCCAGGCAAAGAAAAACATATTTTTCTCATCTCAGGGCAAAATGAGGGCTGGATTGACGACCATTCAACGCTACTACCATGTTTCTAATGATACAAAGCTTCATGCAAATAGGTGAAGTATCCCTTTAAAGGTGAGGGAGGCAGTGTAACATAATCTGGACAGTCCACACAGGGCAAGCCGACATAATTTGGGAGTGTTTTAGCTTTCATATGAGGCATTTCTAAAACCAATTAATTAATTAAAAGTCAGGTTATACGCTGTTGTTTCAACAAAATGGCAAGACTTTTGTCAGGGACTGTACAGGGGAAGCAGAAGTTAACTTTAGTAACGAAGCAACAATGAGCGCTGCTGAGAAGCGCTGAACCTGAGGTAGGGGGCGTGGTCCGAGGACTCAGGTCTTTAGTCTTAAAAGACAGTTCAAGCTCTCCTAAAAATGCATGAAAACCCCCTTTTTGTCTCATTGTTTAAATTGTCCTTCTTTTCTCCTGTAATATTTATTATCTTCCAGGCGGATACGTCTGCATGTCGAGGGTGGACCTAAAGACAGAGCTGGGAGAAGATTACAAGTCGTCGATGAAGCGAGAGCTACAGATGATGGAGGAGGAGGTACTGTGGACTCTTGTGGCTTCCAAAAAGATCAACAACTACATGAGAGATGTGTTTCATGAAGAAGAAGATTTAGAGAAGTACCTGGTTGGAGCCATGTATCTTTACAGAAAGTCACTGCAGTAGAGTTTAACTGCAGGTTCAGACTTTGAATCGAGTTCACCTGTAAGGTTACAAACATGTAAACACGGCAAATAAACAACATACACAACAATTTGTTCATAATGTTCTTTAAAAGAACATTTCAAAGATAACAAATGATGACTAATTGTTCAAGTCTTTGTGAAACAAATGAATGAAGCAGCTTGTTTAAAAACTGGTGACACTTTGTGTGATTTGTTAGATATAATTAAACACATCACGTCTATCCTGTAAATGTCTCTCTGAGGAGGCACTCACAAGTCGTCCCATACTGCGCTCAAACATGATTGCCCCCCTTCCCATTCCTTTGATGGCCTGCACTCCCACTTCTCCAGGACTAACCAGGCCTGAGCATGATTACCTGGTACATTACGTCATAATACAGCACCAACATTAGCATGCTAGCAACAATACAGCACAGATGGTTGAAGCTCAAGCAAAGGACTCTGTGTGAACACGAGGGGAGAGTTGTTGGAGGAGTGTCCAAACAGCAGTTTGTTTTTGTTTGATGCTGGGCTCAAGGGCGACATCTACTGGATCCACAAGTTGCTCATTCCCCCTTTAGCCCTGTTTTGACCAAAGGTCCCGAGAACTAAAAGGTTCAGGGACTCTTCAACAGGGGCACTGCTTGCAATCAACTGCTTGGGGCCCCAGGCCAGTTGGGGGCCTCCAACAACAGACAAACCACAGCACTAGCCTCAAAAATGTGCACATTTTGCATTGGCAGTAGGAAACCTCACAAATGGTGCCCCAGCTAAAAAGCAATCACTCTCAATGGCCTGCTAAATCATAGCTGGAAAATAATTATGGATGCTGGTTGGAGGGGCCCATAATAAATGTTTTCCTAGACTTGGGCCCCAACAGGTCAGAGAAACGCCCTTGCTCTTCAAGGAACTAGAAGGTTTCTGTGGTCCATAGTTGTCTATGTATGCAAATCAGACTTCATTGATCAGCAATGGACAAGTCAAGGGTTTAAGGGAGGTGCTAGAAGAATTCATAAAGGCATTGGTTGTTGTTTTGACAATCTGACCGCATTTCCACTCTGCAGCATAATAATGCAACGGAGGTGGAAGTTGCCGTGGTGAAACTACTTTTTTCAAAAAATTGACTACAGCTCATCTTAAACTCTTCCCCGTGTCTTCTTACCAATAAAATCGTATTAATCATTTTACATCAGCAGCATAACGTTCTTAGTAATGTTATTCATCCACCATCCTGCAGGCATCAGACAGGGAGCTCCAGTGGGTGATCAGCATCACTGTGGTGTTGGCGGGCTTGACTGCTACATTGCTCACTTTCTTATGGAACAGCATGAGGGTTTTGTGGATCCTGGGCTCAGGCATAGCATACCCTAGGATGTTCCCATAACTCATCTGTGGTCTTTACTTTAACAGCTGTGATGCAGTTTATTTTTGATATGTCTTTATGCTCAACTGAATTTACTGTTTGAATGCTACACTTGTAATGAGCTTTTTATGTAGTTTTACTGGTCGTACTGTTGCTTGACTTCATGATTATAATACATGTGCCATCGTAAATCAAACACTTCACACAATAAAAAGCTTGAAACAGGTAAAATGAATCAAAATTAGATTACACAAGAGAAATCATATTTAATTTTAAGATGAGATTTGTTCAATTTTTACAGTGCAAACGGTCAGACTCAAATGGATACATTTCTCAGTGGCATGATGACAATGGATGTTTGATCTGTCCGATGTATCCAAGCGCTCAGTTCAAGTAAGGCACATGACAAACTTTTAATCACCAATAAAATACCTGTTGTGTTTGGAAGACAAGACAATGAAAGAAAAAGTTTCTTTGGCTTATGAAGATCAGTCAGATTTTTCCCTGCCATCATTAAAAACAATCTCATGGACTGGCTTGTTAAAGCGCAGTACACCAAGTTCAACGTTCTTACATTCCCTTAGACTGCACAACACATGCATTCATTGATGTACTTTCCCTTTTCATAATAGACTCCTTCAAAATAGGTTGATAAGGCAAAAAGTAAATTAACTATTTTTTGGGGTACAAAATGCGATTAAAAAGTAGTATATTTCAATAAGTGAAATCAATCAATCAATTAGTAAAGGGCCACAAAAAGTGTATTTGTTCAGTTCATACTATGCAATTGTAATGCATTATTTGGGGACATATTCTAATTCTACCAATGCAAAAATAAAAATCAATATCATGATGCTCTTTGTTCAAGTGAATGAAACCATTTCATAGCCCAATAGAGGACAACTGTTAATACAGACAGTCAATCTGATGTGTGCAGTTGATTATATACATGGGTTAACATAACCATTGGCCAAGTGAACATTGTGCCGATCACACGGGAGGAGACGCATTGATGAGGGATGAGAAACAGAAAGGGCTCAGCTTGTAGCCCGATCCGCTGTAGAACTTGTTCTGAAACTCCACCCTGTAACAGAGAAAGGCAAAGTCAACATCCACATCTTTAAGTTTCCATTAATCACCCTGTCCTGCTGTCATGATAAACACCATTTTAACAAAATGTCATCCCATAAATGAAATAGTAATTAAAAAAGTGTGTGAAGTTGTGCAAATATGCATGTGCATCTTTTCTACAACTATACAATGCCGACGTCTTGAAAGCTCATATTCTCATAACAGACAAACTAACCCCCCTTAGACTTGAAGAAGCTGCCCAATGCATTATATTAAAACTTTAAAAGTGAAATTGTCAAGCAGTTAAAAATTCTTAAATATATATTTTTTTCCACGTTGTCTCTTCCTCCTTTCCATTCTTACCAGTGTAGACGGAGCGCATGCAGAAAAGCTGATAGTCCCTCCATTACCAGCAAAATGGAAACAGTCAACATAGCAAAGAAGGCAAAAACCACAAAGAGGACAACGGATCCAACGTAGCCCTCCCACTTCAGAGCAATACGCATCACCATCACCCACAAAACCTCCGACAGTTCTGTGGAGACATACATGAGTAACTGTCAAACAGCCATCAGTGCAGGGAAAAAAAATTATCATGTGTGTATGAATAACTGGCAAAAAGCAGAACACACTGAGTCGAGTTTATCCGAGTGTATCATGTGAGCATCACGGTGCGTTTAGTGTTTAGGTGTGTTGGCATGTACTAACGTGCGTGAGCCAAACTAAGAGCCCAGAGTCGGAGGTAAGAGGCCGTGTTGGAGATGCAGCCCAGGCAGTACTCTATGGTGTGGATCGCCTGATGCATGTACACATCTGCGGCATCGAACTCCTACAGAATAAACAATGAAAACACATCAGCCACAGCTGGAAATGATTTTTCTTTAGTCTTTTTTTTTAGTTTGAATTAAGGCACTTCGGTTTCTCTCCTACCTCTTGTTCAGCTGCCGCGCCCTCTACCTCCCCCTGACGAGTGTTTATGGAGACATCGCCAGCCATGAGTGGACGTCTGTCTTCCTCCTGTTGTTGCAGGGAAGGGGGACATAAGAAATACGTCCAACTTAAAAAAAAAAAAAAAAATTAAATATATTGTTAAAGGAGTTCTGTGAAAAACAAACTTACCGTCTGTCTTCGTCTTCTCTTGAATGTGATGTATTCACATGTGGGTTTCCCAAACAGTAGAACCGGGACAGAACACAAAGCCAGCAATACCAGGGCCTTCTGAACCACAATCTACACATGGAGGAGGAGGAGGAGGAGGAGGAGGAGGAGAAACAGGATCAGCTGTAATCTTTTTAGGCAACACATGCTGACTTAAACGAAACAGCAGTCATTTTCAAGTACTGCAAATAGCAAACTCTTAAACTTCTGATGCCCATTTTCAAAGCGCACAACAGATACAAGAGTGTTTTACCAAGATATGTCTCAGATTTTTAGATGATTTAGTTCATACTTTATAAAGACAATATGAGTATTAGCTAGCAGAAACAGGAAACTATCTTAAGTTTGATATTACTCACAGGAAGCAGTTCCCTTATTAATGCTCACCTTCAACATTGATTATTTTAAGAATATTCTTTTGGGTTGTTTGTGGGGTTTTTTAGGAAGCTTTTAAATCTCAGGTTTGAGAGATATCTGCCAAAGAGCATTTCATTCATGGGCCATATTTTAAGAAAATAAACCCCCCAGAGAACAGACTACATGTTCACTTTACATGAGCCATTGTTCAAAGGTTCAGACCATACTAACAAAATAAAATAGTGGTTTCTCAAAATGTTATAAAAAGGAAGAAACAATAAAAGTACTATGGCAGACTGAATAAGAAGGATGTCATACAAAGTACAAGAGAATTTACCAACAATAAAAAAATAAATAAAAAAGAAAGAAAGAAAGAAAGATGGTGTATGTCCTTTTAAGGAAGATGAGCGAGTCACTCACCTGTCCCGTGTAGAGTTTGGGGTTTTCAGGGTTGTCTGTGAAGAGGAACATGTCTATGAAGTGGATCAGTATACTGGGGGCAATTTTGGACTGGGCAGGAGTGTAGGCAATCCATTTGAAGACCACCATGAAGACCAGGTAGCCAAACAGACAGACCATAAAGAAGAGCTCAGGGATGAGCACAAAGAAGACACTGCTTAACTGGCCAAAGTGCCTGGAGGAAACCCAGAACATGCAGATTGTCAGACTGTCATGTAAAGAAAGAGATCAACAACACCAAAAAGAGGATGACTTACCAGTAGTTGAAGAATGACAAGCAGACTCCAAAAGTCATGTGAATGACACCAACCACGACTGACATCTTCATCTTATACGAGTTAAGGAAAGTTAGTTTGTTGTTGGCCATCCCCCAGACCTGAGACGAGAAAAACACAAAACACTTCAGATAACTGCAAAAAAAAAGATCAACGGATGGAAAGAAATGGAGACGAGAGGGAAGTTTTAATGATATGACTGGCCATACCGGGTCAATGCCAAATGGATATGGGCTGGAAAAAACACCTGGCACAACAGGATCCATGGACAGGTACTGGTTCTCTGCCAAGACTGTTGCACTAGAAATGTGGCAAAGAAATAAAACAGAAGAGGTAAGATGGGCAAGAAAAAAAAAAGAAAGTGTGTGAGGTGATTTGAGAGTCTTTTCAAAAAGATATGCTCACTTCCATATGTTCTTCTCAAACATGGGGCCTACGTGCCACGCTGAGCTGAAGGTGCTGAGGCCCCTGCTGAAGCACTCGTTGTATATGGCCCCAGTGTAGATCGAAAAAAGACCCATCAGCAGAATCAGATACCGTCCTCCAAACATCATCCTCCAGATCTTAACACACAACGATTTTGTTTCTTTATTCAATAGATCAAAGTCATCCTTCCAGCTTTTTGTTACCAACACATCTAAGCCAACATAGGGCACCAAACCATATCCTCCACAGTGTTCCTACAAGTGCCTGATTACATAATGAAAAAAACCCAAAACACATTAACTGCCAACTGGAACATGTAGATTGTTTTAATCTCTCTGAGCAAATTCCCTTTCAATGACCTCATTGGTGTTGTTCTTCAGTTTGGGGTCCTTCTCCTCGAGGACCATCCAGAGGGCAGCCAGAGTCATCAGCAAACCATGACCCACATCCCCGAACATCACCGCAAACAGGAAAGGGAACGTAATTATGGTGTACACGGCTGCAAAAAAAAAAAAAAAAAAAAAAAAAGAGAGAGAGAGAAACGACGTTACTTGAAAAGACAAAAAGGAAAAGCCTGGATGTGTCATTTTTCTTTCAGGACTTAATGAAGAAACTCTTTAAGTGGAGTGCCAAAGTACCTGGATTGACTTCACGGTAGCTGGCCACTCCATAAGCATCAACTATGTTTTGGAAACCGGCTGTGAAAGAGTTCAGAGGGAACAGGGTTGGTGGAGGGGTGGAGGTCGGTAGACGATTGTAGAAAGAGTCCACCCCACTGCCACTCTTCCTCTGAGGATGGAGAAGGTTGAGGGAAAATTAAGCGGTAAACTACCTGGAGTTATTTTACATCTACATCTCTGTTTCTGTCTTACCCCTCCTTCTCTTAGAGCACTTTGCAGTTCAGGCAGTTTGGCAATGGGACACCAGGCCTCAGCGATCAGGCATTTGTCAGTGACTGAGGGGCTGCAGAGATTCAGCACCATCTGAACAGCTTTACATTTCTGCACTCGCACCTTCCACTGAGGCAGCACAGCCACTGCCCGCATCAGCAGCTGCTGCAGGAAGGACTCAGTCTGTGACAAGACCTAAAGAACAAGGAAGTGAGATAAAAAGGCACAGGCTATGCGTTTCCTCTCAAATGTATTTTTATGCTCATAAGAATTTTCAGGTGTGATTGTGGGATGGTTTCGTCAACATGGACCACACTCACTGATCTGATATCTTCAATTCTGCCGTCAAGCCCCTGAAGAATTTTCTCTCTGTCTGCAGGGTTCTCAGGGTAGATAAATGTCTGTGTGCGGAAGCTGTGGCAAAAAAACACACAAAAGGATATTCAACAAGTTCAATAAAATGCTGCAGTTCGGAAACATACGATTAGAATAAAGATGAAACCGATGCAACAGTTTACCCACCAATCACAAATCTTTTTTACTTTCTGTCCAATTTGATCTCCCCAAAAGGAAATGAGGAAAACTGTCCACTGCACCATGTCCCCCTGCAAAAGAAGAAACGGACAAATCCTGAGTGACTATGAATGTAAATATCTAACATTAATATCCGGGTCTGTCTCCCAGCTCTTACCGTGTCGGGATGCTCGAGTCGATCCTCCATCTCTCTGAAATCCACAATGATGTAACCACGGCACGCCCGCCATAACAACCGTTCAAACGAGGGCACCTTCCAAGGATGGACCACTCCTGCCACAAAACTGAGAGCCAGTAGATAAAGAGTAGATAAATATGGAACAAGAGGTGGAAATGTTGTGAAGTGAGATTTACCTGAGGTGGACATCTTGGCGATTATCAAACAGGCCGTGGCTTTCCAGTACAGGCGGTGGTGGTGCCTGAGTGAGGAGGACAAAGTAGGACATCATGTGTTTTTAATTGAATTTTCTCTCTACAGCTCTATTGTTAAAGAGTATTTATTCAGGAATTGTGTGCTATGCACTGTTTTACTCTATGTTTCCATTCTGTCGTGTTATGCAGCCGCCTGTACGTCCAAGGCAAATTTTCTTTGGGCCTAAATAAAGTAATCTTGAATCTTGAAACAAATGTATCTTGTAATCACCTGTGAGGCTGTTAAAGAGTGTGTTTTGGTCAGAACTCCTCGGTATTGACAGAGCTGGGTCATCTGAGCTCGCAGGCTGTCTCTGTTCCTTGACACCTGTAGTCACACACACACACACACACATAACTTCTTTTTGTATGGTACTATCGAGACAACAAATGTTCTTTATTTCAAAACCACATCCATGTTGATGTCTTAAGCTCTCACCTCTTTAAGCTCTCTGGACAGCCGCTCGCACTCTTCTTCTATGGTGATGAGCTCACGCGGCTGAGGGGCCAAAGGTGTCGGGCACGGAGGAGGGAGGGGGCCCTTCAATGGTGGAGACAGGGAGCGATTGATCTCCTGCTCCAGGAAAGCTGAAGGCAGAAAAGAAGATCAGAAAGGGCAAAAAGAAAATCGGATCAAAATGAATAATAGAGAACTGAATGCAAAGGCAGGTGGGGAGAAATGAGTCACTGCTTACTGAAGGTTTTCTCAAGTTCCTCGCATCGTCTGACCTCGCCGACAAACTTCCTCTGAAAGGCGTTCACGTTTGGATTTAACTACAATGTGACAAGAGAGGAAGTAGGAAGAGAGCAGCTGAGTTATTCATGATCATCTGATGATTGTGTTTGATGGAAAATGTAGCTATGGCTCAGAGACACTCCAAACAAATGTTGACACATTTTAGAAGAAGAGGATCTTATGAGGCATGTTCAGTGCAAAATTAAAGACAATCACAGTAAGGTCTGAACAAATCAATTTCGGGGCGTAAATGTTGTCAGACACAGACACATTATCCTTTGTTTATGTCAACACACATGAAAACAGTCTCTTTTTTTGTATATGCATTAATATGAGAAAAATAGTTAAACATTAAAAAAAACATTATCACCACACATCAGCTGAACAATTCAAACTGCAATCAGAGTTTTTTCCACCACAAGATCATGAACCAACCACTGAAGAAAACGTTTCAATTCCTCACATCTCTGAACTCGACCAGGCCCAATTCTCCCAACTCGCTGACACAATTGTAGGCCGAGCCGGACTGAAGGAAGAGCTGCACCAGGCACACCTCCTCACTGCGAAACATGGAGCCCATAGTGGCTACAGTGGGAAGAGGAGAGAGACAGCAGGCTGTTATAGCAATAACTAACTCTCTTTAGAGAAGCTGATTAATAGAAACTGAAAAAGGGGGAAGCATCAAGTTCTGGATGACCAGGTGGGATTTCCAGTCTTGCAAAGACATGTTTCTGCCGTATCACAACGACACAGATGTTCAGCTGTGAGCAGAATTTAAACATTTAGAAAAGTAGTGCAATAAGTATAACTATTCAATCATCCCAGTTTCAACTTTCCTGTTTGTTCACTGCTTTGATACAACAGCTCTGCAGTTCATTCTACCTTTATCAAGGTCATATTATTTAGGGGGTTTATTTAATTTGGGGAACATTTTGAAGGCTGCAGTATGTGGTGGTGTTGATTACCACTGCGTTATATTTAGACTCATCGTATGGGAAATCTAAAACTACAACTCCCAAGATGACCCAGACTTGAATAAACACCTTTCCAACACAACAACAATAACTTAACATCTCTCTCATGCGGTGGAGGAGGAAATGTTTTACTGGCACCACCACAGGTAGGTATGCACAAAAACTAACTGGGTCATGAGTTTACTTTTTCAAACAGGCAGTTAAGAAATCGTTCAACAATTCACATTTCATTTATAGTTGAAGCAACAACTCCATAAACTAGTGTTTTATATCTTCTGACTGTCAGGAGCTCTGAAAACAAAATGAACAGAAATGAGGTTAAGTTTCGTTTTGAGTCGCACTTCATGCTGAGGAAACAGGGCTCCATATTGGCAAACAAACAGTAGTTTAGGTTAAATTGTGGACAAGGATTATCTCGACTTGTACTAAAGTATGACAACAAGGTAAATGAAGTGTCAGGACAATAGAGGTCCGTCCACAGCGGGCAGAGTAGTAGACATCACAATGACTCGAAACACTCACATTTCTCAACCGTCTGCCTCCCTGATTCCACCGGACTCCAAAATGAGCTCTCCTGGGTTCTGCAGCCGTATCGACGGTCAGCCCGGTTACTGTTAACCGGGATAAAACCAGACGTGTTTATGAGAAGTTCAACTGCTCGGCTCGCACTTCCCGTTTGAGTCACGTTGTTGGACCCTCACGTGACGGTTGACGTACGTCTCTCATTTGGCCACGAGAGGTCCAGAGTATCAAAGAGCTAAATGGCGGAGAAAACATAAAACAAGCTGCTTTTATAAAACGCTTAACATCAGCTGAATGTTATAGAATACACACGCATTCATTGTATATGTAAATGTACTTGGCAATAAAAACCGATTCTGTATCTTCTTCCATGGAAACGTAATACATATCATGTGTAGTAGGTTTATTCGCTGAACAGAAGTTGCTAGGCGACAACATAATGAATTTATGAAAGGCATGACTTTCATTTAACTCTAACGAGAACAGTGATCATGTCTGGTCCTCCTGTCTGTACACAGTGTAAACATGTTGGACCACACTGCACACATGAACAGCAGAGACTTTAGCCTATAATGATTATAAAATCTATTATTTTAACCTTTGATTGTCAGGAGCAGATCATAAAATAGTCTATGATTTAAAGAAAACTTCATCAAAATGCATCAAAAACTATGTTAAACTGTCTCAAAACATTTTTTTCTACAAAAAGAAAAGGTTAACACTTCTTTTCATTAACTCGTCAGTTTCTGTTTATGTAAATTATTTGTATTAGTTCAAAATATCCACAACTGTATCGTTCTTGACATAAGATTCAGAACAAACTTCTCTTCAGCAGCTGCATATTCAGTTTGCACTGCAGCTTCAATCTAAAACTTTCAGACTCAGAAAACTCAGGGACCAAACAATGGAAATACAAAAGATATTTTATTGTAAAATGTTAGAGTTGCAAGGGTAAAATGGCAAGAAAAGTAAAATATACAAATGGGGAAGAAAAAAAAAAAAAAAAAAACTTAAAACAGAACTAATGAAAAGAACAAAATAGCGAGGAGCTCATTGGAGGATACATCTTGCGCAGAGGAACATGAATCTCAAATCTCTTTTCTAAGCTGTACTGTTCACTACAACACGTTTTGTTCACCTTAACCTAAAGATACTGTAATGAAGCTGATCTACATTTAGAAGCATACAGATTGTGGTCACAGCAGGCGTTTCAAACAGTTTACAACTTCTACACTTTGGAGTTGTTCAACTTGAGAACCCTTCCTCACCACAAAGAAAGAAAATACTACAGTAAAGTCATACTGGTGGCAAGTCAGACAGTACAATTAAATTGGCTTTTGTATCTCATTTCACATCATGTACATATTAGACAAACTGCCAACAAACATTGAAGTCTAATCATGCTGCCATGGTTTTATATAGCAGATCATTTATGGGATCTTTTACCTGGACACAAGGACAAACGCACCAATGAAGAAAAGTAATCAGGAATTTTTTTCAACTTATTTTTTCTATAAAAATCACAGGTCAATGTCCAAGAGAGCAACTGTTCAAACATAGATCGGTCTCATTCAATCACACTCTCCGTTATCTTCTGCCATCCACTCTAAATTTACCCAATTTCTACAAACTATAAAATTTGAGACTTCGGTCCATTCCTGCAGAGGACAGGAACTGAGCATTATCTCCAAAGGCCACTCCAGTCACCACCCCAGTATGGTCTAAAATCGAAAAGAAAAAGGCATGGTTAAAGATGAAAGTCAACACCACACAATATACAAACTGGATTAACAAACTAGAGAGATTTAAGAGGCCTTTCCCCTCTGTGTACCTGTGAAATTAAGGACCTCAGACCACTGCTTGCAGATGTAGACACGGATATCAGAGCCTCCTACAGCCAGATAAGTACCGCTCTGGTCAAATACAAGGGACTTCACCTGAAACAGAATAACAAACATAAAAGTGAAAAAATCTGCAAATGTTCCCAATATTGTCAGTGCTCTTATTTAAAGACAATTTTAATCAAATCAAGTAAATGTTTTTTTAAAGCAAAATTCTGCTGTAGAAAGATTAATCAGACTCCTGCTTTAAGTCACATACTACGTGATGTGAAACATGTTTATAAGCTGCCTTCCTGATGTAATGCTAAATACCACTTCATGTCTTATGCATTCAAGCTTACCCAGAGCGTGGCTTTCTTACCTCAGCATGTGAACAGGAAGTATTAGGGAAAGGAGTCTGGTTCTATATTTATTTATTCATCAACAGATAGATCTTGTTTGTTTAATCTTCAAAGTAAGATAAGTAAGTAGTAAGTAAGTAAGACATCAAGACCTGCTTATGTAACTGTACAAAGGCATCAAACAGTCTCTCTGCTATGAAAAGGAAATTGTGTGCATGCTCCAGTTTCAGAATCTGTTTATTACAGTACCAACAGCAACATTATTTCCATAAATGTCTGCACTACTCCTTTCACAGGGAGAAGTGGCCCTTTGTTTTACCTCGTAGTTGTTGTCCAGAGTGATGGTCTTGAAGTTTTTCAGTTTCCTTAGATCCCACAGTTTCACAGAGCTATCTTGGGCACCTGGAGCACAAACATGGAGATGGATTTTAAAATATTAAATGAACATATTGTATATATTCAGTTTAGTTCCCTCTAGTGTAAAAACAAGAGCTTAAAGGCAGGGTAGGTCATTTTCAAAAACTAGCATGTTTTGAAAGTATCATCCTCTCTGTTCTCCGTATTCACCCCCTCTGTGCTCCCCAAAAGTCCCGCCCCTAACTTAAAAGGCACTAACGCCATTGGTCCAGAAGCAGATTTCAGCTCATGTTTTGAGTGTGGGCTGATGCATGCATGGGTTAGAGAGCTTGATTGGTTTTATAGTGCAACGAGTGCCATTTCTTTTATTAAAGCACATAAATTATTATATAAAGTCAGGACCTAAAGACAATGAAAAACCCAAATCTTAAAAATTGTATCTGGGAGAAAATTACCTACCCTGCCTCTGAAGGTAAATGTGAATTTCAAGAAATTATAAGTGGTACAGATAAGATAACATGAGAGAAACTTGTCAAAACAGTTGTAGTAAAATGATTTGATTAAGTAAATAGACTTCAGAAAGAAGTGATGATCTCAGTCACACACGTTTAAAAGAATAGCACTAAAAAAAAAAGTATCTCTCACCTGTGGCCAGGTAGTAACCATTCTCAGAGAATGCAATGGAGGTGACCGGACCCGAGTGACCCGGGAAGTGGCTACGTTGGTGCGCTCCTTCAGATCCCAGATCTTGATTTGGGAATCGGCCGTACCAGTGCCGAAATGAGACCATCGGGATGGAACTGAGCGCAGAGTGAGAGCTGTGTGGGGGGGGGGCGGAGTTATTATTACCAGGAAAAGAGGATTCTTCAGACTGCAAACAGCACATCAACATTAAGTAACTCACCACAGCCAGCACTTTCGTCAGTACTTTAGTCAGGACTCTACCAGTCTGGATATCAGAAAAGGCCCAGTACTGCAGAGAAGTGAACATTTGGAAAAAGTTAATGATTAATCTGCAAATAGGGATAAGATCACTTGTACTTGGCAAGAGTTTGTTGGGATTTATCATGCTGCTCACACACCTGATCCTCAGAGGAGCTGAGCAGGTAGTCGCCAGTAGCATGAAGGGAGAGTCCTGTGACGCCTCCCTCATGGGCACGGACCACCTGCACACAGTTGCCCCCGGTGACGGACCACACACGGATGGTGTTGTCTGGTGATGCAGAGAAGACCACGGACTAGAGAGGGAGCAAGGGGAAACCAAAAACAGGTCAGTCACAGCATATCCTGTGAATGCTCTGCTCTCTCTGGAGAGCAGAAACGGTCATGCACTGCAGATATGTTTGACGCGTTGACATCGGACACAACGAAAAGCGAAAGTTACCTGGGATGGATGGTAAATGACAGAGGTGACTTTCTTGGTGTGACCCTTAAGGGTAGCAACAATCTGCTCCTCGTTCTTGTCAAACACCACCACATTCTTGTCAGCTCCACCTGAGGATAATAAAAGAGTTCATAACTAATCTTAAACCAACTCACGAACCTTTAGGAAACTGAAAATTGACCTAAGCATCGAATAAAAATAATATACCTGTAAGAACTTTGCTGGTGTCTGAGGGACACAGGTCCAGACCAGAATACCAGGAACACTGGCACTATGAAGACCCTGAAAGCAACAAAGAGACCACGTTGACAATCATGACACAAGAAGCTCTCCTCTCTTCTAACTGTGTGATTTGAATAACAAAAAAAAAAAAAAAGAGTTTGAACATCAGAAAGAGATTCTCTACTCACAGCATGTGAAGCCACTTGGCGGTATTTGCTGAGATCTTCAGCTCTAACCAGCTCCTCTGGGACCGTTTTCCTCTCTGGAGGAACACAGTAAACGTTTAGGAAATATGACAGTAGACTGCAGGGTGCAACATTTAAAGAGAGAGCATTGAAATATTTTAGTCGAAATGTTTGTAATGAAGCGAGTTACAATCACATACCTTCTTTCTTTCTGTTGTGAGGATGGCAGCTTTGTCTTGAGCTGCATACAGGAAAATGACATTTTATATAACAATGTTTAATGTTGAGAAGGAACAGAACGCTGACAGCCATTTAATGATGCGAATGGGGGGAAGAAAAAAAAACGTACCTTTCTGGATAATCTCAGGGTTCATTCCCACCTGTTCACTAATCTCCATAGGCTCTCCACCAGCACCCTGTGATACAGAAAGGTTTGATGATGGATTGGAAAAAGTTCATGAAGAGCATTTTTGTCCAGGATCTAATTGACCAAAGTTAAGTCAACCACTCACTGCTGCAGCTGGCTGAGAGGCAGGGACTGCCTGAGGAGCAACCAATCCAGCTTGAGGTTCAGTGTGGCAAGGGCTTTAAATGACAAGAAGGGATGGTATTAAAAACATGACCTCACACAATGCAATGCTGCGATGTAGGAAACAAGAGCTGCTGCAAAGCTACCTTCTCTCGCGCAGTGACCTCCTTTGTCAGTCGAGCGATGACTCTGCAGGCGGCGTCGTGTTGGGTAGAGGGGCGTGTGACAGCTCCTGGCGAGTCGTCTGCAGCTGCTGCCGCAAAGTGAAGCTGTGAAGCATAACAGCATCCTAAAGCAGAAAAAGAAGATGAAAACAGGATGATGGAACTCTTCTCATTATTGTAAACATAACTCACAAGAACAATAATAAACTATTATGAGCTCATTTCCAATCATTGGCTGTCCTCATTAAATCAACCTGAGCGACAGCCATTCATTGTGTGTGTACTGTATATGAAGGTAACAGAGCGATGGCAGGTTATCTACTGCACTGTGATCAACTTAATGAACTGTCATTCTAAATATGCTGCAGGTAAGTTTTACTGTCAACAGGGTTTAAACTTAAATAGTATATTACAAACACTGGGTAACACGCACCGGACAGTTTGTTGTGTATTAAAGTGAAGCACTGGGTTTCGGCGTTAAAACAGGACTTACCCACTCATCTTGAAGTGACTTGAGAATGGCAGGAATGCTTGTTGCTGACGGAGCCTTGGGTCTGATAGGATGGGACACTGAACAAAAAAAAACCAGAGAAGTTACACTTGTTTAAATGAAAGCATTTTCTTGTGAGGACTCAACAGGCAGTGCCTACAAAGTGCCCGTTACAAGTCCTGTTATACATCACTTAAGGTGATATGTTAGATTATTGGTAATACTGTAATCACAATAATAAGAGGTCATTCATTTCTGATAACTAATTCATGTTTGAAGCAACATCTGCATCATATAGCCGTGCTCTCCGATCAGGTGTGGAGAATAAGTTGCTTTTTATCTTGTCTGGAGATTTAAGTGTTTTAGATCACGCAAGCAATTAAACCAAGTGTTGAAGTTTCTATGACGGTATATGTAAATGTAAGATAACTATGATAGTCATGAACATAGGTGCAATTTAAAGCACAGCTGTCCAAACACTGGCTCATTTATGATAGCTTCTATCAGGATACATAATACTAGATGATTAAAATGGATGCCTTCCCATCAATAAATAAAAAACATCACCATGGTGAAGCTTTCAATAGGTGTAATAAATAAAATAACCACTCATCTTTGTAGATATTTCTTGCAGGACTGACTCTTCCTTTTAAAAACGTGTTAGGTTTCCAAACAGACTGATGCATGTCGATGAGATGAGACACTCTCTCACCTTTGATATCTACCAGTTGTTCCTCAGACAGAGGCTGTCCGTTCATCGGGTCTGTCCCATTCTCTGCGATGTACTTCTCGATCAGCCGGCGCTCAAACACCTGGCTGGACACCGGAGAGACGCACGGGTGCTCCGGCACCTCGTTGGAAACTGAGTAAAACACATGTATAAATTAATATCTACTTGATAGCAAAAACAAAAAATACAACTACACAAGGAAACTAGAACTATGAATGAGAGGAAGGCGGCACTGCATGGCCGCTAAAGTTAGCTAAATTAGCTAGTAGCATTAGCGCGGAAGCTAACCTACCCGTAATATGAATGAATTTAACTTCACTTACTGGCACAAAACAAGGACATCTTCCCGAAGCAGTCCTAGTCCAATTTCTGCTGTAGATGGACTGAACCTCGTCTTGTACTTTGATAGTTATTATCGCTGATGTTCACGTAACTTATGTTTGACTCAGGTTAGTAACACGCTGTCCTTTCATTGCCGCTACAAACGGAGCTTATTCCTCTTCTTGTTCGGTCTCTGAGGAGCAACAAAGGGCTCGCGTGGGCTCCAGCGCCCCCTTCTGACGGAAAAGCTCAACTTCACCATAAACCCCCCCGTCTGCAGAGCTGGAGGCCGCAGTTTACCGTCAAATGAGATATTAAAATAAAATAATTTATTCGAAGGAATTAGTTATTCAAAGCTAAGTGAATTGTAAAATATTTATTGTAAATGGTTTTGATGTATAAGCAGTAGTGTAGTGTATTTTTTAAAGCGACCAGCAGTTGAAATACTGCCTGTTATTATTATTATTATTTTTTAATTATTATTATTTAACCTGGAAGATAAAATTTCACCATTAAAAAAGGGTAACGCAAAAAAATAGAAATGTTTGCGTTTCAATACACACACGCACACACACGGTTTCTCCGACAGCCATCCATCCTGTGCACCAGGGGGTGCTGTCGCGACCAACAAGAGAAAATGCGATTTTCAAAATGGAGCCAGAAGTAAGTCAGTCTGTTGTAAATACATTCGAGTTTTACATGCGATTAAAGCAGCGTTTGGAGCTGCATCGGCGTTCAACTTAGACTTTTGATGGTGAATGTTACCACGCTTATGTTCTGCAGACGTTGATTGTTTTGTGTCTATTCTTTTCCCAAAGGTACACATCAGTGTTTTTACAAAAACTCACCATACCACGGGTTGCAAAATGCACGGTGTGCTGTTGATTCTATCATTGCCCACTTTGCCCCCCTGAGATGTATAAACCCCGGTGCAACGCAAAGGTATTGCAGCACACAGAGGTGCATGTAAAACATGCTCTTGAATACGAAGGTTAGTTCCTTCTGTCAGCATGATCACTTGTTTGTTTACTACCACTGCTACTAAGTAGATATAGCAAATGTTCCTTGATAATTAGTTTTTTCATAGGTCTATATAGTAAACACCATGATCTTGTGCCTTCACAGTTTTCTACATGACAAAATGCCACCTGGACTGCAGGAGTGGAAGCAGCGGCCACATCTACTGCCCTTTCTGCTCGAGGACTATAGTCAGACGGCAGGATTCATTGAGGCATTTTCAAATCTGTTGGAGTCCTGCTGATGAGCCTTCAGTGGACAATGGCCATCTGCCTGTGATGGTGAGGTGGTGTCAAATGCGTATCTTGTTCTTTAACTGAAACTTTGTAGAAATGTAAATTACATTTGTCCCACCTAATGAACCTTGCTAAATTGGTTTTCCAAAATTTTATTCGGACTAACAGGTGACAAGAATAATCTGTTGACTGTCCATCCCAGCTATCATGTTTGGGCTCCTTGGATTGGGAAAGACACAAGAAGGTCCGACAAAGTGCAAAACACAGAGTTTTTAAAAGCTCACTGCAGGGCAGACGACATCAGTGTAATGGAAGACGGGCTCATAAGTCAACTGATGAATTTGAAGGTATGTCTTTCACACAGTTTGTTCAACCCTTTATTTTGTTTCTATAGTGTGGTTATTTCTCGATTATAGGCCACGACGAGTAGGACAGTTGTGTGGAAGTGGGGAAGCAAAGGGGCTGTTGAAAGCAATGGAATACATTGAAGTCACAACGATAGGTGATAAATGTTAAGCGTGGGGGACAATATTACACACTGTCAACACATTTAGAGTATTTACTCTTTCCTTTGACCCACAGGTGGACGCAGTGTGTATGCTCTGTGAGGAATGTGGTGTCAACTGAACGGTTCTTGCCTCAGGACCAAAATTCAAAATAAACAGGACTGCAACAAAGTTTTTGAGATTGAGTCTGCGGAGCATCAGGTATGACCTGGTTTTTCAGTTTTAATAAATATTAACTGTACTTCTTACTGCAAATGGTTTAATTATTTTCTATTCATCAAGGTGGTTTGGCTGCCATCATGTGTCCCTGCGGGATAGTGTACAGCTTGAAGTTCAACATTGGAGCAGAAAGCCCCAGAGACTTGCTGCTGGCGTGGAAACATCTGCCCAATATGTCAGTCTGTGACTCTGCACAAGCTCTTGTAAACCACACCAATGGGAGACAGCCAGAAAATCTACCATTCCAGCCACACGATTCAATTCAATTCAGTAATTCAGTCTTGCTCCTCCAACTTCTGGGAACGTTCAGGCCGCCAAGGACGGAACACTGAAGATACATCGTCCGTGGATTTTGGAGCCAAACACAGAAAATGTTGAAGATGACAGTCATCTGTGTACCAAATCCTCCCAAGGTTATGTTTTGTGTGACAAGCCAGATGGAGGCAACAGCAAGGATGAGAAGGGTATCCTCAGGAGGATTGATCTTGTTCCTGAGCCAGCTGGTCAGCTCAACAGCAAAGTAGCCGAACAGTTCTTCGTAGAGATGATTAAGAACGATTACTTCCTGAATAAAATGTCGCTGTCAGCTTGTGTTTTTCTTGTATGAAACATTGTTCATCACCACAGTGAAAAAAAAAAAGACAGAGCATTGAGAAGATAAAAAGAGATGTCTAATGTCGGCTCCAGCCTGGATTCTGTAGACGATTCTGCCAGCTGGGTCATTATAACCAACGTTATAGAATGACTGTGATCTTGGTGAAATAAATCAAGTACATTGATAATGAACATGTGAGTATAGTGCATGTAATGTGCAATTTACAAAGTTTGTAATTGTATTTAATACATTTGAACAGAAAATGTCATCACTAAAAGTTCAAAACAACAAAGCTGTGCACAAGACGCAATCTTTTATTTTAAGAATTTAAAGCTGTTTATGCTCCTGGGGATGTGGCTTCATGGCACCGGCTGAGAGGGCATGATGAGAATTTATTATTATTTTTTTTTTACTTTATTTGTAAATTTCCAAACTGCAGCCATACCCTTTTGAAAACTTATGAAAGGATGTGGATAAAACATATATAGATGACAGTTTCTTAAGGGTTTATGTAAATTATCAGAAAAAAAGTCTTTGTTTACAACTTCTCAAAATTGCTTAGTTTCATGCTATAGCTGTAGTAGAATTCTCCATTAAGAGGTGCACAGTTTTTAACATTTATTTGAGATTAAATTAAAAAATCTTGGCAAGGAATTCATTATATTGGAGAGGGAAAAGTATACAACGTGTGTTAAAGATACTTAAGACAGGCTTTTTTTTATATTCTTAAGCAAACACATTTGACTAATCCTAAATGTCTGAGGATGCAGTTCCACCTGTTTTTCATTAGAAACAGTGGTTGGTACTGAGACATCATCCTGTACAAAAAGTTTGCAGATTAATGAGCGATTGCAATTTTTGGTGGAATGTGTAAAGGGAGAGGAAGATTTTTTTGTATAACTAGCACTAATTACCTTCAGGGATTAATACCATATGTATGTGTATATACATACACACCATGAAACTGCAGAACAAATGTGGTTATTAATCAGAGTTGCATTAAGGATTGGTAAACATGATGGATGGAGAAAAAAATCATCTCTGTACTGTAGCCTACTGTGCAGTACAGAATTCCCTTTTGCACATTTGTAACAACTGATTTGTACAAAGCCCCAGGCCACATAATTCACAGACTTACACACACTCAGTGATACAGTGCAGATAATATTGGTCCTGAGGGCCCGGAGGTAGGAAATAGCAGGAACGTTTTAGGAGCACCATCAACAGTGTCAGGAAATATGTAACAGGAGACAGACCGGCTAATGCTAAAATGACATGCAGTATTGGTACCAAGCCATTAAAATTAGGCTAAAATACAAAAGGCACAAGTGAGGGCTCACTTTTCCACATCACTGTCTCTCCACCTGTGAATCCACTTCACGGTTTCTCAATGTCTTATCTCTCTCACCTTTCTTGGTTACAGTTCCATTTTCCTTTTTATAAGAAGTTTAGTTTCTCAGAAGTGTAAACACTGCAGGACTCCGAAGTGTCAGTGTCTAGTGGCAGTGTTGAAAAGTATTCTTGTGTTTTGCTCCATCTTTCTTTGTTTCCATCTTTTTTGATCTGGAATTGGGCACAATCCTCAGAGGAATGGAGGCAGTCTGACGCCCCGGGCACTGAAAAGGAAATCCTTCTCTCTTCCTCAGTAGACGTATGCTGCAACAAAAAAGAAGAAGTTTAAAACGTGTAAAAAAATTTTTTTTTAAATTGGATAGTGACGACTGAATTGTAGCCTTACCTCAGGGGTTGAGTTATGACAAGGGGAGCTCTGAGGTGTCAGCCTGTTTGCTTCCTGGTTCTGAGATCTTGGAGTTCCAGCCATGACTGGACTATAACCCTTCCAGAACAAAAAGCAGCATGTTAGCATTATTTAAAAAGTTTTGACTTGGAAGGAAAACCTGCTCATTAATTTTAAAAAGTTAAAATCAGACGTACAGTGTGACTGGGACTGGCTCCTGGGGTCCACTTTCTTGGTGTTTCAGGATGCAGCGAGTGGCCGTAGAGGGCCGAGGGCTGAGGGCTGGGGTGGCTGTAGTCCTGCGAAGAAGAGCAGACACATACAACTTGCTAAGTCCTGTGCTTGGTAACGACAATGTAAAAAAAAGGAAGGGAAACAAAACCAAAACTATTGAGTACTTTTCATGAATCTTGGGTATTTCTTTGTTTCTTTTGCTGAAGGTCATCATTTCTCTATTTTTCTCGCCACTGATTTGTTGCATCATTATTCAATCATGAGTAAAACTAGCTTAAGTAAAGATTTACATTTTAAACTGTATTAAAATGTTACAGCACTTAACTATACAAGATTAAAAAAAAAACATTAAAAAATCAGGATCTAAATCTTTTGAATCAGGCCCTCAGTTTAACCATTAAACTGAGGGCGCAACTAAAAAAATAAATGAAAGACCCTACGTTTCTCATAGCTCCAGAGCTATCTCACTTAACAGGCTCTCCTGATTTCCTCACCTGGATGTTGACCCTTGGAAGGTTGTTTGGTGTTGGGCGGTTTGCTCTGAGGCTAGTGATGAAATGTGAGAGGCTGCAGCTGGGGTATCTCCTCATGAAGAGCAAGAAACCAGCCAGTGATACGAACATACCAGAAGGAACCGTGATGGACTTGAGAAGCGCTCGCCATCTGCCTCCCTTTTCTGGAAAGATACAGACATCATCAGAGAAAATATAGATGTGAAAAATAAGGACATGAACAAATAATAATAATAAAAAAAAAACGTTAGTCACTTACCAATCACCTGCAACATAGTGGAGGATACCAGGTTTCCATCTCCGTCTCTTATTTCGTAGATGCCATCATGCCTTGAAGTCAGCCTTGCTATGACGACTTCATTGATGCTGCCATTTCTTCCAAGAGAGATAAGGCCCCTGTAGCGCATGTCGTAGTCCGTTATGTGGCCCTCGCGGATCAGCTGCACGGGGCCTCGGGGAGGCTTAGGGTCAAAGGGGCCCAGGGAGGATTCATCAGGGTATCGAGTGGGGGTAAAAATTAGATGGGCATGAGGGACAGGAAGAAAGAGGGGCAGGTTTAGAGACTCCCTGGTGAAGCGGGTGACATTGAAGGAGTGCCCTGCATAAATATGCAGGATTGTGAACAGGAGGGGAGAATGATGGAAACATGAGGGTGTCAAATGAAAAGGGAAAGATAGAAATAAATGTTACAGTTGACACTTGACATGGTTCAACAGTTAAAGAAATTAAACGGTCAGGTCAGCTTTATTCAACCCCTCCTTTCGTTTTCTGTCTCTGCTCACCGCGGACAGTGAGGGTGCTGCGGGACAAGGCCTTCCCCTTGTTGTCCCTGATAGTGTAATTGCCTTGGTCAGCTTGCCTCACTTTCTCTGCCACCCAGACCTTCCCGCTCCTCAGCAGCCGCCCTCGCCCCACATTGCTGGTCAACAGGTCTGTCTTGTTCCACAGCACAACGGGCATGGCCTCAGGTGGAGCACCGCGGGGTAAAAACTCCAGCAAGGAACCATTTTCAGGGATTGGGTACTCAAAGTTTTCGCCATAGTTTCTGATGTAAGACTTGATGCATTCTGAAGCAGGAGAGAAAGAGTAAAAAAAACAGTATCATATACTTAAAACAGTATCAAAAAATGGAAAGGAGAAATAAGGAACAATATACCAACACAATTCTATTGAATGATCCATTCAAACAAACAACGCAAAGACCTAACTAAGCTCTAACTTGACTAGAATAACAACAATAATTGCTGCTTCACAATTAATCAATCACCATAAAATGTTTAGAACGTAAACATAACATTAAGTTGTTTAACTACTGAGAAAATGTTCTTGTAGAACAACTACCATCTATAGTTGAAGTTCATTACTTGCAGATTATACTTTGGTGTCATTTTGAATGATGACTCTTTCATGTGTAATGGAGGCAGGTGCATTTAGCAAAACTAAAGATAAGGAGTTCACAAAACAGGACAAACTTTAGTACCTGAAACAGTCAATCGAACAGTCTCATAGGTAAATCCAGAGGAGAGTTTGATGGAATAAAGTCCCTGATCATCATGAGTCACTTCTTTCAGGACTAACATCTTATCTCTGGTCCACTCGAACCGTGGCTCCATCACCTGCAGTTGTACAGTAGAGTGTTTGTTTTTTTACAATCAGAATGCACATTAACACAATCAAAAGGAGAGGCTCATTTTTTCACTCACATTTGTCCTTTCCAACAAGGTGCGTCTCTCTCCCTCTGAGTTTGGTGTAAAAGTAACCATTCTGGATGTAGAGTACACAGGTAGACGAAATTCCTTCCCAGCACACACACTCTGGGCTTCTTCTTTTTCACCTGTTAAGGTACATAGAAAAAATGGAAATGTGTTTTATGGCAGATGGAAACGTGATAAGATGTTCTATTTTGACTCACCCAGTACGACCCAACCTGCGTTGAGAGCAAGATAAATATTAGAAATTTACACAGCTATGCTTAGGTCACACCGAAGATATTTGCCTGTGGAAATTATATAACAGCTTTCTAGAAAAATTATCAACTTTAAATGGCGAAGGACTGGTCTAAGTCATAAGCCTGCCTCTATAATATTTCTCAATTTGAACTGTCTCTATAGCGGACTTCTTCTGTTGTCCAGTTTAACTATGGAGTACCACAAGGGACCATTCTTGAACCATTTGTATGTTCATTGCATACGGTTACGTCTTATGCAGGCTAAACAGAACTTTTCATTCCAACACAACACAGTGGATGGCCCATTCTTACACTCTATTCCAATATCTAAACTTACACTACATGACTGATAGAATATATATGCAATTATCCTAACTTCCTAAAAATGAACCAGAAAGCCACTCTGTGAGGTCCATAAAATTAAAAGCATTTTAATGGCAATCTGAGCTCCCTGATATACTGATTAAATTTTAAGTTTGATCTTCAGTTTCCAGGTCATGCCTTTTAAAGACCTTTTTGACATATCATTTCACATGACTATAGCATTGGCTGTGATGTTCAATTTAGGCTTAATTATAAATAGACAATTATTCAAGCCGTTAGTTGCAATGTAATGCGACCAAGGGATGCGTTATCTTAAGGGTGTCAATCAAATATTAAATAACTCACCCACAGCGAGAGGAAGGACAAAAAGGGCAGTGAATAGGACAGTGGAGGCCATCTTCTCCTTTGAAGACAAACCCGAATGTTTCATCTACAAACAGCGTGGACACAGACGCGCACAGTCCCTCTCCTCTGAAAACAAGCCGCACAGTTTCATCATCAATCATCAGGCCACACAAGGGGGAGTTCAAACACAACTGTTTAAGCCTTCGTATTATTTACACTTATGTCAAATCAATATTGTCACCGTGTGATTCACGACACCCTGTGTGCTGTGAAGTTAAATCCACGCAGGTGTCCAATTTATTTGTACGCAGATGAATCCTATTTATAGCGATCCCGCTGATCATCAAGCCGCCTATGATTGATAGGCTACATTGCAAAATATAGTAGGCTACTTATGGATGCATGCACTCTGTACTTACCTGCGGAAAAAATGACACAATAAATCAATCGCTGGATGTTGAGGAATGTTTATATAGAGAGAGATAAAAGCCTGACAACGTCCTCCGCAGAACGCGCATGGGCATTAGGGCTAGTGATGTGTCATGGGTTAAAGATGCGGCTCTGAGAGCCGATGCTTTATAGAGAATCAGAAGAACCGGATCCCAGTTTTTGTTTCCCTTCCCCGCTTAGCTCTGACAGTGGGTTAGCCCCAGCTCTGCTCGATGCAGAACTTTGTTCAGATTGGCCAGCATGGCAGCATGTTAGTGAGACAGCAGATGACTGATTTAGAGTTCTGTTCTGTGGATTTGTTTATTTATTTATTTTGTATTGGCATCTTTGTATTTGTGCAATTCAAAAAGTTTGATTTGGGTTGAAAGGGTTGTCAACACACAATAAATTTATTTTTGCAAAGTTTTGCAAAAGAATTAGGCGACTAAAGCTCCTAAATTAAGATCCGTTTCGGGGTTGAGAGTGACGGCTCTTCTTTGGCAGCTGAGCCAAAATAGACGCTCTCGGAAAAGAGCCGAACTTCCCATCACTAATTTAGCGCCTGTTCTACAATTTATCTCGATGGCAGGCGGTATTATCAGCAGCAGGATGCCTGCGTTGTTTTCAAATTCCTGAAGAAAAACAAAAAAACAAAAAGGCTGTCTGAACAGTGACACAGGACAGACATAGCCTACTCCTGAGGAGCTTCGTGACAAGACCGAAACGTTGTCAGGAGTTTAAAAAAAACTGAGAGAACAAGTCACTTGCAGGAGTAGCATCTATCTGCAAGTCTGCAGATAGATGCTACTCCTTTATTTGAAGAAAAAAAAAACTGAGGGGCATTTTTGATTTATGCTACAAAAATCTAAACATTTACAAAGGCACAGGTGTAAATGAAGTTGGACTATTATGTTATTTTTACAGTATTTTTTTTTTCAAATCAAACAATTACAATTTCCCTCCAACACATCTGCATTACTAACTGTGTCGCAATAGTGGCACAGGAGAATGTATACACGTTCTCCTACTCTACAGAGTCCAGAGGATAGTCCAGGATCGAACCGGCTCTCTTGACCAGTCTCTCTCTTTGCCGTGTCATCTGCTTAATACTTTTGTTTAAATTTGGTTAATTTGTTTGTGTGCTGTATTTGAATCTACTCAATAGGTTATTCTTTAGCAACTGATTTGAGTTACATTAACTCAGCTTTTAACAAAGTTAGATATAATTAATAATAATGTGTGCAATCTGTTGCCTCAATTTTATTGAGTAATGTGTTTCTCTTTTAACAGATGGGCTCACTGCACAGCCGGTTATGACATTCAACACCCAGACATATACATTAGACATAGGCTTTAAATATCATCAATGGCATTCTTCCTAGGACAGTAGCCTATGGAAATCTTCAATACAAAAAATAAATAAATTCCAATCATAATTTCAAAATGTAAATTGTCTGAGGCTATCCGTTATAAGATACAAGCATGTTTGTTTTGGATAAATGGTATGAAACGGAAAACTTTGAAAAAGAAAAGACCGATAGGCTACAGCTATACAATGGCCGTAGTGACGTCATTTGTCCTTGGAGGTGTTCTGGATATCTGAAATCATGATTGTGAATATAAAGAAGGCCATTGTGAACATGTTTAGTAGTTTTTACTAGTGAAAAAAGCAATAAATGTGATTTTCTTGAATTTAAAAACTGCTTGCCATTATTCGCTACTTTTACAGGCCGTTTTTTTCCATCAAGGATTTCCCACAGTCCCTGAACTCATCACGAGAAGCCTCCGCCCAGCTGGCCCCCAGAGATCCTCACCCCGTTTACACGCTTACTGTCTAAACGACTTATCACTTCAATTACAACTGTATAGTTAAAGTTAGGGTTTGTTATTGTGCGTATAGTGAACAACATGTTGTTGGTAAAGTCGTGATAAACTACAAACGTGCTTTTTACTGGTCGAGGAGGTCGAGGGCGGTTCACACTGTGTTTACAATGACGGGAAAAATGATAGTGCTGTTGTTACTGGTGTCCTTTTTTACAAAAGGTGAGTAAAAGTAACATAGTGCTACTTCAGAGCACACGTTTCATTAAGTATGTTAGAAACATTGTTCATTAACTGATGATGTTAACAGTGTTCATTCAGTCGTTTTATTAGTCTCCTTGGTCAGTTTGTATCAAATGCACTATTATCTGACAGTAATGACTGTAATATTTGAAACATAGATACAAACGCTTTAATATCATCCTACAGGTGTTAAGAGGGGTTCTTAACACATGTTTGGGGGTCAAGTTAATTCACGTTATTTAGTAAAAAATACTCAAATACATCCATCCGAAATGCTCCTTTATACCTATTAACCTATGTATTTACTTAACACTTGAGCAATCCGTTTTTTTTTCTCTCTCTAGGTTTCTCATATGAGGAGAAAGAGTACGGGGACACATACAGTACATGGCTGCCGAGAAAGACTACATCCATTGAGTTCATGGGAGTGAACAGCCCAGATGTGACAATCGTGTGGAATCAGGATGGGCCTGCAGTCAGTTCTCGACACAAGGTGGTGCGTTCTTACTTTAAGATAGAGAAAGTAAACCGGAGAGACAGCGGCACCTACACAATGAAAGACAAAGATCAGAACGTACTTTCTACCAACACTCTGGTAGTCACTGGTGAGGATCAATCTTAGCTCTTTAACTTGTCTCGTTTCTTTTCCTCTTCCTACTTTTTATCAGACACTGTTTGATTTTTTAATTTGCATGTTTTACTGAGTGACAGTCCAAGGACACACGAGGATCAACTTAATATAGAATTGAATAGAATAGAAAATGTATTTATAAAGCACATTTCATTACAGTCTGAGTCAATGTGCTTTACATAAAAACATAGGAATACAAGACATAAATAGCTATTTCAACAGCCATGGCTATGATATAGAAATCCAATTAGGAACAAAACCAAAACACCCACACATACACAAAGGGCCACTATTTACGCTTGAGAGAAGGGATAGCTTTTAAGTTGATCTTTAAATGTAGAGACACCTGTGATGGACCTCAGGTCACATGACACATGATCCATCTCGTTTTCATGGCAACATGACCGTTATGGATCAAGACAAAAGGGTTAATCACATTACTGAAGAAATTAAACCATTTGAATAATTTACTTGGGCGCCTGAGAAAAGACACAAGTTAACAATCTGTATCAGATCTGACGTTATCATACTTTGTGTCATTTCTTTCGGTAGAATATCAAACCAGGAGAATGAATTTAGTGAGTGAATTATTATATTGATAGGTCAGTAATAGTTAGTATGAGTAAATTGGTTTTGAATGGACAGATTACAGATCCTGAACTTTTGAGGAGGTACTGATTGCTTGTCTACTTTTTTGAATGTAGTAGCAGTTGCCTGCTAGAACAAAGTCCAGGTGCTTCTGACACAGCAGGGTTTGTTAACCGGTCAACAGTAGCAAACAGGGTGTTGTGCATCAGATGAGTTTTTGGTGATGACGTCTCATTTAAGTCTCACCATGAAAGCTCATGAGCATGGCTCTCAAAATGAGGATGTAAGCTGTGAAAGACAAATGTGAAGAAAATTTAAAAAAAAACTAGCCGGGATGAGCTGTTTGTGATTTAGTTTGAAGAATCATTTTAAAACTCCTGTATTTATTTATTTTTTTGTCTTTCAGAAAAGCAAAGATATAACTCAAAAGATTATGGTGATTACTTCGACTTCACGTTTGACCTGGAACCAGCCTCCTGCAACATTTACTTCATCCCAGATCATGGATATGAGATCATGGATAGGAGTCAGATAGTTCGTGAAGGCAGGCTGATGGGTTATGAGAACAACAATTGTAAGGCGCTCGAGTTTTTACATCCATGTGGGCTTTCAAAAAATTTCCTGCAGTCGTCATGCACCGGGCGCTTTGAGATCAGAGATCAGCATAATGACTTGGCTTTGGTGGAGTCATTGGAAGTAGCACGTAAGTAACTTACATGAACTCATGCATCTCTGTCAGTAATCTTTGTTTTGTTTATTAGCTTCTGATTTTAAAAGACAAAAGATTTATAGATTTTCCTGAACTGTTACTTTCTTTTTCACAGTGTTTCTTTCTAGAACGACCAAGGCAGTAATGTAATTACATAGTTGAAATAATACCTATATAATCACAGGACAAAGACTTTTCCTTAATGTGTATTTATTTTATTCAATCATTCTTATTTTATCAACATTACAGAACTCAAAAGAGTTTGGTGTATTTCTACTTTGAATGGCTGTAACAGTTATATTGACTGCAAAAATGTTAGCCGGTGTATCATTTTAGTGTGTGCTCCTATTTCCCAAACAATGTTGTCTAGCAGCTGTTGTTTTTAACGCTCAAGCTAAGAAGGAAAGAAACTTACCAGCCTAAAATGAAATGGAAATAACAGGAGACATACTGTATATTTGACTCAAGCAACACTGAAATGGCAGAAGAGAGTCGGCTTCAGTCGAAACTGAACAGCACCCTCTGCCCCTCTACTGCCCTTATGATCAGCACAATATTTTCACTATAATTTACAGCATGAAAGCTTATTTGTTCTCACTAAACTAAATATTGTTTTCTAGATCAGTTTGTTTTCTTACACTTTCGCAATTGTTTTTGTTCTTTTCCTATGACGGTCAGATTTATCGTTTTTGCCATCTCAGATAGGCTATAATATAGTTGACATGTTTATATTTCTATTGTGCATTGAAATGCAAATTGATGCTGTTTTATAACAATATAATTATTGATGTAATTTGAGTTTGTATCTGTAATTAAAATACCTTTTTCTATGGCTGTGGATTAACTCATCAGATTTCACATTTTGTGTCCTGAAATGTATTATTAACCTATCTTAACATTACAGATCCATTTACTCTTATATTTGATATTGATTATAGATATGATATGCAAATATTTTGTAAATGGTCCAAATAACTGCTATGGCCGTTCTAGTAGTGATAAAATTCAGGTCGTTCTAATGTTGCGGGTTGCACCTTTTTGACATCAAGTTTAGCCTCTTATTCAGGAGGCTAGTAGAAAAGCAACACGTTTAATATTTAACACAACTATCTGATTTGTCAAGATTGTTTTTGATCCATGTTCTGTTCTTTCTCCAGCTGAAGACGAGTTTCATTCAGTTTCCTTCATCAATATTGGCATTGGCATTTCCATTATTCTTATCAGCTTCTGTTGCTACATCATGCGCTGCGTCTATCAGAAAAACCCCTCCAGGAAGGACATGTCACAGAGTCCTGATGGGGCACCTACGACTTATCAACATCAGGTGAACACATTTGGCATTCAAGCTTCTTTAGAGTGTTCGTGCAAATACATAAACTAAAAATCCAGCTGTTCAAGTCATTCACACTGATTGTTGTTGTCTTTCATTCAAACTGCAGTATGACAGTGAGCCTGTAGGACCGAGACCAGAGCAGCTCGGTCGGCCCTCTCAGACGCTCCACCCCACAGTGCCTTCATATAATCCGAGCGTCCCGCTGGTGAGTGATCGTGCCGCCTGTTGTTGAAATCACTTCCTGTTGATTACGTCCTTTCTGTCCTCTTCTAACATGTTACCTGTTTCTTCATTTGACAGATACACAATCCCCCCTCTGTGAGTTTGCCCCCAGCGTATTCTGAGGTATGAGCTGATCATTCAGAAAATACGCACACACACATACACGCACACATTACCTGTGGCATTTCATGTTCTTATCCTTCAAGCCTAAAAGACATGTAAGGAGCCTTTCCTGTCTGAAAAAGTCAAGTTTTTATAAAAAAAAAAAAAATAATTAGATCTTTCTTCCCTGCCTTTACACTAACCTCTATTACATTATTATACTATCAAGATGAAACTACATTAAAGGCGCGGTGTGACATACAGGGGGTCTGAGAACCCTTATTTCCCATTTTGTGCAGCTGCTTGCTGCAGATGTGATTCGGCGCTCTCTTGGGTTTGCTGCATCTTGAAAAAAGGAAAAATGATCCCCGCTCGCGGATTACCTGCTGCGATCTGAACTTTTTAAAACGAGATTCTGTTGTCTTGCTCGGAGCCACCGAAGACACGTTCAGTGCGATCGTTCAGACCGTTGGCAGTTACTTCCGTGCAGCTTACTATATCAGCACTCAGTACATGTGCAGGCATGTGCGAGTGTGTCGGCCATTGAACAAACAACACTACATGGCATTGTGTTAATTATTAAATTAATATAATTCTGCATTATGTTTAAGTGTTCATATTGTTATCTAACGAGTACCTAAACAAACTCACACTAAATGTTAAAATATTTATCAGTTAAACATAGACGAGTTGAATAAAAAAAACAACGCAGAGTTGGAATACTGCAAAAACATTATAGTCCACATGTTTATAGTAATATTCAAAGTAGTATTCAAAATGAATGCATTCTTGTGTGAACACGTATCTGATAAACACTTAAGCGTTAATAAAAAGATTGGATCGCAATTGTTTTCCAGAAAAAGCGAGCGTCCCGCTGGTTAGTGATCAATGCCGCCTGTTGTTGAAATAATTTTCTTGTTGATTATCTCCTTTGTGTCCTCTTCTAACATGTTACCTGTCACTTCGTTTGGCAGATACACAATCCGCCCTCTGGGAGTTTGCCCCCAGCTTATTCTGAGGTATGATCTGATCGTTCAGAAGATACACACACATTCATTTCATGGTCTTGTTCTTCAGGCTTAAATGACTTTCCTGTTGAAAACATTTACCCAGCTTGCAGGCCCGAGTTACCCTGCTGCACCTGCTTCAAAACCCTCATCTGAGCCGATGAATCCCAGTGAGCCAGCAGCTTCATCGTCTGAACCCCCGGTATGTCTTAATGTATTCAAACAATGAACCCAATCTTCTTTGAAGTGTTGGGTAGGTTCAAACCATAATAACAATGACAAGTTAGGTGTTACTTCTAACCCATATTTGGTTGCTCATTAACATGATCAACTGACTCAACTGCAGCTCAGTTGATCACACAGCTCACGTCAGGTAACATTTAATCTGCTAAAAATGTATTGTAAAAGCCGCATATCCTGAGGCACTGATGGCCTAGCAGTTAGGACACGCCCCATACAAGTAGGAGGTGGGCATCCAAGGCGACGGCTCGGGTTTTGTCAACATGTCATTCGCCACTTTCTCACCAACTTAAACATTAAACTGGTTTTGGTTTACTCCTCTCACAGGCTGCACCTCTGCAAGATCATGGGGATGCTCCAGCTCCTACTTTCGGCTCTGATTGTCTCTCCTCTGACCCTGAGCTGACTTATGAGCTGAGAGGACTGACTGCTCCCTCCCTCAGTTCAGACCTCGCTGAAGTTTATACCTCAGACAAACTCAACTTTTAGTGGGAAACATCATTCACATCGGACAGATATATTGTCGTACATTGTGACCAGCTGGAACACAGCCATAGCAGCTCTTGATTGGACAGTGACATATATACACATAAGAAAATAAGTTCTGTTAAGAGGGGGACAAAGTACCAGTGGTTCCTAACCTTTCAGTAGAAATGCTGAAACAGCCGTCGCACTTGCTTGAGGGGAATTCTTCTGATTATATTAAATCAGCTCACTTGGACTTTCAATTAAAGGGCGTTAACAAGCATCTAAGGATGATTTTGATTGGCAGTCTGTCTGAAATGTTCTACACAGTTTTGGTAGAGGTTATGTGAAAACACCTTCCAGTTATTTTCTAAATGCAAAGTGAAATGCGATAATATTTATGCTAGCTTAACTTATTTCCATATATGTTACAAGTTCAATAGGAAATAGTATACCCCTTTTCCACCTTTTAAACCAATACCCTGTGGTCTAAATGAAAAAAAAAAATAGGTGCTGTGATTTGGTCCAAATACAACATGAATCAAGCAGCAGAGGAGGTTTGTGACCCTGTAGAAACCAGCTCTCTCAGAACGCTCCGTTTTGGTGTGTGTGTCTCTTTAAATGCAATGAGACCCTCCTGAGTTTTCCCCGTAGACATCATTCCTCTGTAGTGAGAATAAAAATAGCAGACTTGTGCAAAAGTTTTGCTCCTGGCTGGAGGTGGAGTCCATGGGTGAAGATACCAGGGGAGGTTGGTTTTTTTTCACCAGAATCTCACTGTGATGTCACAATGAGAGCAAATTTGAAACAGAGCATTTTTCTGTGTTGTAAGATTTACACAGACCACAAAAAAAAGACGGGATGTGTTGATTTCACATTTTGTGGGCCAGGAGACTCTCAGGTTACCCGAACAAACGTTCAAAAACCCTGTCCAAGGGGATTTTTCATGTGTACCCTTTAAAGTTTGGAACTTTCTTTCAGTATAAATACTGTTATACTAAAACTGCAGGGTGCTTAGTTTGATGTTAATGAAGTGTTGCTTTTGTATAAAGTCTTGATGACTGAATCTGTTGTAAAGTAATAGTAAAGCAAATAGTATAGGGGGAGGAGGCTATACACCCATTTAACCCTATTAACATATATTTATGCATTCAGAACAATTTATATATTCACTCCATTTTCTCAGGAACAAAAACAATGAAAATGTTCTCAGTTACTATACTGTAGTTTTGAGCTGTAGATGTTTGAAGTGTTTATATATCAAACTGGAGTCAAAGTTACCTCAGCACTCAGAATGTAAACATTCACTGAACTCAAGATAAGATTCACAGTACTGGGTTCACAACTGCTCTCACTTTTTATTTTACAACATGAGAGTGGAGACAAATTATGAGTGAAATAGATTCCTATAGGGTCTGCAAATCCACAGGTTAGTGTGGTTTGGCCTTTTAATGTATTTTCTTTCTCTCAACAAGGGGAGGTGATTGGATCTTCCTATTGTGCTGTCGATTAAATGCTGCATCATGTTGTTTGTGTAGTTCCCTGTCTTCTTGCAATATTTGCACACAGTTTTCTCTTGTCTATTATCCTCACACTTCTTTCATTTTCTGTCTGGGGTAAGCCACAATGCCTTCACACCTTTGATTTAAAAGACAGTGGTGCATCCTCAATTTCACACTCTTGCTCTGTAGCTTCTGACGCTTACGATATTATCCGACTCATTTTTCAGAGTACCAATGTGAATTGGACACCTTTGAATTTATTTATCAGGATTTCATGATTCAACTTTGCATCCCTATTAAGCACTACCTCTCAGAAAAAAGCTACTCTCATCTTTATTTCATACACATTTTTATATGGTTGTTTTGAACAGTATACTGTGCCTAAATATTTATTTATAAGCATGTCTGATTGGCTTTCATCATTGTATTGGATGTATGTCAAATAAAGATTGACTGATGTATATGAGAAGTGATACTTTGATTATTTCTGCACTTTGTATCTTAGTGTATATTTCTTTTTATTTATGTTGAAATCTATGTTTGTCAACTCGTCTTTTAAACCACTTTGATGTTAAATTAATGTAATGTTTTTTGAGGCAAATAGCTATCTGCATTAAAAGTAAATGGTTGACATAATGACTTTCACATTTTGTGGGGAAACAATGTATATTGAAAAAAAAAACTTGTTTTAAGTTAAATAACAAGAACCTTAATGAGGGATTATTTATCTGACTTTCAAACATGTTAGGCTCATTCAAGTCTATACCATTTACAGTATCTTATTTTTTTCAGTTAGACTTAAGTTGGTATCAAACCATAAGAATGGTTAAGAAACTGATCTTTGAAATTCAAGGCCACCCTAAAAGAGAGCACATGAAGCTTTGTCCAAAAGAAAAATCTAAATGTGACTTACAAGTGTAGAAAGTCATCTTAAAGTTATATAAAAATAATTACACTCCTGCCTTCCCACTGTGTCTTGTCATGTGTGCTACATGTTCAGCCTTCCTCATGGTGATCCTGAATGAAGAAATAGCCTGTTGCTGATTTCGGGTCTTTTTCTAAGTAACATACTGACATGATGATGGGGATAATAGGCCTACGTATATTTTCGGTTTCAACTTTTCCCTTTTGAATCTACATAAAGTTATAACAGAGATGGGGCACTTCACAGTTGGTCATGACATTCAAAAGCCAGACATAAAGAATACACAAGACATAAACAATATTATACAGTAGAGATATCTGTATGTAATTCTTCTTCGTTAAAATAAGCTGTAAATATAAGCAATGACATTCTTCCTAGGACAGTATGGATATTTTAAATAAAAAAGAATCATTCCAGATATCCAAAATAAAATCGTCTTAGGCCTATCCATTATTAAATACCAGCATGTTTGTTCTGGATAGGAAGAATGACGCGAAAAACATCGAAAAATAAAAGACCGAAAAAATCTAAAAAAAGACTGATAGGCTCCAGCTACATAACGGCCGTAGTGACGTCATTTGTCCTTCAAAGTGTCCTGGATATCTGAAATCATGATTGTGAATACAAAGAAGGCTATTGTGCACATGTTTAGTATTCGGTTTTGTCAGTGAGGGGGAAAAAAGCAATAAAGGTGATTTTTTTTTTTACAATTTTAAAACTGCTTGCTACTTTTACAGGCACTTTTAAAGAAGGATTTCCTACCGTCCCTGAACTCATCGTGAGAACCATCCGCCCTGCTGCAGCGAGGTCTTCACTACGTTTACTTCCTGAAAGATTTATTTCTACAATTATAACTGTTTCGTTGAAGTGAGGCGTTATTATTGTGCGTACAGTAAAGAACATGTTGTTGGTAAAGTCTTGATAAACTACAAACGTGTCGTGCTTGTGACTGGTCGAGGGCGGTTCACACTGTGTGTTTACAATGACGGGACAAATGATAGTGTTGTTGTTGCTGGGAATCTTTTTTACAAAGGGTGAGTAAGAGTAACATACAGCTACTTTAGAGTGCACATTTCATGAAGTATTTTAGAGACATTGTTCATAAACTAGTAACATATTCAGTTGTTATATTAAAAACGTCTCTGACCAGCGTCTCCTTGGTCAGTTTGCCCACATTAATGCATTATTAATTATGCTTTTTATAATGTTACCCTTTACTTTACAAAATATACAATAACATGTATTGAGTAATTATTCCCAATCTGAGGTAGCCTGATTGAAGCCCAACATGTTGCTCTGCAGTTTAAGTATTGTGGAGTAGCCTACAGCTTCATTTGAAGGGGACACATTATCAAAAATCCACTTTTACAGTGTTTTTAAACATACATCTGGTTTAACCTGAGTGTCTACTGACCACAAACTATGAAATAAACCCATCCAGTCCTTTTGTGGTTTGCATAGGGTAAGTCCTGCAACAGCATTTCTCCATTTCAAACTTTCTAACATCACCCCAGACTGCAATAAAACGTTTGCTCTTTTTTTAAATGTCAATCGGTAACAGTTTAACTCTACTTGTGACAATGCTGCAAGGGTGATGGAAAAAGAAGAACAAACATAAGTCTAAATGTGATTCAATGCATTAAATACAGAGGTCAAACTCAAACTATTATCTCTCAGTTATAACGTTTACAATGAAAAAGCTATGGTTGAGAGATATAGCCCATTTTGAAATGTTTGAATGGAACTTATTAATAATGGAGAAACAAATCACATTGATAATAAAGGTAGAAAATGTTGGCTAATGTCTGCATAGACAGTACATGGAAAATTACATAAAAACATCAGTTATTACAAAATGTGCAAATCTGTTTCTTATCCCTGCTGCTAAGGTACCCAACGACAATTTAAGGTAACAAAAAAAAAAAACCCAAAACAAAACAACAACACGCAACTACAATCACAACCACATCCGCACACACTTGTTACGTCTGTGTGGTAAAGGTTAGAAGTCACTGTAGATTTTTTGAGCGACCACTGTGTCTGACTTCAAAAATATGCTTGTTTTGGCTGAATGTAATATTTAAACCATATATACAAACACTTTATATCATCTAGAATAGGCCTACAGGTGTTAAGAAGGGTTCTTAACACATGGGTCTATAAGCCAACACATTAGCATGTTTGGGGTCAAGTTAATTCCTGTTAAAAATACTCTAATACATTCATCCAAAATGCTCCTTTATACCTATTAAGAATTAAATTAAAATGTTTCATGTGTTTAAGTCGCACTTGAGCGATCAACTATGCTGAAATCTAACATGCATATCAGGAAATGTTAACATGTATTCACAGGGTTGGTATCAGTGGGTTTTTTTTTTCTTCTGTCTCTAGGTTTCTCATATGAGGAGAAAGAGTACGGGGACGCATACAGTACATGGATGCCGAGAAAGACTAAATCCATTGAGTTCATGGGAGAGAACAGCCAAGATGTGACAATCGTGTGGAATCAGGATGGGTCTGCAGTCAGTTCTCGACACAAGGTGGTGCGTTCTTACTTTAAGATAGAGAAAGTAAACCGGAGAGACAGCGGCACCTACACAATGAAAGACAAAGATCAGATCGTACTTTCTACCAACACCCTGGTAGTCACTGGTGAGGATCAATCTTAGCTCTTTAAAGGGATACTTCACCCATTTGCATGAAGCTGTGTATCATTAGAAACATGGTAGTAGTGTTGAATGGTCGTGAATCCAGCCCTCATTTTGCCCTGAGACGAGAAAAATATGTATTTCTTTGCCTGGAAGTTTTCTTCATGTGATGCAATATGACGCTTTTTGCATCACATGAACAAAACTTTCAAGCAAAGAAAAACATATTTTTCTCGTCTCAGGGCAAAATGAGGGCTGGATTCACGACCATTCAACACTACTACCATGTTTCTAATGATACACAGCTTCATGCAAATGGGTGAAGTATCCCTTTAACTTGTCTCATTTCTTTTCCTCTTCCTACTTTTTATCAGACGTTGTTTTCTTATTTGATTTTTTTTTTTTTTTTACGTACATCCATCTCGTTTTCATGGCAACATGACCGTTATGGATCAAGACAAAAGGGTTGTATTTGTAAGTGTCAACACTAATGTTAATCACATTTCTGAACAAATTAAAACATTTGAATAATGTACTTAGGCGCCTGAGAAAAGACACATGTTAACAATCTGACCTTATGATACTTTGTGTCATTTCTTTCGGTAGAATATCAAACCAGGAGAATGAATTTAGTGAGTGAATTATTATATTGATAAGTCAGTAATAGTTAGTATGAGTAAATTGGTTTTGAATGGACAGATTACAGATCCTGACCTTTTGAGGAGGTACTGACTGCTTGTCTACTTTTCTGAATGTAGTTCTGTAAAGAAGGTGGCAAAGTTATCGCAGGCCTGCTAGAACAAAGTCCAGGTGCTTCTGACACAGCAGGGTTTGTTAACCGGTCAACAGTAGCAAACAGGGTGTTGTGCATCAGATGAGTTTTTGGTGATGACGTCTCATTTAAGTCTCACCATGAAAGCTCATGAGCATGGCTCTCAAAATGAGGATGTAAGCTGTGAAAGACAATCGTGAAGAAAATAAAAGAAAACTAGCCGGGATGAGCTGTTTGTGATTTAGTTTGAAGAATCATTTTAAAACTCCTCTGTACTTTTTTTTTTTTTTTTTTTGTCTTTCAGAAAACAAAAGATACAACTCACTACCTTCTGGCCTTTACTTCGACTTTACATTTGACCTGGAACCAGCCTCCTGCAACATTTACTTCATCCCAGATGGTGGATATGAGAGTCAGATAGTTCGTGAAGGCAGGCTGCTGGATCATTTTGACGACCAGGATTGTGATGGGCTTGGCTTTTTTTATCCATGTGGACTTTCAAAAAACTACATGCGGTCGTCATGCACCGGGCGCTTTGAGACCAGAGATCTGCATGGTGACTTGGCCGTAGTGGAGTTTGTGGATGTAGAACGTAAGTAACTTACATGAACTCATGCATCTTTGTCAGAAATCTTCTGTTTTGTTTATTAGCTTCTGATTTTACAAGACAAACGATTTATAGATTTTCCTAAACTGTTACTTACTTGTTCACACAGTGTTTCTTCTTCGGCTCTGATACTTAAAGATAGGTAACATGTTCGAAAGAAACACTGACAGATGAGAAAATAAGAGATCTTTATTTAATTTTTGAAAAGTCATGAAAAGGGTTGCATCCTTAAAGATGGTTTCTGATACATTTTCTACCCATTCTCCAGCTGAAAAACAACCGCCTGAGTTTAATTCCTACATTGGTATTGGCTGTGGCATTTCCATTCTTGTTATCGGTTCCTGTTGCTGCACCCTACGCCGCTGTTTCTGTCGGAAACGCAGCTCTAAGAAGAACGTGTCTGAGAGTCCTGATCAGGAACCTACTGCTCATTACCATCAGGTACCCTTAATCAATTTGGCGTTCAAGCTTCTTTAGAGTGTTCGTGCAAATACATAAACTAAGAATCCAGCTGTTCAAGTCATTCACACTGATTGTTGTTGTCTTTCATTCAAACTGCAGTATGACAGTGAGCCTGTAGGACAGAGAACAGTGCAGCTCAGTCGGCCCTCTCAGACGCTCCACCCCACAGTGCCTTCATATAATCCGAGCGTCCCGCTGGTGAGTGATCGTGCCGCCTGTTGTTGAAATAACTTCCTGTTGATTACCTCCTTTCTGTCCTCTTCTAACATGTTACCTGTTTCTTCATTTGACAGATACACAATCCGCCCTCTGTGAGTTTGCCCCCAGCGTATTCTGAGGTATGAGCTGATCATTCAGAAAATACACACACACACACACACACACGTTACCTTTGGCATTAATGTAAGCAGCAGCAGTTTGTTCTACTCTGCTCTGTTCTTGATACTGTGTTTCAGTTGAGCCAAGCTGTGTGAAAAAGGGTTTGTTTGTGTGAATACCATGACAGACAAATGGGGAAGCCACTTGTAAAACCAGGTTTAACATAATATCTGTTAATCATAGTACATGATAATACAAGTCATGGATTTGATACTATTTCTCTTTATGCATCATGTCACTACCACCAACTAAGAAAGAAAACTGTTGGACTTGATGTGTCAAAATATCTCGAGTGGTAACATGACGTGCATGTTCTCTATGACGCAACAAAAAAGCAAATTCTTCCGGTGGTTCATTAAGAAGAGAATCTGAAGCTGACACTCACTAAATGTCTTTTCTTTTAGGATTCAGCTCCGGCAGAGCAGCCAGGCGCTCCGACTTTCCCCGTCCCCTCAGAGGACCCCGAGCCACGGTTTGAACTCTCCTTCCCCACGGCCTTCCCACTAAGTTCAAACTCAACTTTCTCTGATGTTTATACTTCGGACAAACTCAACTTCTGCTGAAGCCCCCTGTTTGCAGTGTGTATGCTACGCTAGTTAGCTGCAAGCTTTATCTCCAGATTCATCGTTCAGGAATCAGATTGATATTATGTGTGTCATAAACCTCTCATCGAGGGCATTTCAAAAGAAAAGGGCTCATAAGCCTGCTAATTATATCATTTTGTGGGACCCGACACAGACACATTATGATGTGTTTTAATGTTTTAACCTGAGTCAGTCCCATTCATTTTGATGAATATACATGTAGCTATACGCCTTCAAACAGCACATGTCGGTCAAGCCTTGAGACTGCCAAAGGATCAAAGCATCAGCCTCAGGTGAAAAAGAATGACTTCAGTTTCTACCTCATGCTACTGAGTGAAAGCCTCCAGCTTTTTAATAATCTCAGTAGCATCTCATTGCACTGAATGAATTGTTTTTACATGCAGTTCTTGTACGGTGTTGAGTCATTACTGCAGACTGTTAACATTTTTAATGAGTGTACAAACTTAAAGGTGCTTAAACTCTTCCAGACCTTTTTGTTTAGATTAGGGGATCGTGTCAATTCGAAATGACACAAGTTCAGCTTCTCAGGAGAATCCGATCAAACATGTTTAAAGCTATCATAGTGATTGTATGTCAGCTAGGAAGTATCACCAGTGCATTTTACACACCAACAGGATGCCTTACTATCTATTAGTTAACATAAATGTGTCACATAGACACATTAAAGCCATATACTCAAATACAGCTGCAATGTTCTTATTTCCACAAGTTTCACTTTTATCATTATCATTTATCATATCATATATATATACACACACTGTATATGTGTGTTAAAGATGTTTGTTTTTTATTGTAGATTTTACTTTTCGAACGTTTTAAACTGCATGTCCTCAGCATTGACTAGAACCATGTTTAAAAGATGATCAAATGTGTTTGTGAACCGTTTTATATCGGCTCTTTCTGTATGAATCTTTGTGTATTCAGACTGTGTGTCAGTGACATTAATACTTATTAAACCTGTCTATATACGTTTGTAAATGTTCCACTCTCTTTTTTTAGAATAAAACAATGTTCTTGTCGTTCTTTCTGACATCACTACAGGCTCCGCCCATCCAACGCGTTACCACACAGCCAAAAGCTCCTTCAAGCGTAGTAATTCTTTCCCACCATACCAACCGGTCCACAGAAGAAACTCAGCAGAGCAGATGTTACCATGGCTGAGAAAAATCTAAAGACTTCGACTTTTATTTAAACGTGAAACAGATCAGGGGGTTTAAGGTTAGTTTGCATTCAGTCCCTTTTTTATCAAACCAGCAGAAGAAAACTTTAAGCACCTTGGAACGTCATTCTTCACTGCTAAACCGTGTGATGGTTTCAAACATAATAATCCCTATTCAACTTAACTCCAAGCTTTAGTCTTGTGAATCTGAATCTCGTGAGTCAGAGGAGCCGCAGGATTTGTATTTGGAAATTACATAATGAAATAAAGAACACTTTTTCCACCGTTTCTTTTAGAAGGTTCGATAAAGATATTTGATTAGAAAGAATGTAACTGTAATTAACCACTACTGTGGATTTGACTTGTACAGACATGCACACATAAATCCAGGATTTCTGATTTTATACGTGTTTTTTACGTTTAGTTTTTTTGTCATTTCGTGACATTTTCCAGCTCAACTATTTTTTCCCTTCTTTTAAGCTAATCCAGTAGCAAACAGCTGCTCATTTACACATTAAATAGACCCGGAGCAACTTTGTTTATTTTGTCTTTGTTCTGAGCCACATGATGAATACATGTAAAACATGTATGCAGATCTTTATCTCCTTATGTACACCAATTGCTTTCAAAAGCTTTTCATTTGAAGCAGCCCTTCTCTTCAGCGCAAAGAGCCTTCTGTGAGAGGAAAACAAAACAGTAAATGTGTGGGCTGGAAAAACAGTGGAGTTATAAAACTCTGCAGAGCTGAGAGGAGCTGCTGTAGTCACAACAGAATCCTCTGCAATTTTTAGGCCACAAGCAAAAGCATCATTAAGTAATTTTGATGTCTGATGGAAAATGCTTGGAGATGTTGACACAGTTTGTTTCATTGTGGTTTCACTTGTGACCCAGTTGGTGCTGCTGCAGGGTGAGCTAGTGGGGCTGATCACTCTGGCTCTCAGGTCTGGTTGTTCCACTTGACCGAAGTGACAGTCGGGGCGAGGATCATTAGTGTCAACCGAGAGGATCAAAAAACTTCCAGCTGACTGAGCAGCAGAGAACGAATGAGGCACAGTGGACTGAAGAGACCATGTCCATCAGTCAGCCTGGGCAAAGATACACTTGTGTTGAGAACTGAAAAAAAAAAATCAAAAATAACATTTACTGCTTGACACTGGATTTATTTTCAGGATGAAGCCTAAAAGGCAAACTCCCACTACATTTCTACAACTCTCAGGTAAAGGACGCTGTTATGACAAACTTCTTCCATGTCTTCTGCTTTGAGTACGTCTGATTTTAATCAAATATAGAACCCATAAGAGTTCCTAGGAGGAGAGGATTTGTCTTAAAGATCTTGTTTTTTTCTTTTCCACAAGCAGGTCAAAGTTTGGAATTGAATAGTACTTTTGTAAATGACGAGTTTCACTTCCACCAGTTTCAAATCGTGCAACTACAAATGTGAATAGCAGCACGTGAGATTTTTACCATGTCAGCATTGGCACGACGATTGAAAGATTTATTTTCTGGTTTTGTTTTGATCATGGAGGGTTTTTTTTTTTTTTTTTTTTTTTTTTTGAATCTTTCTATTTTTGGTGCACGCAGTTCTGGAAGAAAATGCAGGACAGTTTCTCTGAGCTCTGCTATTGCAATTTCAACTTTGTAATACCTTTGTCAGTTTTAGCAGTTATTACCAGTAAAAATATACCATGTGCTGTAAACATTTGGCATTTCTAAAGGCAAACAAAGGAGAATTTCTGATTACAAATCCCTTAGGTTACTTTATTTCCAATGATAGTATGACACACGTACAGAAACCATCAGTGTTACTGTTTTCTTATCCAACATAACCATCACCGTTGTCCATTTTGAAATCCCTTCTCTCCACCCCCTCCGGTCACTTCTCTGCTTTCTTCTTCTCCACGGCCTTCACTCGGCCCTCCAGGTTGTTCAGCCTGTGCTCCACTGTGCAAGTGTTTTCAGATCCCGAAGTGAGCAGAGTCAACACGACGCATCCCAGCACCAAGCCACCGACTCGCACCGCCGTGGTGTCCGCGCCGGCAGTCTTGTCCGTCACAATCAGTCCGAAAAGCCACAGAGCCAAAACGGTTCTCACCACCCAGAACACCCGCTTTGCCACGCAGAGAAACAAACGGAGAACGATGTTCAGCACCCAATAGCCAATGAGGGCTAAAAGACCCCACTGGGCGATGGCAGCCACACCTTCTGGAGTGAAGCGGGGCAAGGTCACTGAAGCTGTGGAGGGAGGAAATCCAGGTTAAGCTATTTTTTTTAGTAAGAATGAAGCTTGACAATACCTTTTTGTTACACTGAAAGCTTAAGTAGCAATCACAAACACTGAAAAAGGCGTGGCAGATAAATTCCTTGAGGGAGAGGCAAGTCTGCATATTTTTCCTGGCGCTTCAAACTATCATTGCCACACATCTCGTCTTACTTTCTGCAAGGCTGCACATACAGGAAGTAAAAAGTAAGGCGTGCAGAGAAGCCCTCAACGAACACATACACAGCGTCCATCTTGGTACCCACCATCGACTCCTGTGACCCTGAGGATCTCTGTGACGTACACGGCGATGACGTTCAGGCCGCTGGCTGCTCCTTCAGCCAGGAATCGGATCACCATCTCGAAGAACTGTGGCGTAGCGGAGAGACATTGTTATCATACAGAGTAACAATGAAGAGAGGCAGCATTCTGATCACATTAACAACCATGCAGAGAGGAGATACACATACAGTTCACAGGCGACACAGACGTATGATCACAGTCCTTATGCAGGGTCACATACAGCACATAAAAAACTATAACTGATAATTATATTTTACATAAGCAGCAAGACTACTTTGTAATAAAAACTCGATGATGAGTTGAACACAAGTCTCTTCAAGCTGCGCCTCAAGACAGAAGCAGTGCTGCATTGTCGACTTGGACAAACAGCTGTGCATGCAAGTGACAGCTGGATGGTGACCCTCTCTATTCCTGTACAGGCACCGTCACCAACCCCCCGAAATCACAAAACACACGTTCAGTCACTGTGTAGCCTTGTCAGAGCGAGGTCAAGGGTAGCCCAGTGAGCTGGACAAGTTTCTTATCTGCACCTGTTGGGCTACACAGCGACACATAAGTGAGAACAGTGCAGTATGTCCAAGCAAGACTCGAGCATCTGTCACTACGTGTCAATCATCTGAACATATACACTTAATCACATCGATATATATACATATTCAGGCTCCATTACCAAACTAATCGTATGTGAATATTTTAAATTTGGACTGATCACATTCAATTTGGCCGCACAACACGGGAACTTTAATGACACACTTCTGTTTGACTTGCTCTGAGCTATTCAGGCACATTAACCTATATGAACTTGTTGCTGCCATTTAATTTAACATTTCCAAACTTACTAAGCACTGCACTGTGAAGACAAATGCAGAGGGGAAAATCCAAAACAATTTTTTTTAAGTGCTGGATCAAAAACGATCAAAAACTGTAATGATGGCTCACAGGAACACGATGGAAAGGCTCACAGGCAGCTAAAAGAAATGTTTATCTGTTACAGAGAAGAACACTTTTTATTGTATTACTTTCTTTTGCCCAACAACTCAAGAGAAATTCCTGAAAGAACGTTTTAAAATCTCGCTTGAACTAACTAACTTTCAGTTCTGAGAGTTGTAAAACATCATTTTTGCTTACATACATTATGTAAACACCCTATGCTTTGCATGCACACCTACCAATGGAGTCAAGTTGAACATCTGTCAAGTTTTCAACACTAAAACAGACTCGTATCACTACAAGCTCACACATTGGAAGTTGCTGTGGCCTCTCATGCAAACACCACTGTACAGACCACTGCCATGCTTCTACCTTTGTGACATGAGCTAGAACAAAAACCACATGAGAGGACTCAGGGCAGGCTAGATGGAGACACCCAGGAGGTTGTTTTATTTCTTACCATGGCCACCGTATAGACGTTTTCCTCACCCAGATATGACTCAAGAAACAACACTGCACTCTGGGGAAAAGGGAGCCACAGCAGGAGTGGAAGCAGGGATACGGAAAAGTGTGTGTGTGTGTGGGTGAGGGGAGTGATGCATGGATATAAGAAGACACGAAACGAGGGCAGAGAAGATGAGGGGATCAGGGGAGAGATTAACAAGTTGAGGTGCATGGGGGACAGGAATGTGTGTGAGGGGTGAGGACATATTGGAGAGAGATGAGAGGGTTGGAAGTTGAAAATTAGTGATTGGCAGGCTATTGATTGAGAAAACAGTGAAGTTAGACCAAACAGCCAGTAAGATAGGAAAAGAGAATAAGCCACCTCTCGGTGCTTTTAGTGCATCTCCTCATCGTACCTCAGCCACTGATCGGATCACTCCGCTCCCCAGCACGGACTCCGCGTATCGCTGCACCTCCTGACAGGTCCCGGTGATCAGAGTCCCGAGGGTGACGGCCGGTGGACTCCCCTCAGTCTGCTTAGTCTGCTCAGCTTCAGCTCCAGCCAAAACTACCGCCAACCCGAGCACCAACAGTAGGCGAGCCATGGTACATCCAACGCGCCCAGACGCACGGAGAGTCATTGTTTGAAATGTGAGAACAATGAAAAAAGTGCTTTAAAAAAAAGTATAGGTGCACAGGTTAATGTAACAGTCCGGAGATGGTCGTGCTGCTTCAACGACTACAGACAGAAAACCCCCAAAGACTTAAAAATGGCTTCTGTTGAGAGCAGTCAGAGCGCTTTCAATGCAACACGCTGCTTTTCAGACAGAAAATGCACCAGGCAGCGTCAGCAGATCAACTACAGGATGTTCGTATCCAAATAAGAAATAAGACAAATCGTGTTGTTAAAACCAACCCGATGACTCAAAATAGTCTGAGAATTTAATTTTAAACTTTGGCACCGATCCGCTCCGTCAAGGACACTGCAGTGTCTATATTTGGTAGGAAACTGTTTAAAGGCTTTGATCCAATAGCGTGGACATGTGTGATTGTCAAAGCGAGACGCACAAAAAAGACGCAGCAAAGTGGAAAAAGGTAAAAGCGCAAACGAGGGCGTCCAAAAGTTAGATTCTCTGCGCGTAAAGAAAGCGGGGAAAAAAAGGTAAAAAATATATAGAAATATTTTCTCGGTGGCACTGAGCCGAGCACGATTCCCCCTTAAAGCCTCTTATGCAGCCCTGAGCTCCACGCCGATCAACCCTGCTGCTCCCTTTTCTTTTCTCCTCTCCGTGTCTCTCAGACGCCTGCGATGGAATTTTATGGCTCAGCGTTCAAAAAAAAAAATTTCCCTGTCGCTGCTCTCGCATGACACTCCCTTCCTTCCAGCGTTTCCACCGACAGTTTCCAGTGTGCAAACACGTTTACATCTTCAGGGGAGGGGGAGGAAGAGGAGGGAGCTCTGCACACGGATGAACACAGATTTGCACTCTGGGACATGAAGTGTAATTTGTGTCCTCCAGATTAAATGTAGCAAATTTTTTTTTTTTTTTACATTGTGTAAAATTAACAAGTAGCGACATTTTCTCTTAAGATGTCTGTTTAATAACAAGAAGAGCAACAATTACAAAGCGTTCAGATTTTAGATAGTTGGGTTAAAAGGCAGCTTTAAAATGAAAAAACAGGACACTAATGACAAACAGTATGTACAACACATTAATATAACACAAACACCCTACACTTTTTTTTCTTACTGTTCTCATCTTTTATTAGCATGCTGGCTTGTTAAATTGCTTGTTTTCTACCAAACATACACAAAGAAATCATACACACATGGAATGTGATGAATTTGCAGAATCTAGCGTCACTCAAACTTCCTGTACCGGTTCTGAAAAAACACAGTGAAGTGTTGAATACTGGATGAAGAAAAAGGATTCAGTCACTGTCAAGGAATTTATTTCAAAGTGTTAAGTTCAGAGCGTCACCGTCAGCTCTTGGATATCACACCGATAGTGTCCTGTACACGCAGCAGAAGAGGACTCCCATGTTCAGAGTGGTGAGTCGAACCTCCTCTGAGCGTTCGTACGACTGCAGCTTTAGCCGATGTAAATGCGGTGGAAGTCGTTCGCTCCGAAGGCGGCGTTGCACTTAGGGCACTTTCTCTGGCGTGTGTCGTAGCGAGTCTTGACGCACTCAAAGCAGAAGACGTGGAAGCACTTTGTCAGAACAGCGTCCTTTACCCGAGAGTTGCAGCATGGGCATGTAAGACGTGCCTGGGGGGGAGAAAGAGAGAGTGGTTGAACAATAAACTGAGAAGCCCTTTTTTTTTTTTTTGTCCCGAGCTGAATAGTTTGTAAAGCGTGGACCCAACTATCCTGAAGAGAACACAACACGTGATATGAAGGCTGGATGTAACCCTGATGTGTGCAGGCTAATGCTCATCTAGAAAGTAAAAAAAAAGCACCATTCACTTAAATATTAGTTTTGTTGACCTATGCAACAAGGTAGAGGGGTAAAAACCTAAATATCAGTTCATGTGAGTCCCGATAATGCGATAAGACCTGACTCTGAAATGAGGTTTTAGTGAGTCATTTCAAAACGGGAATATTCCCAAACAGCTCTCATAATGCGGACCATTGTGCTTTTGCTGAAGAAGGATGAAAGAAACGAGGAGGCGGTGGTCCGTATTTGGAGTTACACGGACCTTATAATCGTTGATTTCCTCATTCAGGATGTCGTCTCCGTTGCTGATTTTCTCGGCTGGTTTCTTGGCCTTTTCAATCTTTCTCCTGAGTTTGGAGATGTCCTCCTGAAACAAAGTAAACAGCTGTGAGTAAAAACAAGTCTGCACTAGTTTACCTCCATCTCTCAGCAGACATTATGGATCTCCCCCAAAGTGGCATATAGTAGCTCCCTGTGCGTCTATGAGTGAGTGTTGTTACCTGTGCTCTCCGGGAGTTAAATGACTCTTTCTCTCGGGAGATGCTGTTCTCTACCACTTCCTCTCTGACCAGCTTGAGCCTCTGTTGAACCTGCTCCAGCTGAGTTCGCACCTCCTCCGACAGCAACGCAGAGTCCTGTGCCTGGAGAACCAACGGAGACATGGGATATTTCTTCTCGTGCCGAACATCACATACAGTGCTATTGTGGTCTGTCCAGGTCACGTTCAATCCGTCGCCGTGGCAACAAAACTACAGGACAGTGTGTTACCTTGCGTTTGTTCATGTCTAAGGCTTGTGTTCTCAGTGCCAACTCTCTCTCTGCAGTACTGATGGTGCCCTGCAGCAGGCGCTCTTTTTCCTCCAGCTTCCGCACCACCTGAAGCTGGGCATCGACCTGAAATCAACAAAAATGTATGATTATGAACAGAGAATGTTTTTAATGCAAAAGATTTACGAGATAATGTCAAAAAAGAACAGGATATATATATATATATATATATATATATATATATATATATATATATATATATATATATATATATATATATATATATATTTATTAACTATTTCATTGAACAATAATTTCATCCAACAATAATTGTTGGCAGTTTGTGCCGCAAAAGCAGTACACACAAACTCCCATTTTTTCCCATTGCACCTTATGTAAGCTCACCTGAGTTTTTAGAGTGAGCAGCTGGTCTGCCAGCTCCTCCTTCTCCTCTTTCAGCAGCTTGTGGATCTGGTTGGACTTGATCCGCTCGCTCATCAGCTTGAAATTTGCGTCGTCTTTTTCCCTGAGCTGCTGCATCAGTCGAATGTTCTGTTCCTGCATGTCCTCGAAGGCCTGGCCCGTCACGTCCATCTCGCTCAGGAGCGCGTCCTCCTCCTGCGGGGAGTGGAGGGCGACGGTAAGTCAGAGAGCAAAAGAGTGCGCTAAATCAAAGATGACAAGCAACCGTACCTGTTTTGCTATTGAAAGCTTCTTATTGAGAATATCAATCTGCTCCTCCACCGAGCGGATCTTCCTCAGTGCCTCTTCGTCTGCCATTTTCTTGCCCTCTCTCCTTTCTCTCTCCTCCAGCTCCCTCAGCCTCTGCCGTAGATCCTCTCCCTGAAATCGGCACATCACATATTATCCTGCTTGTGAACACCTGCTTGGTTATGTGATATTGTTTTTTCGAATGCAGTGTGTATGGCCACCTCTGACTTGGACTTCTTCTCTGCAGCCATGAGCTGCACTTTGTCCCTCTGCTCCTTTGGTGCCGAGCGGTACATATCCAGGAGCAGCTTCATCTCCCTCTGAGACTCCTGGGCTTTCCTGCGTAGGCGAGGTCATCATAAAAAAAAGAAAAAAAAGAAAGACAAACCACAGTAAGAACTCTGCACATTGTTTTGCAGACAATCAGGGCTTTCGCAGCCATTTATCAGAGATGTTTGTTTTGTTAACGCTGGCTGTGTCGACTAATCCGTGTGAGTCATTGCTGCTGATTAAGAGTAACCATAGCATCAAGGAAACAAAACAGCTCATACTAGGAACTAAACAAGGAGCACTTGTGATGTGTGTAGAAAATGAATATCTTTAAAAACATTTGACATCGTATCAGCCAGAGGTTAAAGCCAATATTTTCCTAAACTTAAGTATCTATTTATTTTTTGATCAAATTTGGGTTTGACAGGTCTCATTTTGAAGGGGCAGCTGTTTGAGCTTCAAACTGTATCTTCTTTAGTTGAATCATTTTTATGTAAAGGAGTTTTTGACGTGCACACTTACTTGAGTTCTGCTTTGACAATCTTCAGCTGCTCCATCTCCTTCCTCTTTGATCCTCCAACCAGTGACAGGCGCTCCCCGCTCGACTCCTCGGGTTGGCTGCTGCTCCCTTGCTTGTCTTTCTCCTCCTTTATCGCACCGCTACTCCCTCCGCCGCGGGTCGGCCTCTCCCTCTCCTTCTCCCGCTCTTTCTCCTCCTTCTTTATGACATCCTTTTCTTTCTTGTCATCCTTCTCCTTTTTCTCCTCTTTCTCTTCCTCTTTCACTGTTGCTTCAGGTTCTACTCCGGGCTCTGTTTTCACTGAGGCCCCTGCAGATTTAACATTCAGGAGAAGTTGTCAAACAGGACGGTCATGATATGTCTTCAGATGTTTACAAGCACTAAAAACCCTGAAGAAAAAGATTTTATTTTTCTTTATCCTCTCACAATATAATCAAAATGGTCTTGCTACCTGTGCTGCTGGGTGTTGAGGAGCCGTTGTCAGGCTCTGACTTGGTCGTAGGTTCCCCGGAAATGGCTGCGTTTGAAGGCGAGGTCGTCTCATCCTTCACATCCAGCTCTGTGCTCGACTGAGATTGGAGGATGGCGTTTCCCTTTGAAGCGCGGACCTAAAAAGGGGCGGCAGGTGAACCTTCTGCTGTGCCCTGCTTGTCTTCAGCTCGTGAAAGTGTATGAACAACTTTTTTTATTGACCTCCTTTTCACTGACCTGATTGAGTTCGGCTTGAGTTTCTCTCAGCCTAATCTTGTACTTCACCACCTCTCCTTTCATCTGCTGGTTGTGCGTTTGCAGTGTGCTGATCAAGTGGCGCATCTCTCTGTTGATGGGACCTGAGAGAGAGAAATGGTTGGAGTGAAACAGAGAAAAAGAATTTAAACAAGAATGGTGGGAACAAAAAAATCAAATCAAACAGTTCTGTTATCAAGGAGCTGATCTGAGCTTACGACTTCTCAGCACAACTCCTCCCCTTCCTCGTTTTAACCAGGACGCTGTAGTTACCTGCTTGCTCATTGGCAGCAAGAGTCTGTTCAAACTCAATGCGCAGCATCTCGTACTCCTTCCTGACCTGAGCCAGAGTGTCCTCCAGCTGGAACACCTCTGTGCGCACTTTCCTCTGCAGAGCCACCTCATCATTCTGCAACATGGAGGGGATGAGGGTAGGAAGAGGTCACATAGATAGACACAAGCCAGGTTTTACATCCACATTCAAATGTTTGTTTTGTTTTCAAAGAGCAAAAGTTGAACGTGTGCACAGTTCAATCCACTTGTGTCAGTTCATCAACATAAGCAGTAGGTGGTGCTCATGCTCCAGTCAGGTGCTTTTTTTTTTTTTTAAACAATGGTAGCAGAAATGGTGCCATTTGACATGACTTAAAGTGCCTTAAAAACAGTATGAAAAAGTGACGGTAACATTTCAGGTTTGTTGTGTGTTACTGTCACTTGTTAAGGGTTACAGTCTCCACACATGATTTATATGTCAAACCTTTCGTGACGGTTCTGCTTTTTCAACCTGGTCACTTTTCCAGCTAATCTAACGCCAATCTATTTTCAATACAAACTGATTATGTGAAAGGAAATGCACACTCTTTCTCACACACACACAAATACAAAGACTTACCTCCATGTGCTCCAGCTGCCGAAGCCTTGCAGTTCTGGTAGTGTTGAGTCGAGCGCGCGTCTCATCTAACTGAGCCTTAAGGATCAGGGACTCGTTGTAGAGAACGGAAAACTGCGACTGCAGACAGCGGTACTCAGAAGTCTCTTTCACCATGCTCTCTGCTCGACTCATCAGCTCCGCCTGGACGCAGAGAAAGGAAAGGAAGTGAAGCAGAGATGGTAGCAAGAGACAAAAAAAAAAAAGACTCAACAAAAACAAAGAGCATCATGATATGGTGCTACAGATGTATTTCACCCCCTCAGTTTTTCTGTGATGAATCATTGCAGTAAATATAATCCAAAGTGCAAAAGTGCCCAAATACTATAAAATATACATTTTTAAATACGGTAAACAGTCAAAATACAACAGGGCTGCAGATATTCTTCTATAATCCCAGTCAAATGTGTATGCTTCATCATTTTTAATGCTAAAATGTAGTACTGCTTATCGTATACAATAACTAAAGTCACTGATACGAATTACTACAGCAAACCTTGCACCCATACTGCATGTCATTTTCTTCATTTTGAAGTTTTGGCTCAGAATACCGTTCACTTGGATGGATGTGTTGCCCGTACTATCTTTAATACGGCCCACGCAAAGCTCGTTCCTGCAGCCTTATAAAACAGTGAGTGCAAAACACCAGCCCACCTTCATGCCGTTGTTCTCCTGCTGCACATTCTGCAGGTCCTGCTGGAGCTTCTGCAGCTCGATGAGGCGGTTATCTGCCAGCTCCCTGCTCTCATCCATCTCGCTGTTCATTTCCTCAAACTTGAGGGACGATAAAAGTAAGTTCAAGCAAAGTGGTAGAACGGCTGCAGATTTTAAGAACATGTCAGGGTTTCCCCACGAAACATTTTCTCTTCATCGATCAAAACTTTTCAACGTCAATCCTACCTTTCTCTTGTTTATAGTGATGGTTCCACAGACGCTGCTCGCCTCTCCGCACACTTTATAGCCTTTACTATTCACCTGGATCATTGAAGACGGTGTTACTTTAACATGAACAGACAAACACTATTACTGACACACAAGGAGAGACATTCAGAGGGCGAGAGGACGCTAACGTACCCTCTCCAGGATCTCGCTCAGGTGCGCATTCAGTCTGTTCTCTCTGCGGCGGATCTTCTCCATGTCCCACTGGAGCTCATCGATCAGAACCTGCAGCTCTCCCACACGCTGGTCTGCTTTGTTAGCTGCACGACTCAAAGGTCGGGTCTGGACAGAGTGGGCATTTAAACATACTTAATAACTAATAGAAATATATCTTTGCCCAAATAATTATCTGATAGCTGTTCATGTTGGCTGAGCTGAGGGGGAGGAGGACATTCTGCAGCAGTTAATAATTCAATTCCAAACACTTCATTTGTCCCCGGGGGGGCAAGTCAAAGCCCCACCGAGCAGTACATGAACGACAGTGCAGCTACACTAAAAGTTCAACAAAAGAATAAAGTGTCAAGACATATATGCAGTAGTGAACAGATGTAAACAGAACTATAGTGCAGTAAATAAGAAATAAAGATAAATATATATATATACATATAGAGCTATGTTTAAGTAGGCAGATACTAAATAATAAAGTGATAGGTAGGTTGATTCATTGATTTGTACCTCGCTCGTCATTTGGTTGTACTTTTGCTTGAGGTCCTCTGTCAGCTGCAGCAGCCGCTTGTTCTCCCTGGTCAAGACGGAGTTCAGATTGGAAGCTACCTGCCACAGGCTGCCCTCTGAAAGAAAAGACACATTTTAGGGGTGTACACACGTGTTTGGTCCAAACTAAATATCATTCTGTCATTAGGCAAGACCAGGAGCTGGATCTACTGTATGTCCGTCATGCAAGAGGTGTGCAGAGGTGAAGTGGTTTACATCATAGGACCGGGGAGACTGTAAGCTTAGCACTCTTCAATGACACTTTGAGAATGTTCGATTCCACGTTGAATTCATATAAGGGCCAAAAATATCATCAAAGCTCCAGGATCTGTTGCTTCAGCCATAATCCTGCCCCCCTGAGACCCCCTCCCCTCTATAAGAGATAGTCTAGTGTATATGTAGATAGAAGAAGACAGACGCAGCCTATCCTGAGATGTTCTAGAAATACTAGGAACATTCATGTTCAGAAAGGTTTCTACTGCAATGGCATGTTCTTCTCAAACCAAACCCGCTCTCTGTTTTTCTCTCACCCGCTCCAGAGTCCAGCTCTGCCTTCAGTTTATCCACCGTGCTCCTCAGACATTCATAGATCTCCACCACGTGATTGGCCTGCTTCTGGCTGGACTCCACCCTCTCTTGAAGCTCAGCCTCCATCTCTTCGCTGCTGCTACTCGCCAGTGTGGCTAAGAAGGAGTTGGTTGTCTCTCCCTGGTGGCCTGAATAAAAACCAATATCACAGCAGGGTTCGATTTTGTGAAATGTTTAAAAGAAAGTTACTTCTTTTAAATTCATGACCATGTCGCCTCTTTTACCTCTGTCCTTTGCCCTCTCCTGGTTGGAGTCACCATCGGGTTCTGGAGTATCTGGCTTCAAGCTCCGCCCCTCGTTCGCCAGAGGTTTCTCAGGCTCACTGGTTGATTGGTCATTACGCCTGATTGTTAGTTTGACGTTTTCATCAAACTTATGGAAAACAACATTTAGACAGTTTTAGCTTTCGGAGGAGAGGAAGAAGTCATTTTCGTTTTTATCGCTTCCTTGTCTGAGCTCATTTACCTGGTTCCAGTATCTATTCAGGATCAGAAGGCTGGCATCATCAGTCGCCTGACGGGTCTCCAGTCTCTCAATTCGCTCTCGCAATTCATCCTCAATCACCTGCAAACCAAGATAACTGTCTCAGAACAACAACATGCATTGGTACACCCTTTTTTTTTTTTTTTTTACTTTATTTATGGTTGTTCTCAAATACATAAGGAAAAACATTTACCTGTCTTAGATCAAGAGCTTCTCCCAACTTTCTGTTCTTTGCCTGGAGGGCTTTGATGTCTTGTTCCTCCTGTAATTGTTTTAAAAAATAAATAAGTGCACACAAAGAAAGCAAACAAAAACCTCCCTCCCACCTGACATCCGACACATTGACTCTCTGGTCATCTTCAACAAAAACCTGTTCAAACAAGCCTACTCACTCTGACATCTCACTGCAAAACTCCTGTTTTTAAAACTGCTAATTACATCCTTTTACATTTCTAATTTGATGTTTTCTATTGTTTGTCTTTAACACTGCTTGCAATGTATTCTTTGGTTTGTTGTAAGGCGCCCATAAATAAAAATGTATAATTATTATGAACAATAAAACAGGGCTCACTGAGTTGGACACTCCTCCGAGTTTGATGACCGTCTCCACCGCGGTGCTCCCCCCAGCGCTGACACCCACTCCTCCGTCCTCTCCCTCCCGCTCCCTCCGCTTCTCAGGCGGAGCTCCGGACGACGAGGCACTGCTGGGGTCAGCAGGACGCTTCAGTCCCGACATCTTTAGAGACCTGAAACCAGGGAGAGAAATGAATGAACCCATGAAGACTTTGAGTGGTTATTAATATTCGGTTTAAGGGACGATACACGTGCACTTTATGATATAAATGCAACTGGTCTTACACGTGTTAATGCACCTTAATAATGAGAAATAAAAACGTAAACACACGATACTATTGAAGGTCTGGACGAGTTGATTCAAACGGCCGGACGTCAGCCGTTTGCTACCGCGAGCTTTACCAGCCGTTATTAAACCGGGGAGAATAAGTTAATCTAGCAGATCTCTACGTTTACTTTAACATAGTTTTCTAATTCATAAACACTTAGCTAATTCTTACCACTTCTTATATTAGGGTTTAATGATGAACTCAAGCTGTCTGTGGCTGTTGTTGCTTGCAACTCCTTTGCCTTCCGGAAACGGATGTGTAAACGGTCAGTGTGACCTGTCTTTGGTTGTCATAGCGCCGCCTAGCGCCATGGAGGAAAACAACTGGGAACAACCGACATGTCTGCAGTGCAACTCAGCCTGAGAAACCTTCTGGCAAAGAAAGAAAGAAAGAAAGAAAGAAAGAAAGAAAGAAAGAAAGAAAGAAAATTGGATTGAAAAAAATAAAGATTCACTGCTTGGCATCTGTACTCAAAATGCAGGAATGGACACTTCTGTGAATTCAACCACAGACAGTGATAACAGCTGAGTAATTAAGTAAAGTAAAATTAGTAAAGTAAATTAGTAAATACAACAAACAAACATTGGTCTGACAACTTAAAACAGGGCCAGTTCAGAAGATGAGCCACAACATAACATTGCCTTACACTGAATAACCAATATGAGTCTATATTCTATAATACACATTTACAAACAAATTTATTATAAAAATAAGCATTTGACAAAATAACACATGTTTTGCCCCTTGGAAGTTTCTCTGCATGTTTTGTTTGTAGTAGTCCAATAGTAAGTGTTGGGTGCAGCTTAATTCATGTAGACTAATTAATGAAACATAGCCTACATTTTCTAGACATTATGTTCTGACCCAAGAAAGTGGAATACCATAGCTTAATTAAGACTGTAGGCCTTTTTGTAATAATGCATGTAGGCTATTTGATTTATTGAATGGCCTTCAACAAATCAGAAATCCCCTGCTGGCTAATGGTTTCATTAATGTTTAGCCTACTTGAAATATTGGATGTATTTTCAACAGGTCCATGGCATGATAATGACCTTGCTTTCGGAAATTGGGGCAATTCTCTTGCATCAAACTAGAAACCAACCCTCCAATGTACTTTCTTTGATGTAGTTCCCTTATTTTTGCTGGTTAACAAACAAGAGGAAAAAAACCTAGGCATAGTGTTTTCAAGCAAAATTCATACATGCAGAACAAAAGATGTATTAACTGCAGAATTGAAAGAAATATTAACACAATGTTCAGCTCTCAGTAAACAACTTTATGAATGGCCTAAAGAAGATCCTTTTGATGGAAATATTGCCCATTGTGAGTCGAACAGTGTGCTAACCTTCTTATTTTCTATCAAGCAAGTCTGGGAAACAATTTGCACTTCTGTGTCTCTCTTCTGCATCTTATCGCAGGGCAGTTTTTCTTAACAAAGAATCTCCTTGACAGAGACTGATCTAATCTGCACTACTACAGAGAACATTGCTCATGGTTCAGAGTTCAGCTTGCGTAAAAGCTCGCTTGTGATTATTTGTTGCAGATCGACAGCCTTTAGGTTCAAATACCCCAACCTGCTGAGATTACTCAGCCAGGTTGGGAAAAGTTACAGTACTATAAACAACCTTGCAAGTTTTTTGTGTGTGACCATTATCAGCAAATAATACGAGACATGTTCAATACATGATGTGCTGTAAGCAGTGTGATGAATGACAAAAAATGTAGCCAAGCATTGCTGTGGTAACAAATGGCTCATTAATTTCCCCCCAAAAAAAGACCTTTACTTTAGTATAAATACTCAAAGAAAAACATGGCAAATATTTATATTGACTTATTTGATAATTTATTATTAAATAAAACAAAAGTTAAAACATGTTTCTCCTGGTGTAAACTAAATAGAGGCCTGATCAGATCTGTTTCCATTTCCTGCTGAAAACATCATTCATGTTGTTTATTTTACACACTGGTTAACGTCTAAAAAACATCGATGACAATAACATCAGAGAAGAAAAAGTAAAAAGTGCATTGTATAATTTGTAGGCCTATACTGTTTCATAGGTTGCCTATTTAGTGACTTGTAGGAAGAGGTAGCTAAAATAAAGGAGACACGTGTACTGTAATCTGGACTTGTTTATGTAGAAAGACTAATATTAGATGGCTGTTTTTTTCATGGATACATATTGATTACCTACAGTAGTAACTAATTGATTAAAAACAACATAACAAATGTATTGCAAACAATATACACTCACACGTGCTGCAACAATGCAAAAACAAAAGTACACACAAGGGCTAATGACAACCAGCCAAACATTATAAAAGCTGCTTATTATCATGGAAAATAGATTACTACATAAAAAAGGCATGATTTGAGATTTGTTGATGATAATGTTTGTCAAAGCTAAGTAGTGCCACCCATATGAGAAAACAGACATATCTGATGTTGCAACTGACACCTTGGGGACATAGGAAACAAAGAAACCTGATTTGCAACTGCAGACATTTTTTTTCTTTTCACAGTGAGGCAACCATGAGCAGAAAAGGGGCGAGGCACGTAAAATCTGATTTTATAACAAGTTTCAGATAACACACTGTTCCCTCCATGTTAACTCAGACGCCCCAAGTCCTATGAGTTTAAAGTCCACAATAGAGCGTGAAACAGCACGGTAGGCGTACTAACACCGCCCCTGCTTGTCTGGACCAATGGCGTGTCCGGGGCCGACGCACGCCCCGCCACATCACGGGTACACCTCCGCCATAAATACAGGACTGTGCCAACTTTTCGGCCTTCTCATTCAGTCTAAACACTGCTTGGAGGCTTCTGCCATTTCTGTTGCCGTCGCTGTTTGACACAATTCCAAAGTAAGTCGTGTTCATTAAGTGTTGAGTTTGTTTTGTTTTGTTTTTTAAAAAATACGTTTGAAGATGCTGAAGTCCATTTTTTTTTTAAATGCAAAGTGATCTCAACCATGTTGCCTTGCTTGTGCAACATTTGTCTTCGGATTTCATCATGTATCTCAGTGTGCAGCGATTGAGGCATCCTAGCCTGAAGATGCATTCTTGTAGACTATTTCAGCTGGAGTTATTTTAAAGTCTTAACTTTCTAGTGCCCAAGTTAAGCTGATAAACTTTTTTTATTTTTTTTTTTCCCACCGTTGCATCTTCAAAAAAAAATCGACCTGTGTGTCCTGCAATAGTTTAAATGCTGGTGGGCGTCTTTAAGTTTGTACAAATATTTGATAGGGAACACGCATCCGTGTTTCCGTGTTTACATTAGCCTGCCGTTTATGCTCCCATTAATTGGGTACAGTTAATGCCTGTACTTGTGGGCCTCCATATGAATCTCAGTGTTTTGGTTTGAACTGCAGAAATCATGGGAGAAAATCCTATATGCAGCAACACATTATTGGTGGACTCTGAACTTGTACAGAACTTATCTGTTTGAGGGCCAAAGTACTGTCATTCATGGCAAATATTAGCAAAGGTGTTGCAAGAGAAGTAGGAAGTCCGGGTACAAAGGTTCATTGTGTTTGGGGGGGGGGGGGGGGGGAAGTAGAGCATCTTCCTTATCAAGTCTTGTCATGTTTCTGATCACCTGTGGAATGTTTTGTTTGGTTTCCCCTCAGGATGACTCATCAGTTCCCATCGCTGTCTCCTGAGCAAAAGAAGGAGCTCTCTGACATTGCTCAGAGGATTGTGGCTCCAGGAAAGGGAATCCTGGCTGCAGATGAGTCAACAGGTGAGCCTTAAGATCTCAAATATATTATTCTGTGACGAGCGTTGCAGAGTTTGACACGAGCCTGTTTTGCACACCCATTTCTTTCATCAAGGAACCATGGGAAAGCGTCTCCAGAAAATCAATGTGGAGAACACAGAGGAGAACCGTCGCTCCTTCCGTGACCTCTTGTTCTCTTCTGATCCCTCCATTGCGAACAGTGTGGGTGGAGTCATCTTCTTCCACGAGACACTTTACCAGAAATCAGACAGTGGCAAGCTCTTCCCCCAGGTCATCAAGGATAAGGGTATTGTCGTCGGCATCAAGGTGAGGAGTGTGCAAGCGTCTTTAGGTCAGGTGTTTACCCCTGTTCAGTTAATGACCATGTTTGCTTTCCTTGCATCAGGTGGACAAAGGCACCGCTGCTCTTAATGGAACAGATGGAGAGACGACCACGCAAGGTGAATCAATTCTAAATCTTTAGAATCAATTCAAGTGCAAGTCTTTTTTCAATCCAAATCTACACACTTTATTTTCAGTGACGTGATTCCAAACAAGTGTGGGTACTAACATTCTGTTGTCTGTTCTAACAGGTCTTGATGGCCTCTCAGAGCGCTGTGCTCAGTACAAGAAGGACGGTTGTGACTTTGCCAAGTGGAGAAGCGTGCTGAAGATCTCAGACGGCTGCCCCTCTGCTCTCAGCATTGCAGAAAATGCCAATGTCCTCGCCAGATATGCCAGTATCTGCCAACAGGTATGCTGCCCCCCTCAGTTGACTACAGTGGGGTCCAAATTACTGCCTGGGAGTTATTAATCTTACACTTAAATTGATGTGCTCTAACAGAATGGCCTGGTGCCCATTGTGGAGCCAGAGATCCTCCCAGACGGCGACCATGACCTGCTGCGCTGCCAGTATGTCACAGAAAAGGTTTGTGTAACCTCCGTGATTTGTACAGATCAGTTTATATTCTAAAAAATGTGTTCTAATAAACCTGCCTCCTCGTGTTCAGGTTCTGGCTGCTGTGTACAAGGCTCTGTCTGATCACCATGTGTACCTGGAGGGCACTCTGCTCAAGCCTAACATGGTCACCGCTGGACACTCCTGCACTAAGAAGTACGCCCCTCAGGAGGTTGCCATGGCAACAGTGACCGCTCTGAGACGCACAGTCCCCGCTGCTGTGCCTGGTAAGGGACTAAAGGCCTCACCTCTTTTTAACGAACCACTTTAGGTAAAGGGAGGAAAACTTAAGTAATTTATGAGTGAATGCATACTCCTGTGTCTCCAGGAATCTGCTTCCTGTCTGGAGGTCAGAGCGAGGAGGAGGCATCTCTCAACTTGAACGCCATCAACCAGGTGTCCCTTCATCGCCCATGGAAGCTGACCTTCTCTTATGGCCGTGCACTTCAGGCCTCCACTCTCGCAGCCTGGCAGGGAAAAGCTGCCAACAAAGCAGCTGCACAAGAAACTTTCTGCAACAGGGCCAAGGTAACCTTAGAGGGCATGAACAGCTATTAAGACTAAATGCCTCTTGTGTATTTCCATTATTTTTTTTACTGACTGTAAATGATTTATTCTAAAAGCCTTTGGTCTTGTACTAATGTGGTTTATCTAACCTGGCTGATCATTAACACTCAGCTTTAACTTTGCTCTCACTCTCCCCTCTGTTCTTTGCAGATCAATGGCCTGGCCTCCAAAGGAGAGTACAAGCCCACAGACTCAGCTGGCCAGGCCTCCATGCAGTCCCTGTACACTGCTAGCTATGTCTATTAAATAATAGGAACCTTAAAAAATGCACACGGACCAAATGTGACTCAAAGAAATGCCGCTGCTGGAATACCCTCTTCCCTAGACTGCCAACACCACAGGAAGACTTGAATTGAAATGTTGAACTGCTGTTTGTCTACTCGGTCAAATGACTGGAAATAAATTAAGTGACCAAAGTATTTAGTGTTCTTGCAGTTTTTCTGTTGTCTAACATCAGTGTCTGTTGTAAACTGTAGGGTGGGTGCTACAAGTGGTTTTAGGGAGCACTACATTTCTTGCTGTACTGAATAATAAAAATGTAAGTAATGCATCAATTAATAAAATCAATGCAGCTGTGGCTATGGGCATATTGTAGCCTTTTCCTACACAAAGCTCTATGGACACATTAACATTTGATCAAATCAGTGTTTATTAATAAGGACAATAGACATACTTAGAGTACCACATAAAGCTAAAAGCAAATTCTTGACTGCACGTCCTGTGACAGTTTGTGCAAGGAGACTAGACGTGCAGATTTATCAAACAAAATGTATGTCAATATAGGCTTCCAACCAGGCTCAAATAACATTCATGTAGGTGAATACACTGAACTATAAACACAAACATGAGGCTTTGGATGTAACCTGTCAAAAATATTTAAACCCCAATTCTATTCAAACATTTATTTTAAATGGTGGGGGTTCTAAACAAATCCAAGATATGATATAAACTTTATTCTGCTATATGTATGTACACATGTATTTGGCACATCTGATAACAGTAATGCAGTTAATATGGATTCTTATAAGGCATTTTGATGACAAAAGGGATCAGGGTAAAAGTAAGTAGTCACGATACAAAAACATTGACAGTTAAAAAGTTTTTGATTAAAATAGCATTTTAATTAAAGGAGACGGGCCTCTGTTCACTTTAACGAACACCACTGTTCATTGCTTTCAAAATCAACATAAGCATTAAAAATCTGACCATTTCCAAAGATAGATATGAGTACCAATAAACAGTATCTGGTCACCTTGAGGCAAACACACAGAAGCTGCCTTTCTAGAAATATCAGTTGTTACTATGACCCTCTAATCAGTGCAAGTAAAATAAAAGCAGTTCAGTATTGCACATTTGAATGCGGTTACACAAACTTTAAAGTAAAGAAAAGACAAAAAAATGCATGTCTGCTGACGTACGTGTATAAGGCGGGTAGTGTAACATCAGAATGTTATATATAGGGGCCTGCACAGGTGGCTTGCCAGGTGTGGCCCTGTGAAATCTGATTGGCCACCCAAGGTGCCATCCCAAAATCCTAAAATATGACTGGCTCAGTGTGCTGTTTCGACAGTTGCTTTGGGTAATTTCAGTGTAGCAATTTTTTTTGCTTATTCTTTGAATTGTGAATTATAAGACAGAACCAAACATGAATGATTTCAATGATGCCTTCTGTTGTGTGATTTTTCAAAACTACATATAATGTTAATGTTATAGGCTAAGTAAATATAATGACTGGATTACAAAAGTTCACACTTACAGGACATCTGTTTTAGATTTAACATAAGAAAGACACAAATAATTGTTTTCAGTTTGGTGTTGTTTCACTCTGTGGTGCTGCCGGGATGTGCTGGACAATAAACTGTTAAAGATAGGGACAACAACAAGAAATCAATGCAGTGTTAACTGGCACACACATCGTATACGGTTTAAGATGTTTATGATGTTGCTGTACACAGGACACAAGACCAGATTTCGGTTCAGTAATTTTGTGGCACTCTTTTTTTTTGGTCAAACGCAATGATTTTAAGTCTGATTTAGGCTTTTAAATTAATGTTCTGGTTAATAATTGATCATACTTAACATTATTTTTTTTGACCAGGTAATAAAAAATACACAACTGATGATAAACAGAAAACCACAAGTACCATAAATATCTATAGTCATGTTATGCACTTGGTGTTTTTTTTTTCACTGATTATTTTCAGTAGTTGAATCCAGTTTTAGATTAGGTTATTTCTTACCTGAGTGTGTGTGGATTTCAGAGATAAACGTGTGATGACACACAGGAAGATGAGAAGCACTGACACACACAGGGAGGATGTAAACAATATGCATTCAATGCCCAAATTCTGCTTCTATAGCAAAAGAAAGTCAAATAAAAAGTTATTCATACTTTGTTTCAACATCTGCATCTTTACTTAAGTTTAAAATAAATGTTGTAACTCACCGCTCTGTAAATGTCCCAAATATCTTCCTGGTAATAGTGCCTGCGGTCTAACTCTGAAAGGCTGACTATCCTGTAGCCACAGGAGACCACAATTCCCAGAAGGGAAACCACATACATCGCCATACACACTGTCACCTGACAGAGAAATATTTTATTCAGTGAGTTATTTAGTAAGAAAGAGATGGACAGTGAATAATGGGTTAAACCAGAGCACCACATAGGCTACCTACCATCTTCTTGGATGGATGTATCTGAGTGTAGATGGACAGATTTCCACAGATAAGAAACTTACAAAACAACAAACAAGAAAAAAAACTACTATTAGTACTAGGGTGACTGCTATTGTTTTACATTGATGATGTTTCCTAGTGATTCATTGATAAAGGATTGTAGGACAGAATACGATTTGGCAATCGAAATGGCCTTGAATTGAAAGCTTTTTATTTCTGTGAGGTTTTCTGACTGTTTGCTTCTTTACCATAAGATAAGATTTATCATATGGTATATAAGTATTCATTTATGTATAACGAGCTTACGCTCAGCAGCCAGTTAGCTTAACCTAGCATAAAAACTAGGAAAGGGGTAGGCTACAAGTCAATCTCTGCAAGGAAACACAAATCTATCTAAGCACCTGTACAACTTTTGATTGGTTCATTTGAAACAACAACATTTAATATTTACACTTAAACTCAATTCATAAAGAGTTTATTAGCTAGAATTTTTCTTATCAAGTATGATTTCCCGACAATAAACTCCAAGAAGTAGCCTAAGGGTTTTTAGCCAAGATTTGGATACCTTGGCTGGCCAGCTCTTCCTCTGTTCTGAGGCAACATGCTATAAAGCAGAAGAATATGCTACAGACATGAGATATCAGTTTTGTCAAGGAGCTGAATGAATGTATTCCCCATTATATGAAACTTTTACTGTGAGTTTTAAGGGGTTTAAGCTTTTCTGATACGTTTCATCCTAATCCTATAGAAAGGTTATGTCTTATAAGTAGGTTATAGGAGCCTATCAAGTACGGTATTTAACCATATTCAGCATATCGAGCCGCAAGTCAGTCTTTTATTTATATACCAGAAGACCCTGCCAGAAGGGAATGTAAATCTTGCAAGAATTCATCCAAATTTCCTTGGCCAGAGGAAATCCCATGAGCATTTCTGCACAGCCACAGATCACAATGACAATCTGGGAAAGAGAAGAGGAAGGATGGATTAAAGTAACTACCTTACAGTAGCATGGTGTTGCTTTTGGGGCAGACTTGTTTTTCTATGCAGTTAATTACAACTTAAGAACTTGGATTTAATGCAATTTTACCCCAAGAGTTTTGGGCTCATGTTTAATGAAGCGATGCAGCGGCTTGCTGTCGGACATCAGCAACATGTTGTTGGCATCCTGTTTCACAGCCTTTCCTGATGCTCTCTCTCTAGTTGACTCAGTGGACTCCATTGTCAGCAGACTACAGTCTCTGTTGGTTGTGGGAGGGTAAAACAAGAATTAATCACATCAGAACCCCTCAACAGCAGATTGCACTTTGACGCTCCACTAGTCAGATATAAAGAGAATAATAACTGCAGTATGTATAATTGTAAAAGCAGTTTCAAAGAATGTAGAGATGAAAACATAGTGACGCACCTTGTTTTGTTTTTCAGGCAGAGAAGTCGAGTGCAGGGAAGGAGAGAGTGTGGGTGGACAGAGGAAGTGGGGAAATTTGAGTTTAGCTTTTTTCTTTTTTTAAAGAGGGAGGAGCTGAAGTCTTTTTTTGCAGGCTGTTCCTCAGAACAAGACTCAATCAGTGACCAAGACTTGTAAAAATCTCAGTAAAAGGACGACACATCCTCATCATCACAAATCAAACAAGAGTTTTCACTGGTTAACTAAATGATTATTTTCTATATGTATAATGTTATTTCTGAAAATTTGGTTTACAATGTTACAAAGTCATTTAGAATATGCTTCACAGTAAAAATGAGATTCCAGACCAAACTATTTGTCCTTGAAACGGGAATTTCTCTAAACTTATGTCAGAATGAATCATATGAAAAGACACAATGGCAATAAATCCAGTACCTTCTTTATGAATGTAATGTTATTTGTTGATTATTTAGAGTATATAGTTCTCTCAAAGTAAAGTCCTATAAACAACATGAGGGGAATATTTGTTAATTTATGCTTTATTTTTTGAATGTACAGTCAACAGGGCATAAAAATCTCAAACTGCATTACACCTATTAAACCCTTCACAAGAACCTCTCTCACCACAATGACAGTCATATGAATCATCAGTATCTAAATGTGCAGGTTGTTCCAGAGGAGCCGTTTAAGACAAGAGGTCAGGTTTTAAAAATATATATACATATATATTTCATCTTTATTGGCATATATGCTAAAATGTCATAGACAACACACTGATTGTTAATTTGATCAAACCAGCAGAATATATTTAAAAGTTATAAAAACTGACACAAGTACAACAATTGTCCTTGTAGAGAAGGTGAAAAAGTAAAAAAGGAAGTTTCAGATACTCAGGGTTTGTCCTCAAGATGTTTTGTAACAAGTGTGTAATTGGGATGTCTTCCTGTTGGTACAAGAGAAGTAGTCTACATGCAATGTTTTCCCTTTTTTTCTTGTTTAAACATTTGAGGAAGTATAAATGATACCATCGACTAATTGAACAGTACAAAAGGTCTTCACCAAGCATCATGTTGAGTAGGACAGCAGGTGGTTCTCTAGGAGATATGATGCTCTTTGTCTAATATCGCCTTCTCTGTTGTACTGAAGAGCCTCTAAAAGTGAAAGACCGCTTTGCCTCACAAACTCCTCTGCCACCTGAGGAGAAGGAATAAATATGGTAAAGAAAATCACAACTGCTCTAGAATGGTTTGGTTATCTCCTCTGAGCAGCGTCATTATTATTATTTCAAAGGTTTGACTTTAACTTACCTGTGGACTGCTAACTATCAGCATAAACAGGACATCCATACTCAGGATCACTATCTCTTTGTCAGCCATTTTTAGTGTGGCACAGAGTCCTGACAGCAATCCAAGGTGGGTCAGTTGGACACAGTACTCCTTTTTCTTGTGAGCAATGTTTGCTAGGACCCTCAGGATCTGAGTTTAGCAACACAGAATTGAGCAGTGAGCTGGGTAAAGCTACAATGAATGTGTAGCAGACTATTGAAGCACTCATTTCAAAGTTTATCTCTGGATTTCCCCTACCATGACGTTGATGCCCTGAGAGAACGGGAGGAGCTGGATCAGTCCAGGGACCAAGTTTAACGTCAGCAAGGCAGAGCAGAAAGCGCTGGAGTGAGCTGTAGCAAGAGAGTGAAAATATGATGGAACAAAATAGTTCATCTGACACCTCGGCAAATCAAACAATCACCACGACAGCTCTTTCTCTTAACTGAAGTGTCATAAAGACTAAAAAGGAACTAAATATGGTACCAGATATATACTTCAAAGACATTTCAAGGAGGCAAATACTTCTCCTCAATAAACTGCAGTCCTTTGTTGTGTAAAATCATCTTTAGCTACTACTGACAGATGTGAAACATTAGTCTTCTGGTATGAACTGTTGCTCAGTCAAATAAAGCTGATCCATACTGGTGCTGCAGGCTGTGACTGAGTTTCACGCGTGCTAATAACAGACAGTTCAAACCTGTAAGGTTATTAAGGACCCAGGCACTCTCTCTGGCCAACGCTGTTTGAGTCTGCATGTAGGCCTGAAGAAGTGCACACAGAGTCACCACAATACCAACGTCAGCCACTTGAGAGTTTACTTCTTCCACTGGGCAGGAGGAGAGGAGGTTTCCCATACACCTCAGCAGAGGACAGATGAGCTGTAGAGGAACGACACGCTCAGTCAACAAGCATACTGATCACATTCATACTTAAAGTGTACACTTAGCTCAAGACACACTTGTTTACACTCTGCTATATGTCCTGATTTGTTTTTATTGCGTTAATTTTTGTTGTTGATTTTAGTATGTTGTATGTCTGCCTATTGGGCTTAGAGCCTGTAATGGACTTTATATCATTATATTAGCAATACCAGAATCAGAGTCATTTTTTATTTATTCTGCTATAAAACCTGTGTAATGCAAAGAAAATATACACAAAGAAAGTTTTGACACTTTAAAAAATGCATTATTGATTTTATACCACGTGGCTGGTCAGTATGATGCTTTTTGATAGCTGAGCTGATTCCAAAGTCTCTGGTGTTGTGGCCTTAAATGCACTACTAAAAAATGCCATCTATCTGCCTTACTATTTAATGATGGTAGAAAATATACCAACGCCAAAAAATCTCTTCATGATCACTGTGAAACATTACCCAATCTAAGCATGTTTCATGTTCTCTTTACACGATCAAACAATAAAACTAAGAGACCCAGCAAATGCTTAACTTTTTGAATTTGTCAACAATTGAGAAAGTACTTGTAGATTAGATTTATTTCCCTACCAGCTCCATTCCTTCGTCTTTGTTTCCTTCGGCCACAGCGCCACCTAGTGACATTAAAACGGAACTGCATCGGAACAAGGCCCCATGAGCCAGAAGCACTCTGTTATCCTTCATGCTGCAGAGTGAGTTAAAGACAGAAGAGAGACAGGTCGTACTTATAATTATTATGAGTTTGAGGATATCGTCTTGGAGAGAGTTCACCAAAAAATCCAGACTGAGCAAATATAACACTTTGATGACACCGGCCGAAGATGGCCTTCAACTCTCACCTGCATGTGAGGTAGTGCAGACACCATGCACACTCAATGGCAGGTGCCAGGCCAAAGTTCTGGTCAGGAGTCAGGACTGAAATCAAGTGTGAAGGTAAGCTGGAGGCCAGGACCATCCTGCAGACAAAGAGAACACTGGTTGAGCTAAGCAAAACCCATTAAAGAAAAGATTTTAATATCCTCTGAACAAACAGCAGAGTGGTGAAAAACTGGTGTGTCATTACGGGATTATTTTCCCTGCTCCGTCTTTGGCCTGGAGAAGCTGAGAGAGGGTGAAGCCTGCAGCTTCCACCACGGCAAGGTTATGTCTCTGATTCTGGAAACACACAGAAACAACAAGTGAGATGCTTTTACATCATTAAAGTAGACTGGCATCTGTTCAGGGCTATGTGCCGAGACAGAGCTTGATCGTTTATTTGTGGAAAAAAAAGACTGAGAATAATTTGACGATAAGCATTGAAGACGTTGAAATGACTGTTCTACTAAACTGAATGTGTTGTTTTGGGGTTATAGACTTTAAGATTACCTCTATGCAGTTGGCCAGAGCTGGTATGATTCCCTGAGCGAGGAGTTTATCTTGTACAACATCACTTTCAGGGCACAAGTTACCAAGTGTGTAGAGACACAGCTCCTGTGTACACAAGAAAATACAATAAAACAATTTTTCATTAAAAATCAATCTATCATTAAAAGGTGATATTATAACACAGTTTGTGGTACACACAAGTACTCACGGTGAACTTGGTGCTTTGGTTAGACAGGTAGGTGAGCAGGTAGGGAGTGGCAGGCAGACAAGCTGGTGCTATGTTTGTGTGTGGAGAGTGAGACAGCTCATGAAGACAACGAACAGCCTGCAGACGGCATGTTGCATTAGAGCCAGTGAGGAGACCAACCAGAAGATGCATGCTGTTCTCCTGTCTTTAGGAAGATAGAGATATGATAGGTAGATTTACAGGTAGAAACAATATTAAAACTTAAATAATTCAGCGAAAGAAGTTTCCACCTTACTTGATAAAGGCGAGCTGTGCTGAGGGGTCACGGAGAGCTTTACTCAAAGCGTTCAGGTGGACCTCCCTCTCTGGCCCATTGTGTTGGAGTTTGTGAAACAAAGTGAGCACATGCTACGGAAACAAAGAGCACACTCAGGTTGAACGTATATATATATATATATATATATATATATATATATATATATATATATATATATATATATATATATATAGATAGAAACATTAAGATGTCTGTCTCACCTGTGCTGCGGAGTCGGTGTCCATGGTGATCTCTGATTGGTCCTCATCTTCATTCAGGAGGAGTCTTTTGCTCACAAGCTGTTTGTCTCTGCGGGCCTGTCTCAGTTCTAAAGCAAGTTAAATAGATTAATAAGTTCTGTCTTCTTGTCTTAAAGGCTGTGGTTTCCACTTTGAAAAGTCAAATGATGGTTTGCTGGAAGTTACAACACATAGACCAACAACAAAAGTATAAATGACAAGTGTTAGCGTAGTAGGCTTAGTTAAGACAGCTTAATCTTGTATAGTTTCTCAAAAGGAGCTTGGATGCATTACTGTGTTGCCAAACGTAGTTATGAAGCTTTCAAATTATATTCATGAAAACTTATTTAAGCTTACAAGAACACAACGAAGGTTGTCAGTTTATCATGAAAATTACCAAACCACTGCTGACATTACATACTTCTCAGTAAGTGGGTAGGAGTCATTAAAACAATGTATAAGTTCACGTCAGAAATGCACCACATTAACATGTTAACCTTTCTCTTGCAGTCGTCTCTTTAAGCGGAGCTCCTCCAAGCTGTCAGCTTGTCGACCAGCTTTGTGACGAACCTTGTTCAGCCTCCACATCTGGATATGTGTGGGTTAATAACAGATGCTCAGTGCAAAGTGGAAGCTGTAACCATAGTGTAACACCATAGATACAGCTCTGTGTAAGATTGTTGCCACAGAACGAAACAAAAGCTGTTTCTTCTACATCTGATTTGATTGGCGGTTAGAAAAGTAGCTTAAGAGAACATTACCGCCCCCTATCGGACCAAATGAGTACAGAAAATAGAACATTTAAAAGTAGGTTAGGGTTACACTTAAATTTAAATAAAGTGTCTCTTTTCTTGATGTGTCCAAAAGCAGATTGTCAAATAAAACCGCAGTTTAACATCCTTTATACCAACTAGCCTACTTCATTGGTGTTTAGAAGCACTTTGCATCCAAAATGTTGCATTTGCCTTCAACTAATGTAGACTGAATAAAGGACGATCTTCTCCGAAGATTTAAAACGGAAAAAAGAAAAAATGATCTGGGAGAGTCTTAAGAAAAGATAGGGTATTGTTGATCTGACTGAAGGGCGCACTTGTCGTAGCTGTTTGTAAGAAGACTAAAAGTCCCTATGAAGTAGTGAATACTTCTTCCTGGTTTAAATCCAGGGTTACAGTGTTAAGTGTTCATTTATTTGCACTAATGTTCCAAATATATTAAAAATGTCCCACTAATTTAAAAGCTGTCAAAGACAATCCGACCAAATTAATCCCGGTCTTCTATCGTTACTGGTTCTATCTTATTTTAGTTCAAAATATGTCATGGCTTCAGGAGTCTTCTTCAGGAACAATTTGGTTATGTCACTAAGACTACTTCCATATTTATAGTCGATGGCATCTTCCATAGCTGCTGACGTAATTTCACTGGCGGCCCAATTTTAAAGCCAGATTCTGCCAGAAGGGATGGCTGGTGGAGCCACTAACTTTACCTTTACCGCCTGCTCACCGAAAAAATATAGAAAAGCAAAGATCCTTTAGGTTGGTAGTGTACAGCACACATTCACAGTTGTCAGGTCAACTTCTGTTGCTTTTTGTCACATTTCCTCCTATCATTTCTGTTTTCTGTTGTGCTTATCCAATGCACACAGCACATTTGATAAGAGCTCTCCATCACAACATTAAAACCTTTATTTTTCACATAAGAAAACAAATTAAACTAAATTTGTTGTTATGGCAAAAACTTTGAAATAAAACCGCTTAACTAATAAATAATGACAGAAACCACAGCTAGTTAAATTCCAAATGTACAGGCCTCACCTATGGGAGGTGGCGTATTGTCGTATAGGGTTATTTAAGAGGAAGAAATGGCAAAGAAATCATCTGTTTCCGACACTTCATGCTCAAAACATCAGACCAGAAAGACTTCAGCCAAGTGTGAAAACTACTGTGGAGTTTAATTTGTATTAAAAGCATTATCTACGACCCAAATATGAAAACCTTATCAGACATTTAAAACTTTTATAAAAAACATGCTTTTCACAAACAAACATACAGTATATCAAACCAACACCAAAGTAGGTTGTCAAAAGAGTTTCCCATATTTTTCTGGATAAATATAAAATAGGTCGAACAGATGCTGTGATGTATTCTTTGTGAAGTTTCACAAAGTAAGATTAAAAGACTATCATAGGACAAATTCCTGAGATGGTATGAGAAAAAAATCTGTTTAAACAATGACTGAATGTAACTTTGAGACCTGTAAGAGGGAGGATCCCGTTCACTTAAAAAAATCCCTTAAACAAATCAGTTGTCATATGGGAAGATCATTAAAGGGACATTATCACAAAAATCAAAGCAGTGGCATGGTTGGTAACACAGTATATAAAAAACTAAAGTAGAAACAGATTTAAAAAACGTACAAAAATAATTATAAAAGATTTCATTTACAGTATTAAGCAATCTTTCTAACATTGTCACAAATATGATTTGAGAAATTGGATGGATAGGACACGCTCTTCATCCCATTGTTCTGCAGCAATAATAAATCAAGCATCTTCTTGAATCTTTGAGGATTTCTTTTTCTGCCAAGAATGAAAGAAAATATATGCTCAATTACAAAATAATCCCGCAGCAATCCAACATGTTATTTGAACAACAACAACTTTGATCTGAACTATTTAAAAATGGTGAAGGATACTGTTTTGTGTTACCTTCTTTTTGCCGTCACCTTTAGGCGTTTGGAGGGTTTCTGTTGCTGTAGAGTCTAGGGCTTTTTCAGGGTCCTCGGCTGATTTTAAATTGCCTTTCTCTGAAAGTGACAAACAATAGAGTCAATTTAAACACAAAAACAGCTAAATCCGAGTTTTACACAATTTTCCCAGTTATTTACTTACTTTTCTTCTTCTCTGTTGGAGGACCTGGTGTCTCAGGGTTCGGTGATGTTAGCAGATCTGTGTCAAGTGAACTATTTTCCAATATAGATTCCTTTTTCCTTGTTTTCTTGACTTCAGTAATCTGATCTGCTGTTTCTTCAGTGACACTCATCTCTGATATCTTCTCCTCAACCTCGTGCTCTGAAGTCATTTCGTATTGATTGTCTTTTTTCTTCTTCTTCTTCTTGACTTTGTTTTTCTTCAATACCACCTCTACATTTTCCTCACTACAAGCATTCTCCTTCCTCTTCTTTGCCGTCATGTCTTCATCTATCTGCTCTGAAGTATTTTGCATGTTTTCAGCTACTTGCTGTAACTCTTCAGCATCATCAAGTGTCATTCCTTGAACTATCTGCTCTGAATTTCCCTCAAGATCAAGTGTCTTTTTCTTCTTCTTTGTTTTCTTTTCTTCACTTATTTGCGGTGTTCCTTCATTGACATTTTCATTTGTCAGCATAGAATTGTCATCACTATAAAGTGTCCTTTTCCTCTTCTTTGTTTCTTTTTCTTCACTTATTTGCTGTGAATCTTTGACATTTTCATTTGTCTGCTCAGAATTATCCTCAGTATTAAGTGGCCGTTTCTTCTTTTTCTTGGTTTTCTTTACTTCACCAATTTGCTGTGAATCTTCTTGGACATTTTCATTAGTCTGCTCAGAATTTTTATCACTAGCAGTTTTCTGTTTTTTCTTACTCTTGTCTTTCTTTTCTAGCACTATCTGCTCCAAAATTGAGTCATTATCCACATTTCCAATTATGTTCTCTGTTTTTTCATCTGTCTTTTTCATATCCACATCTCCCTTTGTTCCTTTTGCCTTCTTCTTTTCATCTGCAGGTTTATCACCAGACTTGTCCTCTTTCACTTTATTCTTCTTTTTCTCTTTACTATCCAGTGCAGTCTTGGCATCCTTTTCCGCATCATCTTCAGTCACTTCTTTCTTCTTTTTCTTCTTCTTGGGCTCAGGCGTTGTTTCCTCTGATTTTTTCACACTGGGACTCACACCTTTTCTTTTCTCTTTCCCTGGAGTCTGTTTAGATGTGGAGACAGGTGATAACATTGGATCCTCTACAGGGGTGATGTTTTGCTCTTCGCTCAGAACGGTAGAGGAGGTCGCAGGTACAGTCTTTTCTGGTCTGCTCCTCTTCGGTTTACTGTTTTTTGTTGGTGTCACAACTTTCACCCCCACCTTTTCACTGTTTTCAGCTGTCTCAGTATTCGGTTGAATCATAATGGTGTTTTTTTTGGGGGCAGGCTTAGCCCGGGGCTTTCTCACCCTGGTTTTCTTGGGTGGTGGAGAGGAGGAGTCCAGAGAATTGATGGTGTCCATCTTGGCTTCATCAGCTTCTGTAGTTCAAGGAAAAGGGATGAATACTTAAAAAAAAACATGGCATGATGGCACAAAATGGTCTAACCATCAACCACAGAGGGTTCGTACACAGCTCTGTTTGTATGAAATCACAATTTTCCAGGTTGAGTTTTTCATGTAGCTTTCGTGCCTGGTGTTTCGAGTCTTTTTTCCCCCCTTAAACTTGAACTCATACCACTCTTTACTGTATTCCAGCATTTTAAAACCAACTCAACCTTCTCCAACCTTGATTCTTTGGAGCAGAAAAATATTTAAAAAATGTATTTTTTTATTCTGATGATAAAGTAGACAAAGATAAATACATGCCTACCTGTCATTTGCAGGAGCAGTTTCTTCCATTTCTCAACATCCAGACTGCTGTCAGAGTCTGACTCGTCGCCTCCAGCAGCCACAGCCTTGCTTTTTGCTTGGGGCTTTAATTTCTTCACCTTTGTTGTGCCTGCTGATTTTCTTTCATCTTTTTTCTTTTTCGCTGGCACATGCTAAGAAAATGAAATTGGAACACACAAGAGGAGACAAAAAGTACTCTTAGTGACAAGGTTCAGTCTTTCAACCAGCAGCTACCCTGCTGCCAAAAAACAGAAAACCGAATAATAACTCACCTTCTTCTTTTGTGTCTCAACTTTCTTTGCAGGTTTATCCTTTTTTCTTTTGAGCGTGGCTGCATGTAGAAATTGGGATATAGGTTAAAAATGCATTCATGTATAAAACATTTTTATTGACTACAAAAAATCTCAGTCTATCGTACCAAGAGATGGTGCTGCTCCATCTGTCCTGGATGCAGCTGTTGGAGTGTTAACAGTACTGCTGCTCTTCTTCTTAGAAGCATCTACAAACATGTACATGTCTTTTTGAATCTTTTACTTCGAAGAAAAAAAATCACCAGAAAGACATCTGCAGCAACTTACCACATATGCATTTAACTATCCAACTTGATTAAACTGCCTAAACTTGAATACAAGTTTGAGGACATAATGATCCTTAGTTTGCATATTGTCTATACATATTTAACACAAAGGCAGGTTTACCTTTAGCTGGAGTCCTTTTTTCTTCTTTAGATCTGGAGTCAGGTTTCTTTTTCTTTTTTGAGTCCCTGACAGGAACAGAAACAACACTCTGTAAACACACACGCCATCATTTATAAAAAAAAATAATCAAGGTGTTCAAACCTTTCAAAAGATTGCAAATTCATCTCACTTTAACCATGAATTGTAGATGTCCGATAGGGAGGTAGATATGTTTGTCTCCTCCTGTAAAAAAACAAAAAATAAACACTAAGAAACATAATTTGATGCTGTCGTTCAAGGTAAGTTAATGACATATGCATTACAATATATCACAATGTAAAATACAAATACTATGCAAACTTGATCTTGACAATGAGACCATATATCAAATTAACAATACAATAAAATAAAGCAAAGGAAAACTAGACAATTCCAGCAGAAATTGTGAGGGTGGTTGTCTGTGTTTCTGAGTTCTACTGCAGTAAGACTGTTTAACTGTAGTCAGCTAACAGCTATGACAGAACTCTGTCCCACTGCTATGGTCCCACTCAAATGATAATGGGCAACTTTTTGTCGTTTCAACTCGATTTGTGTCCACACCGTGTGACCGAAGTTTCCACAAAGTAATAGCACCCATGTCATGACCGAGCCGCTCGCTTGTGTGCGTGGCGCTGTGGGAGGAGTAGCGCGCCAAAATGTGAGGATATAATAATAATAAGAAGAAGAAGAATATTTACAATAGTAGTAGTGTGGTTTGCCTTTCAGGCAACCACCCTAATCATATCGCTGACGTCTTAGTCAAACATGTAATTAAAACTAGGCCTACCAGTGTTCACCCAGTTTTTGAATCGCTGCCGAATCTACAGTAACCTCTTGTTAAATCTAATGGAGCATAAATTAGTCTTAGGATATGTCATCAGCAACGTTTTGATTCAAAACTCTTCTGCATAATCTGCATCGATGTTTTGCCATTTAATTTAGGCCTGTGTGTAAACGTCTTTAAGCAATTTAAATTTAGCTATTTTTGCAATATAAATACACATGTTCCAACCCAGATTGAGATTAGATGACACTCCATTTAAAACAGTGTTATAGTAGGCTAGATACAGTATCACACTGCAGTACACAACACATTTCAGTTATGATTTCACAGAAACAGAAAGCGAAACATTGTTTCTGTCACAACACTTTAGCATTGTCATGCAACACTTCAAACATTGTGTAGCCCACGTGTGTTATGCACGCGTTTGTGTATTTGTATGTGTCTGAATGTCTACGTTGTGTGCCATTGTTGACCTGTGGCTTGTCCCTCTGGAGCTCATCTGCAGCTGAGTGGAAGCCTTGCTCTTTCAGGTGGCGGTAGATCAGCTGGATCAGCTGGCGCTGTGATGCGTTCACGGACATGCTCGTCTCACAAACAATCACGGTAAAGAAAACACAAAACGTACAGCTGAAAAAACTGGACACATTCTGCACACAATAAACACCACTTCACGTAAAGCAAGCATGGGAGCACGTTGAACTGTGAACTCAGGAAGTCGTCCCGCGTATCCGTGCAATGCACCATGGGAGTTGTAGTACAACCGAGAAACAGCTTCAGAATCAGCTTTGGCCAAATAAACTTAAAGGAATTTAACTTCAGTGAATTGTTCACTCTATGTACAAAGTACAACATTAAATATAAACTAAACCCCCCACAAAATAAACAAATACTAATATTTAGGTTACAAGATTAATAAGATAGTTATGATTTAAACAATGATTCTGTTTTGATTAAAGACAGACAGTTATGTTCTAATGCATTAAGGCATTTCCCCTTTTTATAATTTCCACAAAGTGTCAAGTAAGTTATAGCTATGTATCAGAGGTACTTGCTCCTTTCATCTCCCTTTTTTGAACTGAAACTCTATTTTAGCTTGGTTGAATGTCCTGTCTCAAAAATCACTTAAGATCTCAGAACAGATGGGCCTAACTTATTTCAGCTATACAAGGCCTGTGCGTGATTTGGATCAGTTTCAAAAGTATTCTGTGTGTGTGACCCAATCATGGTGTCTCAAGGTGGCTGCTGAGGCTTTTCTTTATAAAATAAATAGCTAATCAACTAAAGGCTCTGGGAAGCTAGCGCACGAGGAACCTAAGTCATTCAATATCCTCATATTTTGCAAATATTGTTTCTACTTATAGGTAACAACTTTTTTATTCATTGGTATTACAAATAAAGTCTAGAATACATGTGGATGCCTGTTGATATAAATAAATATTAAAATGTTTGTTTCTCTATGATAAATCAGTGTTAGATGGGTTTATATTATTGCCCAGGAAGTCACAGTAAATCACCTGCTGTCTGAGGTTGATCATTCAGATCAATGTTTGTTTGTATTGTTTTTCATGAAATTTGAAAATCCTCTATGGAAATGCATAGCCCTGTTACATCCAGCTGTGAGGAGTGTGTGCTTTCACTGAAAAGTGAGCATGAAATGAGAGCCAACCAGACAACTTGCGAAGTTTTGAGGAAAGTATGTCCCGTAAAACTTGAAAGAAAATGTTCAATCGTGTCCCGTCTCACTGCTGTTTCAGCTGTCAGTCTTGTGGCTGCAGGTTTCTTGACTTTTTTCTTCTCTTAATGTTGGACAAGCATCCTTCTACAGCCCACAAACAAATGTGGGAAACCCAAAATGTTTCCAAATTTAATGTAAAATTCAGATCCTCTTTAGATCAGGGGCATTTGGACATATGAGGTGTCTTGGCTATAGCGCTTAAGGAGCTGGTGGAGAGACCTTGGGCCAAACTGGAGGACATTCTTTGTATTAATCAGAGGGTCATCAAGAGCCAACAACTGAAAGAGTTCTATTCATGGTGTAAAAACGAGGGAAGAAATATCATTCCTTCCTGTATTCAGAACTTAACGTCAGGCCTCAGTGGGTCTCACTTGATTTCTCCACCTTTTAAACCCCTCTCTTTCTTGAAGACATGCCCACACACCACAGGTCTGGCAAAACTCGATGGTTACAATTTACGACTCAGCCGACTCAGCTCCAGTTTTCTTTGTTGATACAGACCACCAAGGTTTGACGATTTTCCTGTGAACTTCCCAGAACTTAAAACTTAGATGTGTAAAATTTAGTCAGCATGAGGTCAAATTAGCGGGAAATGAAAGAATCAAAGAGTAAGGAGGTCAATTGACATCTTTGAGCAAAGAGGAAAAAAAGTAGAGCCTTCCCTTTTGCTTTGATAACATGTTCAGAAAAAAGACTCTGAAGTTTGTTAAGAATTTATTACCTTTGTAAATGGTTGCCTCAAAGGAAATTTACATCCCTCACATTTAGGAGCTTACACCTGTGCTCACTAACCAACAACTACAGCCAGTGTGATTCGTTTTGACTGAGAACGTTAATGTGAGACAAGCTGTCAAGGGTGCTTTATTGTAAACTAATAATAATAATCATAATAATAGCTTGAATTTATATAAGATGTCCAGAGATGCTACAGTGTGGATTTTGGCAGGTCGAGAGTTCCAGAGGGTGGGGGCTGAGGCGCTTCAGGCCCTGTTACCAAAGGTCACAGTTTGGTGTGGAGGGTGGAGAGCAGGCCTGTGGCTGAAGACCTCAGTTGATGGGACGGGGTGTAGGTTTGGAGGTCGGAGCATGGACTGATTTATTGGTGAATACAGGATCTGGAGGGGTGCTAATTCCCAAGGAGAAGAATGCGACAGACATAAGTCAATTCCGGCCGATCTGCCTTCTCAAGGTTGAGGGGAAAATCTTCTACAGCGTGATAGCACAGAATCCAGTGTCCACCTCCCTGGAGAAGAACAAGTACGTTGATACATCCATACAGAAGGCTGGCATTGCTGGGTTCTCTGGTTGTTTGGAACATACTGCTGTGATCTGGCACCAAATCCAAGCAGCGAAGAAAGATAAAACAGACACTGTGATATTGTAGGGCACGTCCGATTGGGAAGAGGAGGCTTTGGCCTAACAGCAAGTAAGCCAACTTGTCGTAAGGCCTCAACATCAGAGAGGAGGAAAATGGTGGTCGACGAGGTGCGCCATCAAGAGGAAAGGCTGTCGCTCTTGTCAAGCAGGGGCAATGGATGAGGTGGGAAGGCCTGGAAAGGAGTACACTTAACTGGAGGGAGCTCTGGGAAATGAAGGCAAGCAACATCAGCTTCATCATCAGAGCCATATAGAAGTGCATACCAAAGTTGAATTACTCCTGATCTGATCGTCTGATGAAAAATGGCAGCAGATGAAATAGAAACAAATTCTTGAAACAAATGTTCTTCTGTACATAGAGGGACGGCAAGCTGAATACAGTCCTATTGAAGTCAAGGTTTTGGCTCAGAGGTTGGCGCACAGGAAGAAAGAAACCCTCCATCCAGTCTTACTTAGATTAGAAAATTGTTCTTGAAGGGGGAGTAGTGTGCAGGTTTACTGGCAGGGCTGCGTTGATTAGAAAGGAGGTAGTGTTCATGGGGAAGGGCAGCAGCCAGACTCAGTAACAGCACCTCTTCCATAAGCCAAAGACAACATCTAGTGCCGACCGACACAGAGCAGCAGGACCAGCACCCCTTAAGCCTCTGCTTCCCTTTTACCTCATTATTGAATTTCATGATTTCCTAGAAAAGACCTGCAACCTGGTTAGAAAGTGACATATGGGAAATCAGTGTGCAAGTCCATCGGTTTTTCTTTGGGATTGTTATTATACACATTTTCAATTTTGTTTCTCAATCTTACTCTTGATCTATAGTATCCTATTATACGATAAGAAAGCTTACTAACAGACACAAAAGAAGATGTCACAGGTCTATACAAAGCTTTGAAGTGCTGCCTCTAGCTTTCATTCATTATTCAATCAATCAATCAATATTTATTTGTATAGCACCTTCCAGTACCAAATGGTGCACAAGGTGCATTCAAGTGTAAAAACAAGATTAAAAGCAATACTACTAAAACATAATTAAAACACAACGGTAAAAAAGTCCAATTAGTGGCTATGTTTGAAATACAAAAACTTGCTCAATGAACTAGAATAACCTCATTTTGCAGATCTTACTATGTTTAAATCATGCTGGAACAGCGGTTTACAAGAATGCTAATATATTAACATGTTTTTTTTTATTCTGAGCTCATTATGACTTTGAGCAGCAGTACAAAATGACAAACAGGTACCTGAAAATAGCCTCCAGAAATGTATTGTGGTGTTTGGTTTGGCCACTGACCACCATCCTCATAGTTTGTTGTGATGTAACTGTTTCCATAAATACTTTATTTAAAACATTTATTGGAAATGGTTAAATTCTGTTTTTGCAGTGGGACTTCTGAAAAAAGAATAAGTTGAGGTGTTAGGTAAGCTGCAACATATCTGTGGTATTTACCTTTCAACATCTTTCAAAACATAGGCACAATGAAAGTACGTATGCTCATGCTGAATTTAATATTTGCGAGTATGAGTCAATGTGCGTCTGTGTTTTTTAGAGGCAGCCTGTTTTTGTTGAGCTTCAAAGCTACATCCTAGACTAACAGTAAACAGACAAGTCAAATGTCTGAAGCGAGGCTGCCCACACAACTGGAGACTATACTTTCCATGCATTACCTAGACACATAAACTCAACACAATCTCAAAGACCTTCAGCTGCCCAAGCTGCTCCCTCTAGGAAAACTACATAAACAAACAAGTGGGTCTATAAAACTTCAGGTGCACCTCACATATTTTTTCCCTCACCCTCTTTCCTGGGTTGACCTGCCTTAAACTCAGCGTCTAGGGTCATTTGCTGCTGCTGGTGGGCAAAAATTCCTGGCTGCAGCTTCATACCCTTTACAGGAGACTCATACTCCCTTTTGACAACCTTAATGCCCACTGTGAGCTGTGGGTTGACCAACCAATGATTTTGACAGATCTCATTTTTATGAGCTGGCATGTTTCACCTCAGTGACCTCCGAGAGATTATCAAACAGATTTCGGTTATGTTGTGATAAACACCACTGTGGATTTACAAGGGCAAATATTGGACCTATTATTTAATCAACGCCTGTATGATTGGACACAGAAGTTCATATTATTACTGGTTCAACAGTACAGATGTGGGGTCCCAGGACTTTAAAGCAGTATGATGATTTAGCTTGTTCGCCATAGTTGCACAGAAGTACCTTCAGTTTCCACATTGTAAAATTGAGTCAGACACAACATTATCCTTTCACTGCATCAAAATTAATGAGCAACTGAAAGGTACATGAGCATTTCCAAGTCAAATATATAGTAAAACATATTTGATAGCCAATTAGACAGCATCTTAAGACGACAGCTCGTGTTGGCATTTAATCAGATACAGGTTAACCACAGCGAGCTGGAAATGTATGTGTTTTGTCTTGTATTATGTAACACTATAAGGTCCCAATATCAGTGTTCAGCCAAAGCATATAGCTGACTGTTTTATTAGCTGATATGGGGCTCAATGCTAACGTTAGCTGCTGTCTGACTCCTTTGTTGATTCACAAGGAGTCAGACTCTCCTTCTGTGTGTCTCTGTCCATCGTGTTTTCAGTTGCTGATCAATGAAGAAGCAGTTAAAAGGTATTTATTCATTTTCATGCTGGTACGCATCAGTATGACATTGTAAGTTACATGGTCCATTATGGTGTCAACCAACTGATTGCGATTGTACAAAAATGTAAAGGTTCTTCTCTTATCCAGTATCCTCAGCATGTAAAGTCTGCTTTTTGACTCCATGATGGTTCATAGTGTTAGTTCTGTAGGTCTGTGTACCCAGCACCTTCTGCCGTACCAACTTTTCATATCGTACATCATGCAGAAATTGGTAAGCCTAGTGAAAATGTCTTGTTTTCTATGCTTTTGCAGAATAACAATTGTGGCAGAATACAATAAAAAGTAGCTTCTGAAACATTATTATTTGAGGCAAACATGATCACAATATCTTATCTCATCTTGTACATGCCAGTATCAGCTGTAAAGCTTAAAATACACCTGGTACCTTTCCCTAGATTGCTTTTTATAGCTTCCAATACATCCGGCATGAATTTCTTAAAATACATCCTTAATTTTTCTTGCATCAGTCATTTTAAGTCACACTATTCACCCTTTGATACATCAAATGGGAGTATGCAGCATGATTATGGCCTGAAGAGAAGGTGCTCTGAAGTAATATGTTCAAACAGGAGCTGGGATTGAGTCTCTGCAGTCCTGCGGCTCTCTGTTGACCTGCCGGATGATTTGTAAAGTGGTTCTTTGACGCCTGGTTGGAGATGTTATCAAAGTCTGGAAAGTCTGCTCTTTCTCTCTCTTCAGGTCTGCAGCTCTCATAAAACACCAGGAATAATAAGAGAGGGTTTGTGAAGGCAGTAAGCGGAGTAGAGGAACACTGTCTGTGACTGTGTCTGCAGGGCCCCACAGCTACCCCAAGACTCAAAGCTCCCCCACACACCATGTTGTTCTGAGTGAGGGTCCTTCTATAGAGTCTCTGTCAGCAGCTGTTAAACCAGGTCAGATTGGAAAGATGTCTTTTCCTGCTTTCTAGTAATGTACAAAGTTGCAAGAGAGCTTCATTCAAATCAAATAAGCATTAAATGCTATGAATGGGGAGCAGTGTATGATGGCAAGGTTTTGCGTTGATTTTTTATGCTGCCTTTACACTGACTGAAATGCAGTCCTGAAATTAGTTATAGTTCTTAAAATAACATCCACATTAAGCAAAATACACACCATGAGACATCCTATGTGAGGTGCAAAAAAACTGTATTTACACCTGGAGGTAGTAGAAACAGTTCTGTGTATGTTTTCGGGTGGCAGGGAGCTGATGTTATTTTAGTTAGGCAGTGAGAGAAATGGGCGGGGTTAACGGGACCACTAGGACAAGTGGAACATTTTCAAAGGAGGCTGAGACATTCAGGAGAGTCAGTGAGGGTGGAGGTGTAGCTTTTATGTATGTTTCAGATTCTAAGCCACTTTAGATCAACATCTGATGATTTCTACAAATTCTCCTTCTCGGCCTCACTGCACAATGATTTTATGACGACATACTAAATAGACAAAGATTCACAGGAACCATGGCAACAACCGCTCTGACCGGGTTCTCTATGATGAGTCTCCTCAGCCTTGGGTACCTGACCTGGGATATGATGAGTCCTAACCAGGTGGAACACGAGCCTGACATAACTTTTGTCCCGCAGCCTCCTCACATAATTTTCATCATGACAGACGATCAGGGATTCAACGACATCGGTTACCACAGCTCTGACATCAGGACGCCGGCACTGGATAAACTGGCAGCAGGTGGAGTGAAGTTGGAAAACTATTACATCCAACCTATCTGCACTCCGTCCCGAAGTCAGCTCATCACTGGCAGGTAAAGTGTTTGTCCACAGACCTGAGACTGAGGAAGGATTTCATGTTTGACCCAGATTCTTAGCATTATATTGATATAAAGCACAAATATTTAGGTTTCTGAATGGATTATGGATAACAACATACATTTGACAATGGTTTTCTTAATTATCTATGACATTAGAATGAATATAAAGGAGAGTCAAAACTATAGGTAGACATAAAATATCATCATAAAAGATTTTATTACAGTTCTCATTAGGTGAAACCCTGAATAAACATTAAGTTGGACCACAAAAAAAAGACAGTCGTCAACATTTTAATTAAATAATTCAATTAAATCTGCAATTAATACAACTATTTATTGTCTGTGTTCACACCTAAGGATTGCATTGTACATAACTTTACAGATTTGTTTCCATCTAATCTTATCATTTCTGACAAATAATTGCTGATATAGTTTCTGTAACATCTGAACTGCTAAATAAAACAACTCACAACATTACCTCTATGTCGATTCACAGTAGATGGCAATAGATTGCCTACAGAGCACAAGTCCTTCTGCTCCTTTCTGCAAACCTAGGATGTGATGTCAACAGGAACTGACACTACAGAAGTGACTAAACAAGTAGTGACATCATCAAATAGCTATTGGCCAAAGAAGTATTAGTTTACACATTTTGTTCAAGAATATTTAGAAAATGCCTTAATGGCAAAACAAACTCTATACCACCATTAAGCTATTACAATTTTTTTTAAATTTGTCCAGTTGCATTTCTGCTAAAGTGTGAATAAAATAAAAATGTGCAGCATTGAATATGTAAATTATATTTTAAAAGCTGTATGATTTTGTGAGTGCTGGTTGTCTTGTTATTATCAAGTCCTTGTTCATCAATAAACATTTTTCTAAATCCTCAACATTACAGGTATCAAATCCACACTGGTCTGCAACACTCCATCATCCGGCCCCGCCAGCCCAACTGCCTGCCCTTTGACCAGGTCACCCTCCCTCAGAGACTGCAGGAACTTGGCTACGCGACCCACATGGTTGGCAAGTGGCACCTGGGCTTCTACAAGAAGGAGTGCCTGCCTACCCGCCGTGGCTTCGACACATACTTTGGCTCCTTAACAGGCAGCGTGAACTATTACACATATGACTCCTGTGATGGCCCTGGGCTGTGTGGTTTCGACCTGCATGAGGGGGAGTCAACCGCCTGGGGTAAGGGAGGGAAATACTCCACCCATCTGTACACTCAGAGAGTCCGCAAGATCCTGGCAACTCATGACCCTCATTCCCAGCCACTGTTCATCTTCCTTTCCTTCCAAGCTGTTCATACTCCCCTGCAGTCTCCACGGGAATATATCTACCCATACCGGGGCCTAGAAAATGTGGCGCGAAGGAAATATGCTGCTATGGTCTCTGCTGTAGATGAGTCTGTTCGCAATATAACGTACGCTCTCCGCAAGTACGGGTATTATGAGAACAGTGTCATTATCTTCTCCACTGATAACGGAGGTCAGCCTTTGTCTGGTGGAAGTAACTGGCCTCTCCGAGGTCGTAAAGGCACTTACTGGGAAGGTGGCATTCGTGGCCTTGGTTTTGTCCACAGTCCTCTGTTAAGGAAAAAGAGGAGGGTGAGTAAAGCCCTGGTTCACATCACTGATTGGTACCCAACATTGGTGAGATTAGCAGGGGGCAATGAGTCCCAGATGGAGGGGCTGGATGGGTATGATGTCTGGGAAGCCATCAGTGAGGGGAAGGAGTCGCCCAGGTTGGAAATCCTCCACAATATTGACCCTCTTTATAACTATGCACGAAGTGGATCTCTGCAAAAAGGATATGGGATTTGGAACACAGCAGTGCAGGCCTCTATGCGAGCTGGAGACTGGAAACTTCTTACGGGAGATCCTGGCTATGGAGACTGGACTCCTCCACAGATGCTTCCAGGCTTCCCTAACAGCTGGTGGAATCTGGAGCGCCACACAAGGCCAGTAAAATCTGTGTGGCTTTTCAACATCTCTGGAGACCCTTATGAACGTTTTGATCTTTCTGAACAGAGGCCAGACATCGTCAAAGAGCTTTTGGCAAGGTTGGTGTACTATAATCGCACTGCAGTGCCAGTAAGGTATCCCTCTGAAGACTTACGGGCTGACCCCCACCTAAATGGAGGAGCCTGGGGACCCTGGGTAGGAGATGAGGAAGAGGACAGCTGGGAAAGTGTCTACAAGAAAGAGAACAGTGATTGGAAGAAGAAGCTTAAACTATCCAAAAGCAGGTCGTTTTTCAGAAGACTTAACACAATGATCATGTCCAATAGGATATGAAAAAGGACACCACTGAAGAGGGTTCAGAGGAAGCACCTTTGGACAAGTTTATATGATTTAGTTACTGAGTATGAGCTGCAGGTGTTTGTCCAGTCTCTGAATAAAAAAAAAAGACGCAAGAATCCAATTAGAATATGAATGTTGAAACTGGTTTGTATCCATTACAAATGATCTTTAGTCTTAAATGTATCATATAACAGAACAATGAGGGGATTCTATCTCATAAAATACAAGAAATATGGCATATATTATTAACCCTAACCCATGAAATAATTTGTAACAATAATAGATGTCTAAAAATGTAATGTCTAAAAGCGATGAATACCTCTTTGTCAAAGTGAATTTAGTTGACTCTCTTTTCAATTAACTGTGGTTCTTGACTTTTTAATGATTTTTTAAATGCTTTGATTAATCAACTGTTGTCAAAAGGCAAATTAAAAGTTATACAGGGGTGTAAAGAGATCCGTAGGTCAGCTCTGCTTTATGTTTTTTACATACCAACTTACATGTATTATTATGAGGATAACATCTACTAGGTACACCCAATGGCTCTTGTCAGTTATGTTACCGTTTAGAGCTTTGTAGGTGAGATGAAGGATTTTAAATTCTATTCTAGATGTTATAGGAGCCAGTGGAGAGAAGCCAATAGAGGAGTAATGTGGTCCCCTAGTTCTAGTCAGTCCATGAGCTGCAGCGTTTTGGACTAGCTGAAGGGTCTTTAGAGATTCACCATAGCACCCTGCTAAAAGAGAACTACAGTAATCCAACCTAGAGGTAACAAATGCATGATCTAGTTTTTCTTCATCGTTTTGTGACAGGATCTGCCTGATCGATATATTATGAAGGTGAAAATACATTGTCCTTGATATGTGTTTAATGTGAGAGTTAAAGGATATATACTGGTCAAACAATACTCCTAGATTCCTAACAATGGTACTAGAGGCTACACTGATACCACTAAGGGCTGTTATATCGTCAGAAAAAGCCTCTCTGAGGTTTTTAGTCGTGTCTGAGTTAAGCAGCAAAAAGTTTCTGGTCATCCAAATCCTGATGTCCTTGAGGCAGGCCTCCAATTTACGTAGCTAATTGGTGATTCAAGTGTATAATAATCAAACTCAACAAATCATGGACACCTTGACAGGAAACATATAAATGATTTTCCCTTCTTTTGGTGTTGGTTAGAGTTGAGATTATATAAGAGTATACAAGTTGTGTTATCTTAATTAATACTATAGTTTGGTTGTCATACTTACAGATCATTGGCCTATTATTTAAAAGCATAATTTGTGTGTTCAAGTTAAAATGATGCTTCGTTTTGTCTTTGTTTCTTGTAGACTCCAAATTTTCTGTGTGCATAGTTGAAATTCTCACCTCTATTTGTGGCTTTAACTAGCAACCCTTTTGCCATGCATGTGAGCAAACAGGAACTTACGATTTAGTTTCACATGCGATTTCAGCAACAAACAAATCTCCTTGTGTGATTTGAAAGAAGTACATGCATTGAAAACAGCTACTATGCATTAAAGCTCCTGTGGCAGAATCTAGCTGGTAATGAAATGCACTGAAGCATATACATGACATACAAAAGAAAAACCGACCATCAGGGAGATGATTGACTGTATTTGGTGTATTCACTGACGGTATTTTTAATGCATGACCATGTTGCAGGTTGGTGTTAGATGGGGCAGTTCACTGCACACTTGGGAAACAGCCTTTTTTCCCCTTTGTTTATATTCTTCATGGAAAAAGAAATCTTAGTGAATAACAACGATGAAAATACAGCAGGATGAGATTTTTCACCTGAAAATGTTGCTTGTAGATATACAGGACAAGATCAGTGGCATTAACACACACTGACTTCACACTGACAAATGACATAAAAAAAACTGTCTAGCCATGTGATTGTCTGCAAAAATAAGGCTTCATAATCTCTTCATGTTTCCTTGGTGGTGGACCATCATGTTGTATTTTTAAGAGGCCTTGGTTATTTCATCAATCACTGCTATCACCAGATGAGTTTCTTCACATACTGCTTGTATTACCTAAGATTAGCAAACTTTACATGCTCCAAAAAAGACTTGTTTTTGCAAGAAGAAGAAGTGAGACAGTTTACTTTGTTTCCTGCCTTTCGACCACCAGACCAACACCCTTTCCTGTCAGCGTCTGGCACAACCTTCTGGCTGAAGTTCATCTTTTTACTTCAGAAGTTTAAGTTGTGCTCAGTTCAAGTCTGAAGGTTGTTAGTTACAGGGTGGCATGGAGCAAGTTATTTTTCTTCTTCTGATGTTAGCAGCAGGAACTCATGGTAAAATTCTTTTCCCATAATTGAACAATTTACAGCACCATTGTTATACACAGTAAAAAACTTATAATGTTGAAATATTTTGCCTGTTATCTAGCTCTCTTTTCAGCTGCTGAAACAAAATGCAATGCCACCAGCAACACTTCTCTGTGCTCTTCTACTCTCGGGGGATCTGTGTACATCCAGGTGATGCCCAACGCCAGCGGTCTTCTGGTGCTCTGTAAAAAAACGCTTCCCTCCGAAAACATGAACGTATTCACCCTGAGCAAAGGAAAGGTGAGCATACATGGGCCATTCAAAAACAGGACAGAGTTTTTCATCAACAATGGGACGCTCAAGATCAGAAATGTGGAGAGAAACGATTCAGGCCAGTACAACATTAAAGTCTATAGTCCAAAAGGAGTCCTCCTGAGAGACATTGACGTGACACTGGATGTTCAAGGCAAGTCTACTAACCTTTCCTTGCAAATATATATTTCTAAATAAAGTGTAGAGTTGTAATTGAAAGAAAGAATGAATAAGTATACACTTTAAAGAAAGGGAAAGGGAAAGATAGTTAAACAAATGTTCATGTTACAATGTAATAGATAACGGTGGCAATATTGTCAAAGGTAATCTGAAGCTTTACATGTATTTAGTGACTTTTTATACATTGACTTAAAGGGATACTTCACCCATTTACATGAAGCTGTGTATCATTAGAAACATGGTAGTAGTGTTGAATGGTCATGAATCCAACCCTCATTTTGCCCTGAGACGAGAAAAATGTGTGAAGTATCCCTTTAATCAGGTGAAGAAAGCTGACAGGAACTGACACTTTCAGTATTTGTCATGCGGTAGTTAGTTCATTTTTTTGTGTCCTTTTTTAAATTTTGGTCAGAATAGTCTTTCACTCCCTTCTACTGCTAAAAGAGAAACAGCAGTAAGAGTAAAAGTGCACCTGGATCACCAGTGTGTGAATGTTTGCCTAATAATTTGCTTTCTCATATTTGTAATGGTCCGAACTACGACAGAGTCTGACAAAGAGTCTCATCAAATCAAAATATAACCTCAATAATAACCAAACTGCAGACACATGTGGTTTCTGTCACAAAACCCAAGACAAAAAAAAAACAAAAAACAATATAATCCTCTAAACATCCCTCTGGTGGTGCACTTCATTATAGCTCATGCTGCTACAGAGCTTAGTCTGTGCTATTGTATTGTGAGAGAAGATTAAACACGCAAGATGTGTATCTCCTCATTTTATTTCTTGATTTATAAAAACTCACACAACAAACTTCTTGTTACCTTCTTTCAGATCAAATGTATTACTGTCAACATGTTGTAAAAAAGTTTGTGTCTCTTGAAAAACACGATACATGAACATGTTTACATGCTGTTCACATTGTAAAGATATGCTTTAGTAATTGTGCTCCTTTCTCCACAGTAAACATTTGGCCAATCTTGATCCCAGTCTGTTCTGCTGTTGGTGCCTTACTGATTGTGTTGATTTGTTGCTGTGTGTGTCGGAGAGCACGGCGCAAAAAGAAGGCAAGTAAAAAGGTAAATAAAGCAACAAGGCTGTCATGCTAAGGCAGGGCAGCTTCATGTTTATCACACATTTCATTCGCTCAGGTAATTTAAAGTACTTTACAAAAGGAACACAAAATAAAAAGAGAGAGAAATAAAAAGATCATGATATACAGTCTTTATGGAAGATTAAACAAAGCAAGCGCTGCCTTTTCTGTTAAATAATAATGTTGCTTTTATCTTTTTTGCAGGGTAAGGCAAAACAGTTAGAACAAAGTTCTTTATGGTGAGTTTGGACTTTAATAAACTCAACTCAACACGTTAATACTGAAGAACACTGACAGTAAAAAATACAACAAAAAGGACTTTTGATCAAACAAACTTGGGAACTTGGAAGTCTGAGAAGAAGAAAGAATTTTTCTTTTGGATCTTTGTTTGGATACTGAACTGTGATTTTGTATCTTTTAACAAATCCTTGTGGCGCTGAACCGTGGTCCACTGATGTGAAAATAATGGAGAATGATGTGTGTTGAGTTTCATCAGACCTTAGTTAAAAAAAAAAAAAAAAAAAGATCATTTCAAAAGTACTAGCAGTTGTCACTAAAATTTTTTTCATTACTAAAAAAGATTTAGGCCAGGATGTGCTTTAAACTGCAATTAGTCTCAGTTGCATCTAGCCGGAGCTGAAGTTTATCATCATGTGTTTTGATGACATCTGCTGGCTGTGTTTGACCTGTGATCACTCATATTTAGACAATAAACACTGTAATGGCAGTTTCACAGTTTGTGTATCTTCCGTCATAGCTTTCATGTTACAGTATCTCAAAATGTTTTTGTATTTTTGCATTGTGTATTTTTGTGTGCTAAACGTGTCGATGTGAAGATTAATACTATGTGAAAGAAAAATGTTGCAACTGTTGATGGTCAGAAGATTGAAAACAGTTTTCTGATCCAACACACATTTAAGACAAATACATTGTTTGCAAAAGCCTTGTGGGGGAATTGCTATGCAATGAAGTGAAGATGAAATCAAATAAAAGAATAAAGAACCTGTTTCATCTGCTGATGTGCTTACCTTGTGCAAAGCAAAACTTTTACATGACTTTTAAGTTTGTTGCAAATCTCAATGACATTCATGTACCTGAAAACATAACTTGACTGCAGCTTATGACTTGCTGCTGTTAACTTTGCATTACAGCAATAAGCCCCCACCACCACCCCCCACAAATGTACTATTTTTACAATACTGTGCACGATAAGAGTTCTCACACCTTCTTATCTGAAGCTGATAAGAGACGGCACTTCAGGCTGTTCAGAACGATTTGAGTTTGTTTTTAAGGGGAAGAAGAAAAGTTTGTTTTGAAGTTGGTATCCAGTCAACAAAGGCTGAAAACCACTGCGGGGACATGGAGGCCGTGTTCAGACTGTTTGTGCTGCTGGTTGGAGTCTCTCATGGTGAGATGTTTGACCTTTTGAATTGGACACATTTAATGCAGCTTTTGGATCTAAGTGATAAATATTTAGTGGTGTATCACTGAACAACTTTAAGGACTACATGCATCAGAATTAAAGTATACATATTTTTTCTCCCACTTTTTAAACTCCAACTGACTCAATATAATGAGACTGACTAAAATGTAATGTAATAAAATAAAAAGTTTTAAAATAGAATATACTAAATTAAAGCTTTTTTAGGCAAAAATTTAAACTGAGATGAAACAGAAACTACATACAGGCAACTAAAAAAAATAAAAACACATACAACTCTGTATTTAACAGAAGATGATAAGGGCCACTGAAAAAAACTTTGAGTTCTGACTTTTTTTTCTCAGAATTGTGAGATTAAAATCAGAATCTGAATTTTTCCTAGAAAGTCAGAACTAATCTTTTTTTTTCTTCACTGGCCCTGATCCAATTCATTTAATATTAACTATGTAATAGCTGCATATTATAATGTTATTTATTTGATATTAGGAAAAACATTTACTGAGATTTAAAATCTCCTTTTCAAGAGTGTCCTGGCAAATACAGGCAGCAGCACCACGTGACTGAAAATAATATCAAACTCTGTTTCATGTTACTTTCACATTTTAACACTTTGCTGGACAACAAATGCACCATACTCAGTTTTTAATGGTGCTGCTAACATGAGGTGTTCATATTTGTGCATCAGTTATTTAATTTATTATGGTGTTGTGACATAATTTTACATTTCACTGTTTCATGAGGAAATTTTCCGATCATTATTGAAAGCGTTGGTGTCCTCTCTGTCATTCCTTGAGGATGACCATTAGTTCATATTTAATATGAATATGACAGGTCAATGTCCTATAATACATTTAATGAAACATATCGTAACAAATAATGAGGGTCTCAAAAAAAGAGGAAACTTTAATAGAATGAAAAATGTATTTGTAGGACTTATCAAGTATTTGATAATTCTATAAAACAGCTTTTTTTTAAAAGTGTTCTCCCCAATTTTCAGGGTTGGAAACATTCTGTGATGGCAGACTGGATGGAGCTCGGTGTTATGGAGCCCTCGGAGGAACTTTGGTCCTGAAACTGATGGATGATGCCTCAGCAATATACAAATACCAATGGTTAAATAAAACAAGAGGGATACTAAATGCAAGGAAGAAGAAGATAGTGCATAATTTGATAGAAAACAGATCGACATTTACTCCCAATAATGGAACACTTAGGATCAATAAGCTGAGTATGACTGATGCTGGAGAATATGCTCTTGAAATCTTTGATTCACATGGATACAAAGTAGTGCATCAGACTCAACTATTGACCATTGAAGGTACATTTTGAAGCTGTTAACCAGGCAACTTCTAAAGGCAATTGGTTGCACTCAGAGGAAAGAGGCTGAATACTTTTGCACACTGCACTTTTCAGTTTTTTATTTAAAAAAAAAAAAAATCAAGTATAATGTTCTACTTAACAATTGAATGCCACTTTGTGTTGGTCTTTCACATAAAATTCAGAGAAAATATATTTATGTTTGTGGTTGTAACGTTACAAAATGTGGGAAAGTTAAAGGGGTATGAATACTTTTCCAAGCCACTGTATGTCGTCATGTTCACACAACCACAAACACGGGCCAACATATCTGAGCAGAACGGATTTAAAGTGATCCTCAAAACACTGTGTCATGTCTGCAATTCAAAATAATAATGTGGTCAATATACCCCAGTAAGACACTTTGATTATATAAATAAGGATACTGTACAGACGTGCTGTACATTGTCATATTATATATTACTTTATATTAATGTTTATAATAATGTTTCTGTTAATACTTAAATAATCTGTATTCTTTCTTCAGCTCCTGTTACGTCTGTCCGGCTGGTCTCTGAGTGTCTGTCCCAGGGAGAGATAAGGACCTCATGTTCCTCTGAGGGAGGGGACAGTCCTCAGTACAGCTGGACTCTGGATGGACGAACACTGACACACACTCAGCTCCTCTCTAGAAATAATGTCACCAACAAAATTACTCTGAAACAAGGCGTGTCAGGACGACTCGTCTGCTCTGTCAGGAATCACATCAGTCGGATATCTGCCTGTGGTGAGCAAGAGCATTTGTAGAAAATAGAAAAATTGATGAACTGTCCTTATATCAGCCTATAGCTAAAAAAAAAATCTGTCTTTTTTGTCTTATAGATGAAAATAAAGATCCAATTATTGTCTGTATTGTGTCTGAATTCTCAGGCAAAAATTAGACAAATCAGAAAGAATTGGGACAATTATCGAAGCCATAGTTGAGAGAGCGTATCTTGTCTAATTTTTGTTTCTAGAGAATTTCACTTGACCAATCTTTGATCCCTGTTGAGGATCTCATCTTAATCACCCATCTACAGCCTTGAAACCAAAGATTACAAATAGACGCTAAAAGGACCACACTACCACACTGAGGTTTAAGGTTTTCAAAGAAGACTTTCTCAAGGCAACAGTCAAGTTGCAACAAATCAAAAGATTAACTGTTCATAAATGAAAGATTCTTAATATACAATACTTAGAAACAGAAAAAAAACAACATTGATATAGGAAGCTGCAACCAATAATGTTGCTATAATATCAACATTAAAAGTAAATCACACTATGACTTAAAACAATCTATTCTTTTAAAGTGGTCTCAGTGACTAACAGTGTGTGCTTTATGGGATTAAAAAAACCATTCCTAAATCTCATTATAGCAAATTGATTTACATGATGAGACCTCATAAGACATAGGCCAAGGTGTTGTCTATTGTTAAGATCTCACACTTTCTATAAGGTCAGATCTTTGAATGAGACGACCTCAAGATCATTCAAAGCTCCTTGAATTGTCTGTACTAAATTTTCATTTTGAAACTAATTTGAGAGCTTGCAGTCGTCTCATATTTCTTTGAGTGAAGATTAGAAAAAGAGACAATTATATGAAGAAATATACGAGATGTCACTCAGGGCTTGCTGTGAGATTAACCATCTCTAAGAAAAGTCTTTGATACAAATGAGACAATGGACACATATCTGCCTTTGGTCTTAAATGTCGCTAATTGTTTTAATCTTATTAATTTTATTTTGCTAAACAATCATTTGATTGCTTGATTATTCGGATATTGGCTGGGAAGTGCAAAGCAAAATTACAAAGTGTAAAACATTTACACAATCTGAGACAAATTTACATAAACATACACGTACGTTTTTAACAATGACAAAACAGTTACATTTTATACAACAAATCTATAAGATGTGAAACACTACATGTGCTGAGACGAATGGTACAAATGGCAGAAAAAAATGTTGCTTTGCACTTCCCATAGTGAATTTGGCTGCAGGTTGACAAGTCATTAGTCTTGTTGTCAAACATGAAAATGATATTTTCTGGATATTAGCTAATAATATACAGTATTACTGACTTTGCTAGCATACTAGCTTTCTGACTGATAGCATAGCCAAAGTGCTCAAAAAAGCTACACCGTGGAAATATCTTTAGTTGAAGAAGGCTTATCTAAATGGAGTAGTGAATGGCTTTTACATTGCATTTTTATTTTCATATTTTTTTAGACATTGTCTCTTGGTTGCTGTTATAAGACATGTATGGACACGACATAAGTGACAAGTTCTGATTATCAGAAATCCTTTACATCAGTCTCTGCTCTGTTTCTTTCCAAAAGGCTTCATTTACATCAACTGCACCTTACCTAATGGGATGTACAAACCTCACTGGGCTATCAAAGCCATTAACAACAGGTGTGTTGAGCCAACAACAACCCCAAACAGGATTAATACAGACGGTAAGAGAGGTATCCTGGTGTAACTAAAACACCTGTACTTGACAGTTTAATCAAACTCTTTATTTTGTATCATTTGGAATTAACTTGTGTTTTTGTTTCCCTTTATCGAAACAGATCAGTCCCTACTCCTGTACGATGTTATAGCATCTGTGCTCATTCTGATTTTAATTGGGATTGTCATCCATTTTGTTTGGAAGAAACATACACTTAAAAACGCTGAGGGCTCTGCAAATCCTGAGATGATGGAAAATCAAAATACATCTGTTTTGCATCTGAACCAGCATCCTGATGTCAACTCTTACCCTCTGTAATGAGCCATGAAGGTTATTATGCTGCCTAAATGGAGACCTCACAGAGTGTCATGTCACAACTTGAAGGGAAAAAAAATCTGAACTTGCATGTAAGAAATGTCTCATGTACATATAAAAATGTGAACGTGTATACTGAAATGTACATACAAAGAAAACATTTACACATTTGTGTTCTGTTGCAGAAAAATAATCACAAATGTATAGATTGACATTTGTACAAATAAAACACAGCTGCAACTTGTTATCAAATATTTTCCAACTTTTTTTTGACTTTGTGTGCATGCTTTACAACAACACATGATTATTACAACCTCTGAAATCTGTCACTACAACTTTTCTTATTGGAATGTGTGTTTCTGAGAATTTCCTACACACATTACGAGAGGGTGTGGCAAAAGTTGATTAGTACTAGAAAAGCCTCCCCTGTTGCAGTGCTGCATACGTCTAATCCTCCTGGCTACCTGTACCAACAGATAAAAATCTACAAAAAGTCTTGAATGCACATTTCTAGGTTTCTCCAATTTACTTTGATTCTAATTAGCATGAACGTTACAGCTTGTTTCAGCTAATGTTAAGAACTACCTGTGGTTGAAGGTACAGCACTTATTTTCAATACATATTTTTTTTACTTTACGAAGTGTTTTTTCAACATTTGATATCCACTCCTTTAAAACTTTAATATAGTCTCTTATGACAAACATTTGGAGTATTTTCAACTCGTTGTGACAACTGTCATTGGTTCAGAGGCTTCACAGATTGCATAATGCAAAGATATTGAGAAGCCAAATAAAAAATAGAAAGAATGTTGCAAAAGAAAACACTAAATAGAGTCCTAGCTGAAAACGTATCATCATTGTTTTGATTTGAAGCAGAGGCAGTACTGTGTAAATAAATTACATTTATTCATGAAAGTCCCGAAAAATGTCTTTATGTTGTTATTGCTGGAGAAGGAGGAAGAAGAAAATAGAGAACTACTGTTGGTGGTTTCTCTTGAGGATCTACAAGTTTCCAACATGCTGACGATCTTTACCACTAAACAGTGCACATGAATGTCGTGAACATAAAGACACATTTATTTTTCTGAGCCTTTTCACCTTCTCCAGATCATCTGAGACATGAAGGCTGTGTTTGGACTGTTTGTGATTCTGCTCAGAGTCTCTCATGGTAAACTCTTGTACCATTTCACATGGATTTGTTTGTTTCATGATTTTAAGATGACACAATGTATATTTTGTGACTATAAGGAAGCATAGTTTGATACAATTCTGATTTCTAAAGCATAAAATGACTTCGAGTGTGAACCTTTACTCATCAGTCAGTGATGGTGTAGCTCTGCAATTATAAGAAATTATGTTTTTTCTTGCTTCCTGCTGTGTTGAATGAAGCAAATTCTAAAACCGAGTTAAAAATCATCTACATTTTTCACCTTAATGAAACATAAAAGGAAGAAATCAAACTATTCATTGTATTTTTACTGTCTGAAAGATGTACTAAATTTAATTAAACCTAGTTACTTCAAGTATAAATTGAAGGAAAAATGTTTTGGATGTACACTATATTTATATTTTTAGAACTTCTCTTTACATGCTGATGTTATTTATTTTCAATACGTCTCAGAGGTCAGAGGCAGAACATTTTCTAAAAAGTGGAGCAGGCTAAAGACAAAGAGGACTTTCCTCATTTTGGGGGGTTTGTAGATAGGCTAGGGACAAATCTAAGAATTTTTCACATGATAATTAGCGTATTTGCAAATACTGAAAATTATGATAAATATTTAATTAGAATTAAATGATCCATATTGTGATATTAATGTGTCAATTATGAAAAAAAATGGTACTTTCAACTTTCAGTGTAATTCTCTTTTATTTCCAATGAAGTTCTTTAGTTGTGAAAGAAAACATCATGGGTTTTAAACTGACGACATCAGAAGGTCTTACTTAATTAAATAAGAAAGTTTATAAAAGAAAAACACCTCTGTTAGCTGAGCATTTACTTTTATCAAAACCTCTGTTCAATGAAGTCTTTAACCTATTTGCTAAATGTGCTCTGAAAAGAACACATTTACTTCAATACAGCCTATTTGCACACAACAATGTTAAGTATTTAGTTAGAACTGTAACTGAATGATCAATATTGTGATATTAATGTGTCTATTATGACTTATTATTTTCTAATTCTAGGCGGTGAGACCTGTGATGGCAGACAGAATGGAACAAAATGTTTTGGAGCTCTAGGAGGAAGTGTGGGCCTCCAGCTGATGGACGATGCTTCAAAAATATCTAGATTCCAGTTGAATAAAAACACAACAAGATTACTTTTCTGGATAAATTATAAGCTTGTGATCAATCTGTTTGAAAATCGTTCTTCATTTACTCCAATTAATGGAACAATTTGGATCAATGACCTGAGCAGGAAGGATGGTGATAAATATACTCTTCAAGTCTTCGATAAGTATGGAAAAACTTTAGAGAGGCGCACTCTACAGTTGACGATTCAAGGTGAAAAACATTTTTGTCCACTTTGGTACTCAGTCATTTTGACAGACATTTTACACATCTGTTTCTCTGTATTCTCTGTTTAGGAACTTCATATAACAATAATGATTATGTGAATTAAAATGAATCTGAGTCTGTTTCTTTCAGCTCCTGTGTCGTCTGTTCAGCTGGTCTCTGAGTGTTCGTCCCAGGGAGAGATGAATGCCTCATGTTCCTCTGAGGGAGGGGACAGTCCTCAGTACAGCTGGACTCTGGATGGACAAACACTGACACACACTCAGCTCCTCTTTGGAAATAATGAGAGTCAGAATATCACTCTGAAACAAGACGTGTCAGGACAACTGGTCTGCTCAGTCAGCAATCATGTCAGTCTTGTCCGAAAAGAAAAGACGACCTGTGGTGAGTGAAAACACAAGACCCAAAGTGATATTTGAACATGTATCAGTCACTGATCTGTTTCTTTTCCACAGGCTTCAAATTGATTCAGTGCACCTTACTGAATGGGACATACATATCACAGTGGTTACCTCCAACTATTGAAACACTGTGTCGTCCACCAACACCAACTGAGGGTAAGGAGACTGACATCACAGTGTCAAATAAACCCGCTATTATTATCACATCCTCCAACCACACTGAGGGTAAGGAGACTGACATTGAAGCATCCAAAGAACCCTTTACCTACAACACATACAATAACTACATGAGTAGAAATGACCCACAATATCTAAATTTTACCCTGACATTTCATTTTTGTGTTTCTTTATCCGAACAGCTCTCTTCCTGCTCTATTGCAGTCTGCGAGCAGCTTTGGTGTTTCTGATATTAACTGGGATTTTTGTCTACTTTGCTTATAAGAAAAATGACTTGAAGAAAGCGGAGGACTCTGCAGACCACGAGGCGATAGAGTATGAAAATGATTCTGTTGAAAACATTGAAATGAGATGATCTGCATCTCTACTTTAACTCTCTGTGTTGACTCTCACCAGCTCCATTTGCATCATCTAATTTTACAAATGTGGAAATAGAGTTTGGATTAAAAAAAGAATAATAATCTGTTTGTATTTTAACTTCATTTCACTTCTGCCTAAAGTAAAATGTGCTTGTGTAGATAATGCTTTTGACCTACAAATTTTTCACAACATTTTAAGTAAATGAGTAATAGTTCACACATAAAAACAAAAAAAAAAGAAAATTGTTTGTATTTTCCAAAAGTTCAACTGAAAGAATAAACTGTCCTTTTGTGAGTGAGAGTTTGTTCTGGTAATTTATTAATATTAATGCAGTCAAAAGTGCTGCGAGTGGCAACATGTTTTTAGAAGAAACTGTAATTTAATATTATGCTTTGAGTTGTTCTTTTTAATTTCGCATCATTACCTGACTTTCTAACTCTATACATTTTGAAAGTATCTTTTGATATTTTATATTCAACATCATACTTCAGGCCTCATAAGTGATGCACAAACGTTTCAGTTTTTCAGCCTTGAATTATGTATCAATTATTATTGCCATCATATATCTGTTTGAATCATGATTAAAGAGACTGATAATAAAATAATTCTGAAAGTATTTGGAAGTGAGGGACTTCTTATTAGTTTTGAGTTATCAAACTAAGTTAATGACTTGACAATCACCGCTGACATTTAAAGCAAACACAGACACATCATCTGTTTTAAGGTGTGTTCACTGAGGAGAGGCTATTTCCTCATTCAGCTCAACAGTTGAGGTGAAAACAACGTCCAATACTATTTCCTCCATGATGCCACTAGAGGCCGCCAGAGTCTAACAACACAGCGTGTGTGAGGGTATTAATCACGTGAGCTTCAAACCTACAGTGAGAGTCAGAATATGACGTCACTGTGGGCCAACAGCAAAGAGAGGAAATATGTTTTAGTTCTTTGGCATGGCGTAGTCTGACTTTTATTGATGTCTTTCATTGCTGCTGAGAAATGACAAACATTGATCTGATAGATATCTGCTTTCAAAAAGTAGCAAAAAAACATTTCTGCAAAGTTCCTACATGAAAAACCAAAAGCAGCAAAGACAGAAAAGACTTTGACTAAAGCTATAAACCTATAACAAATGTATATGTAAACACTATAAATAGGCCAATATATTGCTGTAAATCAAACTGCATAATACAGATAATATGCAAATGTAAAAAACGATTTTATAGAAACTCCAATTCCTGTGTACTTGATTGATTCATTTAGCTAATTTTTGTATATATATTTACAAGAACTAAACCGTTTGACCGTCATTGTCATTGATGGTCACCTGAAATGATTCTTTCGATCTTTCAAAAATTGGATCCCTATATTATTCTCCATTGTCTTCATCCAATGAGACACAATCTGTTCATATTTCCTTGGATATTAAACGTATTTATTTGTAATTTGTATTCATTTTTTCTGAATACCTCCCTGTTTAAACCTTTTGAACATACAGTTTGTTATAAATATTCTTGAAGTGTTCACTTGCTATTAGAAGAGGGTTAGGGGCAGTGTGAGAGGTTGAGTTAATATCTCATATCTACATTTGAAATACTTTGAACTTCTTATGATATATTTAGAGATAACTTGAGATGTATTAGATCCCTATTTTGTGTGGAACTATTACATCAAGATATTCCAGGTTATACAGTTGTTAAATAACATGAATGTTTTTTTAATATTTGAATACAGACATCTTACAAACATCAGCTGTGAGTCTCAAATCCTCTTTCGGATCGAAGAAGGAATGTTTCCTTCTCTTCCAGGCAGTCCATCACAACAAAAGGCCCTCTTGGTTTGGCTAAAAGGGAAGTGAAAACGACACCACTTCCTTTAACGATGTAATGATTAAGACAGCAGCACACACTCTGTTACGGTTTTCACACATTTTTCTCTGAGGCTAATCATCTGAAACACACATTTGAGTTCGGTGTAAATGTGATTATTTGTTTTTAGGTGAAGTAGAAAAGTTTGTTCTGGAAGCTGCTGACAGAGAGTCACCAGAGGCTGAAAACTGAGGAGACATGGGCGCTGTGTTTGGACCTTTGATGCTGCTGCTGCTGCTGCTTGGCACGTCTCACGGTAAGTCAGTACAATTAAACTACTAACACATTTATTGAAGGTTTAATATTCTGTGAAAAAGAGGCCTCTCAGTTTTTTCTGTCTGCTGGCTTCATGAGTTTGGAAAAGAGAGAAAAGACTTGAGACTAATATTAGATATGAAAGAATGACCTTTTAATTGTTAAAGTTAACTTAGGCTTGGCTGTTAGAACTTACATTTTGTATGATTCTAACTTTTATTTAAAGGATCTTTTAATCAAGAGGTAAAACATTCAGGTCAATAAACCTTAGTTGTTAAACAAATAATGTGTCAAATTGTCAATCATATTTTTATTGATATCTGTTTTACTTTTTGGTGGATTTTCCCCTGACATTCTTTTCATGAGTCACTTTAGAGCTTAAAATACAACCTTGTGTGACAACTGTGCTTTTTATAGTAGTTACATAATTTTCAACTGAAGTATTTTCATGCAAAACAACTGACATTTAATCAATACTGAATTATGGGAAAACAATGGTACTATCAACTTTCAGTGTAATTCTCTTTTATTTCCAATGAAGTTCTTTAGTTGTGAAAGAAAACATCATGGGTTTTAAACTGACGACATCAGAAGGTCTTACTTAATGAAATGAGAAAGTTTATACAAGAAAAACACCTCTGTTAGCTGAGCATTTACTTTTATTAAAACCTCTGTTCAATGAAGTCTTTAACCTATTTGCTAAATGTGCTCTGAAAAGAACACATTTACTTCAATACAGCCTATTTGCACACAACAATGTTAAGTATTTAGTTAGAACTGTAACTGAATGATCAATATTGTGATATTAATGTGTCTATTATGAGTTATTATTTTTTAATTCTAGGTGGTGAGACCTGTGATGGCAGACAGAATGGAACAAAATGTTTTGGAGCTCTGGGAGGAAGTGTGGGCCTCCAGCTGATGGACGATGCTTCAAAAATATCTAGATTCCACTTGATTAATAACACAACAACATTACTTTCCTGGATAAATTATAAGCTTGTGACCAATCTGTTTGAAAATCCTTCTTCATTTACTCCAATGAATGGAACAATTTGGATCAATGACCTGAGCAGGAAGGATGGTGGTGAATATACTCTTCAAGTCTTCGATAAGGATGGACAAAAATTAGAGAGGCGCACTCTACAGTTGACGATTCAAGGTGAAAAACATTTTTGTCCACTTTGGTACTCAGTCATTTTGACAGACATTTTACACATCTGTTTCTCTGTATTCTCTGTTTAGGAACTTCATATAACAATAATGATTATGTGAATTAAAATGAATCTGAGTCTGTTTCTTTCAGCTCCTGTGTCGTCTGTTCAGCTGGTCTCTGAGTGTTCGTCCCAGGGAGAGATGAATGCCTCATGTTCCTCTGAGGGAGGGGACAGTCCTCAGTACAGCTGGACTCTGGATGGACAAACACTGACACACACTCAGCTCCTCTCTGGAAATAATGAGAGTCAGAATATCACTCTGAAACAAGACGTGTCAGGACAACTGGTCTGCTCAGTCAGCAATCATGTCAGTCTTGTCCGAAAAGAAAAGACGACCTGTGGTGAGTGAAAACACAAGACCCAAAGTGATATTTGAACATGTATCAGTCACTGATCTGTTTCTTTTCCACAGGCTTCAAATTGATTCAGTGCACCTTACTGAATGGGACATACATATCACAGTGGTTACCTCCAACTATTGAAACACTGTGTCGTCCACCAACACCAACTGAGGGTAAGGAGACTGACATCACAGTGTCAAATAAACCCGCTATTATTATCACATCCTCCAACCACACTGAGGGTAAGGAGACTGACATTGAAGCATCCAAAGAACCCTTTACCTACAACACATACAATAACTACATGAGTAGAAATGACCCACAATATCTAAATTTTACCCTGACATTTCATTTTTGTGTTTCTTTATCCGAACAGCTCTCTTCCTGCCCTATTGCAGTCTGCGAGCAGCTTTGGTGTTTCTGATATTAACTGGGATTTTTGTCTACTTTGCTTATAAGAAAAATGACTTGAAGAAAGCGGAGGACTCTGCAGACCACGAGGCGATAGAGTATGAAAATGATTCTGTTGAAAACATTGAAATGAGATGATCTGCATCTCTACTTTAACTCTCTGTGTTGACTCTCACCAGCTCCATTTGCATCATCTAATTTTACAAATGTGGAAATAGAGTTTGGATTAAAAAAAGAATAATAATCTGTTTGTATTTTAACTTCATTTCACTTCTGCCTAAAGTAAAATGTGCTTGTGTAGATAATGCTTGTATTGACCGACAAATTTATCACAACATTTTAAGTAAATGAGTAATAGTTCACACATAAAAACAAAAAAAAAAGAAAATTGTTTGTATTTTCCAAAAGTTCAACTGAAAGAATAAACTGTCCTTTTGTGAGTGAGAGTTTGTTCTGGTAATTTATTAATATTAATGCAGTCAAAAGTGCTGCGAGTGGCAACATGTTTTTAGAAGAAACTGTAATTTAATATTATGTTTTAAATCTTTTTAATTTCACATCATTACCTGACTTTCTAACTCTATACATTTTGAAAGTATCTTTTGATATTTTATATTCAACATCATACTTCAGGCCTCATAAGTGATGCACAAACGTTTCAGTTTTTCAGCCTTGAATTATGTATCAATTATTATTGCCATCATATATCTGTTTGAATCATGATTAAAGAGACTGATAATAAAATAATTCTGAAAGTATTTGGAAGTGAGGGACTTCTTATTAGTTTTGAGTTATCAGACTAAGTTAATGACTTGACAATCACAGCTGACATTTAAAGCAAACACAGACACATCATCTGTTTTAAGGTGTGTTCACTGAGGAGAGGCTATTTCCTCATTCAGCTAAACAGTTGAGGTGAAAACAACGTCCAATACTATTTCCTCCATGATGCCACTAGAGGCCGCCAGAGTCTAACAACACAGCGTGTGTGAGGGTAATAATCACGTGAGCTTCAAACCTACAGTGAGAGTCAGAATATGACGTCACTGTGGGCCAACAGCAAAGTGAGGAAATATGTTTTAGTTCTTTGGCATGGCGTAGTCTGACTTTTATTGATGTCTTTCATTGCTGCTGAGAAATGACAAACATTGATCTGATATATTTCTGCTTTCAAAAAGTAGCAAAAAAACATTTCTGCAAAGTTCCTACATGAAAAACCAAAAGCAGCAAAGACAGAAAAGACTTTGACTAAAGCTATAAACCTATAACAAATGTATATGTAAACACTATAAATAGGCCAATATATTGCTGTAAATCAAACTGCATAATACAGATAATATGCAAATGTAAAAACGATTTTATAGAAACTCCAATTCCTGTGTACTTGATTGATTCATTTAGCTAATTTTTGTATATATATTTACAAGAACTAAACCGTTTGACCGTCATTGTCATTGATGGTCACCTGAAATGATTCTTTCGATCTTTCAAAAATTGGATCTCTATATTATTCTCCATTGTCTTCATCCATTGAGAAACAATCTGTTCATATTTCCTTGGATATGAAACGTATTTATTTGTCATTTGTATTCATTTTTTCTGAATACCTCCCTGTTTAAACCTTTTGAACATACAGTTTGTTGTAAATATTCTTGAAGTGTTCACTTGCTATTAGAAGAGGGTTAGGGGCAGTGTGAGAGGTTGAGTTAATATCTCATATCTACATTTGAAATACTTTGAACTTCTTATGATATATTTAGAGATAACTTGAGATGTATTAGATCCCTATTTTGTGTGGAACTATTACATCAAGATATTCCAGGTTATACAGTTGTTAAATAACATGAATGTTTTTTTAATATTTGAATACAGACATCTTACAAACATCAGCTGTGAGTCTCAAATCCTCTTTCGGATCGAAGAAGGAATGTTTCCTTCTCTTCCAGGCAGTCCATCACAACAAAAGGCCCTCTTGGTTTGGCTAAAAGGGAAGTGAAAACGACACCACTTCCTTTAACGATGTAATGATTAAGACAGCAGCACACACTCTGTTATAAGGTTTTCACACATTTTGCTCTGAGGCTAATCATCTGAAACACACATTTGAGTTCGGTGTAAATGTGATTATTTGTTTTTAGGTGAAGTAGAAAAGTTTGTTCTGGAAGCTGCTGACAGAGAGTCACCAGAGGCTGAAAACTGAGGAGACATGGACGCTGTGTTTGGACCTTTGATGCTGCTACTGCTGCTGCTTGGCACCTCTCATGGTAAGCCAGTACAATTAAACTAATAACACATTTATTGAAGGTTTAATATTCTGTGAAAAAGAGGCCTCTCAGTTTTTTGTGTCTGCTGGCTTCATGAGTTTGGAAAAGAGAGAAAAGACTTGAGACTAATATTAGATATGAAAGAATGACCTTTTAATTGTTAAAGTTAACTTAGGCTTGGCTGTTAGAACTTACATTTTGTATGATTCTAACTTTTATTTAAAGGATCTTTTAATCAAGAGGTAAAACATTCAGGTCAATAAACTTTAGTTGTTAAACAAATAATGTGTCAAATTGTCAATCATATTTTTATTGATATCTGTTTTACTTTTTGGTGGATTTTCCCCTGACATTCTTTTCATGAGTCACTTTAGAGCTTAAAATACAACCTTGTGTGACAACTGTGCTTTTTATAGTAGATACATAATTTTCAACTGAAGTATTTTCATGCAAAACAATGGACATTTAATCAATACTGAATTATGGGAAAACAATGGTACTATCAACTTTCAGTGTAATTCTCTTTTATTTCCAATGAAGTTCTTTATTTGTGAAAGAAAACATCATGGGTTTTAAACTGACTACATCAGAAGGTCTTACTTAATGAAATGAGAAAGTTTATACAAGAAAAACACCTCTGTTAGCTGAGCATTTACTTTTATTAAAACCTCTGTTCAATGAAGTCTTTAACCTATTTGCTAAATGTGCTCTGAAAAGAACACATTTACTTCAATACAGCCTATTTGCACACAACAATGTCAAGTATTTAGTGTAACTGTAACTGAATGATCAATATTGTGATATTAATGTGTCTATTATGAGTTATTATTTTTTAATTCTAGGTGGTGAGACCTGTGATGGCAGACAGAATGGAGCTAAATGTTTTGGAGCTCTAGGAGGAAGTGTGGGCCTCCAGCTGATGGACGATGCTTCAAAAATATTTAGATTCCAGTTGAATAAAAACACAACAACATTACTTTCCTGGATAAATTATAAGCTTGTGACCAATCTGTTTAAAAATCCTTCTTCATTTACTCCAATTAATGGAACAATTTGGATCAATGACCTGAGCAGGAAGGATGGTGATAAATATACTCTTCAAGTCTACGATAATAATGGAAAAATTTTCGAGAAGCGCACTCTACAGTTGACGATTCAAGGTGAAAAGAATTTTTGTCCACTTTGGTACTCAGTCATTTGGACAGACATTTTACACATCTGTTTCTCTGTATTCTCTGTTTAGGAACTTCATATAACAATAATGATTATGTGAATTAAAATGAATCTGAGTCTGTTTCTTTCAGCTCCTGTGTCGTCTGTTCAGCTGGTCTCTGAGTGTTCGTCCCAGGGAGAGATGAATGCCTCATGTTCCTCTGAGGGAGGGGACAGTCCTCAGTACAGCTGGACTCTGGATGGACAAACACTGACACACACTCAGCTCCTCTCTGGAAATAATGAGAGTCAGAATATCACTCTGAAACAAGGCGTGTCAGGACAACTGGTCTGCTCAGTCAGCAATCATGTCAGTCTTGTCCGAAAAGAAAAGACGACCTGTGGTGAGTGAAAACACAAGACCCAAAGTGATATTTGAACATGTATCAGTCACTGATCTGTTTCTGTTCCACAGGCTTCAAATTGATTCAGTGCACCTTACTGAATGGGACATACATATCACAGTGGTTACCTCCAACTAATGAAACACTGTGTCGTCCACCAACACCAACTGAGGGTAAGGAGACTGACATCACAGTGTCAAATAAACCCTCTATTAATATCACATCCTCCAACCACACTGGATTCTCAGAAGACCCCATGTACATTCGTAAGTGAAAAAATATATACCTGTGTGGACTCATCAAAGTACCGTAAATTCCGTACTATTGAGCGCACCTGGATATAAGCCGCACCGGCTAAAAATAAGTAAATAAATGTATTTGTACATATATAAGCCGCACTTGATTATAAGCCGCAGGTGTCCACGCTATAACAAGAGCTATTTACACAGACGTAGGCTACCGGTAACATCCGCAAATACTGTAGCGTCCGTACGGACGTTAAAGGACGGCGAGAGCGTTCAAATAATAACTTTTAATAACCCGATCACTGTCGGCCGTGACCACGCCGTTTACAGAGAGCAACACATAACTTGCCGTAACAATCCAACTCTCTCCCCCAGCGTTCTCTCATACAGCCACTCAACACGTTCTCGCTGGTGCATTCACTGACTCTCCACATAATCGGAATTATGAACACATTATCAACTACTGACTTTACAACATGAACCGTTACAATACGAAGCCTAGCCGACGGTGTCTGTAACACGGCTGATGAAAAAGATGACCGTAATATATTTCACAAGAAAAAGTCCATCCATTCACTGCCTCAGAATGACTTCATTACTCACTTCCTCAGTCTCTGTTGTCGCTGTCAGTGTCATCTTAACGTGCAGCAGCTCTGTTAGCTTCTTTGACAGCCAGGTCGATCGCCTTTAACTTGAAAGCTGCATCATATGTATTTCTCCGTGTGTTTTCCATGATGAGGGTGCGTGCATGAAGCGCAAAATGACTGATATTAAGATCCGACGTGACGAAGTCAAATGTTTTTGCGGCAGAAGCTCATTGTCCCCCATAAAAAATCCATGCATTAGCCGCACCGGAGTAGAAGCCGCAGTGCTCGAAGTGTGAGAAAAAAGTAGCGGCTTATAGTCCGGAATTTACGGTAGCTGTCATTTTAATCTGTGTCTTTCTCCATAAAAAACCCTATTAGTGATTGCTAACTCAAAGATTTCTCTTCTACTAGTCCATGTACCGATAATAGTCGGCGTGCTCTCTGCACTGCTGATTCTGTTGGCTGTTGGAGTGGCCCTCATCTATACTCACAAAAAAAAGGAGAACAAACCTCGAGGTACTGAACATAACTTCCCTTTTTTCTTGACCCACCTCTGCACTCTGTCCTTTTTTCTTCTAAAAATAATGTTCAGCATTACACTTAGGCCTACTGGATTTTATTTAGCTGGAAGACATTAAATATGAAGTCATGAAGCCACCACATATGTTCAGCTTGAGTGATAAAGTTTAGTTGTGCTCTGACTGGAGGGACTTGCTCTGCACTCAAAAACTCAAAATCTGCCTACACTCCATTATCAACACACTTGTACTGTTTCGCTATTAACTATACTATAGAATTTAATTATTTGTTATGCATTTAATCTTATATTAATTAAAAGATAATTAGATAATTATGACAAGTAGAGCTGCAGCTATCGAATATTTTAGTAATCGAGTATTCTATCGAATATCCCGTCGATTAATCGAGTAATCTAATAAATCATACTTTTGCTTAATTAAGGTTTAACTCGTCTTGGGTCGTCCCTACAAACCTGCTTCTTTGCAGTTACCATGGAAACGCCTGCTTGTTACAGCCAACCACCTCTGCTCTACAGCTGCTGATGATGCTCACCATATTACTGACAGGGTCCCAAATTCACTTTCTGTTTCACTGGTCAAGGCGGCAGGTAGATGAAAAATACAGGCCAAACACGTTTTAATGGCTGAAATAGCCAATAGTGTTTTGTGTAGCCTACACATCTGTTACAGTACATTTAATAGAGAAAGCATTATGTTCTGTTGAATCAATCACAGAATCAATCATTATGTCAGATAAGGAAATTGAGAAACTTTAAATATATATTTGCTAAATTATTATTCCACAAACAAATTCCGTCTTGATTTAGCTTTGAAGACATCAGACATTTCATATAATCAGCCTGTTCATTATTAAAAGTGTATCTCTGTCTGCTCCTGCAGCGCGCTCACAGACTACAGAGACCATAGACGCGTCTATGACAGAGACTGTGAGAGGATGTTGCTATCGTTATGTTAGCTGTAAACACGGAGAGAGTGAACGGAGAAAAGCCGACCGTTTGACCGGATCACGTGATTCCGACTGGGTCGTATGGATCACGGATCAACTGTGTGCTGACTAAAAATTAAAAGGGGCACGCCGCGCTCGCGTGTGTGCGTGTGCACGTGTGCGTGTTATCGCTGAAGTGTCTGTGTAAGAGAGAGGAGCAGGTAGCTGCAGCTACATTAAACGTGTTTTATACTCATACCAAAGTTTTGATGACGCAAAGAAAAAAATTCCTTGATGAATTTTTGTCATCGAATTATTCGAGTTATTCGAGGAATCGTTTCAGCTCTAATGACAAGACAGCAGGAACGTTTAGCTTCTTTTAGTTTCAGGTTTTGGGGCAAGCTTTGCTATGCTCAAAACAATTTAATCTTCCTGTTAAGTATGTGCAAAAATAACTTATTTTTCTTCTTCAAAGTTAACTTTAAAGGTTTTAAAATCTGTTTTTTTTTCTGTCCAACTTGTAAAAAATCTATCAAGCAGCTATGAAGAAAGACTAGCCTATAGCACGGGTTTGGGCTTGAACAGGTCTAGTTTTTCTCTGTCCAAAAGAATAAAATCTGCCAAAACTTTTCCAGGAGAAAATTAAGCGAATCAGCAAACTCTTGTTCTCTTGTTAAAAAGGTTCAGTGTTTTAGCGTTTCCATCTTACAGTAATTATTTAAAGCTAACAAGCAGATTGCGTATGCCTTCCCAACAAACCTTCAGCTAAAAGCAAACAGTGTATTACCAAAAGTTATAAAGTTATGATTTTGTCATCCAACATATTTCAAAATTTGATTGTGCATATTATTTATTTTTCTCTGCAGAAGACAATGAAGATGAGGATTTAACTTATGCAGATGTCAAGATTGTGCAGCGGCAGGCGAGGGAGGGGAAGCCGATGCAGCAAAGGGCAGAGATGGAGGTGGAGTACGGCCAGGTCAAGTTTACAGAGCGACCTCGGCAGACTGTTGAGCCGTCAGGAGATGACTGTGTGTACGCAAAGGTTCGCCAAGGCAGGTGATTCACAGAATGCACCACTGACTGCTGACTCTTAAGGTCATTCATAATCATTTTTATTTGACTTCATAAGGACACATTGATGGCCATCAGTTGCCATGAATTCGTAACATTTTCATAATTTTTACTGTACTTGACATTAATTCGGTAGTTTGAATTCTAGCTCTGCTTTTATAGACTTATTTTTATGAACTTTAAATAATGGTTATATATTTTCAGTTTACCTTCTCTCTTTATATTAAATTGTACTTGATGCATTTTCAGTACTAGTTTTAATTTATTAGCATGTTTACAATTATTTCATCGTAAAAATCCTGTAAACTTTCAGTGAAAATGTAAATATCAATGAGGCACACTTTACATTATGTACTTTATTACAGAACAGATGATTGACAGACATGAACAAGCTCTGAAGTGCTCAACAGAAAGAGTTAGTGAAATTGTCTTTAATGTGTATTTACATGTATACACAGTGGCCTCTTTTACAAACGTCAAAGTAATAGGGTTGGGTTATACTTCGCTTTTTACTTTAGGCTCTGTAGCCCCAAGAAAGCTTTTAAAGAAATGTTGTGTCTCCATTTTGTTTCCATGATGTCCAAACTTCTGCTTTTACTCAGACACTGGTTTTCAGTCTTTCAAAATCAGACACATGTCGTCACTTTAAGCCTGTTCTCATTGTTAGGTTAAAGAGTTTCATTTATCTGTGAAAAAGTATTTTAAGGCACTTATGTATTTTAATTGTGCCTCTTACTGTATAACAAAAGTATTTCTATTTGTTGCAGATGTAGAGATGATGCTGCATTTGATCAATGCAATGATCACACGTCAACATTATCCAACAATGCTTATTGATAAGTTTGAAACACAGGAGAAACATTATATTCATAGAAAAGATAAGGATTCACTTTTTTTAACTTCAGTGAAGAAAAAGGAAAGCTGAGTGCTACTAATGTGATGTTCAAAATTAAGAAAGGTCATCTACTTGTAGATCATATCATATGGAACCTAAAAGTCTGTCACTTCTGAGCCAGCGATGCATTTATCTTTTAACTCCATCAAGTTCTTTTTTTCCTATTTTTAGATTTACACATTTCCTTTGTGGTTTTTTTCAGACTGAACGACGTTTGCGTCTAAAACAACATGAGTTACAATAGAGTTAGCCTTTTTTGTGAACTAAACATGCTAACATGCAAAACAGGTAAATGTAAAAAGCAACATGTATTCGTTTAGAGAAATATGTTTAAGAAATCTTTAATCACATGCAGGTAAAAGCTCAATGCTGTCTATTATATTTGGTGTTTGGGTGTGTTCTGACTCAAGCAGTGTTTTGCAAAACCTTTGATCCTCAGGTCTGCTATATTTTAGTTTCTGTTTGTATTACCATAAGTAATACCACACAAACCCTGTATGATTAGGTTTGTTACTTTATTTTCGAGCTCTGTGACTTGTGTTTAAATGAAATGAAGGAATGCTGATTTTTTTTTTTCTTGCATGAAGGATGACACCATGTGCATTTATTTGTTTAATCAAAGAGAAAAGTTATTGGTTTTGGTTTGATAGTTCCTGGTTAAAGGTTGACAACCATGGACAATCGTTCAGCTTGTACATAGAGCAATAAAAATGTGTTTATGGTCCATGAAAGTTGTACTGTCCTTAAACAACCACCTTAGACTTTCTTTTTTTCTCCTTGTTGAAACACAGTTGAACTTCTGACCAACATGATCCACCAAAACAAATGATTAACCATACAGGAGTAGTTTACTGAAAAGATGCTTAAACTGAATGATCAGTCGGCCATGTAGCATTTAATTCAATACAAAACTGGCACAGGGTTATCGTAACATTTTTTTTCATGTATAAAAAACAGCGCTTAGACTGGCGAACTTTAGCTTTTGAGAAGTTTAGTTAAACCCAAATTAAACATTTATTTTCCTGTCATAAAAAACAGGTGATTCTGACATTGTCGTGACATATTCAGGTGATGTTAAGTTACGATGCCAAAAGTATTAAACTATAAAAGATAACAGATGGTTCACGCTTGAGTGAAGGAAATCCTCTTGTTTCTCGTTTAATGAATAAAAACACTTTCAAATTTTGTGTAGAGGTGAGAAAAGTTTCACTCAGTTTAACACATTGTTTACTGTTGTTCACACTGTCAGCAACGGTTTGCTGACAGTGTGAATGTGAGAGGATATGAACGTTTCTGTGAAAATATTTGTCAGAAGTTATGGGCTATAATACATTAAATGCACTAGCAGATATTATTCAAAGATCATCTCAGGTCATCCTCTCATTCAATTAATGTATTTGTCAGGTAGTTTTGTGGGCATGTAGAGTGTGTGGGCAAGATTCACATTATGCCTCTTTCATATCCAGCAGCATGAGCTTGTTACGATGTCCTTCTGTGTGAAATCGCTTTAAGAGGTTGTGGTTCAGAGAAAGCCGAAACACAGACCAACAGCCAGTGAGTGCATGCTTTTTATATAATGTGCAACTAGACCCAGATGAACATCAATGTTAACATTTTATTAAATAAAAACACATGGGAAAAGGAAATCTTTGGTTGCACAAAGAAACTGATGCTTTATTTTGAAAATGGTGGTATTTTTGGATTGCTGAGCTGGCTATGGTAACACTAATTTTACACACATTGTGATTTCTACATCCTCTTCTGAGCCTGAAAAAGGAACAATCTAAAACTGTGAACACTGTAGTGAACATGCTTTAACAATGCATACTCACTACAGACTCACAGGAGGAGCAGAGACTGAAATCTCCTCAGATATGAGTTTTTAGCAGTACAATGATTGTGACCGTTTTACAGGATGTGACTTTGTCTGAATGTCTTATTCCAGAGTTATTGTGAAGCACATCTCTCTCAATCCTATCTGAAAAAAAAGAAATGATAAAGGTGTGTTTTTTAAAGCAAAAAGTGAAAATGTCTGGTTGTCAGGCTGTTGGCAAATTAATGCAAAATGACCACTTCTGTTTTCATGTCCAACTTCTTTCTTTTTTTTTTTACTTTTTTTTTTTTGCATTTAAGCCTTCCATTAAACAGCTGCCTTCTTCTCTCTCACCTGAAACTCAGTAGTCTGTACTTTTCAACTACAGGGAACATTCATTCATTAGTGTTAAACTGTTGGTTATAAAAGTACGCTTGTTTTTGACTTCCTTCATTTAAAAAAAAAAAAAACTAGAAAAAATAGACCCCAAAAAACACACAAGTACATACAACAATTCAGTCGAATTTCAAAAGCTCAGTACATTAAAGACAGGAACTTCTAAAAATGCTTTTCATTTGAACTTTCAACAATGATGTCTAAAGACGCCACAAACATTTGACAAGTTATCCAGTAATTCTTGGTCCTTAAAATCAGTGTCTTGGTGCTGATAATAATCCATATATACACCTTTATGCTTTGCAAAAGTTTAGTGGGAATGATCTATGCAACAGGTATGGAGTGCTTGTTATTTTTAAACGCAGGGAAGTGCAGCATTCTCTCATTAATTCTGTGGCAAACAAAATACACAATATGTACATATTTCTTGCAGAATAATGCAATTTCCATGTGAAATCCAGCTAGTATTCTTCTGGTAGTGTGTCAGACAAAATGTTGTTGCTGGGGCTGGTGGGGATGTGGCTGTTAGCTGGTTCACCCAGCACAGGTGGGGTGGGTGTAGTGGTAGAGGCCTGCTGGGAGTGCTGCATCTTCTTCCTGGTTACCTTCCTCTCTTTTGCACGTCTGTTCTGAAACCAGATCTTGACCTGAAACATCCAAACGTGATATCAATGCAAAGGGGTTGGATTCAATTGTAACATACTGTAGTTTTTTTTTGTGACACTAATATAACTCAAAACAGACCTAATGTCAGCTGTCCTTCCTTTCAGAGTCAGGTGTGTCTGCAAGCTAGTGAGTAATTATTTACATAGTTTATTCTTACATAGAGCAAATTCGGGCCAACTTAATTGACCTTTTCTCCTGTTACTGTGTCCCTGAACACACAGACTATACACAAGTATAGTCTGTATGAAATATGTTGATGATGGTTTAAAATTATATTTTGCTTAAGCTTTCTGACAACTTCAAAAATGATCACTGCCTTTCCCAATTGAGAGCTGCATGACACACAAAAGCTTAACTTAATCTCCAGACATGCCAACAAAATCCAACAGATCTATGTCAACTTATGTTCTGGGAGCTGCAAATATAGGCTGTAAACATCGATTTATAAACATCGATTTATTTAGTTTCTCAGCTATCACTGTTGGAGCCAGCCCGCACAGAGGAGAACTCAGAGTTGGTTCTTGTCTCTCTCCATTTCTATTAAAAACTCAGTGTGTATGTTTTGCTGATAACACTGTGGAGTAGGTGTGCAGTTGTGAGGCTATAACTTGTGCCATAAACTCGCTGATGTCTGCCCATCTTTTTTTTAATACATCCCCTAAATAGGAGTCCCATTCTGTGCCACAGACTTTAGACCAGATTATAGGTGGTCCAAACAACCTTAACCAACCCACCCGTGGGTGCTAATGGGGCCGCACGTTCATTTGCCAATAAAACAGTGTGGCTACTGGGTGTGAATCAGGTTGACAATAGGAAAGACACCTCTCTCTTACAGAACATGTTTTGCCATTTATGTTGCTTTATCACATTTTCAAGCCAGTTATCTCCACTGGATGACGAAATGCAATGATTGCGCTTTTTTGTGTTCACCTTCCCACAGCTATTTCGGTTAAGCAATTTCCGCCTTTTACTCGGTTGCTCTCAACTGTGGGTTTGACAGACAGAATGAGCAGGCACAAAAAACAATACCAACAATGACATGAGAGTAGGATTGAGGGTTTCACCATTAGCACCACTTATGCAAGACATTTTGTTTTGCCACATAACTTTATGGTTTATTTATATAGGTTTTCCGCTTTTTAAAAAAAAAAAAAAAGCTGTTTTCTCCAAAATGTAATGTTAAAGAACTTTCTATATGAGTTCTAACTTCACATGATGTTAGCAAAGCGGTTTGGTAGCCACACGTATGGAGACTATAGTACTCCTATGGGCAGCCCGGGTTCAAGTCCGACCTGTGACTCCTTTCCTGCATGTCATGCCCCACTCTGTTTCCCTGACCTCCTACCTCTATCCACTATCATATCTAAATAAAAGGCAAATCCCAAGAAAATCTGCATTGAGACACTCCAGGGACCAATACCAATATATTATTTTGTATTTTTTAGTCCTTATCCTGAAAAACAATAATAATCACATGATAAAACACAAGTGAATCTCCCACATTTACCAAGACTCCAACCCCACCCCAACAACAAAAAAGAGCTGTTGTGTGTCTGAATAAATGAATCCTGTTTTATTGTATTCGATTTACAGAAACCTTTCCAAACACTGTCAATAATCTCTCAAAAGAAGGTACTATGCAATAAAAAAAAAGAAAAAAACGTTTTCTGTCTTACAAGTGAAAAGTTTAATTTCATAACCGTCACCAACTCTTGCTAAGTCATATCACCTTTGGGTTTAGGTGTATTTACTGATATCTCTCAATCGTAGCTGTTGTTCAGAAAGTAAAGTTAGATTTAAAAACAATATAACTCCACTAATTAACTTTTACTGAGCTTAAAGATCGTCCTCTACAGAGAGATCATGTCTACACTATGTTCATAGTTGTCCATCTAATGCTCAGTTTAAACTGCCGGCATGATTATCGTGTGTTTTATGCTTTCAGTCTCCAGTATTGTGTTTTATATTTGCAACTAACGTTGAACAGCCACAATGTTTGTGACCTACAATAAATGCTGTTCCTGAATGCGTCATGCTATGCTAGCCTGCTGCTCTTGCTGTGAATCCTACGTGGGAATGATTTTTTCCTTCTCTGTCACAACTCTTTTTTTAAAGTTGAATGCTTACATATTGGCTTGCATTGCACCTTCCTACGCTCATGTCTCAAACCCCTTACAGCAGGGGTGACAAACTCCAGTCCTGGAGGGCCGGATTCCTCAGACTGTTAGATGTCTCCCTGATCGGACACAGCTGAATCCAATGATTGACTCGTTTTCAGGCTTCTGCAGAGGTTGATGACAACACATTGGTTTAAAGCAGGTGTGTTAGAGCAGGGAGACATCTAAAAGTCTGAGGAAGCCTGCCCTCAAGGACTGGAGTTTGACACCTGTGCCTTCCGGTTTTACCTCTAGTTTTCTGTGTGCTCCTGAGCTCACCTGTCTCTCAGAGAGGCTCAGTGCCATTGACAGCTCACTCTTCCTCCTCATGGGGATGTAGCGGTTGTGCTGAAACTCTTTCTCCAGCTCCAGGCGCTGCTGATCAGTGTACACCACCCTATACTTGTCCTTAGTGCGAGTTTTTCCTACTGAATCACACAAAACAATCCTGAATAAGCAAAACAATATATACAAAGTGGAGACGATTGACAGACTTTGTGATTGTTTTATCTATTCCCATGTATTTTTTTTCATCAATCTGACCACAAATACAAACAAAAAAGATCATTATATCTCCAACTTATGTGACCAAAACTGTGGCAAACATGAGTAATTTCAAGACGTCTGGTGCCACAATCAGGTTTAGGCGCCACTTAAAGCCTCATCAACGAGATTAATCACGCTAACTATAACTTGTGTAAAGACTTCCCACTGCATTGCATCACTGGTCCTCCTTATCACTGTAAGTGGTATTTACATAGGTGTTTACACAGGTTTTCATTGACATGTATGCTCACACTAACACTTTGGTAAGGGTGAGTCAGAGGTATTGATCTGATATGTCTTTGTGACAGCATTGATTAAGGCAAACTAACACACTCGCACACATGAGTAAACCCTGAGTGTCCTGACTTGAGCAGACTTCCTGTAGTGCATGTGTTATCTAGCCTGTCACCCTTAAGCACCCACCCAGTGGACAGAGTGGGTGGGGAGGGACATTTTTTGCAGACTTCTTGGCCACCACTGTTAGCTTTGCATTGACATCTTGCACCTTGCTGGCGGAAGGGAGAGGCTAACGCTTGATGAATGTGTGTGCGTGCAGTCAGTCTACTCTGTGGACATGTTGAAATGGTTTCTGTTTAAGATTATCTGTTATCTAAGCAGCCACATAGAGCGGGTATTGAAATTGTCCTTTGTCTCCACCAAGGACTTCTGTAGGCCAATTAATGTTTCATTCTTAATAATATAGTGTAAGTTTTATCTAGACTCCACTGACTTCAAATGTTAAATCACCTGATTTGCTATCAGCCATTAAGTTAACCAGAACATGTGTTCAAACATCTAATAAACTAGGTCCAATATAGTATCAGTAGCATATTTGCCTTTGATTCTAATTAAAGTGCGCCTAGATTTGAAAGCATTAATTAATAACTGCCACAAATTTTAACGTGAAAATTAAAGGTGATTTATCACGTGACAATAACAATAACAAAAAAAGACAATGAAATGTATTGGAATCAGGATTATCCTACAGTATTAGGTGATGTATTTTAATTTGGGATATTTTTCAAACATTCAGGTAGCCTATTAAAAGACACTTTGGGACCAAAACAAGTGTAACTTATTATGAATCTTTAGAGTTTTGTGAAAACTGTTATCTGTATAATTGCAAGTGTTCAACTGCATTAAGTGGGCACACAAAATGCAAATCAAATTAAACGTGTTTTTTTTTTTAGCTGTCTTTAAAAAGTGAATATGTTGATGTATTTCCCACCTGAAACTGAAACGGGCGGTCTGACGGACTCTTGGGGTCTCCTCCTGGAGCTGAAGGGGTCCTGTCCGGGAATGAAGCTGAACGGGTTGAAAGACCCCCCTCCAGCGGTGGTGGGCGTGTCGTTTAACTCAGAGGGAGAGTAGCTGACCTGGCCGACCCCGGGGCTTGACCCCTGGAAGCTGTACTGATACTCCTCCCTGCCAGTGTACACCGGGTTCCACGCAGTCGTCGTCGGGTCACCGAATCCCGGCACGTGATGGTAACCGGTGAAGTCATACGGAGGTGGGACGTACTGACTGTTCAGTGACAGTGTCTGAGCCGTGTGCCTGGCTGTCTGTGAGTTGGAGAACATTCCGGCTTCCTCGGCCCACAGGGGATGAGTCTCAGGTAAACCTTGGTGAATCAATCCGCCTGGCGCATGTTAGGCCCCGGTGTTCATTCCCAGCAAGCTGTCGTGCTCTGTTTTCACTTCAGCTCGAGGTATTGGATGATTACTGACACGGGCTACCTGAGCACTGAGGATACACACCTTTATAGATTTACTGCTCAGCAGTTCAAAAGTCTCCTCATGACGTCATGGTTTACCTGAGACCGACCTGCCTGCTCGTCTTGGCGACGTGCGGGCATTGACCCTGATGTAACGAGCTTGACTTTGTGAATCATTTTTGATAAGGCCCCGAAAGATGCGTGTTGTTTACGCGCACGGCACGCGCTTGTGCACAAATGTTCATGTGACATCCAGCACATAGATCATAAATGAGAGTATGCACACTGATGTGTCATTTACAAACAAAAGTCCACAATCAAGACCATATCCTAACATCAACCAATAGTTCATGCATACATAACACTAAGAGGGATTGTTGGATTAAATTATAAATTGAAAGTAAAACACATGGTATTCGTGAGGGGAACCCATGAGAAAATGCAGTGGTGCAGAATGCAGAAGTATTTGTTCTGCATTAACAGGAAAACACAAGAAGTAAAGGGAAGTTATTTGGTTAAACCACATTTGCTTAATATTATTGACGCTAAGAGCTGATTTTTCGATTCAAACCCTCTGCTGCTATAGAGCCTGCCTACATAGGACACCTGACATAACTGCTATAGATAGATAGATAGATAGATACTTTATTGATCCCGAGGGAAATATAGGCTATATGGCTCCCCTTATTACATTATTTTTGAAGAAAAAACTATTGTAAATATTTTTTTTAATGTGCCAGTCAAGTTTGAAGACATGTCCCAGACGAGTGGATTTCATTTCCCACAACATGCCTGCCAAAGACAACCACATGAGGGCAGCAAAACACACCGACGGGAGCAGTGAGTTCAGGTCTGCAGACCTCCAGGAATATCTAAGGATAACTTTTTTGTTCTTAAAATCTCAACTACTGGCTTTAAGCCTTCTCCTTTACTTGATAAACTCTAAATGTGCTGCTGCGAAGCTCTGTGGATGTCTCTGGTTGAGCTTGTCTGATGGTTTTTATGCATCTGTTTTGAAAACAAAACATAAAAGATTCATGTTGGTTGTCTTTGTCAGAAAAGTCATTATCAGCTTTAATAGCTAATGGTTGTTGTCTTGTTAATGGAGAAAAAAGCTGCCAGAAAGTGCAACACAACACATTAAATATGTATTGTAAAAAGTTTCTAACAGGAGGTGATTGGACAAGAACATGATACTAAAACAACATATGACACTAGTATGATTACATCATAAATAACATTGGAAAAAGGTGCTATTATCCCTTTACATGAACTTATTTACTAAGACCTGCACTTTTTGTCATTTGTCTGTTTAAATGGCACCAAGTAGCCAAGCAGCAGCAGTTGCTGTGTGCCACAAAGGAAAAGGCCAGGCTGCATTTGTTCAAATGAAGGGGATGGGAATGGATTCCTTCACTTCTTCCTCTATCTACTTAAAAGATGTCCCCACTTTCAAATTCACAAGGGAAAACGAATAAAGAGGCTGTAGTTCCCATTTTTCATTGATTCTAAAAGTGAAGGTGTCAGAAAGTGAGCTAAAGGTGTGGAGCACTAACAGAACTCTTCTCCTCCTCCGCCATCTTTTCTCCCCCGAGGACTGTCCACAAAAAGGACTGCATTGAGCATGACGTCGTGATAAATGAAACATGTTGAGAACTCACCAGCTGAGATGCTTGTGTTCTTATTGGATGACAGAGTGTGTTGCTGTGTAAACTTTGTATGTGGTTTTGTTTCACGAACATGGACACATGTACATTTAGGGTTTAAGAAATGACTTTGGTGACTGTGTCATATTCTATTATACAGGGCTGCATCTGCATGCTGGTCTTCATTTACTCAATACACAAGTCTTTGTACAACTTCTTGAACCCAACAAGGTAATTTTCATTTTCATTGACCTTTATTGCATTGTAGAAAAAAAGAGCTAACAGGAAATTAGAGCAGAGAGGAGAATCAAACAACATGCTTCGTCATATCTCAATTCTCTCTCTATGAAGTTTCTTGTTATGATCTAACAAAAAAAAAGTCCTTGTAGAAGTACCTACAGGTATTTCTCTTATACTAACTTCATGGCAACACTCCAGATCATCTTTGAGAGAGACAGCTCTTTAGCTGTCCTGCTCCACTGAATAGACGGGGGAGTATTTAGGCAGAATGATTGGGAGTCGAGTTTGTGAAGTGTGTTTTTTTGGGTTTTTTTCCCCAAACTTTTTCAAGCTGTATGAACGGACAAGGACAAATAAAAGATCCACAGTACATTTAAAAAGGACCGTTTTTGTCCTCTTAGCCATGACTTTGTTCATCTCTAAAACCCCTACATTCCTGCTCGGCCTGTGGTTATCAGGAGCAGCAGGGTGTTGAGATGAAGTCTGTGTCTTATCTTCACCTGGGGACTTTCTGTTGAGAAATATTTGCATGATTAGAAGGCGTGCTGCACATGCTGCATTATTACGTATTATCCCTTTTTAATTGACACCACCAGCGCTGAAACATACAATAGTAGATTTGCGGCTAAATGACATGGATTCAGGGCAGATTTACAGCAAGAAGGTGTTTAATTACAAAGATGGAAATAGATGGCAGTAGAGGTGGGACAGTCCTGTGTGGTGTTGTTCCCCTCCTCTTTAATAACCAGGGCTGCAGCGGCTCTTTAATTACTGCTAGATCGGCTTTTAGATTTACCCTCACAATTAGAGGAGAACATGTTTACTGTCCAATTAGCCCCCCCCTCCCCCCGACCCCCCTCCATCTGCCCTGGCCCCCTCGTTAAAAAGAAAAGACCTTCATCAGCTCCAGTGTTGCGTTATGAATTTCAAACCATATCCTGGGAAAGGACAAAATTAGGGAGTGAGCCAAAGTGGATTTTGAATGGTGTGTGTGTGTGTGTGTGTGTGTGTGTGTGTGTGTGTGTGTGTGTGTGTTTGAATGAGAGAGGCTGACAGAGCAGAGAGAAGAGGCAAACGGTGGTGAGGACAGAGGGAGGTGTTGAATCAGTTTATGTGGGATAAAAGGAGAAAACGAGACGTAACATAAAAAAATTGTCCTCCCTCCTGGCCGAGTACACCTGACACCAGCGTTTATGTAAGTGGAGTATGTTCCTGAGAAACTGAGACTTCCCTGTTTGTTTTCAAAGCAGGCCACCGTGAGCCCTGCCAAAGTCTTTTTTCTCTCCCCCCCCCCCCCTGCTTAAACCTCTCACTCTTTCTCTTATTGTGTTTGTTGTTTTATGGAGGGGTTAGATGCGGTCCAGATTGCTGTTGCCAATAGAGACAGTCTCAGTCCACCTCTCCATTCATAAACAAATCAGTCCAGCTCAGGACCTCTCAGCTGCTGCCGAGCGACAACAAGCCGAATTCTGATCTGTATTTTTGGAGTTTTCTCCCTCTCTCTTTTCTCTTCCCTCTTTTGCTTCTCCCCTCGACTCTCCCCCTTCACGTTTCCCTCCCTCCTCTCCAACTCTCTCTTACTCGAGCCTCAACAGAGCCGGACAACCCTCCTCTGTGCGACTGTGTCAGGGAAGCGGTGTGCATGTGTGTTCCAGTCTCCTCTTCTTCTTGTTCAACTGAAAGCAGTCTTCAGGAGCAGTGGGCAGACTTTTTTTTTTTTTTTCCACAGTGTGAAAAACAGGAGAGGAGACCCCCGTGGTGCTGTGATTTGACTAAACAAACAGCCCAGCTCAGAGCGGTACCTCCTTCAGTGGACTCCGGGGACTGCCGAGATTAACCTCAGACTCTGAACATCTGAGGGATCTATACATCTGAAGAAGCAGCCCCTGCAGGGTCGGCCAGCTGGAAGTCTGTCCTCTGGTCTCAGACGTGGAAGAGCGACTGCTCGGACGGAGAGGGAAGACTTGTTTCGGGCTTCTAGGATCGCTGTGAAGGTGAGGGGTCCTTTTTTCATCTCTGGTCACTGCATTTTCACTTTTAGCCGTGGCTGCTCAGCAGAAGTAAAGATGTATTGTACAACGTGGTTAAAATTCACTTAGCCTGCGTAGTAAGCCGTCGGTGACATTTTCAATTTCACGGCTGTCTCTCACAGAGCGGATGCACCTCATCCTTACATCGTGGGACTGTTTGTCTCTTGAACTATCTTTGGTTTGAAATGTCCGTTGAGTCTGTTTTTTTTTTTCGACTCGTTGTCGGTTGTTAATGATGTTGTGCCTCTGTTGCTGGTATTTGTGACCTGCATACTCGATTGTGTGCACAGCAGAAACGACACTGTGACACAGTGTGAGCAATCTGTTCAAATAGCAACAAGGTGACGGCTTGCATCTCTACACATAGACACCTTTTCACTCTTTCCACGGTGCAACTTTAACAATGTTTATCTTCCCACTAAGAGAATACGTTTGACAAGGTATCCCAGGGTTCCTCACACACACACACACACACACACACACACACACACACACACACACACACACACACACACACACACACACACGCACTGGGCTTTGTAGCACAAACTGTTTGTATGCGCTCCACTTTGTGCTTCACTGCTAAAGGGCTGTTTATTCAGCCCTCCTCAGTCACCCTGAGTGAACCGACGGTCCTTACCGCTAAACCATCACTCTCCTTCCTCCCCTGTGAATGGCCTTAGGAGAATCAATCTTCTCTGCAATCATCGACACGGAGAAGCTCATTGACAAGCTGCGGCTGGGCAGTGATTGCAGACCTCGCATCACTCATCGTCACCAGCATCAGTGTCACTGTAGATGACTCTCCTTTTAGTAATAACATATAAAAGCTTTAAGATCCGGTCGCCTCTTTTTAAAAAAAAAAAAAAAAAAAAGGAAATCTCCCATAAAGCTGGGATTGAGTCTGGTCTGAAGAATGCAGAGTCGAGCAGACGTAAACAATCTGTTGAATCATCTCCTCGCATTCATCACAAGAGAAGCTTTTAGGACCTGGCATGAGTTACATGAGAGCAATGGGAGCTATTTCGTGGACTGGACACATGTGCCATGCATGTCTTTAGACTCTAATCCCGCCATCTGTTTTGCACCTGAAAGCCTTCTCTACTTCCCTTCCCTACAAGGAGGCTGCATCTGTGCTGTTTGGATGTATAGTTAGTTAACTGCATGTCCATTATCTGTATACTGATGACCTTTTTTTGATATGGGGGGGCTTTTCTGTGTGCACAAGTTGTCATGAAAACACTGTTGGCACATGTTTAGTGTCTGTTGCTCTCCTCCTCTGCAGTGAGGAGTTTCCTTTTGAAGTCTTTGATCCTCTGTGGCTCTAAGGGTATTTTGTTTCAGGCATTGTGTCGCGCTGTTGTTGCAGAGGAGCCTTTGGAAAATTGCATGCATGTCATACTTTTACCATCAACGGTATTGGACTGAGCGGCGTTCATGTCATAGTTTTAAAACAGCCGCGTGTCTTTTGCCGAACTTTTTTCACAGCTCAATATATCTTTTCTGACGAGTTTTTGCAGAGTGGATTCGTAAAACGTTGTGAAGTTTGATGTCTCATCTATTCAGAAGGGGATTTCTCTCACCGTGCGTCAGGCTCCTGGTATGCACCGCAGCAGAGCTCTTCTCCCCAGCTCTGAGGCAGCACAGCCCAGTCGGCCCCGTTCCCCCTGGCCTGCAAACCTAATCCTTCGTCATCAGCTGTTTCCTGGCTCTCCGGCCTCTCTGCATGCCAGCCGCTCAGAGAAAATGTGCTTCACATTATGACCATGCAGAAAACATGCCAGGAGTCTGATTCAGCTCACATGTGCTGAAATGTAACAGTTTGAACTCAGCAGAGCGTTTTTGAAACACATTGAAGTCATTTTGTCCTTCTCGTGTTTTATCCTCTGACGGCCAAACACGCAGCTGCTCGGCGAACAGGTTCTCCAAAACACACGTGACGCTGCCAAGAATGAAACAGGATGAAAATGGAGTTTTAAAAAAAAGTGATCTCGAGCACTCACTCTTCAAATCACACAAGTCTCTTCGCTGTTGTGTTAATGTTCAAGTACAGCCGCCACTGACTCGTTCTGTGGTGGTCAGTGTTGAGATGATTCATAATTCATCGCTCATACTTCTGAACTGAGCTGGTCCCGTTCATGTACCTGCAGGTCACTGCTTTATTAATGCTGTACTTAAAGACTCTTATTTGACTCATGTAGCTTTAATGAAGCGCACTAAGTGGTGCAGCCTGTAATACAGCATCCTGTCCTGACCCCCCCCCCTCCCGCCCACTCACACAGCTGCATCTCGTCTTCAGGCAGGGAGCATAGACACTTCTACAGGACGACTCCTTGAGAGGAAGTGTCTTCTTCAGTTAATCGTCCAAACTCTTGAAAGAAAGCGGCCATTAAATGCGTAGAGGTGTGACACTCGAATGTAAGAAAGATACTGCTGACAGAGGTGGAAAATCACAAATCACTGACTTTTTTTCCCTGCACAGGTTTTTGTATTTTGCCACATAAAACACTTCTGTTCATTTCAGAGGGAAATAATCTGGGGGGTTTTTGTTGTTTGTTTTTGTTTTACTCCACTCCACTCCAGTCCCGATGAGGCAGAATAATTGAGTCGGAAACATTTTAATAGTGATAACTAACACCACCAATCCGGCTTTTAACTTGCTGATATTGCTAATATTTTTTTTTTTTTTTGGAGTTGGGGCTTTATTTGTATTTATTTGTTGTTGTGAGAGAGTGGGGGATGACGGGCACCAAAAAGCATCTGGACCTGCATCTAGATTCTTCAAGAACCTACAACCAGCACAATGGAGGGAATGTAGCCTCTGTATTTACTTACTGCTACAACAGCACCACTAAGTCACAAGTATTTAAATGAAAAAAACAACTGGCCCACCAACAACTAGTGTGACGTGACAATAAGCACTACTCTTGGGCTAGCTGACTTCACTGTTCTTGGTGCTAAGCTTAGCTAGCAAGCTCAGGATTCATGCTAGTTGTATCAGCCTTCTCTGTAAGTGTGTTCAGAAAATGTCAAGCCTGTAAGATACGGAGGATTTTATAGGCGTTGCTAAAATTAGTTTTTAAAAAACACCTTGACTCAAGTGTAATCTCAGCCTTCCTCTTCCTCCCCTGAACATTAGAAATGCATAATCTTTCTGACTTTACCCCGTCAAAGAAAATGCAGATTTTCTGCAGGAAGTATTGTGCTCCATCTGAATCTTTTCAAGCACTCCTCTTTTTTCTCTCTCTGGAGTTTGTTCAGTCCAACAAAAACACTGGATTTGGCAGTACGGCGCAGTTAGAGGGGAGGACAAAGGAAACACGTCTGTTGCTTTTTACATGATAAGAATATCCCTCATAGTGGAGAATGAAGGCTTCTTTTGAGTTCTCTCAGCGTGTCTTCTGGTTATATACCCGTAGCAGTGATATCTATCTTTTATGTTTGCTAATATCCATTTATAGAAAGAAACCAAGTGTGTGTAAGATCCATGTTCCCAAAGGAACAGCTCTATTACGGTTTTCTGTAGCTATTAAAGTTAACATCACTCTACTTGCGCATGTCAAAAGTCAAAACAAAATTATCCACTGGATTGATAACTACTCCCACTCCTGTAACCATGTTTCCTCATTTTCCCCGTCCTTCAGAAATGATGGTGTTTAAGGAAACTAAGGAACTGTAAAGCCAGTTACCCCTAATTGTATTCAGCTGTTCCTGGTTCTTATTTTCCAAGGGGGGGGGGGGGGGGGGCTAGAGTGGGGGGGACTGAAAGTGTGTGTAAGATCCATTTTCTCACAGGGCAGGTCAGGGGGCTCCCTTGAAGGAGCACCATGCAGAGGGCTGGGGAGGTCTCAGAAAAAAAGTGGCAGGATGTGGTGCTGCTTATCCTTGCATATACATTATTTCTGATTCTGCGTTTTTCCCCTATGAGCAGAAAACAGGCTGGGGCTGACTCAACATTGCAGCCTGACTGGCAGCAAAGATAATTCGTCCTTTTATTGAAGTTTCAAAATGAGTAGAAAATGAGACCATTAAGCTGATATGAAACACTGGCCACATCTGAGGCTGTCATTCTACAAACGTCTCAGTTTTACCCAGAAGCCCTTTACATCCCCCTGCCGCCACTACAAACAGCATTTACAGCTCTGTTTGAAAGGGAGCAAACCAAAATCCACAGTTTCCCAAACATGTGTTTCCTACAGTAAGTATGAGACCAGAGTCACTTTGTTTGCAGAGGTAAGAACACTCGCAGTCGCTGTGTCCATTCAGAAGAGAAAAAAACAAACTAGAGGCGGATTTATGAAACAAAGGTTTTAAAAAATGCCTGATAATGCAGATTTTAGATTACAGATTACTGTTTACTGCTTATGCAGAAGTTTTGCACACAACTCAGGAAAAGTGTGTTCTTGTGCCTAAATCTGTCCTACAAACTTTTATCCGTCATCATTTTCCAAATCGTGAAAACATTGATCACTTTGATGCGCTGTGCTTTTTTTTATTATTTAAAAAGGGACTTTAAGGCTTACGTTAAAAGTTTTCATCAAAACAGCAACAATCACCATGTCTCTAACAATAAATCTACCGACTGTGTCAACATCGAATGTGCGGCTTAAATTGGCAAAACAACAGTAGATGATCAGCTCACTCTCCAGCCTTTAAGGCTCCTAAATAGTCGGTGTAAGCAGACTGAAGCATTTCCTGCTTATAGTAACTCACATACTCCGACAGCATGTTGATGACATGTGTGCCATCACAGCTTAAAAACAGCCGTGCACTCAGAAGCCTGGGCTTCATCAATCATTATTACAGCTCTGGTGATGTACATTTTCTGTATAAGTCCGGGGGACAGTGAGGGTCTGCTGTTGAGGGACCAGAAGGTTTTCCTCTGGGACTGAAGTGGGGGGGTTGGTCTGTCCAAGAAGAGTGATAAAAAAAAAAAAAGGACGTTTGTTTTTACAAAGACACTCTGGGTCATTATTTTCCCACAGAGCTCACCAAAGTCTGGCTGTTCAGAGACGTGTAAAAAAAAAAAAAGACCTTCTAAAACAAAAACAAAAAGACGAGTTTGGAAGCAGCTATTCTAGAAACCATGTTCATGTTTAGTGCCCAGTGTCAGTTCACAGTCTGTCTTATCTGAGCGCTAAGTGTTTTCATTGGAAAGAAGTGACCACAAAATTTGGAGATGTTTGTTTTGCATATCAGCTTCCTGTAGACTTCAGCAGAGAAAACATGGCTGTGTGAGATGCAAAGCAGTGTGTGTGTGTGATGTAAAGCATTTTGTGTGTGTGTGCGTGTGTGTGTGTGTCTGTGTGTGATGTAAAGCAGTGTGTGCGCTCCCTCTGCTGTCCTGCTCTGCTCTTTGATGTGGTGCTCTCCCATGATTTGTATTCTGTATGTATGTCTGCATGCTCTCTTTTTTTTTCTCCACTGTCTGGGCTGAGTGTGTATTATTCCTGCGGTGTGTCTACGGTTTGTCATGCTTTGTCATTGGCCTAATTGGTCCGTTTTCCCGTGTTTTTCTCTTTTTCTCTCCACTTTGTTTGCGTTCATTTCGGATTGTGAGTTTGCATCTTTTTTCATGCCGACCTTTCATTTAAAGCAACTTTTCTCTTTGTCAAAAGTCCCATCGAGTGCACTCTTTTTCTTCTTCTCACTGTGGCATTCGGTTTTGTCTCCGTGAGTATTTGGTTAGTGGTTGTCTGCTGTGTCATTGATGCATCACTGCTTTACACCCACACGAGGCCAAGAAACATTTCTCTGCACAGGAAGTCAGAGCTCTGCAGCTGCATTCTGAACATCTTTCTCTCTTTAGTTATAAATAACTCTTTTTTTTAATACAAGTGAAATTTAACCCCTTGAGACACACTGGAGCAAAGATTTGGCTTCAAGTGTTGTTCACAAATCAGTTCCCACCTCTTCGTGCACTGCTTCATCACTGCCAGATGTTGAAACATGCAGCTACAGTATAGATAATCCCTGAAGTGGGATTACAGGCTGCTGTGGGACTTGGGGCTGTGCGTGGGCTGCGGGCGCCCTGCTGAGGTTGATTTGAGCATTCCTCCTCATTAACTAGTGACACTTTGAGTGTTGCAGGATCTGTTTAGGAAAACCAGGAAGGGTCAGCAAGCCATTGAAATTCCCAGCGTTTGTGGGAAAGCTCATCGGGTGGGATAACAGTTCGTCCGTCATGGTGATTACTGTGCCATCACTGGCATAAACAATGTTTTCTTTAAGACCTCCACGAACTTTCTGGAAAAGGCAATCCCATAGAAAACAAATAACATCTTTAGACAAATGTTTTTCAGATGCTTTTTAGTAATTATTGAAACCATCTACTTCCTTTTGAGAACCACTTGACTTGATTTAGGGATCTCGGATCAGTCTTGGATGTTTGTTGCTGTCAGTTTTCTAAAACAGCACTCTGCTGCCTCGGTGATCTATGAGCCACTTTAGCTTTTAGGGAGTACATTGCTGCTAAGTGTTTGAATGAAGTATGAAACATATCAACAGAACAGGTTGCCCAACCGCCTCTGCAGTGTCACACTTGTGTCCTTAACCCTCATTTATCCCTCCTTTGTTTTTGTTTTTACACATTTAACAGTATCTAATTAAAGCAGGAAAACAAACTCTCAAACAAACTCTCTTCTAGCATCGATAGATCACACGCTCACCCTGCAAACTCTTTTTAAAGTGCTCGCCTCTTGGCTCTCCTTGGCCCCATGATTTGAGTCAGCACATCCTTTCTTAAGTGTCAATTCCTTCAAAGGCCTCCGCTTCAAGTCCCCCACCGCCCAGCGCTCGACACTAAACCTCATGGAGTTGCAGTGGCCGAACACTGTTCTTCTGTCTTTTATGGAGACAAATACGATTTGAACACACTGACACTTGTTCATCAATTCATTTGTATTCGACTTTAGATGTAAATGTAGTATATCCTGAAGTTTCCCAAATGTTACTTTTTGTCTATTTTTAGTTAAAAAACAAACAAACTTAGCAGCCAGTCACAATAGCATTTTTGAGTCCTGAGCCAAATGACACATTCCCTTGGCGTCATCGTGTTTGGCTGTTGTCTTTCAAAGTCATCTTCACTGACACTGAGGTTAGCACTTCTGGTAACTGTTGACGTATGCCTTCCTCAGTTAACGGGTCCCTCATCTTGGCCTGCTGGGGGCCCCGGGGGATGAGGTGACCCCCCCCCCCCCCCCCGCTCCCATCGTCATCACCATCAGGGTCCCAAGTGTATCAGAGATCCTGGGAAAGTTTGAGGGAAGTGCTGTGGGAACGTGAACTGTACACAGAGACCAGCGACAAGAAGGGGAAGAGGGGGATATCTGTGTGTGTGTGCATTTGTGCGTGTGTGCGTGCGTGCGTGTGTGTGTGTGTAGTGGTTGAGAAGGATGGAGGGGTGAAGTGTGATACAGCATGTGCGTGTGTGTACAATCTTCTGGTTTTAGCACATGCAGCATGTATTATGTTCCAGTAAGGACATGTGTGTGTGTGTGTGTGTGTAGGTGTGTGTGTGTGTGTGTGTGTGTAATGTACATACAGCAACTCAAGAAAAAAAAAACAGTCTCTCTCTTCGCCTGTCTCTCCCTCACCCCTCTTTATTGGCAGCAGGAGTTGGGGGAGGAAATGGTTCAGTCATTTTTTTTTTTTTTTTGGGAGCAACTCAAGCTTTCCGTTTTGGGAGCGGAAGTGCTGAAGGCAGTTCATTCAGAGAGACAGCGTATCTGGTTTGAATAACTGACTCTGGTTAGTCCTGAAACTTAAATTCTAACATTTTATCCCCAAACGGTTTAGATCCCTCATCTTTTCATCCCATCGAAATATTTAAGATCCAATTCAGGAACTTTGACTCACTTTTATAGATACATTCTTACAGGTGTAGATGCCAGATATTTGAAGATAAGATTGGGAAAAAAAAAAGTTGTAAAGTCTTCAGACGACATGGTGAAACATCAGATGGAAAACACATGTTCCACAAAGACGGTCCAAGCTTGAGATTGTAAAATTGGATTGCAAGATCATGTAAGGCGTTAAATTGGGTACGATTTCTCAAGACACATTTCACAATTTTTCCACTGGCTGCCTCATTCTCTTCCTCCTCCACCCTCGCTCTTCCCAAGCACCACTCTTCCGCCCTCTCTCACTTTCCCACCCTCTCTTGCGTACAGGCCTGTGATCCATCCTTAACTGTTTCCAGACATCTGAGTGCTGTAGGCTTTAACTCCACTCCCCCCCCCAAAAAAAAAAAAAACAACACAACAAACCATTCCTTCCTCCTCAGCCTTTTCTTCTTTCTTTTTTCCTTCGCTGTGACATTGAGGCAGATGCTACAGCGAGCGTTGCTTTCACCTGTGGAGCCCATATCTTTCACATTGTTGTACAACGTGATATTTGGTTTTGTTTTCTCAAAGCCACAGAAGTCTTTCACAAGCCTACCCACACTGCAGTGTCAGCAGCTTATGTGAATGCCCTCATTTTCACTTTTGTTTACACCAAAAACCAATTAATGGCTCAACACGGCTCTAGAATAGCTTGCATGCGGCATTGTTGCCAGCAAGTGTGTTGCAAAGCTGCACACAGGGACTCGTTTGTTGGGCGACAGAATGCTGGCGAAACAGGACATTGTGAGCTGTCCGGGTGCAGCGAGGCATCGAATACCTCAAGAGCGAGCTGCATCTGCACCTCCGAGTCTGGGTGCTGACCCGATACCAAGAAGACAGAAAACATGCTCAATACTGTTTGTTTCAATTAATGTTAGCATGTTTATGTTCTCCTCTTTGGTTGTTGTTCATTTTTTAAACTTCTTCCTGCACACTGGAGCTCATAAGTTTACAAATCACGTCATCATGACATGAAATCTTTTATAATGGATTCAATGGCCTGAAACGTTTTCCCCACCCAGCTGATACTTCAAAGATTGAAAAGATTCGTCAATAAGGACAAAATGTTTCCAAAAAGGATACTTGAAGCTGATCAGCATTATGGTTCCTCATGTTTTTTCATGCAGAACAAAGCTCTTTGAAGGCCTCCAGTATGAGGAGGGTAGCACCATCCACACATCACCTCAGCGTCACAGTCACAGGTAAGACTTTGGTTTTAATTTAAAAAATCAAAAAAGAAACAAAACTAAAAAAAAACATTCGCTACAGTTTTTGGTTTTTTCGTGGAGGCAAAAACCAAAATCAAATTAAAGTGGAGGGTTTTCTTTTTCTTTTTCTATTTGACAATTAAAAGAACAAGTATCTTTTTAGAAGTCATTTATTTGGTGTCGAGCCAGAGAGATAACACAATTCTTTGATGTAAAGGACAACAGATGCAGTCAAGCTGACCTTGTTTAGATGGATTTGTCACTGGCATCATTATCCTCCCACAGTTCCACCCCAGACAACTCCTATCCTTCATCATTTAGAAATAGAACAGGATCTGGCATGTGTTGTTGACTTAACCTTTGACTTCATGCTGCCGTCTCTTCGACCTCCACGCTGACCTTTTCTCTCTTGTTGTTTCCACTGAAGCTCTGCTGTATCTCTGCACCAAGCTGAGCTGTGTGGAGATCACCCCGAATGAGAGGGAGCTCGTCCTGGCCCGGGGATCCTCTCTCACCCTCACCTGCTCCGGCTCAGGAGAAACCGCCTGGGACTTCAAGAGGGAAGACGTGCCATACTTCCAGGTGGAACAGGTTCAAAACGGCGTTCAGAGCTACACTATCGAACAAAGCAGCATCACATCCAGCGTGTTGACGTTGTGGAACGTGAGCTGGAAGCATACTGGGGTGTATCAGTGCGTTGATCGACACAGTGGGGACGTTGAGGAGGTGTCTGTCTTTGTCCCAGGTGAGGCCTAGTTGGTTTACACTTAACCGAACTGTTTCACATAAAAGACACAATTCATCATTCCAGAATTTTCTCTGTCACTTTGATATCTCACTCATAAAAACCTGTCGATTCTCAACAGATATAAAGTATAAAACACACAATTTAAGTACACACAAAATCTTAGAGTGAAAAAAAAAGTCTGCTCCATTTATCATTTCGACTTTATTTGCCGACATTCAGCTATCGTAAAGACACGTCTGTGCATGTTTTTTTAACTCTCAAAGGAAGGAAATGTATCAGGTGTCCTTTAAGTATTCTGAATTGGACTCACACATAGATGTACAACAAAGTCACAGTTTAAAGCACTAACAGAAGGAAATGTGCCACAATTTACTGCAAAGAAAGCCCCTAGTAGTCCTTTGCAACACAGCTATGTAAAGCAGTTGATTGTCCCACCTCTCACAAGGCGAACAGCCAATCATAGTTTAGATGATGGGGGTTAGCACCTGAGGTGGCCAATTGGATTTCAAGGTAGCAAGGTTTTAGAAAACAGAAAGAACAATCCGTGTGTTCTTATCCGTGTGAATTGAATTAAGCTGTGAAATCACATTTCCACTGAACCCTTATCACATCCTGACTCATGTGCACTAATGTAAAACATGACACTATAAAGGACATCAACTGTGAAGTTTGTAATTGTATAATGTAGATTGATGTAAACTTCTCCTGTCCGCAGACCCCAAAGTTTGGTTCATAGAAAGCTCACATGGCATGGTTACAAAGACCAGTGAGGAAAGCCTCGTCCCCTGTGTGGTCACCGATCCCAACATCAATGTCACCCTGTTCGAGAGGGACACTGATGTGCCCATCAAGGGCCTCTATGTTCCAAGTGAGGGGTACAAGGCACCGCTGGAGGACAGGACCTATGTGTGTCGTGGAGAGATGAAGGGGGAAGTGAAAGAGTCTCAATCCTTCTACGTCTTCAGCATCGTCGGTACGTCTCAACGACTCTTACAAAAAAGAGATTTGGTTGTTATATGACTCCTCTCCACATCCATGCTAAAGCCTTCTTTACCCAGTCCAGGTTGAAAGCTACAGATTTTACTTGTACCCTTTCTATCAAAAACCCTTCAGGGCACAATATGTCTTAGAATTCCTGCCTTGGAACAATTACGTTGACCCAAATCAGTCAGGCTTCAGGCAGGGCCACTCTCCTGAGACTGCACTATTGTCAGCAGCAGAGTAACAGAATCATGTGTTTGGCTAGAGCTGCTGGTCTGTCCTCAGTTCTGTTACTACTAGACCTGTCTGCTGCCTATGACACAGTAAACCATCTCATCCTCCTATCCACTCTCTCTGAGTGTGATGGAATGAATTACCAACCTCCCTTCCATATGCAGATCCCTGTCCACCTTAAAGAAAAACGCTAGAGCCAGCTCTTTCACGAACACTTCATTAAATTGATGCTACTGACGATGATGACGGTGGTGGTGGTGGTGGTGATATTAATCGTGATTATGTTGATGGCGATATTTAGGATGGTTTTGATGCTGATGTGAACTCTCATGAGCAGCAGTCACGGTTGTTCAAGAGGATGTAAAAAAACAAAACAAAGCTGTTTAAGAGCACATACTGATGTTGTTTCCTCCTCTCTCGATCCTTGCTTGTTTCGTACTTACTCGTACTTATAAGCTCAGTTACAACATTCATTAGAGAGTTGTTTAACCCTTTGTGTGAATGGCAGTGGAGCTGGCTTTCTGCGTGTTGTTTAGATAAATCACATCACCACCACCTCTCCTCCTCCCTCCCCTCCGCACAATCCCTCTTTCCCCTCCTAGTCCCAGAGGCCATCGACGCCTACGTCAACGCGTCAAAGACGGTCCTGAAGCAGGGGGAGCCGCTGACTGTAAACTGCACGGTGCAGGGAGTGGAGCTGGTGTTCTTTTCCTGGGATATCCCCAACGGAGAGGTGAGTAGGAGGAAAGCAGAACAGGAACATTTGTGAAGCGTTCCCTTTGTGGTCGCTCTCCGGCCTGTTTGACGGGTCAAAATCACATCAAGATGCAGAGACACTCCTCAAATCTGATCCCCCTGTGAAAACCCTCTGAAACATGTGCTTTTGGTAATAATCAGTTGAGCAAGGCTCCTTTTTTTTGAATCATTCTAAAGAAAACTTAGCTCCCCAGAGAAGTCATTTTTAACCCCAAATAAGTAAACGTAAGGTGGCTGCTTAAGTCAACATTCTGCACGATGAGGCTTCATGATGCTAAAATGTCATATCCTCATCTTTTGCCTCTTCAAGGTCAATGAGGTGGAGCCACTGACAGATGTTTTGTCGGCCATGAACATGCGCTCCTGCCTGATCTTCCCTCAGACCACGGTGGCCCACAGTGGAAACTACGTCTGCCACGTTCACGAGGGCGTCCAAGACCAGACGGCCTCCGCCAGCATCAACATCACTGTGCTGGGTTAGAGTAACACACACACACACACACACACACACACACACACACACACACACACACACACACACACACACACACACACACACACACACACACACACACACACACACACACAAGCCAAACTAAAACAAACTAATGCTGCACAGTTCATTATTGTGTTTTGCTAAGGGAGAGAAGGATTGCTCATGATGTAAACCTTCAGGTGTTCCTTTTAAAGGAAATGAAGATGGCCTCTGTTTATTTCTGTTCAAAGTGTAAAATAAACCTTAGTCATGGTGTGGATGCCTTCAAAAACAAAGCTTTCAAACAGGAGGTTCAGCAGCTTTATATTTAGACTTTTGGAAATAAACTCAAGGTGCACAAGACGTGCGTTCAGCCTTCATTTGAACCGTGAATCTACAGTACAGTGAACATGTCCTCCTGCAAACAGCAGCTTCAGAGCCAATAACAGCAGGGTTCGGACTGTCACTGGATGCCTTCAAGTCGGCACATGCTTATTCTTTCTGCATTGAGGTGTGTTATGTTTATATAAGCCTTAAATAACTTGAACTACTGTGCTTCATGGACGCGAGGACGGTTTGGTGTTTTTTTTTTTTTTTTCTGGCCAGCTCAGTGGAAAAGAGCGAATCTGTCTGAACACAAGAGAGCAGCAACCAACACTGTCTCCAGCCTCCTATCCTGTGCATCTCAAGCATTGCAACACTCCAATAATTTAACAATAATAATTTATTGTGAATATATTATAAAAAAAAAAATATATATATATATATATTTTGAATACTTGTTTGAAGAGATCTGTTAAACCAATGGATTATTTAAGCCTAACAAATCATACTCCAAGATTTCCAAGTTCACAACTTCCTGTTGTGAAGAAGATGAAGTGGATTAAATATACATCACTTTGCTGACGACATACTTTTCTTTCCACAGAGAGAGGCTTTGTGGATTTGAGGCCTGCTCAGAAACAAAAAACTTCCGCCAAACTCCAGGAGAACGTGGAGCTGAGAGTGGAGATCGAGGCCTACCCTCCCCCTGAGGTCCGCTGGAGCAAAGACGGCGCCACCATCAGGGGTGACAAAACCATCACAACCAGACAGGAGCATGAGATCAGGTGAGACATCCAGCCTGTCTCATTGGACCTTTGACACTAAAAACACAACAATGAAAAACAAAAAGCAACTGATGATCTTCGATGAGTAGTTACATGAAACACTCACTCTGATAGTCTGTGAGGGTGACAGCCTCCACAGGCATCAGGCTCTTATCTGTCATCAACAGATAAGAGCTCTGCAAAGAGAAACAGAATACTCTCTAAAGGGCAGCAATCCATCATTCATCACACAGGGACCATAAACACAAGATTCCTGTCACAACTCACCAACGACTTGAAGAAAACTGCCAAACGATGTCTTAACAGAAGGCTTGTTACAAAAACTTGTCCCAAAAAAAGAAATAGAAAATATTTGACTGAAAAATGTAGAACAGAAAGAAGAGTACAAAACAACAAGAAGACCCATGACAGCAAGTCGGCAAATTATTAACAAAAAGGTTGAACGTCATATATTATATGATATGATAAAAAATACAATGAAGACTGAAACAATAAGAAGACCTCAAAGCTCATAGTAAAAGCTTTAAAGTTTCATGGTAAAAGTTGATAAACAAATTAAGACATGTGGCCTCAATTCACTCTGCTGATTTGAAATAAAGGCTAACCGGTTATTAGCAGGTTGTGTTATAATTCTATATATCATGGAGCACCTGTAGCTGAGGTTAGGGGAGGGTTTTTTGCTAACCTAACTCTATAATGATAAAGTCGATTATTTCTCTCTCGCACAGATGAATTTCTTACACGACAGACCTTAAACTTATAAAAGCCTTTGGTTTCCTGTCATGCATGAACCACCTGGAAACAAATAACAAGATATGTTTTAAAACCCGATCATGCAGTGAAACAACATCCCCGCATCTGAATGCTTCACCTCACAAAGTGAAAGACAGAGAGAGAGAGAGAGAGAGAGAGCATGATTTATGATATATGCAGCCTGAGGAGAGTCATGTGCTGAGTCTACATTTGTCTTTTATATGGTGAAGTAGATCTAAGCAAGACTCGCTCTCTGCCTATCATTTTACAGCATCAAAATCAATCAAGTCTCTCCAGGGGAATGTGACAGAAAAAAAAATAGTTCATAGCAGTTTTTCAGACGTCTTACCTTATTCCTCATATGATTGTTTTTCCTCAGGTATGTCACAGTTCTCACCTTGGTGAGGGTGAGGACTGAGCAGAAGGGCCTCTACACAGTCCACGTTACAAATGGGGACGACACAAAGGAAATGACCTTTGACCTCGAAGTCAGGGGTAAGATTCTGTTTTGGAAACATTTCCAGAGTAAACAGGGTGTTCTTAGTTCTTCAGCAGCAGTTCCGATGTTGAAACATAGACCGTGTCAAAGTCGTGTTTTGCGTGAGGAAAATGGGGAACAGACTTTGTTTTTATCCATATCAGTGCTGATGTTTGACCTCTGGGCTCCTTGTGTGTAGTTCCTTCTCAGATTAAAGACCTGGTGGACCATCACCTCCCTGGGAAGAAACACTTGGTGACTTGTGTCGCTGAGGGGGTCCCGACCCCGAGCATACAGTGGTACAGCTGTGACAGCATGCTCAAGTAAGTCACACCAACAATATCACAGCGTGAACACTAGGGGGCTGAAGATACACAAAAATGTATTTCACTTTCAGACTCTTTGCGTCTGGTTTTTTTTTTGCCTTCCACTTTGGATCCACCTGCTGATTTCATGTTCTTCTGCAGGTGTAGCAACCAGACAGCGGCGTGGCAGCCGCTTGAAGCCCAGCCTGAGCTGCTGAGCATCCAGACTAATGTGAGCTACAGCCAGACTCGTAAAACCAGCCAGGTGAAGAGCCAGCTGACCTTTCACAAGCCGCAGCAGGTCACGGTACGCTGTGAGACCAGCAACCAGGCCGGACTCATCGACAGAAGAGACATCAAACTGGTGTCCAGCAGTAAGCGTTATTCAAAGATCTTAAAGCGTCACTCAAAGGAAGTTTCCACAAGGACATAAAAGCACACCTGTTCACTGATGATCAATCAATCTATTGTATACCGCCAATGAGCAGGTCGAGACCGAACTCTTTGTTGTCATTGTTATTATTTACAAAACACCAACATTTATCCACCATGAGCACAGCACATTGAGCAGAGAAAAACTTCTTTCAAGAGAAGCTCTAGAGATGATGAAACAGGGAGGGTTGATTCTGTTAGTTATAGAAGTTGAAGTTGAAATGACACGCCGTGATAATACATAAGCAAATAACACCATAACATGAGTCTGAAGCTTTTCAGTTTAACTGAACTAACACAAGGTGGTCTTACAAAAACAGAATTTAAGTTTGAAAAGTTGATATTTCAGAGAACAGAAACGCCGGGGTCTTCCATCTGAACTTTAACTTTATACATTCTAACATTAAACATGATCATGTTCAAGTCCTCCTTCCTAAGGCGTTGATGGCGTGAAGTTTTACGCTTGAAATTTCTGGGTTAAATGTTGGAACGTATCTTCATCCTGGTAACGCTGTTGTGTCCTTCTGTCTTGTTGCAGCGCTCTTCTCCCAGGTGGCAGTGTTGGCTGCTGTTCTCGCCTTAGTGGTCATCATTATCATGTCCATCATCATCCTCATCGCTGTGTGGAGGAAGGTAGCGAAAGTTCCTTAAAACATGTCCAGGAAACTGAACGTTCAAAGAGGAAGAAGCCCTTTGAGCTGGATGTTTGATGACGTTTGTGTTTCTCGGTGTTTTCAGAAGCCTCGCTATGAGATCAGATGGAAGGTGATCGAGTCTGTGAGCCAGGACGGTCATGAGTACATCTACGTCGACCCCATCCACCTGCCCTACGACCTGGCCTGGGAAATGTCTCGAGACAACCTGGTGCTGGGTGAGACCTCAGGGCGAATACAGACATATGATGTCTTTGAATATTAACACATTAAATGCAAACATATCCTTCTTATTTTAAATACTGGAATGTGAATTACAGAAAGCACACAGTGGGGTAAAAAAATATTATAAAACAATTCGTCATCTGATGTTTAATGAGAGAACATAAACTGATAAGAATATGTTATGAACATCTTAATAGAAATGTGTTGTCCAAGCTTTTATAAAACATTCAAAGCAAGCTTTTATCAAAATGAACGAATAAAGTAAACCAATTCATTTCATTGTTTACTTTTGTTTAAAGGAAAAAAAATACCAAAAAAAGAGTGCATCACAAGTTTAAAAACATAGCAGACGTTCACTTAGTAGTGTGAGTGAGTTACTCTGACAAAACAAGCACTCGGTTACTTCAGTGCTGCGAGTTGTTTTGGTAGCTGGTTGTCTGGGTGTACTTGAGGTTAGAATACTGAGTTTGTTAAACTTGTTGCTTGGCCCAAATCCAACCTCCTTTTTAAAGCTCCTTTGTTTTTGATGGCTGCTTTTTGTAGTCAGCTGTTCCTTACAAAGTTCTTGAGCCCACAAATACTTACAATTAAAAGTTAAAGTAAAGTTAAAATGAGAGTCCAACATGCAGGAGAGAAATATATATATATATATAAATGAACAGAAAGGTCCCCCCTTTCCTCCGCTGCTCCACCATGTGTTGCATTCACAACATGTCCCACTGAGCCTTTCTTTGTGTTTCAGGTCGCACACTTGGATCAGGAGCTTTTGGCAGGGTGGTTGAAGCAACTGCGTACGGTCTCACTCATTCCCAGTCCAGCACAAAAGTGGCCGTCAAGATGTTAAAATGTAAGTCATACAATGTGACAGCACAGCAGAAAGCCATGTACACACATATACGAGATCCCTGCGTAGATGTCTGTTACTGTCACACCACAGCACCATGTTCCTTTGAGCACAGAGAGAGAGAGGCTGCCTGCTGAGCTTTAGTTTGGTTGCCAGCTTGGTGTGAGTTTCACCGAAAAGGACAAAGAGTGTTTTGGCAAGGACTCGGTTGTCCTGATCTCTGTGTTTGGGTCTCCTGTTCTCATACCTCTCCCTTCCCCGCTCGCTCTTCTCTTCGTGCAGCTACAGCGAGGAGAAGCGAGACCCAGGCACTGATGTCAGAGCTGAAGATCATGAGTCACCTCGGGCCTCACCTCAACATTGTAAACCTGCTGGGAGCTTGCACCAAACACGGTGAGGATCACAGAAAGCGCAAGGTTAACCGCCATGACTCACTCATTACTTGTTCCTTTTCTAGTTTGTTTACAAATTAACAGTGCATGATTGGTTGGCCTGTTTTTCTCGGGTAGCTGGCCGACTTAGCACATGAGCAGACTCATTTGTTCCGTGTTTTGTTCTCTTAGTCTCTCTTCTTTATGTGTGAAACATGTTTTCCATATCAGCTATCCTCTAAAAAAGGAACTTAGACGGGGCCTATCAGTGTCCTTTTTAGGAAGGAATTTTCCAACCACCCGCTTAGGTTCATCTTCAACAATCTACACATTACACAAGTTAAGTATGAAATTACAAAAGACATGTGAATCCACTTTTTAACAGGATTTTACAAAAGTTTTCTCTAAGTTAGGTGTTTTATTACTTATTGTCTGGAAGAAATAAAGCTTTAAATTATGATAAGATAAACATTTATTCATCCCTCAATGGACAAATGACACTGCTACAGCAGCAAAGAGGAATGCTTGCCAAAAAAAAAAAAAAAGAGCAAACTGGTCAATAAAAAATCTCATTTCATTAATCTGGCTTCAGAACATGTAGGAGAGAGAGAGAGCTCGCACACAGTTAACTTGTAGCTCTGAATCCAGCAGACATAATATAACTTTTCAATCGTTTCAATCGCTTATTAGAAATATACTTGAACAAGTTACTATCATCAAATAATTCATTTGATGCGTTTATAAAACTATCAACACATTATACTCCATTAATATGGCAGCCACGGGTCCGATGTGTCCTTGGTCAAGACACTTCACTGAATTGATCCCACTCTGTCGTCTGCGGCATATGCATGTCTATGAACGTTTACTCCGATGGCCACTTTGGATAACAACCACTGCCATCAGTGTGTGAAGAGGCAGGTGTGACACGCGGTGTAAAAACACTTGAAGTTGTCAAAAGACTAGAAAAGCTCTACAATTTACCAAATTTGTATACAGTCATTTCTAGGTAAATAGTGACTTCCTCTGGCTTCGTGTGCACTTGTGTTGCTTGCTCTTTTTTTTTTTTTTTTTTAATGTGATCTTTTCCCACCGATCAGGGCCTCTGTTTCTGGTGACCGAGTACTGCCGTTATGGTGACCTTGTGGACTACTTGCACAGGAACAAGCACACCCTCCTGCAGTACTACGCTGAGAAGAACCAAGATGACGGTTGCCTCATCTCGAGAGGAAGTACTCCGCTCAGCCAGAGGAAAGGGTGAGACTAAGCAAAAAAAAAAACTTTGACAAATCTCCTGCCAAAGCTGCACAAAGAAGCCTTGTAAAGTTAGCTCAGAATTCTTTTTATTGATATCTTGACTGTCACATACCCGAAGATTGCCAGAGCCAAACATTTTGTCATTCACACATAAAGTTTCATAAGAATTGGGTCAGTTGAGCACATTTGTCATGCTCCATGTGTCCCTGCAGCTATGTGTCCTTCGGAAGTGAGAGTGATGGAGGTTACATGGACATGAGCAAAGATGAGCCCTCACTCTACGTGCCCATGCAAGAGCACATAGACTCCATCAAGTATGCAGACATCCAGCCCTCTCCATATGAGTCTCCCTACCAGCAGGACGTCTATCAGGAACAAGGTCTGCCATGAGCCGTGTGTGTCTTTAGCAATCAGAAGTATTCTCTCTATCTCTCTCTATATCTCTATCTCTCTCTCTCTCTCTCTCTCTCTCTTTCTCTCGAGGATTGAAAATCATTTATTTACCAGGATTGTAAATACAGAATTCAGCACACTGAACGCAGGAAACAAAGTAGGAGGAGATGAAGTATTTATGTGTGAAAAGAACTGTCTCTTCAATCAGGCAACTTTAAAAAAAAAAAAAAAAAGTGCAGCTCATGAACAGATGAGTTGTTTTAGACTCATGAAGAAATTATTAATTATCGTTTGGTTTTTGGTCACGGTGTGTAGAGGATGTACAGCCAAGTGTTAGAGCACATAAAGGCCATGCCATTACATGGCATGCAGTCACAGGACTTTCATGGGAGTTCCCCTCAAAAAAAAAAAAAAAAAAAAACGGACAACAAAGTCTTTCTTTATAAGATAGCCCTCACCTTCTCTTCTTCTTGTATTTTTTTTTGTCTCACCCGTTTTTTCTTTGACCAGGTGGCCACAGGCTGGACCTGGTGATCAGTGACTCGGCCATCCTCACAAACGACGACCTGTTGGGCTTCAGCTACCAAGTGGCAAAGGGAATGGAGTTCCTTGCCTCCAAAAACGTAGGAGATTATGAATATTGCTCCATTATATGTAGCTGGTGGATGTTCACATTTAAATGTAAGAAATATCATAAATTGATTAGGAGATTAAGAAAAGAACATTAATAACACTTTATCTGTATGTTCAATATGAATTAACAGCAAGTTAGTGCTTTAGGACTGCTATTGGGGGACACTGGTGGTCTAGTGGTTGTTTCCTGCACCTCATGTATAGAGGCTGTAGCCCTCGAAGAGGGCGACCCAGGTTCATATGCAACCTGTGGCTCTTTTCCTGCATGCCATTCCCGACTCCCTCTCTCTCCCAGATGTCCAACTCTATCCTGACTCTAATAAAGGCATGAAAAGCACCAAGCGCCAAAAAAATGTTTAACCTCAGTCCGTAGGAAGACTACAAGAAAAGTAGCATTTAGCACATGTGAAGTGTTCTTGTTTCTTCTTTTTCATTGTTTAACCATCACTATGAACAGCTTTGACTGAGTTTCATTTGATTCCACCACAGTGCGTTCATCGGGACCTAGCTGCCAGGAATGTGTTGATCTGTGAGGGCAAACTGGTGAAGATCTGTGACTTCGGCTTGGCCAGAGACATTATGCATGACTCCAACTACATCTCTAAAGGCAGCGTGAGTGGAGAAACTCATTGCACACGTCAAGAATAAAATTTTAAAAAAAAAATTGAAGCCTTTACGAGTGACCCATGTTCAGTTTTTGAAGATATCTGGAACTTGTTTTGTTTCTGTTTAAAAGCACTTACATAAAGTTGCTTTGAAAAAGAGCAAATGAATGTATAAAAAACGTGTAATTAACCAATATTAGATTGTTTTTCGCTCATTAACATCCTGCAAAAAAAATTAAAAAGGTCCATCTGTAATTGAATCAATTAACTGTAAGGCCATCTCTTTCCTTTCTTACGTCAAGGTTGTTTTTCTTCTTTCATTTAGACCTTCCTGCCCTTGAAGTGGATGGCTCCAGAGAGTATTTTCCATAATTTGTACACCACACTCAGTGATGTGTGGTCATACGGCATTCTTCTTTGGGAGATTTTCACACTCGGTGAGTCCAAACACGCAAATATTCACACATGAGCACAAACGAAAGAAGAAAAAGAGATTCATTTGTTTTTACTCACTCTATGCGTAACATCCCATCAGTTTCCTTGCTTGAATTCAACATCACTGAAGTCAAATTCAGTTCAACTTTAAAGACATAATGTTGGTTTCTTCTCATCTTTGTTGATGGTAATATGTTCATGTAAAGCTCAGGCAAATTTCAGATTCCATGTCTAATTTTGCGCACATAGTAGTTTGTTTGAAAACTCATCTGAAGTTGAAATACTGTTAGTCACAGTCAAGCACTGAAATCTGTATTTCCATACTCATGGTATTTTAAGTTTCTTTTTAAAGGCCTCTCCCACGATTTTTTGAAAATTACCATGATCACAAAAGAGATGCTTCATTGTACGTTCTGCAGAAGCCTTAGTGGTGAAAAACAAGCTCACAATCCTGCCTCTGTGAGTCATGACCAAAGCTGCTCTGTGCTCTCCTGCTTCATTTTGACATTCATTGGACTTTCAGATCCATGTTTCCCTGATCTGGGTCAGAATAATGGTAGAAAATACCAAATAATAAAATCACATAATCAGTCAGTACTCTTCTCTTAAAGATGTATTTCATTCTTCAAATATCTTTTTGTTGAAGGCGATGTATCTGTGCTTATGAATTCAGGTGGATGGCATATCTTGACGATCATTCGATTGATTTGTTAATGTGTCATGTGTGCGTCTTCTGGTCTCTACAGGAGGAACCCCCTACCCTGATCTACCCATGAATGAGTTGTTCTACAGCGCTTTGAAGAGAGGATATCGTATGGCCAAACCCGCCCACGCCTCTGATGAAGTGTAAGTAAATCTTCCCATGAATGCACATTTAGCATGTAACAAAAAAAAAACAAAACAAACAAACAATACATGGATCCATTTAATTTGTTTCATGTTTCAGTTATGAGATCATGAAGAAGTGCTGGGATGAGAAGTTCGAGAAGAGGCCGGAGTTCTCCTTTCTGGTGCACACTGTGGGGAACATGCTGACGGACAGTTATAAAAAGGTACTTCATTCTGAACACGATACGACACGCAACATGCGTTCAGATGTTTCTGTCCTTGAGTTAAACTCCTTTTATCAGTCGCTTCCCCTTCACAGCCACACCATCTTCCCCCTGGTGGCCATTGGATGTCTGAAACTACATACAGTTGCTCAGGCCCCTTTTTTTAAGTACATAAACATCACTTTTCATCTCACTAAACAACACAAATGATCATTACAGTCCTTCGAACAAATCTGTGTATGTAACAAAATGTACTGTTATGTATAACATTTTGACTTTTAAGACGCATGTATGACTCTCTGATTACAGAATTGTATAGTTTGTAGGTTAAAGTGGAAATGATGACATTAACGTGTTTCCCCTTATCTTTCTTTGTGTAACTAAAATCACAAAGTAAACAACTGTCAGAAATATGTGGAGCAGTTTTCACTGGGCCGCTTCTGGAATAAGGTTTTGTGAAAAAACACTGAGTCACTTCACCCTGAAGTGAGGGAAACTCGAGGCTTTCTGTTTCAGCGGGGGGAGGTCACTCTAACCCGAGAAAAAGAACTTAACTTAAGCAGGTTCCAGAGAGAGAGGCAACTTGAGCTCCGAGTCCGTTACTATGGTAACTGAGAGGGGTTAAAGTCGCTTTTCTTCTGCTGGATTGGATCTTAATTATAATACATTTTAGCTTGAATACCATTTGATTCAATAATTCTGATGAGATGAATAGACTTCATTACATGCTGACTCAAGCAGTTGTTTTCTCCTCCTTCTCTCTTCTCTTCTGCAGCAGTGTTACTTTTTCTCCCTTAATAAAGCCTGTTTATATTCGCCGCATGAATATAGCTTAACGAGAGGGTTAAAGTACGAGAAGCTCTTGTCCCCTTTCGCCACGGTGAATCGTAGTATTGCGGCTCCGTTAAGTCTGCTTTTTATCCTCGTGCTGCTTGTGCTGAACACTGAGTGAACAAACTTAAATCAGCTGATCTGGAACCAGACACTCAGTTTCTCACCTGATCTTAAATCACTTCAGAGCTCAGAGTGAAACTGAGAGTTTGTCGAACTGTCTTTCAGAAATGGGCCCCAGGTCAGAGGAGACTAAATCATAACAGAGACCCTGTTTTATTTATTCTCAGACAGAAATGAACCCCATTTTGTGAGCTGTGACGTTGTATCGCTTTTGACAATTTATTTCCTCACAATTTATTCATTTATTTTCATGATCAAACTCTTGTCTCTCGTCAACAGAGATACAACCAAGTCAACGACAACTTCTTGAAGAGCAGCCACCCAGCAGTGGCCCGCACCAAACCCAGACTCTCCTCCCCCTTTCCCATCGCCAACCCGGCGTTTGGCTCCCCATCTCCTGTCACGGTCTTGTTCCCTCCGGATCCCTACAACCAGAGTTCAATCCCCGGAGAGGCAGACACACAGGAAGTTATAACTTCATACAACGAGTACATCATTCCCATCCCAGACCCCAAGCCGGAGGACGTTTTCACCGACGTTCCGTCCGAAAGCCCAGCAAGGTACTGAGCTGCAGGAAAAAAAAGTGCTTCATGTGTGCGAATGCTAAGGATGAGGGTGTGTTTGCTGAACTGGAGCAGTGTTTTTTTTCCCACCACACACCCACTCATCCAGATGTGGAGCTTAGACAATAGCTGCTTTATGGAGGTGGACATGGAGACATGTTTTTACAGCTAGAATATTCAGCCAAGCGAAGTTAGTTTTACTCGCAAAATAAAGTTTTGAACATTAAAACATTCCAGATAAATTCACTCAGCTGATCTTACTCATAGCGCCTTTTTGTTTTAGTGTTATGATACTTGGCATTCAGTCTGGGAATTGGGCACATTTTATCTTGGTGTTTTGATTTGATGTTTTTGTAGGTTTGTTGGACTAATGTTAGCAGTATCAGGCTGCATCCCATCCTCACCACCCCAAACCAAAGATGTCTACAATTAACTACATGGGTCAATGAATGATTATTCAGCTCTCATCAATAATTAATGCATTATTACAGATTAAGAGAAGATGGACGAGGGATCATTTTGCTGATTTACTATCAGCAAAATGATCTATCATAATCATCTATTTTACATAATACATAACAATTTATATAATAAATGTATTTCTATTTTAAAAGGAATTCAAATGTACTCTCCCTTTAAATGTCTTTCAAACAGATGAGTAGCTTAGTTATTGGGATATAAATGCCATGTGGTTGTTGGAAGGAAGATTAAAAAAAAAGATGGACGTCAGCATCATTACCGTCGAAAAGGCTGAAAAACAAGGAGAAGGACCCAAAGGGCAACAAAAACAATATGATTGATCGAAATCCAAAAGCAAAAGCAAAGTTCATTAAAAGTCCAATGAAAAAAAACAAGGCTTACTTCATAAAAACCAAAAACAGGGAGCCACGAGAAAGCACGGGAAACATCTGACATTATTAATTTATTTATTTTGTACTCTTAAAACAAAACAAATTTTGTACTCTTAAAACAAAGAGATAAGACAAGATAAAAATTAAAAAAAAAAAAAAACCCGACAGTATGAATACAAAAACAAAACGGGTGTGCTGGAGGAGCCAATTAAACCCAGAAGGGCTCCTGACATGTAACACAGAAACAAATGAACAAACATCCAACACAGAGGAGAAGAGACACGGCCCCTGCATCAGTCCATCTAGACCCGCCATGCTCTTTTAAAGTGAAAGGGTAATGAAACACAGGTGAGAGCAACAAGACACAAGGGAGGACAATCAGGAGTGAGGGAAACAGAGAGGCAGGATTGAACACAAGAGCAGAAACACTGAGGACAACTTCACTGTACTGTAAATCATGAAACACTGAAGACACACAGAGAACCCACAAAGCCATACACTCGAGAGCACAGAGAAACACGAATAAGAAATTGCAAAATAAAATACTAAGGACCAAACAAGAAACCAGCAACACTAGAGAATAATACGAAATAAACCAATAATAAGAAATATAAACTTTGAAGTGCATTAACTAAATATGACAAATCCATGACATTTACTACAAATTGGAACAAAGTGTGACCTACTGCCTCTCATTCAGTTTCATTTAGTTCCACTTTTAAAAATAGCGTGTTTCTGTTTTTTTTGCCATCAGCTCTGTGGCTCCAGAGGAGGAGGAGGAGACGGACTCCATGTCACAGGACACGGCTGAGACTCTTCCAGAGGAAGACCGGCTGGAGGAGACCAGCGAGAGAGACGCTCTGCTGGGCTCCTCGGGGACACCTGAAGTAGAAGACAGCTTCCTGTAGCCTCATGTAAGAGCCCTGAGAAGACAGAGCTGTTGTTGATATATATATTGTTTGATATATATTTTTTTTAAGCGTGTGAATAAAGGGAACATGACTAAACGACAATGTAGCAAACATGAGACTGAGACGGCGATGTTTATGTGTCCACTAAGCGTCCGTTTTTAAACTACATTTAGTCTCTCTGAAGACCACAGAAGGGTTTGAAAAATGAGCCGGATGTTTTCATTCATTGATTGGAAGCCTAACACACCTTAAATATGGTACTCTCTTTACTGATGTACTTTAGAATCTGTTTACAGTACGAAATGATGCATTCACTGTAGCCAACTAGCCATGGATTAAAGTGGCCTTATGAAACTCAGCCATCTCCTTTTGGCCTTTTACATCTGAAACATGGATAGATTTCTTAGAAAAGCAGGCTTTTGTTTCTGTTTATTACGATCAGTGTATTAGTTTTGTAAACTAAGTGATTTACATGAATAAAAATCGGACTCAGACCAGAACATCATCCCGTTTCCATACTAGTAAGAATCAGTAACATGATGAGGTTATCATTAGGTTAAGATCTTTAGCATCTGTCCTCGCCTTAAGTACGACCAACATGGATATTCTTTCAAATGTTTTTTGTAAATAATTCTTTCCTGAACGTGAGACACAGACTGACTCTCCATGCACTGTTTGACTCAAAGGAACACTTTACTGAAGGTTAGACGCGCTGCAGTGTCAGATGGCGCACTCACAGAAACAGTGTATTTGTCCTCCGTGAATTTTGAACACTTGTTTGATGTCGATCGTAGCTCTGTGCCAGACTTGCACTTTATTTAGGAATATGATTTCAACTAAGAATCAACTTTTTGACTAAGATGTGTGACTGTTACGACAAATCCGCTTGTCTGACGACAGGTGGCTCAGTAAAAGGAAAAGAATCAACACAGCGTATCACTGCCTTATTGCACACACGAGTGCCTTTGTGTGAAGAACGACAGATTCTTTGTGCTGCAGCTATTGTTTCTTTCTAATACGAAGTGCTACTGTGCTGAAGAAGCCTAGACAGCCACATGTTCATATAAAGTATAATGCTTTTGGTCATTGCACTTTTAGTCATTGTACAACTTTTATTTACACAGTGTATTCATACATGTAGTCCACCATTTAAAACAGCACATTGTATTTTTCTGTAGCGATTTAAATGCACAAGATCACTGCGCCACAAGCTATGGTACCAAAGCTCTTCTTTGTAACGTTTACAAATGTATTTTTTTATATGTGCCATGATATATATGTTGTATATGTGACAATAAAGGTGTCATAGAACTGTTGGCAGTGTAAGTCTTTTGTGAACCATGTGATTAAAGGGACACTACTCTTTTCCTTTTGTTAAATGTGTTCTTGGAGCAGAACGGTACAAAAAGGTATTTCTGTTTTTAAATACTTAAATACTAATCACATTATCCTCATGAACATTCTGTGACTTCTTGCTTAAGCTCTTTGCAGAAATCTGTTTTATAACTTACAGGAAGAGGATACATCTACCCCAATGACTTTTTTTCACTCCCCCATGTGTGCCGACTGTATCTCTCTGAGCATTTAGATGCTGCCTCTCTCTCCCACAAACCCATGCTCCCCTTGTTCGAAAAGCCTTGCAGCTATGGTTCAACAGTGATGGAGGTGATTAGTCTCACCTCAACAGATATCTTGGGAGAATTGTGCTTTTCTATAGCAAATTGGCCCTGGCTCATTAATTTGTTGAGCGTGATATGCTGATCCGCCTCCTCACACACACACACGCATACACACACACACACACACACACACACACACACAGTTCCCTCCACCCTCCACCACTTGGTGTCTGAATGATTTTATGTTTGCTGTGTGACTTCTGTTGTGAAGAAGAGGCTGTAAACAAGCAGAAGGGAGACGAAGGGCTGAGGCTCACAAAAAGGGAAGAAGGGGACACTTGTGTCCTCTCTGGACGCTGGAAACATCAGACCTGGGAAGTTATTGACATCTGCATGTGAGTACATTTTTAATTAATGATTGATGCTACCATTATCTCATAATTCAGCAGCATCATGTGGTGCTGTGATTGTATTACTCGAATGGGAGCAAACAGTCAAATCTGCTGAGACCATTCAGAAAAGAGAAGTTATGAGGGCTGATGAGTAACAGCAAAACTTAGTTTTCTCATTTTTCTCTCTAATGCCGCAGATCAGAAGAAGACGGTTTTCTTTGCACACCTGAACACCAACATTGAGTTGATCCAGGATGCAGTCCTACCTCGCTCTGCTGCTGGGGATTGTGGCTTCGGCTGCTTCAGGTAAAGTCCCAAAACTGTGTTTTCACATGGCTGATGTTGGTTTAAATTTACAATCCTTATCTAGAATAAAATTTTGCAATTAGTGATGACTTTTTGTCTAATCAGTCTTAAATCTGTTTGTGGGCTGCTGACAAAATCACATGACAATGTTCAAACATCCATAACAGTAATATTAATTAAAAAAATGATCACAAAAAGAACAATCTATTTATGGGCACAACAGCTAAGCTATTTCATGCCACGATCTCATAGTCAGTGCAGAGGACTTTGAAATAATGACTGCTCCGTCACCTAAAATGTGACACTGTGCAGTGTCTGAACAAAACATATATGGGTATCGCCTTTTGGGCATCAATTAGCAATTTCACGTCTTTGCATTTGAGAACAGGAAGGCATTTGTTGTTTGGGTTAATTTTGGCTGAGTGGATTAGTTTTGCTTTCCGCTGTACTTCTGTCTGAGGTGTATTTGGGGTCATTTTGAGGTTGGATGAATAGTTCATTTAGATCAACAGGGATATGGGGGGGGAAAAAACACGTTTACATCGACAATCAGGAGGCTCATATTGATTTTAAACTTTGAACTTTCATTCTCAGTCTCTCCCTGTTGACTTGTCAGCTGTAAGGAAAAGAAAAATGCTGATCATTGAATCTCAGTTCTGCTTCATGCATCAAATCACCCTGTGAAAACAGCAGAACGAAAACCTTTATAGTCATTATCAGAAGCATAAGTTTGAGTGGGCTTGGTTAACTCTCATTCAGGCTGTTCAGTAACTGATACTGGAATCAGTTACTTTTGCAAATGGCGTCAATCCCATTACAAAATAAAATGATTTGTGCAGTTGAAACTTCCAAATCCACCTCTAAGTCATCAAAGAGAGAGAGGACGCATTGTTCTAAAATCTTGCTTCTACGCTCCTTGGGGGTGATTATCTGCTTTTAGCAGTGTCGCCTTTATGGATGAATGAAATATGTTCCTCCGTCTCGCATGCTTAAATATCTTTGATGTGTCTCCTTTGTCTTTGGTTGAAAAACGTTGAAATACTACAGTTACAGATGGGATGCTTAGCCTTTTTACAATTTAAACTTTAAACTCCAGTCTTCATTTATGAACATTGTAAAAACAAAAGTGAGAAAGGTTGAGATGTTTATCAGACATCAGTTCTGTTCCCTGAATTTATTCACTTCTTTTCAAAGAAATCCAAATTGCAGCTCCAATAGGCAGCTTTGTATTGTCTTGATTAACACACTAAATCTGAACAAAAGGCTTCAGTTATCAAGGAGAAAACACACAAAAAGCAACCACATCTATTTTGATTGATGTGTTTCCACACTCTTGACGTGCTGCCATTTCCATTACAGTCTTTCATAAAACCATATTGGTATATCTTTTTAGCAGAGTGGCGACGTCCTGTGATCAAGCTCAACTCTAAAGTGGTGGGCAGCTCTGAGGTGGTCGTCCAACCTGGGGTCCCTTTAGACTTGAGGTGTGAGGGAGATGCGCCTGTGAACTGGCAGACCAGGCTCGCGAAACACAAGCGCTTTGTTTCCAAGGGCAATGGAAAAGTCCGCACATTGAAAGTGGAGCGTCCGTCTGCAGAATTTACTGGAACATACAAGTGTTTTTACACTGCTGGATCAAATCAGCATGGACTGACTTCCTCCGTGCATGTGTATGTAAAAGGTGAGCTAAGTGGGTCTTTGCCTTCTCTGTACAGAAAAGTGCTTGGATTGGTCATTATTTTTTACAATAGTTTTTTACAATTTCTTTCATTGAAATGACATAATTAACACATTTGTTTATTGACCAGATCCAAACCGTGTGTTCTGGACTAGCAGCACAGCCCTGCGTGTGGTAAGAAAGGAAGGTGAAGAATACCTGCTGCCATGCCTGCTGACTGACCCAGCAGCTACAGACCTTGGCCTCCGCATGGACAATGGCACCACCGTGCCTCCGGGGATGAACTTCACAGTTTTTCGGCATCGTGGCATTCTCATCCACAACCTGCACCCTAGCTTCAACGCTGACTATGTGTGCACAGCCAGGGTTAACGGGATGGAGAGAACCTCCAGGGCCTTTTCCATCAACGTCATTCAGAGTGAGACACCTTGACTGAAAAGAATGATTACAAAAGCTGTGATAGAACATTTCTGATTCCCACTTCTGTTTGCTTTAGAGCTTCGTTTCCCCCCGTATGTCCTCCTCGAGACCGACGAGTATGTACGCATAGTTGGGGAGGAATTAAAGATCCGCTGCACGACACACAACCCAAACTTCAACTACAATGTCACATGGAAATACACCACGCAGTCGGTCAGTATGAAACAGTTTTTGAGTTTTCTTGATTGTAGTGGTTGTAAAAATTGAAACTGAGATGATATTTCATCTTTTGGGTTCAGAATCCAACAGTGGAGGAGAGGGTACGCTCCAGTGGAGAAAATCGCCTGGACATTCAGAGCATTTTTACCATCTCTTCTGTGGACCTTACAGACACAGGAAACATTTCCTGCATTGGAACCAATGAAGCAGGTGTGAACAGTTCAACCACGTACCTGTTGGTTGTAGGTAAGCCAAATTAAACACTATTGGTTTGTCTTATACTGGTTTACCAGGAATGGTCTGCTGAGCACAAGCTGTTTTGATTCTTGTCACCAGACAAGCCTTACATCCGGCTGCTGCCCCAGCTGTCCCCCAAACTGGCACACCAGGGTCTTTCAGTCGAGGTGAATGAAGGAGAAGATCTGGAGCTCACTGTTCTCATTGAAGCGTATCCCCAAATCATAGAGCACAAATGGCACACCCCAACATCTCCCACTTCCACGCATGAGCACAAACTCATCAGATACAACAACAGGTACACACAAAAGACCAGGGAACGAGTATCCCATAAAAAAGACGTCAACATATATATACCGTAAATTCCGTACTATTGAGCGCACCTGGATATAAGCCGCACCGGCTAAAAATAAGTAAATAAATGTATTTGTACATATATAAGCCGCACTTGATTATAAGCCGCAGGTGTCCACGCTATAACAAGAGCTATTTACACAGACGTAGGCTACCGGTAACATCCGCAAATACTGTAGCGTCCGTACGGACGTTAAAGGACGACGAGAGCGTTCAAATAATAACTTTTAATAACCCGATCACTGTCGGCCGTGACCACGCCGTTTACAGCAGAGAGCAACACATAACTTGCCGTAACAATCCAACTCTCTCCCCCAGCGTTCTCTCATACAGCCACTCAACACGTTCTCGCTGGTGCATTCACTGACTCTCCACATAATCGGAATTATGAACACATTATCAACTACTGACTTTACAAAATGAACCGTTACAATACGAAGCCTAGCCGACGGTGTCTGTAACACGGCTGATGAAAAAGATGACCGTAATATATTTCACAAGAAAAAGTCCATCCATTCACTGCCTCAGAATGACTTCATTACTCACTTCCTCAGTCTCTGTTGTCGCTGTCAGTGTCATCTTAACGTGCAGCAGCTCTGTTAGCTTCTTTGACAGCCAGGTCGATCGCCTTTAACTTGAAAGCTACATCATATGTATTTCTCCGTGTGTTTTCCATCATGAGGGTGCGTGCATGAAGCGCAAAATGACTGATATTAAGATCCGACGTGACGAAGTCAAATGTTTTTGCGGCAGAAGCTCATTGTCCCCCATAAAAAATCCATGCATTAGCCGCACCGGAGTAGAAGCCGCAGTGCTCGAAGTGTGAGAAAAAAGTAGCGGCTTATAGTCCGGAATTTACGGTATATAATTTTTTTTTTCCCCAAATCCAACAACAACTATTGAGTTTACTACAGGAAGGGGAAGCTACTCGGGTTAGAAATGTGCTCTAAGGGCATGTTGGTTGACTTTGACAGGGTCATTCTATTTTCATGGTCAAGAAACTCCTGAGAATGTTGTTCCCCTTTTTGACTTGTTGACATAAGCGACGGTTGTGGATTGGAAATGTCTGAACACTCACCACAGAATTAGTCATTTCAGATTGTGCAGACGTTCCTCTTTTTTGCCATTTTAAAATCATTTTGGGTGTGTTTTTTTTTATTTTATTTTTTTAGATATCATGCTACCCTGCAGCTAAAGAGAATGAATGCACAGGAGCAGGGACAGTACACCTTCTATGCCAGGAGCAACTTGGCCAATGCATCCATCACATTCCAGGTCCAAATGTATCGTAAGTGACTTGTTGTGAAGACAATTAAATCAGTTAACATTATTCATGGAGTGCGGCAAAAGTCAGTTCTCTCAGATCAGAGAGAAATAAGAGTTCACTCAAAAATCTAATCGTTTCTTTGGGTGTTTCTTTATCAGAGAGGCCTGTTGCTGTAGTGAGATGGGAAAATATTACTACACTTACATGCACCTCTTTTGGTTATCCTGCTCCCAGAATCATCTGGTACCAGTGTTTTGGGATACGGCCAAGGTATGTGACAACAAAAAAAGTGAATTAAGTTGGTGTGTTTCTCAAATTCATACCATATAGCAAAAAAAGTTTACCCCACAATATAAGCAAAACATTGTTTATCATTGTCCCTCTGGACCTTTGTCTGTTTTTGTGCTTCACTGAAACAGGTGCAATGAAAACACATCAGAGCTGCAGCTGGCCACTCATCTCCAGGCGCCCACTGTGGAGGTACAGAGAGAGGAGTACGGGGCTGTGGAAGTGGAAAGCGTCCTTACCGTAGGTCTGTCCACCCGCAGGATGACCGTCGAGTGTGTGGCCTTCAACCTTGTTGGCGTCAGCAGTGACACTTTTGCCATGGATGTTTCTGGTTAGTGATAATTCTTAAGTTTGTTATTTTCCAGACTGTGATCACAGGTACTGGACTTCTACTCCCACTCTTTGTGCGGTCACGTGTGTGGACTGTGGAGCACAAACCACATCTAATCTATGATTTGTGCAATTATTGTTGTCAAAGTCAGATGATCCCTTTGTAGTTATAAAACAACATGATTCCATTGCTAGCTGTGATGCAGTTGAACATTTGATAAACATCCTGACATTATACAACATCCAACAAGGGAAATAAGCAAACATCCGCTTCTGTGACATATTTTAAGTCCATTTAGAAGATAACTGATCTCTCTCTGATCGTGCAGACAAACTCTTTACTTCAACCTTGACTGGAGCTGCAGGGATTCTGGCCATCCTGCTTGTGCTGTTGGTTTTTCTTTTTTACAAATATAAGCAGGTAATGTGCATTTCTACAGTCACTTAAAAACTCATGTTGCCCAGAACTTGCTTAACTAGCCTAGCTTCTTTTTGAGTTGTTTTCATAAGGCGCTTCTTTGGACCATTTTTTATCTCCAGAAACCCAGATATGAGATCCGCTGGAAGATCATAGAGGCAAGAGATGGCAACAACTACACCTTCATTGACCCCACTCAGCTGCCGTACAATAAGAAATGGGAGTTCCCAAGGGACAAGTTGAAGCTAGGTTAGCACCATGTTATCCTTAATTGACCAAATTGCTCTTTGTCTCTCATTTTAAAGTCAGTTGTGGTGAGTTTTTGCTTTAAATAAATGTAAAAACTGTTAAGTGTAAAAGAATAGTGAATATAAACACAATAGAATTAGAAAAAAGAATAAAGAAAGAGATACTGGAAAATAGGTTTGACTATGACGAGCAGGCCTTGTTATATTTAAAATGTGTTTGTTTCCCTGGCAGGTAAGATCCTTGGGGCAGGAGCTTTTGGAAAAGTTGTTGAGGCCACAGCATATGGTCTGGGAAAAGACGACAACGTGATGCGTGTAGCAGTGAAAATGTTAAAAGGTGAGACCTTAGGTTGAACAGAAGGATCCTTGTTGACATGAACAAATCAGAATGACAAGCGAATCTCAAAAAACGTTCCGCATTAGGTGAGAAATGTTGTCTGAGTAGGATAGACACTATTTCATATAATCAGAAAGGATCATAACATGATGACAATCTGCATCTTGTGTTCCCGCAGCGAGTGCCCATTCAGACGAAAGAGAGGCTCTTATGTCCGAACTGAAGATCCTGAGCCACCTTGGCCACCACAAGAACATTGTCAATCTGCTGGGCGCCTGCACCTACGGAGGTCAGACAGCACCCTCTGTTCTGTATCATGCATGATCACGTAAAACTATAGTTTTGTTTGTGACAGCTCATTCAGGTAGTGCGTACTTGGCTCAAAGAAAAATCACCTCGATGAAAAGTTGATAACATGATGTGCTTCCTCATCAGGACCAGTGCTTGTGATCACGGAGTACTGCAGCCTCGGTGACCTCCTGAACTTTCTTCGCCAGAAGGGAGAGACCTTTGTGAACTTTGTAATGAACATCCCTGAGATTACAGAGAATGACTATAAGAACGTCTGCACACAAAAGCCGTTCATCAGAAGGTACATGCTTTGTAAGAGAAAACTATCAGTCACCAGTCTGTTTCTGCAGAACATCATGTTTCTCTCTTTTGTTCGTCCAATAGTGACAGTGGGATCTCCAGTACATCCTCAAGCAGCTACTTAGAGATGAGACCCAGCTACCCAACTAATGTGGAATCATCTCGAGGTGAAATGACAGTTGATATACTGCATTGTTGGGAACAAAAGAGCATCAGTGTGCTTATGTAGAACCCTTCTGTGTTGCCTGATTTCTGCTCAGACTCTTTATGTGAGGAGACTGCTGACTGGCCTCTGGACATCGATGACTTGCTGAGGTTTTCCTTTCAAGTGGCTCAGGGACTTGACTTCCTGGCAGCCAAGAACGTGAGTGATTTTCAGGACTGCAAGGACTCTTTATGTGCAAATATTCAAAACAGAAATTACTTCTGGAACAATTTACAACAGCAGCTATGTGCTGCCTAGGAAGAGGGGGATTACCCAGACAACAAAATTTGCATGCAACATTTTTTGGTATTTGTAGATTAAGATGAATGAAGGGTGTGAAATCGTTCATCTGGGGGTTATGTGGGGAGTTTTCCCTTACATTCTTCAAATTTATTTTGTTTGATCATCTTCATTGACTTTACATACACCCCATTCAGTGACCTTAATGTTTTTTTATTAGGCGAGACTATATCCTGTGTTGAACTCTGTGTGTGTGTGTGTGTGTGTGTGTGTGTGTGTCTGTGTGTGCAGTGTATTCACAGAGATGTGGCTGCCAGGAATGTCCTCTTGACCGACCGCAGAGTGGCCAAGATTTGTGACTTTGGCCTTGCGCGAGACATAATGAATGACTCCAACTACGTAGTGAAGGGCAATGTAAACCCAAATTATTAAATGTAGATTATTCTAAACATTTACTTCTTTTTAACCAATTCATTATCCAACACATATTGTGTGCGTTATTCCATTGTGTGTGAAGGCCCGCCTGCCAGTGAAGTGGATGGCTCCAGAGAGTATCTTTGAGTGTGTCTACACTGTCCAGAGTGACGTCTGGTCCTACGGCATCCTCCTATGGGAGATCTTCTCTTTAGGTTCAAACACATTTATACGTATCATAGACACATTTTTCATGATATGTCTTCTTGAATAACAGCATACAACTTCCTCCTTTAGGCAAGAGCCCCTACCCCAGCATCGCTGTGGATTCTCGGTTCTACAAGATGGTGAAGCGTGGCTATCAGATGTCCCAACCGGACTTTGCCCCACCAGAGATGTAAGCTCCGTCCTTTAGCAACATTACGTTTTGAGAAAGATGGATCCCTTTTGCCTTCTCCCCACATGATTAAGGTTTATTTTGTTCAGTTTATGCATATAAATCTCAGTTGAGTTTTATGAGAGCATCAAGTGACTCTCAGCTGTTAACTTCAATATTGCACTTTTCACATGGCATGCTTCCCAAATGTTCAGTATGACTAAACAAAGATCCCTTTTTTTCTTGACCAGTTGTTTGCCTTATCCGCCATATGATGTAACTGACACATGAGGTAACCTCAAAAAGTAAAAACAAAACAAAACACAAATACATTAAACCCAAACTCCAAACTAATGGAGCCACCGAAATGAGAAAACTAAGAGTTTTGTTTTAAGTATCTTAACCCTTCATCTATGAATCCTCACCACACAGAATAACTCCTCTGTGGAAACGGGGAGGACAGAATCTGAGTCAGGGCCTGATCATTTGTTGTTCTGCTGTGAGTCAGGCCTCCGTTCTGCCTGTTAGCCACATGATCTCCAAGCTAGGAAGCCATGTAACTGCTATTTCACGGCAGCGAAGTCGAACTGGAGGGCCAAGGGGCTCTTATGAACGAGTCCCTTATGAATTTGCGTCACTGCCTCTATAGGCCTCTTCTTATTGATCTAATTCAACTTTATACAGTCTCTTGATAGCTGACCATAAAGTTTGACCCTTGGGGAAACAGTTCGGCATGCACGTAAGTCCCTTCACCAACTCCTTTCCTCATCGTTGGGGACTAAAAATGATCCGTATTTTTTGTGCTTCATTTTTCGTTTCAGTTATATGATCATGAAAATGTGCTGGAACCTGGAGCCCACTGTGCGTCCGACATTCAGCAAGATCACACAGATGATAGAAAGACTACTTGGGGACCAACCAGAGCAGGAACAGGTGAGTCAGTTAAAGTTCTTGGCACATACCAAAGCTGTCTACGGGACAAATAATGACACTCCAGTCAAAATGCCTTCAAGAAACCCTCCCCCGAAGTGACAGCAGATTATAGCTTTGCTGTCAAAATAATTAAACGGATTGGACTTTTTTCTTATTTGGCTAACACATGTTCCCTAAGGCAAATTTTTTCAATCACTTCTATTTTCTTCGAAAATCTTAAGATGGACAAAATATGATGTTTTTAATGTGAGTTTTGTTATCAAACCGTGATGTCTTGATCTCCACAGCTAATCTACCAGAATGTGCAGAAGCAGGTCACGGAGGGTGAAGTGTGTGACGAGCCAAAGTGCTGCGACGGCCCCTGTGACCAATCTTGTGACCACGAGGAAGAGGAGCAGCCTCTGATGAAGACCAACAATTACCAGTTTTGTTGAAGACCCTCAGCCACAGACCAAACAGCCAACCAATCACTTATCAACAAGTATCAGGAAAGTTGGGATGTAGCTCGCTGTCGGAGCACCACAGCTCCTTTTAACTTCCAGACAGTCGCAGAGAGTCGCCCTCACAGCTATTTTTGTTTGTCGTGCCTGCTCGCCAGACAGAGTAGCTGCAGCGAGCATGTGACTTGCTTCTTTACAGACCATGACTAGAAATTGCCACATCTAACTACAGACATCAAAGGAGGAAACATGTCAACATACCCCACAAGCATCCAAAGTTTTACCTTATCCTCATGGACTGCATGTCACTCCTTCTGTTGTGTTTTTATTGTTTTATCTATTCATCTAAAGGAGAATGTGTTTGTCCCAATGCCTGAGAGGGTTTTTATTATATATATATATATATATATTTTACATTATTTTCCTGACTTTTTAAAAAAAAATACTGCCTCAGAAGAGTGGATGTTGTGATTTGTGGAGATTCAGTCATTTTCTCAGCAGGTTTTTTTCCTTTTTCATTATTTCCTTGCATGTACAGTTTCTCCGAAAAAGTCAGTCACAGACACTGGATTCAAATCCACAAGAGAAACTTTTCTTGCTCGAGACAAGTTAGGTTTTATTCTCTCGTCACCTTAATTGAACGTTCAGACAGTGCGTGTGTTGTCTTCTGTTTGAAACAGGCTAACTGGACCGTGGCGAAGGCAAAGAATGACCACGTTGTTTTCCTCTCCTTACTTTGGTCATAGCCGTTTTTCTTGTGACACAATTACTGTAACTGTCAGTTGGTGGATACATGTGATTGTTTCACTTTGATCAAATTCATTAACCAGTCTTCTGTGTGATGTTCCGAGCAGCGAATACAACTGAACTGAGCAGGGAAATCTGTCATGGATCAGATGAACAATGTGAAAGTAAATCCTTTGGGGTTTGATAAGTTTAAAGATGTACAGTCAGAATGCCTCAGTGATGTCTATATGTAGCAGTCAGCTTACACTGCCAACTGTATGGAGACTTCAGAGAAACATATAAGCTATTTGAGATACAGACTGCTCCTTTGTGTGATAATCGGCATTTAAAATGTGCTTGCATTTTAATGAAACAAAAGACATGTCTAATAATGTACATATCTCATGATGTAAATCCAGAATTACCTTTATTTTCGCATATATGTTGTAGAGTATAGAATAGCATCAATATTTCATGTATCAGTCGTGTTTTGTATGTGCAAATAAGTCAATTCATTAAAAAAGCTGCCAATAAAACAACCTAAAAGCTAAAGGTGAAGGTTTGGACTGGAGCTCAAGACTGCCATGTAATGTGTATACCAGTCAAGGATTTGGTGAAAGGTGCTTAACAAGGTCTGTTGTTGCTCACTGTGCTGATAGAAACTGTCCTGCAGGCACGTTCTTCTCTGCTCACTTCCTGTTTTCCATTGGACAATGTCCAATCTGCATTTCCTTTCAAACATTTCCCATGTTGAATGTCGACGTTGCGCAACTCTGAAATCTAAGTAGGGAAGTATTTGTCCTACTGAGGCTGCTTTCAGTCTGCATGCTCCGTCTTCTTTTTTTTTTTGCGGTTTCAGCTGAAATCAGATTTCTTTTTCTTTTTCAAAAAATGACTTTTGTTGTGACTTTTTGAGGTGCCAGATTCCCTGAGGTACATCCTGCAAACAGTCTGTGTTTTGTTGTCGACCGGAAAGTACCGTGGTAATGACTTTCATTAAATCCTAATCCTGCTCCGCCTCTTCTGCAGCTGTGTTCAGATTCAGCTTCAGAGACAGAATTATCTCTGATCCTTTTGGTCAAAGACGATCACTTTTAGTTGTTAATGATTCTATCAGAAACCGATCAGTCACATTCCTGTGTTGATGTCCCTCTAATAAGCTTTTTTCTTGGTTTTAATGTCGAACATTACTCTCAGTTGCACTTCTATAAAACGAGTTGAACGGTGATCTATAAACATCGCCTTATCCAAAGAACACATCTGGCTTCTGGTGTTTTTTTTGATCAACAGTTTATTGTTTTCATCATTTAAAGTTTGCCTGGACATCCTCAGGGATTCATCAGTCTTAATTTTCTTCAAACTATATATTATTAGTTGCTGTAGTATTTTGGTCTTAGTTTGATGCACTTCATTCATTTGAATCTCTCCAGTTGAATGGCAAAAAACAGACCTAATGAATCTCTATTGAGAAAAGCAACAAGACAAAGGGCACAAGGGTAATAGGCAGATACACATTTTCAAAAGCAAACACCAGTTTGAAAGGCAACAGTTGGCATGTGAGAGGTGAGAAAGTAAAACACAAAGCAGAAGCGTCTGTGGACATTATCAGGGAAATGAATACTGTATCATGGGTAAATATTTACAATGAGGCTTTACCTAGATGAGATTTTAAAATCCAACCAACAACGTAAGAGTCGTACAAGAGATTTCATGAATTTCTCATCATGCACTTTCATATCTTTACCTCCTTACAGGTAAAACAACAAACGTGCCACATTCTTGCAGCCGTCTGAAACAGTAACTCCGATATTTAAGATAATTATTAAACAATCTTTAAGTCATGAAGGAAGAACAGTACGTTTCAAGGACAAAAAAGGCTTCGTATTAAGACTTTACATTAATCAAGCTGTACATTTGTTTTTGGTGCAACTTGAATCAGACTCGTCTCCAAATCCCTTAAAAACCACCAGTCTGCATCCGGTGTATTGTTGTTTGTATGGAGGATTTTTGCCATTGCTTCTCCCCTTCAATTAATGATAGATTTGCTCTATATGTGGATCCCTGCATTGAGAAAATAAAACCCTACAGGGATTTATGACTGAGGCAACAGCGTTTCCTTGTTTTTCAAAACAATGATAAAAAGCTGATAAATGTTCATTTACTTAATTGACTCGTAGCTTGTGACTATATTGTTTTCTGGTGTGTGTAATTATTGGGACTGTTTGATTGGTGCAGAGCTCAACAAGGAATCCACCGAAGCTTCCCAGAGCATTTCCACCAGGAGATAGCGATGTATGCTCCCTCTGCCTGCCTGTTAAGTGTCCATCCTGAACTTTTTTTTTTTTTTTTTTATTCAGGAAGCACGCCCTCACTTATCTCTGTCCCTGCCTGTTGCGTCTGTCCATCCATTCCACTTCCTTCATCTTCCTCCTTTTCCGTGTTGATCTGTGCCACTCCCAGTCGGTACAGAGCGTCCCTGATCACAACCTCCCCGGGTTGACAAGCCTTCACCACCTGGTTGATCTGCTGACTCACAATGTCCCTGCTGGTGAGGAAATCCACCAGGCGGTTGTAAAGATAGTAGTAAGCTGTGTTGTTGAATACCACAGGCCGCTGCCATTCATGACTTACTGAGGAACACTCCTCCACTTTCTCCTCGTAGTCATCCTCTTTCTCTTCTTTACTTGCTGTTCCACCCTCTTCATCCCTAACCTTTTCTTTCTCCAGCTCATGCACCATGCTGATGTAGGGCTCCAGGTCTCTGCAGAGCACCATTGAGTGGTGCTTTTCAGTCTCCTCAGCGGCTCCGGGAGGGTGAACCAACCAGCAGCATGATGATTTGGTGACAGGGTGGACGCTCTGGTTCTCTGCCACCAACGACAGGTCAGGGCTGTACGACTGCTCTTGTAGCTCGGCACAGGAGACGAACTAAAGGAAGACGGTGAGCGGCGGTCAGCAATGAAACATAAAACAGCCTAAAATGGAGGATGGATTTGTCAACACTTGCCTCTGGCTTTTCAAAAGGGTCTGAGAAGCAGCCTTGGTTCCTTCCCCACATCTGGGTTGCCAGTTCTGGGTACTGCATGTCAGCACAGAGTGCCACCTGTCGCGCGCAGTCGCTCACATACACAGGGGGCCAGTAGCGCGAGGACAGCAGCAGGTCCACGTGGTCTCGGGCTGACTCTCCTCTCACTAAGTACTTTGAGCCGCTCACCACCTGCAGACACGTACACAGGAAGTAAAACGTAGACATTGGAGTTTCATCTCCTACTCATAAAGTGTTCCCTTCAATTTGATTCTCATATTTTAAGATGCATTATACTAAATGTTCTCAGGACATGACAGAATTGATTGAGCTGTAGATGCATAACAGGAGGTCCAGTTAGAGGACTGATGGGGCTGCGGCTGTTTTTACCTTGTGGGGGCAGACTTTAGACAGCTTGCCTGCGGTGAGGTGAGGAGGGGGCTGCGAGGCTGTCGCGAGGCCGCTTTGAACAAGTGTGTACAAGGAGATGAGGGAGGCAAGCAGCTCACTCTAACAGACGGAGACAGAGAGGAGGCGTTCCCCTGAGACAAACTTACACACTGAGCTTAGTGCAGCACAGTAAATAGACGAGCATTACCATAGCATTTCAAGCTACATTCATTAAAGCAAACACCCTGCAGCCAGACTCTCCACTCTTCCAAGTCTCAGGGTGTGTGTGTGTGTGTGTGTGTGTGTGTGTGTGGTCCTGTTTTATTGACTCTAAACTCATCATATGATTAGCACAATTTAACATCCGTTTCCAGCTTGTATTTGTTAGTCAGCATGTTTACTTCCAGTCATAAAAACCCAACTACAAAATCATGTGAGCAAAATGAGCACAGGGATACAGAGTCTCTGTGTGTTTGTCTTTTTCCACACAAACCTTTGAGGAGCTCGGGGCTATGCTGGCCCCGCAGCAGTCCAGCATTGTTCTCAGCTCGTCCTCACTGTGATCTTCAATCTTGTCCAGGCTCAGGTGACCATCATGGATGAGACGCACCAGAACTGACGGATCTCCTGAAGACGAGAAGAAGCTTTTCAAATGTGCTTCAAAGGTTATGTAGGGGCCATGTCAGCAAAAATAAAACTTTATTGTAGTTTTAGCTGAACATGAACAGACCTCGAGTACTCAGAAAAGTTTAAATAACTAAAATCCATTTGGCATGAGAGAATTAACCAAACACAGACCATCAACAGAGTTGACTCATTATATCATCTTTTTCCAACAATAAAACAATAACTCCTCTTCTCTACATTTCACGTGGAACATGCCACATTTGCTGGTGACGATGTCTTGCTAAATGGGTCTAAAGGCAGCAGTGGTTGAAGAGAGTGAGGCACCTGATGGCTGCTCTGCAGGCGCCTTCACCTTGTCCTTTTCGGTGTTGATGACAGCAGCACTTCTCATCAGCGGGGGGACGAAGGGAGCAATGATAGAAGCATCGACCCGCGTGATGGGGACGTCTGCAGGAAAAGCTGCCTGCTCAATGGCCTCGCACTCCATGGTCAGCCAGAAGTCATCCACATGTACCTCATCTGAGACTGAATACTCAGGCCAGGTGAACTGTGGATAGAACAAGGACGTCAAGAGTCCACTACAGCTTGTTGTTCAACATCGACGCTCTTCAAAGTTTGAATACTCTGAGGTTTAAATGTCCCAGACAAATCTAAAATGTTGTCAGTAAATGAATGTTCATGATTAATCTTTCACCTCCACATTCTTCAGCTCCAGAACGTTGTTTGTGTATCGCTTAGCAACCTCAAGTTTGGGAGCAACGCCACAAACGCCGCAGATCATGTCGTTGTAATCGCGCACTGTCAGGCACTCAAAGGCCCAGTATCCGCTCAGGAGAAGCTCCTGAATTTGTGAAAACTCCTCAGCACTCAGAGTGTAGACTGGTGACAAAAAGGAGGGTAAAATAGAATTTATAGAAAATACACGAGAAAAGACGGAAAAAAAAATATGTGCAGGAATAAAAATCCCAAAAGGAAGCAGGATTCATGTATGTTAGGGGTTCAATGCCGTGGTTACCCGGATGATTGGGGTTGTGGTCTAGTAAGGTCCTGGCTGCTTCAGACGGAGGTTTGCCCACTTTGACTCTCGCCCTGATCTTTAAGAACAGGTCGATGCTAACCAGCAGTCTGTTCCCAATGTTGAACAATCCTGCAAAAAAAAAAGAAAACATGAAGCGTTTTAATTCACAGAGGAAGCTGGTGCCAAAATGTAACCGTTTAAAATAAACTTCTTAAATGCACTTCAAACACCGACTGAGAAAAGACATGAAACATTTACTCGCCACGACGTTAGCCACTTATAAACAAATAGTCGTCTTGATCTTAAATGAAAAAAGAAAAAAAAAGGAGTGTTTGCCGTTTACCTGGATGCAGGTCGGTGAAGCTGTGAAGAACCAGACACGTAACGTTGAGACACACCTTGAGCTGGAGACTGGCTGTCTGGAACAGAGTCTCAGTGAGCAGCCAGCAGACCTCTTGTCCTGCAACAGAACTAGGATAATACAAACACACAGAGTTTATTAATGCACGTCCATTCTCCACAGGTCCTCTTAGTGCTTGTATGTATTTGGGGCTTTTGTATGAGGGGGCCACAACATGTGAGCAGTATTTTTTATTTGTTTATTTAAAAGGATCCCCATTAGCTGACGCCAAGACGACAGCTAGTCTTCCTGGGGTCCAGTCCTGACATACAAAAAACATCAACAACAACAACACTTAGGCTATTAAAAATAAAGATAAAAACAATGAGACATAGAAAAGCAACATACATTTTCCTTGTGACATAACACAACCTTTCTCAATCAATAATCAAGATGGTATTATGGCTTTGAGAACAAATACAATCTTAGTCTCTTTTTAAAACCAGTTTTTCCCTTGATATTACGAATCTCAACTGGAAGATTGTTCCAAAGCCCAGTTGACCTATAGGATACAGTCCTCTTCATAGCATTAGACTTAGGTAGAGGTAAAGTGATCTGTAGGATCGTTAGAATTCAGAAATGATGCGGAGAAAACAAACAACAAACAAACATTGGACCCCTCCTCTCCACCTTGTCGTCTGGCTCTTCATCCTCTCACCTCTGATCTCCTTTGAAGAGCGGGTAGCTACACAGGCCACAGTGAGTCGCTGCTGACTCGTAGAACTGAGGCCAACCAGACTCGACCAGCGTCTCTGTCTCTACACTGCTTCCCAGCTCCTGGTTGTCTGGTTGGACCAGGATTATCTGGAGACTATTAAGCTCCTGGATGAGGTTCATAGTTTCTTGAAGCTCTGTCTCGTTCTCTGGAATCTGCAGGCAGCGCTGCAGTAACTGCACTGTGTTTTGGCGCTGGATGTCCTTCTGAGCAGGACTCAGGGGCTGGTATGGATCGAGCAAGGTTCCACACTGAGAAAAGAAAAACAGGAGTTAACAAAAGAAATGTATGTATGTATGTATGTATGTATGTATGTATGCATGTATGTATGGTGGTCAGAGGTTAGACATTAGCACAGCTGAGGGATGAGAGGGACAAAACACATGAGAGGCCTGATGTTATCAGATTTAGATATAGTGTCAAGGATGCTCAGGGATTCAAGGTTGGGATGAGGCTCATAAAGTGGGTCAGGGGGCATCTGGAGGATGTAAGCGTTCACCTTCTTTCCTTTGGTGTTCTTCTGGGTGAGCTCACAGCCACATTTAGGGCACACTGCAGGTTTGTGTCTGTTCTTATACATATAATCACAAGAAGGATTCTTACATCGACCTCTTCCTCGCGCTGTAGACAGTCCCAAGTCCTTAAGGAATGGAAAGGAGGAAAGAGTTAACCACGAATTAAGGAACCAGAGATCTGCAGAAACAGGTTCACATTGAAAAAAGGAGCACGTAAAGTTGCAAAGAGAATAGTGCTGTACTGTACTAACAAAGCTGGAGATGGTGTGTTGTTTAAAGGGCACAACTGAGAGGATATTAACTCCCTTATCAGCCAATAAAGACACAGACTGGCCACCATCTAGTGGGACAGAAGGATCCTGTGGAGAAATATGCAAAAGGGTGAGGATATGTGCGTGCGTGTGTGTGTGTGTGTGTGTGTGTGTGTGTGTGTGTTTTAACCTGCTTGGCTGCAGTTGATGGGACAGTCTGGCCGAGCTGCTTTAAAGTGTTTGGTTTGAGACCTGACAAAGTCTCTCGAGGCACTGCGGTAAGAAAAGAAAAAACCACATCAACAAAGAGCAGAAACCTCAGACAGTCACCTCTTCACACATTACACTTCCTCTTTATGTAACAAAAGTCAACCCCAACTGTCAACAGTAGATTACATTTAATGAGTTGGAAATACAATGAAATGATACCAGTAGGCGATTTATTGTTGTTTGTACTGAGAGGTTTTTCTTTATCCGGTGGGACGGTTATGATCTGGAACAAAGTACGGCCTGGAGACACGAATACAAATCAAAAAGTGAGCCCATAACTTTTCACTTTTAAACTGTGACAACAGAATATAACCTATGTGCTACACGTTTCCTCTTACTTGTGTTGTAGGCAGGGAGGATCGCTCTCACCGGCCTCTTCTGAACAGCTGTGTCGCTTCTTTCTTGACTTCGGATTACTGTTCCTTTAATAAGGTCTTTACTAAATGACATGGAGAACACATTTTAAATGATGTAGCGACTAAAATCAACATTTGTATATTTATCCAAATGTATTCTTTTTTTACATTTCACATGACCTTTTATTCAAAATATCAAACATATTCAAACTATTTAAAACACAATAATCCCACGCTTCTTTACTTACTGCAGTAAATATTAGCACCACTGTTTTATGAATAAACCCTCACAGCTCACATGGCTAAATTCTTTTTGAGTTCAATGATGAAAAAAAAAAAAAGCATGACTGACTGTCCATCAATCTAGGTCTGCTGCATTGAAATTCATGGTTGCTCACTGTGTTAGTTCTTGGCTCTTGGTGCTGCTGCCCTCTAGTGGCTCTCCGGCTGAAACTGCATGCTGCTTTCTGGAGCAGCGCTGAACTCGACCTTCTCTTTTACTCCCACTGTTGTTTCTTTTACCGACATCTGAATTCCCCATCTTAGCAGCCTGAGGTGTGGGGTTGCAGCCGTCAGCGCTCTGCGGCAACAGCTCTGAAACAGCTTCTTTCTCTTGTGTCTTCTTAACCTGCTATATAAATACAGTAAAGTCGTGAACTTGAAATGCAGATTAAAACCTCTTGTAAATGATGAACAAATCTTTTGTTTTCAATAGGACTAAACATCCCTCACTGCTGGTGTGTTGACACTTACAGCTGGTATCCATTTTCCACCCAGGTGGCTGCCACATTCAGGGCACGTTGGTGGCTTGTGGCGTGTGACATACACGAATGAACATCCAGGATTTAGACACCTTCCTCGACCTCGCCTGGTGTAAGTCTTCACACCCTGCAACAACAAAAATAAATCAATAAAATGCACATTCATACCATCACTTAGCATCAAGATTCTTCCGTCAAATAATAATCCTCTTTATGTTTGCCACCATCAGTTTGAGCGTTTAAAAAATGAATAATGTGGGTGCTTACCATTTTATATGAAGGTTTGGCACTCTTTTCTATGCTGGCTCCGACAGACACCATCATCATTGGGCCAACAGAGCTGACGGTTGCCAAAGACTTCGGCTGCAGCACGTTCTGCAGAGAGGAACAAATCACCTCAATGCATTACTTACAGCACTTGTATGAGATGTAATGCAGCACTGCTGAGATGTTTGTCTAAAAAGTGACTTAATACATCACTTAATGAATGAAGTAAAGAGGGTATACTGGAAGAAGGGCCTTCCAGGCTCACCTGGTTGGGTATGAATGCAACCATTTGAGTAGATTCCCCTTGTATCTGCTGCACCATCGCCCCACCAAAAGCACAGCCAGCAGCACCCTGAGAGACGGGGACTTTGGGTGAGATAGAGGAGGAGGAGGAGGGTGGGAGTTGTTGAGGAGCTGTTGGATTAGCAACAACGGCTGTGTTCTCTGTGTCATCTGCAACGATCGTGTGATTGGAAGGTTCATCCTCTTCAGCCAACCCGAGAGCTGTGAACTGGGGCTCCTGGCTAATAGAGGCGAAGGGCAGGATCCCATCCAGAGGAGAGTCTAAAGAGTCCATGTTCACCTCTGGCTGAGACCCTCCAGGCTGTTGACTGGAAGAGCCCCCTTTGGCCAAGAGAAAGTAACTGGCTCTGGGGAGTATTTTGCGGAAGCCTGGGAGATCTTTGGAGGGGCTGAGAGACATCTAAAGAAATGGCACAATAGAAGAATCAGTTGAAAGATATGCACAGAATCATATTAAGCCCACTGTTGATTGAGCAGGAGAAATGTACTTTATCATATGTGTTGTAAGAATTGATACCAATGAGTCATTTCATTTATTATTATTAAAAAGATCAAATGTATTCATTGCAGATGTATTTATTCAACGTGACTGCCTGATGTCTCTGTGGTGTGTATTCATACAGAAGGACTCAACAGCAAATCACAAACTCCATTACGGGCTAACTCTAAAAAAACCATTTGCTTAGGCTCACTTCTAGACACTGCCATTAAGAAACTGCTGCAGATTCAACCCACACAGCAGTTTTATCAGAAAGTACACAAATGTCAATAAAGTAATTCACATGTTACAAACAGGAAAAAAACAAACAGATCCATCTATCCATCGGATTTCTCCATCTGACTTTTGGATTATTCTGTAGTTTTTGATCATTTAAGTGATCCGTGTGTTTGGGATAAATTAAAATGAGGAGATCACCTTGGATACTGGTTGGTGTCATTTAACCATGTGCACATGGGAGGATGTTTAAATACAATTTTGCACAACTTCAAATATGTTAGATGTGTTCTGAGGGTTTTTTCTACTAAAGGAAGTTTTTTTCTTAACATCACAGTGTCATGGGACTTCATTGATGACCAGATGTCAATAAATTCAAGGGAAAGAATTTAACTTACTGTGTCTATCCCCTCTTTCTCCGACTTGGCCTTTTCAAGATAGTATGCCTTTTCAGCTACGCTAAGCCTCTTCCAGCTCTCACTGATGCGTTTGTTGATCTCTGACTGTGGCAGATTTGGTATTTCCTGTTGCATCATTTGGTGAACGTCAAAGTAGTAGAGGAGATATGCGGTCCTAAAAGACAGATTTCACATGAACAGTTAGTGCAGCACAATTTGAGACATTTTCCATTTGTTTATGGAAACACCAGTGTTTTATAAGAGGCTACTTCGTGCATCCTTTTGGAGAGGCTGAACATGCTGTACCTGGGCTTTTTTGGTTTGTCAGAAGTGTCTTCTTGACCTTTGTTCTTTCTTTTTCTAATGGTTGTCATCTCCATTTGGCTGTAGCAGCTCTCCACCTCCTCAGTCACCTTCATGACTTCAATCACCTCCACTTTCTCCATGACTTTTAAAGATAGAGAGGCAAACATGAGAAATAGTTTGACGGTAGTTCATTTAAGTGCAGCTTCTGTAACTTCAGCTATGGCAGAGGCACATGTTAACACTTTAAAATGATGACTGAATAAAATGTTTTAACAGTTTAGGTAAGAAACAGCATCACTCGACTGTGCTTGGGTGTAAGGACTGTGTTTTAGGACATTATTGAAGCCCATCATAGCTGAAAATAGACATGTAGATGCTATTATGTCAAATAAAAGAAACAACATGACTGTGGGCTTTTTCTTCGTGCTGTCTTTGTCAAAATGTGATATCTCTGGGGGAGTGTGAAAGGCACTAACACATTAAAAACACTGGTACAGCCCTGCTTTAAAAGTAGACTTAATGGCGTGTGGTTATACTGCCTGAAGAGTCCCTGAGCTGTCCAATGAAATGCCTTCTTATTGAAGTCTTACCTACGATGACCAGAGGCTCCAAGAAACGCTACAAACAGCCTTCAGAAATCAATGAAAAAAGTCAGACATTGTGCCGGTGGTGATTAATGGAGGAATTTGCCCGAAATGTATCAGTAATGGAAAGATTTACGGTGCAAAAAAACATGTCTGTTAAAAAGGCTTCGATATCTCTTCCACTTGGAAAAGAAAGATGGCGCATTGTTGCCATGGTCTCCAACCAATCGTGTATTAGAATAAACCTGCGCGGGCCTATCAGCGTAGACGTTTTTGACACGTGAAAGTAAAGCGTGCGTCCCCTGGACCTTCAGAGAGTTAACCCAAACAGGAGACCATAGATATAATATACAACAGTCTGATAATATTTACAATCTATGATTAAAACCCGTAAAATCAGCCGGATTGTACTAGTTTAGAGTTTAAATAATTGGAAATATACCGTTTTAAAGCTTGTTTGGTTAAGTAATAGTCTATGGTTAAGACCCGTAAAATCAATAATAGCTTTGAGTGTCAATAACTGGAAATATACAATTTCAAAGCTCCTTAACCGACTCTGTAATAAATAAATAAAATAAATACACATGCGATGTAATGTTTTTAAAGTTTAAAAATGAAATGATCGTTTAGTATAACGTAAAACAAAAACGCATGAATATTGATTATTTAATAAAATAAACCCTGCTGGTAATTGGATAATATAAGCCAAGTTGGTTTGGATAAAACAATAAAAAAGGTTATTTTACAGTGATACGACAAGTGTTGTATCAGAAACTAAACATTAAACTAAATTTAGCCATTATCGAAAATTAAGTGAAAAAATACAGACTCTTAGTAACTGTTTAATAACTGTTGTTTCAGGCACACATTCAGAAATCGTTGTGCAGACTGAACACAAAATGTTGATGTTATTAATATATTATTTACAGACGGATTGAGTTTTCATATTGACATGTTGGTAACATCCGTTGGTAAGGTGATTAAATTATACAGCTCTAAAGGCTTTTTCATGTATGAACTTTGGAATTCACTTAAGGAAACTTAAATAATTCATCTATGTTATCATTTAAAGTCTAAGACGCTTCATTTCTTCGTCTCTTCCTTCGCACATCTGACAGGAAAAGTGAAAATAAATTGAATTACCATGATCTGCAACAATATCAAAGTACAAGCTGTTACCTTAATACCTGTATCCGACTTTAATTGATTTATTTTTTATTTAACATTGGTGTCACTGAAATATCAGACGAAGCTAATCGAGCAGAAGAAAACAAGATGAGACCGGATCAGACATGAAGAGCTGATCACTTATCAGCGCACTAAGCAAACATGGCGGATGACAAGGTGAGTAAGTTACTCTGCCTTTACTAATTATTTGTGTTTTATTAGATAATAGACAATAAAAGAGGAGGATAAGAAAAACGCATTTTCTCCGTCGCTGTCGGCTCAAAAAATAATGAACGGAGCAGATGATCGCCTCTAAATGAGATTATGAAATCCTTAAACGAAGAGTTATTTTACTATTAGATAACCAACAAACTTCACCAAAGACAGCTGTTATTGTTTGTAAAATTCCCTAAAGATTTGATTTGCATTAAATTTAGATGTTATGTTACTGACATGGACTGGTTTGTGTAAATGAATATAACATTGATTTTGTTTTATTGTAGGATCCTTTGAAACAGCTAAAAGATCTGACTCAGCTCAAAAACCAGCTGGAGGAAATCCAGAGACGAGTAGAAAACGAAGTGTCAGTGGGGATTCCTCAGGTGAGTTAGTGTCTCTGATAACTCATGATGAGCGTAAATGAGGTTTTAAGATTCCGTTTTTCTTTAAGCATAGTCCAGCCTGTTTGTGCTGATAACATTTCAACCAAGTTTAAGAAGAAACACTATTTTATACTCAGTCTTGATTTCTGGTTGTTGATTGGATGACAATGTGATGTACCCCTCACTTTGTGCTGACAGCTGTGTTATATTTTGCACTGCAGGGAGGCTCTGTGTTGGGATCTCCATTCCTGAAAGGCTGTTTAGCTGGCTATGTGGCGGCCAAGCTCCGATCCTCAGCCTTCCTGGGAGTGCTGCTAGGAACAATCACTGGCATGTATGCGGCACAAAACTATCAAGTGCCTAACATTGAAAGGACCTTAAAAGAGTTCATAAACAACTTGAAAAAAGGACCAAAATAATTTGGACCGACTGCTAACCCTGCCAGTTATTTAACTGGAACAAGAGGACGAAATACCACTCAAGTGGCTGGTTTGTCAGAAGCGTCAAGATACAAGGCCTCGAGATATCTGTGTACACTGGACTACGGATATATTGTAACTGGAATCTCACTGGGGACACAAAGTAAAAGACTGGCTTGTTTTTGTTTCAGGTTCATTTTAATACTGTTTCATTTCAACTCGTATCTTTTCAATGTCAGCACAAAATGTAAGTTTTTTTGAAGACAAAGATTGGTTTGGTCCATCACATTTCATATATAGAGAAGTTTTGCTGCCTGGAGCAGTTTTTTAAAGTTGGCAAATTGCTTGTACTTATAACATAAACATATTCATGCAGATCTTGTATACAGTTATTGTTTACTTATAAAACGTATACAGAGAAAGTAGCAAAAAGTAATCTAGAAATAGTATTTATTCATATGGTCCAGATCAATAGCTAGATAACATTGAGGTCTGTTTGCACTGTGGCCGGTGTTCAGCTGTTAGAGTTAAGTTATTTATTCTGCGTAATTGATTATGATTGTGATCCCAAATGTGGGGTCCACTTCCTCTGCCAGGACGAGGAGGCATTGGCTGAAAAGGATGCAATGGGGGGCCCTCTTTGGGCTGATGGTCCTCATCTATGGCTCTCATGCCCCCCTCATCAGTCTCACCAAGGTAGATGGTCAAGTCCCTTTCAATCCTTCATCCTGTGTCATCATGATGGAGTTCACCAAACTACTTATTTCTCTGGCGACTCTTGTTCTTACTGGGGGTACTTCTGCCCTACAGGCTCCTCAACGTCTAGTTCTTGTGGCCCCCTACATGGTCCCCGCCTTACTCTATGCCCTTAACAACAACCTGGTAGTTCTCATGCAGGCTTTCATGGACCCAAGCTCATACCAGGTCCTGTCAAATCTGAAAATTGCCTCCACAGCCCTGCTGTACTCCCTCTGCCTTGGCAAAAGGATCAGGCTTGTCCAGTGGGTCGCTCTGGGGCTCCTTATGGCTGCTGGAGTGTGTCACACCTACAGCAGTCTAGATCTAGGAGAGCGTGTTAATGCTGAAGCTGAGGAAGGTCCCAGGCTACACGTCACAGCATGGGGTCTTTTCCTTGTACTGGTGTACTGCTTCGTTTCAGGCCTGGCAGCAGTTTACACAGAGAGGGTGCTGAAGAGTCAGACGCTGCCCCTCAGCCTGCAGAATCTTTACCTCTATGTGTTTGGTGTGGTCATCAATGGCCTCTCCTCCTTCTCTACTGTGGCACATGAAAAAAGCTTTTTTGAGGGTTACTCCGGGTTGGTTTGGGTCATCATAGCAGGACAGGCAGCTAACGGACTTCTCATGTCGGTGGTGCTCAAACATGGCAGCGGGATCACCAGACTGTTTGTCATTTCCTGCTCCATGCTGGTAAATGCTCTGTTGTCTTGGGGCATCTTGGGGCTGCAGCTCACACCTTTTTTCCTCCTCCCAGTGTCTATGATTGGACTGGCAGCTTATCTTTATTACACTTAATTTCCATAAGACCATTGATGAAAAAGTATTACATTCTATATACATTTTCTGTTTGCTGGGTTTTGAGTTAAAAATGTGTTTCTAACTTTTTTGCCTTTTTTTTTTCTTCCGCCTTTTAAAATTACAACGCTTGTGTTCGATCTCTAACCATGTGATGTGTGAAGACATGTCGGGTGATGCCTAATGAGACTTTATACATCATACATTAGAGGTTAAATAATAATTTTGTTAGACTGCAAGACAACTCAAATATATTGTTGCGATCATTAAATCTGCATCAAAACATACAGCATCTGAGGAGTGCTACTATTGTCATCATGGCATCACAGCGTATGCCGAGAACAATGTCAAAGAATCAAAGTGTTATACAGTGTGCAAATTAAAACCAATAAATGGTAAAACTTTAACTTGGGTTAACTATCTTTAGTTGCGGAGTATAAATCATAGATGTATAACAGCTTCAGTGCATATACAGTTTACATGAATGACAGCACACACACACACACACACCACATTCACCATCTAAAGCACAAACAATACTGAATGAGTGAAAATGAGCCATGAAAAGAAATGGTTTCGTTTCGAGTGATTTAACATAAAGCACCCTGTGGAATGAACATCTCTTTGTCAAATATTCATTATTGTTGGGTTGCCAGTTTTGCCGTAGGGTCTCCTCTCACAGCTAGAGTATCCTTCAGCTCTGCCATTGCTGTTACAGAAAAAAAAAAACGATTAAAATGCTGATTGGAGGTGAATCAGTTCGAATCACGTCCTTTCTGTCTTATCATTAGAAGCAAGACTTGATGTGAGTTTTGTTTGTAAAAACAAATCATGCCAGCCGTCTTTTGAAGGTTGAGGAACTTACACACTCACCTTTACGGAGTTCTTTGTTGTCCGCCTGCAGCTGCTGGTTCTGAGCCGACAGGTAGACTGCATCCTGCACCGCCTCCAGCAGCATGTCTCTGTATCTGCCCTCTGACATCTTCCTCTGCTCTTCACTGACCTGGTGAAACACTCTGAACACCTACAAGAGGTTACATGGCATAGAAAAAGTGAGTGATGTTAAAAAAGAAGGTTGGGTCATTGTGTTTCATTAAAGTTTATTCACTTCCTTAAATGTCAGCCACCTGCGGTTTCCCTTTTGGTATAAAGCTTCAAAATCCTGTATGATAAGTACATATAACTCATGTAAAGGCTTTCACTTTCCTGCATTTAGAAAAGCAGAAAGTCCTTCTGTTATAACAAAGTGATGAAACGAGAATGTGAAATAATATAAAGTGTGCACCCGACCTGCAGACTCTCCTCTCTCAGACAATGCAGCTCTGTTTGGTGCCTGTCATTTTCAGTCTGCAGGTCCTTCTCAGCCTGCTGGGCCTCAGCGCGCAGGGCCTCTATCTGCAGCACCAGGACCTGTCGCTCTCTACTCAGCACCAACAGCTCTCTCTTGGGGTCCTCCGCCTATAGCACGTGTATGCATGCAACCACACAAAAAGAAAAAACAAGGAAAAAACAGAATGAAGTTGCAGATGCAGGGGTTTTCTGCTGCCCACCATAAATCCACACTTGCATTAATTTAACCTGACTCAGCATTCTCAGCTAAGATAGATCACAAACTGAATAATGTTAAACAACAGTGTATCTCATTAGCTCACTGGTAGCTGCTCCTGTGCCAAGTCTCTCTCCATCTTCTCCAACTCCTCCTGAATTAATCTCCCATGGTGCTCCTTAAGTTGCCTCCTCTGCTCCTGCGCTTTGTTGTACTCTAAATAAGACTGAGCATTTCATTGGGGAAAAATATGTGTCTTAATTTGGCTGCTCTTGCAGTCATCAATCGCACAGAGTATCAACTAAGCCTCTTAAACACTTTATCCAATCAGATTGATTGGTATAAAATACCATTTAAAATGAAAGGAGTTAATTTGAGTGTGTTACATGTTGACGTAGGTCAGATTTCTCTGTATCAGCCAGGTGCTTTAGTTTCTCCTCCCTGATAGACTCCCTCAGATGCTGGATTCTTGTGACTCTCTCCTGGACCTTCTCTTTATTACTTTTACCTTCTGTGAATATAACAAGCACACGCAATGTTATTCACTTCCCCTCATTAGTGCAGCTTGAAAATATTTAATTGGACAAAACAAGTTACCTCTGATATGTTCCTTTATCTCTTGTTTCAGCTGGTCTTGTAAATATTTCATGGTGTCTGTACTCTCTCTAGAATAATCACTGCTGTGCCTTTTGCTCTCCATTGTCTGGCCACTCTGCCAAATCAAAGAAAAACACGACTTGATTCATTATGCTGGGAACACACGTCCATTATCATTTTTTTAAATTTCCTGTGGAGGAATAAAACATTTACTAAGTCACCTGTGATTTGCTTTTTATCTTCTTTGACTCATCCCTTCGCTTCTCCCATGACTGGTTTTTTACAATCTGTTGCAGAGATCACAGAATGTAATTCGGCTACGAACTCAAAAAGCCCCTGCAGAATTTGGAAAGACAGAAATATTCAGTGTTCGTCTAATGAACTACCTGCAGGTTTTGGACCAGCTCTGCCATGCTGTAGTTATTGTGACCTTCATTTGGCCCCTGTGACACAATCAAAGCTCTCAGCTCCATGATGTCATCTCTGATCTTTTCCTCAGTTGCCCTTGGACACCAGGAACAAATCCTCATCTTGGTAACCAGGCTTCTTGCTTTCTGGGCCAAAGCTAAAGCAGCTGGGGTCTCGTCATCTAGCAGGCCTGAAAAGAACAGGAATTTATGGCTTTGCTTAGAGGATTATGGGAAAGTTGCCCACTTGAAAACACTTGCCTTTTGGATGGATGCAGTATATGAGGACAGTCCTGCTGCTTCCAGTCAGGGCTTCATGAAGCAGGAAGGGGAGGAGCTTGTCACTTGGTGTTGCTTGACATTCGGTTTGGTCTAAAATCTTCACCAGTGGGCTGACTCTGGAGTGTATATTAAACTATTACCAAATATTAATCGCATACCGTGTATGCTATCTTCGACTACATTACTGTTTTATGTTTTGACAGAAATCCTCTTACTGTCTTTTTTTTTTTTTTTCCTCAAACAGAAATTCCTGAAATGTTTCAATAACAACCTGCACCTTTCATAATGACATGGCCACTAAACTTTAAATCACCAGGATTAAAAATATATATATATATATTATATCCTTTATTAATCCCAGGAAACTCTGGTTTTAGATTCTGTTAATAGAGACATGCTTCTCACACACAGGTCTGCTACACACTGCTACACAGGGAGCGCACAGGGGTTCAATTCATTGTTCAATGGCACTTCGGCAATACTCGAGGAGTGCCCTGTCATCTCCTTAGCTACCAGACCAACTTCCATATTATAGTCCTCACCAGGACTAGAGCCGGCGACCCTCTGGTTCTCAACCCTAATCCTACGGACTCAGCTACTGCCGCCCCCACCCTACTTTATAATAAAGTAGTGTATTATAAGGAAAACAGATGTACTCTTTTATTTGATTGTTATGCTTGACTAGCGAGAGCAACATAACCCCATCTAGATGTAACCAACAGTCAGAACAGTGTCTTATATCCTTTGCATTTATAGATTGCTTTCTGTAATTGAGTAGAAAACTGACCCTCGAAGGTCAGTCCTGCTGGCTCCCCCCGCCAGGCTGAACAGCTGCAGTCTACTGCGACAGACCTCTGACTCCTCCTTCTCTGGATGAAGTTTCCACTCGACAGCCACTGAGAACAAGGAACTGCACCTACATGGAGAGACAATAAAAAGCCTATTCATTAATAAAATAGAGCCAGGGAAAGGAACGATAATAACACTGTGTACGACAGAGATTACTGCGTTACCAGAGGATCACTAATGTGACAGTAAGACAATTAGCTCTATTTTGATCAACCCCTGTAATGAATCCTTTAAGGTAATGCAGTTAATGGATTACATGGTCAGAGTTTGTCTGATCTACCTGCTGGAAATGAAGCCTGCATTTGCCTTCAGTGAGTCCCTGCAGGTTTCATACAGAGTGTAGGCTTCTCCTGCCGAACGCACACATACCTCACACAAACCTGCTACGAGGCTGAGAAAAAAGACAAAGACATCATTTGCCAAACATTTCATACACTAATTTGTACTCATAGGATTCAAGTGTGCAAACGGTACTGATATTTTTGAGGTCAAGATCTTGACTCACCTTCCAAGGACTGGATGTTTTACAACTTTTAAAGTCTGCCTGTTAGGGTTGAGGACATCCACAGCGCTGCCATCTGGATAAAACTGACATTGGCAAACAACAGATGTTATCCTGCACCATATTGTGTTCAGTATGATTTCTGTTTATGCTGTTAAATAGAAGGACAAACCTGAAGGAATGACACAGAGATGAACAAGTCCTCGTTTGGTTTAGATATCCTATCACTAAACAGGTTTTCAAGGACCTGAAGGAGAGAAAGAGTCGGATTGATGGAGAGAAAAAAATGGAAGTAAATCCAATTTTACTTTTTAAGTGATGTGTTTGGCCTCACCTGTTTATAGATAGCATGGTCAATCACAGAGGAAATCTTGTCTGCAGAGGCTCCACTTATCAGCAATGCTCCATTATAACCACTGGATACGGCCTCATTAAGAGGCTGCAGGAGCTCAGGGCCCAAACTCTGCAGAAATATACTCCCAGATTCAGACTTGAAGTGTTAAGTTATTTAAGGGTTTATTGATGAAAAACGATACAAAGAGTCTCAGTTGAGATCAGCACTAATATACAACATTGGTATACTTGGTATCAATTTGTCTAACATTAGTAGAAGTCAATTTTGGAGGCCCTTTTGTACCTGAATGTTTTCCACAGTCACAACTTGGTTAAAGAAGAAGGACTTTGCTTCCTACATTGAAAAACACATAATCACATTGAAAGTTTAGAGAAAGTTTTTTGATTGAAGCAAGACATGAATTCAAATGTTTTACCTCATCCCTTCCGGATTTGTAGTCTACACCACGTCTGTCTTCGCTAATAACCACACAGTCCTCACCCTCTGTGCATAAAAAATACAAACTTATACAAATCGCCTGGGGAGGGCAAAGCAAACTTAGAGATTTAACAATTTTGCTCCTTGCTGCTTTACCTGGGATTACAGTGAGAACAAGTCCCACTCTTACTGTTTCAGCTCTGTCACACAACTAGAGAAACACGTTAACTGGTCATTACTCCAAACTGTTTTAATGTGCTAAGCAAACATGATTGTAAAGAAAATATACTTACATGTGCACTCATGTTAGTTGTTCCTTGCATTTGTGTAATGTAGTCCCTGGGTCAGATGGACACATTACGACAGCACGCTGAAATATTAATGAGGCAGAATCTGCTTTCACTTGTGCAGGTGATCAGGGTAAAGTTACGACGATGGACAGAAAGGGAGCAACTGAAGATAACACACGACAGTTATGAGACAAAATGAAACACTTCCATAAATCTCTATTTGTCATTTACTTCATTTAATAGAAAGAGATCAGATTAGTTTGAATTTCTTACATTTCTTAAATGAATTCAACCTGTTGAGATAAAGACAATTAGCGTAATCTCATCTCAGTCAATTTAGTCCTATTACTTTCTAATAAGGCCACCTTTATAAGCAAGTTATCAGCTGTAAATAATTACCTTTATTAAACTAAATCCCCATCAGTTAATAGTATTTTAAGGTAAATTATGTTTCCATTGATGTACCTGTATGTTTACAGACAAAATGTCCTCTTTTCATTACAACTGGAATTTTTCCTCTAGTCTGGAAATGTGCTAATGTAGTACTATTACACAAGGGTGGTGATAAAAATGACCTGAATGACTATTAGTTTCTAAACTGTCCTATCTCACTATAATCCTCGAGTCATTATTCAATAATCAGCTCAAAGTAAGTCCTCCATCACTGCAGTCTCAGAGAAACAGACGAACACATTTAAGTTTAAATTTAAAACAGATACATTCACCATAGTATTTGTACAGAAATAGCTTTCCATTTAATGCTCTGTGGATATCCTAAGATATATATCTTTTTTATTTTTCATTTTCACTTATATGTTGCTGTACATTAGTTCTTGGTGTAAATGTTAAATAGTCTCTTGGTCTGAGGGAAGTGTCTTAATACACAATATTTATACACATAGCTTCACACAGCAACTCTGGCATGTTTCTCATACACTAGCAAGCAATGCAGCCTATTGAGTGAAGAATGTAGTACACCTGAGGAAAGGCGCCCTTGAGTCATGTACCAATAAAAACATAAATCTCACAGTATAGAAGTGCAATAACAATATTAAGCAACATGTGTTTTTGCTTTAGTGCAGCTATGTCTGTATACCAGTGATAGTGGATCAATTGACCTCCCCACCTTTCCCTTCTTTCTAAGGAAGTTTAGTCATTAAACAACTGTCCTGATGGCTTCAAATAACCCTTTTGAATATTAGCCTTTTTATCAGTCGAGTTAATCAACAAGCTTTTTAACAGCAGCGTGTTACATAGCTTATTATTTATTGCCTATGCTTTGCCTCCATTTAGACTGGATTGAGTGCCAGTTCATGGACAGTCTCTCCCTGAAGATGATCACAGTATCTCATTATGCATGAGAAAAGAGAAAGTCATGAGAAAAATAGCTGAAGGTTGATCTATGTTCCATTGAAAATGCTTCAAATGTATGACTGACTGGGTGCGATGGTCAAGTGGGTTTATGAAATGTTCTCCTTTAGTCCATAATGTGAGTGATGATTAATTGTCTTCAATTCCTTCCTTTGTCAGCAAGACAAAACGTACTGCCTTGTCTTATCATAAATGTTATAAGACGTGTTCATTCCATGACACAGAAAGAGAGTTTTTTGAACTTGTTTATTCAAGTTGTGAAGATCATCATATAAAGCAAATCTTCTATTCATCAAAGATGTGAACCCGATGTAGAGCGAAGCAAACAAGCTTATTCAGAAATCTTTTTAGAAAAGTCTTTTCCTTGTATATTTACTTTAAAAGAAAAAAAAGAAATACTTTACCATGGGGTTATTAAGCTGGGTTGTTTGTGGTCCACAAACCCAACACTGACTACATCTTAAAAAAATCATTAAGCTCAATCTGTTTCACAAAAGCCGCGCCCATTACTCAGAATCACCCTGAACGGCTCTGTCAGTTCTCCTTGGAACAAATGCTACCAAAAAAAGCTGAACACAGACCCCAATGATGTGTGTCTCACATATTTTCAAATTAGCTTGATTATTTGAATATTCAGCATACATTGTTTATAACACCCTAAATGTACTTAGTTATATATGGAATTTTTTTTTTAAAGATTAGCGATACATTGTAACAGTCCTCTATTGATTTGATTCCTAAGAGCCAGCAAAATGGTTTAAAATCAACGGGTTACATGGACTGATAACTGATAACAATTACAGCAAAGTATTCAGCGTCTAAAAGAACTGATTATCATGTCTGCAGAGATTGCTTGATGAAAGCTTGATGCTTCAGCTGTTTCACTGATCTGTAAAAAAACACAAAAACACAGCAGGTTTAATTTAGCATCTGTCCACACCAAAAAAAAAAAAAACCCTCAAAACATACAAAACCTAAAATGAGTCACTCACCATCTAAGCTGATGGTCTTCTGCATCAGCAGCGGGGACATCATGGCACGGCGAGGAGCTGCACCTGAAGTGGACATGAAACGTGAAGCAGCTTGGTTTTTTCTGTCGTCTATTTGAGAATTGCATTAAAAACATTAATGTTAATCTCTGTGTTCTACCTTTCTGACAGTCGGCGCGGCCTCTCACTGTGGTGCCCTCAACAGCTTTGCCAGAGTCATCCACACACCAGCAGTAGCCGGTGGCAAACCAGCACTGCATGGGCTTGTATTTGCCCTGCTCGTCACACTGGGGACGGTAGTCACCAAGCTTGCCGGTCTTAGCTGCCATCTCCAACTGGCATTTGCTCTCGATCACAGGCGCTGAGGGAGTAGAGATCGTTGCCACACTGGTTACAAAGTGAAAGGAATCGCCCTGTTCCTCCATACGACGAACATCCTCAAAACAACAAAAAAGGATCCCAAGCACCACAAATTCCCGCAGACAATAAACCTTGTAACATAATCCATACACAAACTCTCACAACACATTTGGAATACACACCTCAACACATTCAACACACACTGATCACTCTCCCATTCTCCCTCTCAACTCAACCTCATAAAACACCTTCCCCTTCCCTTTCATTCTATCCCTATTGCTCTTTTGACTTTTTAATTTATATTTTTTATGATTATTATATCTTGTGTATTTTGTATTATCTGTGCTAGTAGTTGTCAGTTGAAATCTCATTATTTTGCATGAACTCATTTACTTATTTTCTATTGTATTTTGCAACTGTTGTCCGATGTCTTTTCTGTTTTGTATTGTCTAAATCCCTTCTCCTTGTTTTTGTACTTTGTTTGTCATGTATATCTCACCAGTTTGTCACATTATCGCACCAATAAAAAAACAAAAGGAAAATGAAAGGAATCAATGACATGATAACTATCTGCTTGAACTGGAAAAAAACCCAGCCTTTTCTGCACCAGCATGAGTCAGAGTAAGAACATCGGTTAACACAGAAATGTTAAAAGGAACAAGTTGAAGTAACCTGTCTGAGAGGTTGGAGCAACAGGCTTCTGCTGGGCCATCTGGAAGATCAACCAATAACGCATCCAAGACTCAAAGCTCTGCACAGGGCAAAAAGTTTGGCAAAAATTACCATTTTAATTTCACTATTTTCTATTTACCTTTTTAGTTTTCATGTCAGTGTTTATGCTGTACCTTCCACTCGCTGTCATTCATCTCCTTCTTCAAGCCGTGCAGGTTGTCCAGGAAGGTCTCGTTAAACTGAGGCAGCTGGGAGTCCTGCTCAAAACACGATCAGAGCTTAGAGACAAAATAATGACATCACCATGAGGACTAGACTAACAGTATGCCACGTACTACGTACCTGCATGAGATCTTTCACCTGTTTCTCCACACTCATAACAGCGTCCTGCAGTTTCTATCCAGAGGGAAAACAAATATTTCTTCATGTTGATTTCATTTAACCTCATCCAGGACATCTCAAAGAGGCAAGTAAAAACCTACGGTCAGTGGTGTCTTGGCTGACTTGGGAGCGTCATCTGAGACATAGTCCATCATCAGAGGGAGGCTGTTCATGGGCATTTGCAGTTTCACTGGAGACACGACTTATTAAAAAGGCAAAAAAAGAGAAAAAAAACGAGAATTCAAACAAAAAACTTAAATATGGGAAACTATAACATCTAAAAAAAAATTTCCAAAAACAAAAAATTTTGAATTTGTTGTTGCTCAAGTACATGATTTAAATTCACACATTGCATAAGGAAGTTGTGAAGCTCCACAAGTTAAGTAAAATTACAAAAATCTTTACCAAAAAAAAAAAAAAAACCACAAGAAGAGGAAATTAAAAAGGATGCAGGTAAAGCATACAGCTGATTTCCCCCTTTTGAGTCAGCAGGTAGACACACACTCTCTCACTTCCCTTTCAACTCATTTCTGTCAAAAACCACTTTTTATTTAAAGCAGTTTTATTTAGACCATCTTCTTGAATGACTATTGAGACTCTTGTGCTTCCTTTTACCATTTGACGAGCGGGTCAGCTGTCTCCCCAATTTCTCAGAGGACTTCTGCAGTGTGTGGATCTGCTGCTTCTGGTTGAACACCATGTAGGCGGTGAAGACCTGACTGGCCAGCAGCAAACATGCCAGGGTGGTCAGGCCAGCAATCTTGAAAGCACGACTGTTGGAGCTCCTAACAGACAGAGTAATAAAAAGGAAAAGTGTTTATTTAACACGATGAGTGGGAAAGGGGATTACATGGTAAAGCCAAATCCACACTTATGAACAGTGCTAAATATGTAATATGTAATATATGTGTCCTAAATTTCCTTAAGGGAGTCATCCCAAAAGGATCAATAAAGTTCAGTCTAAGTCTCTACGTAAATCAACAACCTTGATAATGTACGTTTAAGTTATAAGTAATATTTCTTTCAACAATACACCATCAAAATTCTGAGAAAATAAACACGAACCTTTACGTAATCAGCCAATAGTGGACGAGTATCACTTGTTACCAGGCAGACTTCTTTCCCTGATGTAGGGAAGTACGCCTGCCTTTACTTTTTCTGTTTTTATTTTTGTCTGTATTTAGAGTTGGTAAATGTTTTTGTCATTCATTAAGAAAAGCTGTGGCCAAAGGATAACATTATTTCTAAAGAGGCATTTCTCTTTATATGCTTTTTCAAGTCCATCCTAAAAGACAATGATTTAAGTAAATCATCATTTAAAAACTGATAACTCCAACATAAAAAAAATGTTCGTCTCCTACATTAGAGATTGTTAAACTCTATGACCACTCAAAGACTTATATTAGCAATGCCTTCTCTGAAGTTTATTATGAACCAAGTATCACCAGTAACCAGGCAAATCCTGCTTTAGGCAAAGAAAATGTCCAAGTAAAGGTTATTAAATATTAGGCCTACAACAAGGATTTATGGGCTATGTAAAAATAATAACAATAAAACAAATGATTGCAGCTTTTTTACCCATCCCATTTAATAATGTGAGCCAACTTTAAACAACTGTTATTTCTACGTCATACACATTGACGTGAAGTGTAGTAACTAAAATTTTCAAGTTAAATACCAAATGGGAACTTCTAAAAAAGAGGAACTTTATTAGCACAGATTTCGAAGTGCAGAGTAGGTCTATGTAAATACTCAAGTTTAGAGCTAAAACTGATCCAACACCTGTTGATCGGACTTTGAATGTGCGGATTAGTTTCCTCTCTCACCTGGCAGGTGCTGCAGGGAGAATCAGGGCATCTTCACTGCCGGCCAGACTGCCTCTGGCCAGGGGAGCTCCTTCTGGAGAGTTGTCCATCTGTCCTGGATGTTTCTCCTCAAAGCGACAAACTGGAGAAGGTCCGGCAAATCAGTCAGATTAATGGTCTGACAAAATAGGGAAGTTCAGGCAGACAGATTCCTAAGAAAGGTGAAAGAACTGCGGGAAGTCCCTGAGTAATAAAGCGAGGGTACAGCCAGTAGAGGAGCTCAGAGAATTGTGATGAGCTGTGATTGGCTAGAATTTGAGCGTCATCACTTGTTGACGGGCAGACAACAGGGAAAAGTGCGGCTCTAAAACTTGTTTTACAGCAGGTTATTTAAAGTTATTCATGTCATTTCTGAACACACATTGTTCTTTTACTTTTTTAAAATGTTTTTATCAGCCTTCTTCCAGTGGGCATTAATGATTCTACTAGGCCAACATGTGCATTATGAATAAACTAACAGGTTGAAAAGGATCTTTATGGTGTTTACTAAAGCTATGTAAAGTGCTTCACAATAATACATTTTGGGCAAAAAGCAAACGTTTACTCTTTACTCCCTGCATTTAAAATATCCTTTATCCAAACAAATCATTGTATTTAAATGATTATGAAATTACCTCCAGTTTAGCTCACATAACAGGAGTGCTTCTCTCATAAAAGTCTGGGTAATATTTTTTATAACAAGGTATTTAAGTAAAGATGACATAAGGGTTTGTTAACATGACAAATTAAAGTCTTTTTTTCTGTTTTTGTTAATTATTTTATAACTACATATGGAGAACAGCAGATGTGTTAGTATGAACCAGCACAGATACAGCAGACCTCTACTCTTCAGCTTGATGTGACACAGCATGTCTTATCAAAGTAAAAGAGAAATGTGAACAACAATGGGTCAGATCTGCTCCGGTGTAACTTTTTAAACCTTTCATTATGATGCTTTTGTATGCAATGGGACATCATGTATATTGGCTGTCAATGTTGAGGAGTTAAGACAAGACATAAACATAGTCTCTGATCTAGGGACACTGCTTTGGAATTATAATTACTTTTGTCAGTGCAAAACCTGTGTGCCTGATTTAATTCCTCAAGTCATGAGATAGAAAAGCACCTCTTAAGAACCTGTTATGCTGGAAGTACAGACTGTCTTTGTTAAAACTCTTTAGGGAAACTGGCTTTGGCTCCCTCTGTGAGCATGAATATGTTATTTTCTGATCTTCAGTGCCTCGAATTTCTTCTGAAGAAAAGCAAAACACATCTAACTATACTAAATGTGTCTAAACAGAACTATACCTGAAGTAAAACCAAAAGTACAAATGAGGAATTTACAGAAATCTGCACAAAAACCCTCAACATGCTTTGAACATAAAAGTGAAAAAAAAAAAAAAATCTACTAAGGAAGGAAAAAAAACAATCCATCTACTGAAAAATACAGTGGTGTTTTATTTGCAAATTAAAAAGCACCGACAATATTAGTTACACTGTAAAAATTATTGACAACAATTACAAATCTTTATCATACAGTCCAGGAGATTAGTACCATCATTGCTGTTATGTGTTATCACTTAATACTTTATATGGAGAGACTCAGTACCTGTGTACAATAGTTGGCAGTGAGAGGAAAAACAATCGTAGCGACACACCTCCGCACAATGAAATAATCCAAACTCCCCTCAGCACAGCACTGACATTTCACACTACAGGAATGGGCTGATGGAGAGTGTAAACCCAAACACATTCAATAATTTAGGTCTACTGAAGGTTGCGTTTTATGTACATTACAAAGTCAGGAAATAAGAGGACCGACATGTGCATTGTTATTACATCAGAACATTGTACAAAACTATTGCAGTAAGAGCAGCTTTTTGTTACCTATGCTTGACATCTAGTTGCAGTGATAACACCTTGACGTCTGGATGTTCTCTCCGGGCATACCATTGGGTTTTCCTGGCAACCTCATTTTCCTCCCAGAGACAGCCCCCCCACCCCTCCCCTCCCCAAGAACTCAACTTGTAACTGAATTACAACAAAATATAAGACAAAATATACAGTTCTGACAAAAACACACAAAAAAAGAACCCCCACAATAAACCAATGGTGAAAAGAGACTTGAAATGCACAATCCTGTTCTGTACACTTTCTGAATCTCACAGACCAGAGTGTTCAGTCGAACATACAGTAGCTAGCTTATGATCTTCCTCACAGATTGTAGCAGGATCCATGTCGGTAGTGTGCTTTCCAGTAACCTGTATGTTCTAAATTAATGCTCGCTTGAGTGCCTTAAATATTGTGCTTTCAACGTCTTTCCTATAGTTCCTGCTTCAGCCAGTTTGGATGGTCATGAAACTGACCACAGAGGAGGCTGAGCGTGTCAAGAATCACAAACCAGTCTACTGTACACTTTTTTTTTTAATACGAGAAAAATGAGCTAAGATGTTTAGTTTTGGTACATTCTACATCAATGCATTTGCCGTCAGCATTATAAAACGTTAAAAAGAATCTGAGAAAGGGAAAAAAAAAAAAAGAAAAAAAAAGAAAAAAAGAAGAACCCTCAAAAGTCCCTGTGGTGATATTTTTAAATGAAGATTCTGTCCTGGCACTTGTAAATGCAATAACTAGATTCTACCAAGGCTTATTGAGTAAGGCTACGACATGCAGCCTGAGTCAAGACTCCAGATGTCCCGTTCTCTACTTACATCAAAGGCATCTAAAGCCAATGTCTCTCAGCCATGCTGCCGTCAATGTAAATGCTTGTTTTCAATCCAAACAGCACATCTCATACATGGAGACTCAGGTCATGTGTTCCTTCTATTCCACCTGTTTCTCCAAATTGTTCTCCTCTTTGATTTTCAAGATGAATTCCATGCAAAGCAGAGGAGATTGAATTCAGGAGAGCAAAGGCTGATTATCAAACACTGAGCCTTTCCTTCTTCCGCAGGACACAGTGGAGGGCCATCATTGTGGTCCTGGTTTGTCCTGCAGGGGAGTGACCCGCCCAGGGAGCTACTGAAACCACCATTCGCTGTGTTGGTCGCGTGGGAAGATCACAGTTAAAGTCAAACTCTGACATGTCGAAGATCCCTTGCAGTTTTTACAGGTCTCTCCCAGCAGGCCGAGCGGAGGTTCATCACACGGAGCTCTGATCTCCTCCCCCTGTGATGCTGCTACCTGGTGTGGACCAGCTCCTCTCTGAGCCAGCTGGGCAGCGGCTGACCCATCCTGTAGAGCAGCTTGGACAGCTCAATGTTGTGATCCCTGTAGTAATCCCTGAGGAACCCCTGGGACTGCAAGAGAGAAAACTATGTCAGATGAAAAAGCACAACAACAACCCAAAACAATAATAAAAATATAGTTATTAAACGTAAGCAGTTTCTAAAAGCAAAAGTCTTTCTGATGATGTTACCTCAGGGTCCATGTCAGGGTACCTGCGCCCTTTACTCTTTCCCAAACACTTAGTCTTTCCTCCCTCCAGCAGCTGACACCAGAAGCCTTTCTTAGGGTCAAACCTGAAAATAATAGACAATTTATTGTCAATAACAGAGTACTCAGGGGATTGAGAGGATTCGAGGAGGCTTCATTGTCAATTCAGACACATGTGCTACATGAATGTGAAGGTGACAGTGCCTGCAGCAAGGTGGCAGAAAACTACCGTAACAACGGTCCATGAAAACTGACTGAATGAATGAAATGGGGGAAAAAAAATACAATACAAACACACAGCACAAAAGAAAAAGAAAAAAAAGCACATTAAACACACTAAAGCATCACATGACTAAAAGAGGGATTTCAGAAGCAAGTGAGATAAAGCGCTGAGTGTACATTCTGTATAATCAGAGCTGGTTAAGCAGCAGGATGCTGCAGGGTACAAACGATGTCTCTTTTAGTCCTCATCCTGGTCATTCTGTACCTGCGCCCTGAGGTCAAGAGTTCATACTCTGAGGGTCAGCTGTGATCTTGAAGGCTGAAGTCTGTCAGGTCACAAATGCAGCACATTTACTTCCCAGTTATCTTGCTGCCTAGTTTAACAACCTTGTCCAGTTTGTTTTTTGTGTGAGGACAGTGCTCCTCCCCAACACCGAATACAAAAGGTCAACAGACTTTCACTAGAACTTTTGTAAAATAGTTTCAGCATTGAGTTGGCAACATTCAAATTTCTAAGTTTCCTTAAAAAAAAAAGAAGAAAAAAAAAGAGTTGCTGTTGAGCGTGCCAAGATGCTTATACTCCTGTACAATTTCAATTTCTGTGTCCTTCATGTTTACAGGGGAAAAGAGACGACTACCTTCTACAATCAATGATCATTTCTTTAGTTTTCTCTGTATTTGAAATCAAAGAGTTAGCAGAGCACCAATTCTATAAGTGGTCTATCTCAGCTCTGTGATTGGTCTCATTGTCTTTTAAAAGACTTATCAGAGCAACATCAATGAATTAACTTAAAGTTATCCTTATGACTTCTCCAGTCATTGGTATATAAAGGGAACAACACAGGTGAGAGGATGCACCCTTGTGGTACCCCAGTGACAGTGCTAACTCCTGAGGAGCTTTTCCCATGAATAATAACAAACCGTTTCCTTTCAGAAAGGAAGTTATGAATCGATCTCACAAGGCTGTGCTTGACTCTTCTACTACACAGCTTCACAGCCTGTAGTTCTGCTTAAACAGTGTTAAAAGCAGATGAAAAATCAGCAAACGGTATACGCACGTAGGATGATGGTGTCTCAGAGTGTCGATACACTTGGTATGCAAATTGTAAGGAATCCATTTGACTGTTTGTTTCAGACCTTAAGTGAGATAAAGCAATGCACTCGGAACATTTCATAACAACTGATGTCAGAACGACGGGTCTAAAATCGTTGAATTGAGAGGGGCATGTCTCTCATCTCTCTTTTTTTGGTAATGGGATCATTTTAGATTTTTCCCAAGAACTGGGAATTACTTGTGAATTTAACCAAGCCTGAAAAAGTTTTGTAAACACAGGCCCTAACTGCTTATAGTATTGTTTAAGTGTATTATCGTCCAACCTATTCGGGCCAATGGATTTCCTCACATTTAACTCTGAGAAGGCAAACTGCACTTCCTCGGTTGTTACCTGAACAGGAGTGCCATCTTTTATCCAGTCTGCCTCGGGCTCCAATGTGGATTGACAATCAGTCTCATATCGCGCAAAGAAGTTGTTTACGCCATTGGCAAATTGAATTGTATTATATGAAGCATTATTCTGCTCAGAGTTCAGTTTTAATTCCATGCCACGCCTCCCTTCTGTTGTTGTCTGTAAGCGGTTGCTCAACTTTAACTTTGTAGTTCCTTTTCAATCTCTTTGCTTTAGTTTCCCTTTATGTCTGTCACTTATCTTAAAGGTGCATTCTTATTCAATTAAAAGCTTTTTTATCTCTCCAGTAACCCAGGGTTTAGTGTTTGCAAAGGTTTTTGTTTGTTTTGTAGGGAGCGCATTGTCTACACAGAGATTTATGTAAGAAGTTACTGCATCAGTATGCTCATTTATCTGCATTCAAACACTTCCCAATTGGTACATTCAAAACAGCCTTTTAAAGCGAGCACACTGTCCTCACCCCACACTTTAACAGAAGTGTAGCAGATACATAGTATCATGGTCAGATGCATTTTTTTTTTTTTTTGCTTCCAGATTCTGAACATGCTGGTAAATTGTCTCACGAGCAGAATTATAGTTTGCATCTCGGGGGATATAAACCAATGTCACGAAAATCTGTCCAAAATTCCCGTGGTGAATACGTAGGCCTGAGTGAAAGTGAGAGGAGCTCAACATCAGCCGTGTTTACTGCATGACTCACGATGTGGTGTTTGCACTATTTGCTGTTTTGCGTAGAAGCACACGCCCCCCTCCGATTGTTTTCCCCGTAGCCTGCTGATCTCTGTCCAAGCGTATCGGTGTTCCAAATCCCGGAGGTGAGAGACTGTTGTTATCAACTGAAGCGTTCAGTGTCTCTGTATTCATACAGATGTTGCACACAGGCATGAAGTTCGTCCATCTTATTTCTCAGAGATCTTACGTTGGATAAGGTTATTGTTGGGAGTGCAGGTTTTGACCCCCCCCCCCCACTTGCTCTCCGGCTTCTACTGCATATTGGAGGCAGGGATTGCTCCGCCTTCCGCAGGCATTCAACCGCAAAGTCAGGTGTTGGTATCCAGGGCTGACAAGGCGCTCACTGAGCCAAGGGGAGGAGCTCCTCCCTCCCGTAGATAATGATCGACTGTCTGCTCAAAACAAGTTTGACAACGATCCATAAAAAAACAGCAGCAATGGTCCTGATTTACAGATGATGGCTGACATCCTCAGTTACCACACTGATGCCTCGTTTAAAAAAAAAAAAAGCCGCCATTAAGACAGACTGGAACGTTTAAAAACAGCCGCAGAGCAGCGCCACATCCACACAGGCGCAATCTGTTCTTAAAGGAGAAGTTGTTTTTTTTTTCTTCAACAAACAGACACTTCCACTCCTAATCTAGCAGAAATGAGCACACTACATAAACCATAAACCTACTAGTTTGAAACCAGTTTGTTCAACATCACATACGGGGGGGAAAAAAAGAACAACAATTCATACGGCCTGTGGATTCTCAAATTATGGAGTCATTATAAGAACCAATCAGGAATTTAGAGAGTTTATGATTTCATACTCACGCTAGGATCTTGTGGTAGTTGATGACGTTGACCAGGCCCAAATATTTCTGGATCTTATCCATGATGGAAGCAGGCTCGGTCTTCAACATTTGCCCATCCAGGACCAACAACTGGGTAGGACACACAAAGAACCAATTGTCATGATAATTACTGTGACAGAAAATGTATATAAATCACAATATATAACACACACGCCTCATAGGAAGCCAATCATGTATTTATTTTTCTAAACAGGATACTCTTGAGAGAAGTTTGTCGGTATGAAAAAAAGTAACACTGTCATTGGTATATGAGCCGCCCATCATGATGTGCATGAATACTTTACCTGGCTGGAGTGGTAAAAGTTTAGCCAACGCTCCAGGTGGACTGCGTACCAGCCAGGAACCAGACAGCGATTCTGGAGGACCCGAAGTCTGACTGGAGAGTCGTGGCCCGCAGTGATGACATCATGGAAGGAGTACTTCAACGCCACCGGGTCATCGTGGGCTCTTTGGTGCTGTGGGGTGGGCCGAAAAAATGAGCAGAGTCTCTTGAATATATTATCTTTAACAAGGTACTCGTTCAGATATGACCAGTAAAACAGCAGGTGGTGTGACACTTGTATTGCTCTCACCTGGTACCAAGAATAGGCCCTGTCTGCTGGGTTGATGAGAATGGTGATGATCTTGGCTTTGGGCAGGAGAGCCGCAGCCCTCTGAGCAGCCACCTCAGAGTCAAAGTAGTTGGCACTCTTCTCAAAGTAGTAGTCTGAACTGGTGTTGGAGGGCAGAGGGAAGTACTCCATGTACCTGACACACACACACACACACACACATACACACACACACACAAACAAACAAACAAACAAACATGCAAAGTGTTAGGAGCAGCGGGAGTTGATCTGGTCCAATTTGCTCTCCGTAGACACGGATGATTTCTCTGCATGCTGTGTGGGCGGTCGACCACGTGCAGCGGCTTATGACTTTACAGAGAAACAGCAACCACACGGTAAAATGCTAATATTTGGCTAGCGCGCTCGCATCAGTGGGAAGCTTGCCAAGTAAACGATGAGCGGTGATGCACAAAGCTTCTTCTTGATGCAAGTTTTAAATAATTTAACTCCTCAAAAACATGACTCACTGAGTGTGTTAATGCTCATTGTATTTCTGGTTTGCTCTTGAAGATTTAACTGTTGAAGAAACTGTTGTTGCATGTTGCTTTGGCAGCATTTGCTTTCTTGATTACGGCTGAAGCTGCCCTTTATAGTCAGCTACAATTCAATGTTACGCCAAAGTTGTTCTTTTTACACTTGGTTATCTGCATTCCTTACTTTATAGGGGAAGATGATGTCAGGTTGAGAAGCCTGCTGATTGTTTAATGAGATTATATCTATTAGTATTAAAACAACCACGAGTCCTTGAAACTGTACGGTTCCTTTTTCCTGTTCTGTGATGTTTCACCTGAACTTCCCACACAAACTTTATGAGCATTATTCTTATATTCCTAAATGGTTCAAGTTGTAATCTATCAGGATTTACAACTTCCCCATGAAGAAACATTTTTATCTTATTACACCAGTGTTTCATCATCATCAACATTTATTTCATGTTTTTTTACACAAGCCTCCACTAATGAGTGCCCACAGGAGTTAATGCTTTTTCTTTTTTTTAGCACTAATATCCACAGACACTTTTTTTTTGTGCGTTTTCATGTGGAGATTAGAAATGCTAAATTATTAGGCTTAGAGTACATCGTTTCAATGTCTAATGCCGCGATACGGCAGAAGCCTGGTGCCTACAGTCATTACAGCCCTCAATAAAAATCAACCTCAGTCCCAATCCCCGGTCCCCCCATAACATATGCACTGTATGTCCTGTCACTGTATGTCCTGTTGTCCCACATGTATCCCCCTGTGTTCACCCTCTGTCGGCGCGCTGCCCTTAAAACTGTATACTGGTGAAAAAGAATTTCCCCTCGGGGACAATAAAATAAAAAGTCTAAAAGTCTAAAAGGTCAAAGAAGAGAGATGATAAGCTCGCTCAGAGGAGGTTTAAAGCAATAAAAAAAAAAACATAATACCGTACACATCAAATCAAAGAGCAATTACATCATTTCATGTTGTGATGAGAAACAATTACTGATGTAGAGCTTTGAGCTTTCTCACCAGTCGATGCCTCGGTGGTAGTTGTGTCCGTTGAAGAACTGGATCTCCTCGAAGGTCTCTTTACTCGGGTAGTTACTGGTCAGGTCAGGGTGCATGCCCAGAAACAAATACAGAGCGGTTGTCCCTGCGAGAAAGAACACATAGTTAAGACAATAAAAACAAATGCATCTAAAGATTAGAATAAGAGCTTTGGGAGAGCGCATTATTATTAATACAGCCACAAAGAAGTCTACAAAGAGCACTGTTATATTACTGGAACTATTCTTGCATCAGTCATATAAACCTTTCAAACATGACATGACTGCTCATAAACCTCTGAGGCGATTCATTTTAAATTCTCCCTGTAGGGGGTGCTAAAACACCGCAGCTCCTCACCTGTCTTCTGAGGCCCGATGACGAGCAGTTTGGGGAAGCGGTCACATGTTTTCTCTTTTGACCAGATGTCCTTGTGCCTTTTGTCCTCACAAGGATCCTGTAGCCGCAAAAAAAAAAGATAAACAATGGTCCGTTGTAAGGATGGCTTCTACAGAATGCTAACACTTTCAAACTGAAGAGAAAGCAGGCCATCTTTGTTTGCTTTCCTCGGTCGGTCAAACAATACTGTAAACAAAGGAGGGGCCTTAAATAAAGCTGCCCAATCAACGACTGAACAAATGATTTATAGTGGACTCATTCATATAAAAGCTCGTACAGTATAATGTCATATCTAAAGAGATAAAAATGTCAGCCATGATGTTTCAGCACAGCAGCCAATAAGGGTCATAAAACACAAGCAGTTATGGTACGGTGGCATAAAGAGTTAAATGTGCAAACAAAAACAAAGTTCATCAGCATGTGAGGCCGACCTGCCACAGAGGATCCCTCTCGGAGGGGAACAGGCTGAAGTATTTGTGAGCCAGCTGAACAGGTGGAAGCGTCTGCATCTTCAGGTTGGTCCACGTCTGGACGAACATCATGAGGGTCTTGAAGGTGTACAGGCCGAGGCGATCGTTCCCGTAGTTGGACAGATGGGTCATGAAGATGCTAATCTGTAAACGGGAAAGAGCGATGTGCGAAATAAGTGATGAGTGTAATAACCTACGACTGGCACACTCTCAGACTTATGTTCCATAGTATTTGCAGACACATAATGCAAAACTATACACCACACTTGCCTTTTTAAATGCAATGTGATTTTTTTGTCACATGAGTCCTGTTCATTTTTAAACAATTTATCTTTTTTTTTTTTTCACTGCTGGTCGGATTAAATTTAAATAAAATGTCCTCATCAAATAGCTTAATCATTCAGGCTGCTTGTTCCAAACTTTAGACGTGTTTTGCTTTTACAAAGGCAGACAGAGAAAGAACAGTCCTCGTCTACACTGCTCTCATTATAAATCAACAACATGTGTGTCAGGTAGAGACATAAAAGATGTTTTTATCATCTGGTAACAAACCATGGGGAGAACACTTTCACGTCGCTTTTCTCCTCGTTTAAAAAACAAACAAACAAAAAAAACCACTCGTATAATTCTTTAGAAAAAGAGACACATAATGCAGACATTCATTTTCCTGTCCTTTACTTCACATCACAAGTTGAAGGGCTTTTACAGAGTCCGAGAGACAAAAGCGGAGCTGTGTCGATGTCAGTTTGACTCACCGGGTTCAGGAGGACTGTGAGGAAGAGTTCTCCTCCGTTGATGAGCTTGTCCAGCTCATTGGGGCTGCCTGGGTAGTCTTTGTAGAAGATGGTGTGTGTGAAAAGACCACACGTCTGCCTGGGCAGCACCTGTGAAATAAACAAATACAAAGTTACAAAGAGGAAGAAAAAAATATATATCGCAGGCATTAAACTAAAATCACAAAGAAATGAGCTCAGACGCACACACACACACACACACACAAAAAAAAAAAAAACACAAACACGCAAAGCACCACAGAGAGCAGAACTGTCAGCACTCCAGGCAGTTACCCCACACATTGTTTGCTTTCAATAACATTCATATTATGCAGCTCATCTAGCCAAAACAAACCTCTTATTCACTCTGAGTCTATATGGAAATTCATGGAAATGCGTTTACAGTTTGGAGTGTCGGGGGAACTGAATATCAATCATCAGTAAGCAGTGGAGACCGTCCATTCAGACGGCGCTATCTCAAGGACGGGAACACAGCTCTGAGACCACACAGGCCGGCTGAATGCCAACACTACAAAGGAACTGGACTGAGGCAGCCCTGTTTTCTATCAGCGCTGAAGGTCAGCCGGGGAAAGAAATAGATAGGATTTCCCCCCCTTCTTTTGAACTACTTGAATATAATCTCTTCAACTTTAATTCTGCGTCTCATAACTTTATTATGCAGCACCGCCTAGCTGCGTGAAGCTGAAAGGAGCGCGCGGTTTCTCTGGTTGTTGACATTTCGGTGATTGGTTTTATGGAGACACTTGCTATGCCAGAAGTGTCGGTCTCAGTTATGATGCAGCAGGCTGCTAGGCAGTGCTACTCAGAGGGGTGACTCATGCAAGACCTGACTACATCATCATCTCCCAGCCTGTAGAAGGATACCCAGCTAAACTAATGAGACGATTGCCTTTCTGAGGACTTCTGCCATAAATGAGTTTCTGGAAATGTTCAGGGACAACACTTTGGTAAAGTACAAGAAGAGAGAAAAAACTGTGAAAGGGATCATTGGCTGAAAGGTAATAGATGACAAGAAGCCAAGTGAAAACACTGGGCCGCAGGTGGCTAGATAATGAGGCTGCATGGATGTTCAGCGTGTACGAAAAGTGATCTTACACTTATGCCGCTGTGGATGAAACCACGGCGGAAGCGGGCGGGCTTCAGGTGCGGGTACTCCTCTGTGCTGGTCACCTTGATGCCCCACACCTTCTTCCAGGCGTCGTACAGCTGAATGTGTACTGGGTACACGCCAGAGTGGTGAGGTGCTACCGCGTAGCCCATGTTAGTGGGGATCCCGTGTTCCTAAAGAAAGAAAATACGTTTAAAAAAAAAAAAAAAAAGACCTACTGGTACTATACAGGCGTGAGTTGTTAGTTTTTTTTCTATTTCGCCTTTTTTGACAATGAGGAGGAGCGAGTGGGTAAGATATGCTCTTCAGATGCCTCATGTCTTCAGAAGATTTTTTTTGGTTTAAGATGTTGGCCTTAAACATAAAACATACACACATATACATATTGCACTTTTCTCCCTAAGTCTATTGAAATCTAAATAACTCGGCCTGAATCCATCACATGTTGATCTAAACTTTATGTGAGGAAGGAACTGCCATACTACTTTAGAAGTGCTATATAGGATGTTGGATACGGTGGAAGATGATCACTTTTTAAAGAGGGAATTATAAAAAATAAATAAGGCTTTAGTTATGGTTTTATTATGCTTTTATTATATAGACAGGACAGTGGACAGTGAGAGAGATCAGGGAGAAAGAGAGTGAGGAATGATATGTGGGACGGACTTAAAGGACTGTGACCTTCGGACATGGCTACCAGCCCAAATCACTACATTTATATAGATGGCTTGTACAGTTGTTTCCACACTTCTGACAACTATTAAACACTGAAGGGGACACTTCGGAAGAAGAAATGTGAAAACAAAGCCATTTGCTGATCTGTTACATCAATGTCTTTACGCTGCTGCTGACCATGTTTGAGTTTCTTCCTTTTGTTTGTAGTTGTTCTTGTGTGTTTTTCTCGCTCACACATTTAATGTCAAGTTAATGTCAAATGTCTCTGAGAAATGATTTGGATTGCTGTTTTTCGTTAAATAAATATTTATACACTAAAATAATTTGGAGACTATCATTAGAACTCAACAAGTGTCAGGAGGTGAGAAGAAGACCATCCTTGAGTTTTTTTATGAAATGAAACCACATTATGGACATCACTTTGGATAATACCTCGTCAGTGATTTTTGTTCATTCATATTCACAATAACCAGTAGCTTTTTATAGGTAGAGGAGCAGACAGCATGTCCTTCTTTTTGTTTTGGTTGCTGACACGGCTTCACGTGTCATTTTGTCAACAGGCAAACGCTCCGCACAGACTGAACGGGAGGAGACGTGATGCGTTGCTGACTGAGATGAGCACTGAGGGGACGGTAAAACATTAAAGAGACCAGCGGATCGTTTCTAATAACCAACTATCTAATAACCGAAGCTGTAGGCGAGACCTCCAAGGTAACCACTCCCGCCCTGTCCTCTCGTTGGGCAGAAAAGGTAACATCAGTGTCTCGTCTCTGTATGACCGATGAAGGAGATGTTTTAAATAGTGTTTCCTGTTTTTAAGTATCAAAACCTACCGGGACTCAAATCTAACAAGTCCAGTAAGAACGAAGATCGGCCCTGAGACCCCCCGTGACTCACCATGGCAAACTTCTTGTTGAGCAACATCTGCTCGGCCAGCACAGACTGGTTGTGAAAAAGATGGGGCTGCATGTGGCTCCACATGTGAGGGAACCACCAGAACTCCTTCACATAGGAGAGCAGCAGGTCATCTCCCAGGTCCTCCTCATCAGAACCTAGACCGGAGGGAGGGAGGGAGGGAAAGAGAGAGAGAGAGAGAGAGAGAGAGAGTGAGAGAGAAAAAAGAGAGAGGGAGAGGGAGGGAGAGAGAGGAAGAGAGAGAGAGAGAGAGAGAGAGAGAGAGAGACAGAGAAAAAAGAGGCAGAGGGAGAGAGAGAGGAAGAGTGTGTGAGAGAGCAAGAGGGAGGGGAGCAAGTGGTGATTGGAAAAGAGGAAATTGAGAGTGAAAGAATGGCCAAAGACAAAAAAAAAGAAAAAGAAAATGGGGTCAGTGTTAAGAAAGAGGAAATGAAAATCAGAACGAGAACATTTGAAACGCATTGAGAGACGTACAATAACTTCACCCTCTGAACAATGTCATGTGTTTCAGTGCGTGCTATAATCTCTGCTCGAGTTGACAGCAGCCCAGCTTCTTACCGGCGTGAAAGAATTTTCCTGAGAAGCCCAGATTGAAGGTGAAGTTGGGCACGTGCGTGCGCAGCTCCTTTTGTGTCTCCAGCAGGGCCTGAAACAGTGGGAGGAAGAGAAGAGTGAGTCAGTGCACGTTGAGCTCACGCTGGTGCACCAGCGCCTTTAATGAGGAAGCGCGAACACCCCGCACACGCGTGCCCACATACATATTTCATTCTGCAAGTTTCTTTTTTTTTTTTTTTCTTCAGTAAACATCCAACATCCATTCCCAGTTGCCTCACTCCTCTTTTTTCATTCCGTTTGATTTTTTTTTCTTCCTCCCTCTCTCCTCTGATTCGGGTGTTTGTTTCATTTGATCTCGGCGCTGGATCGGACTCGCGGCGCACACCCTCGCTCACTTTTCTCCATCTTGTCAGGGTGTGATACCATCCTAAAAGCTTGCCGTTTTGCTGCCGTGTGGAGGCCCTTGATGCTTCTTGCATAGTTTTCTCTTCCGCACTCTCTGCCTCTACATATGAGGAGGGCCTGTTCTGCTCCGGGGGGGGGGGGGGGGGGAAACGACGACGCAGGCACGGAGCTTTTCAACATTCTTTGTATGTCTCTGGGCCCCTGAAATATTCATCGCAGTGGAGCTTGTGTGACAGTATGAGCAGTGGGGCTTGTCAGCTTTGAGCGGCCTACTGGGACGAACGCATTGAAAAGGAGAAGAGGAGCGAGAAGAAGGGCTTTCTGGTAGACTGGCAGGGGGACAGCGCATGCTATGTGTGAGGCAATTTTTTTTTATATAATCGTCAAAGGGCCGCTGAAAAACACCCGTTTATGAATAAATAAGGCGGTTCAGTTTCTACTCTGACAAAAAAAAGTTTCCTTTCCTTCGACACGCACGCACAAATCTCACCTTCACATCCGGCACCTTCATGCGCGTGCCCTCCTTGCCGACGAAGATGTCGTCGATGTCGACCAGGACGTAGCGCTCCAGAGACAACGAGAGCCTCTTCCCCGTCAGGAAGGCCACGGCGTCCACAAAGACCAGCTTGTGCAGCCAGAAGACCAGGTTGTTGCCGAACAGGACCCTCTGGATGCCGTCGTGCAGTCCCAGGTCCTGCACCACTGACGGGAGGAGAGCGGCGTTCTGCCCCATGGACGCGACGCTCTCAGCCGATTGGGTCTTGGCCAGCAGCACCGGCTCGTAGGTGGAGTGGTTGGACTGGAAGACGGTCCAGTCGTCCCCGGGGAGCGGACCTGGCAGGGGCTGGCCTGATCGAGTGATGAAGAGCAGCGGGGACTTGGGGTTGACGGTGCAGTCCTTCAGACCCAAGTTGGAGTGAAGAAAGAGAGGGAAGCCTTTGAGCTGTGCGCTCAGGAGACTGTTTTCATTGGCCTGATCGACGGGGAGAGAAGAGAGACAGAAACACCTCAGATTCGTCAGACACCAGAGGGATGAAGACGGAGACGTATTAGACGCATCATTCCCTCATTTCTCCGCTCATGTGTGAAATAAGGAATGTCAGGCGTACTCAAAAGGCAAAAAGGCTTCTACCTGCTACGCTCAATCTGCTGAACGCTGAGAAGGCCGTCAGACTGAAGAGCCTCCCGCTGTGTGCTCGAAGACACGACGACTGGCGCTTCACTGATTATTCATCAAAATTTCCACTCGCAAAATTCCTCATTCTTCAAATCTCTCACACCCCAACTTCCACAGATAAGCGAGTCATCCATCTGCCTCAAGTTGTACTTAAAATGTCTCCACTGTATGTGTGTGTGTGTGTGTGTGATTTTAAAGAAATGAATATTCAACATTGAAACAATAAACCGCACATTTATCGTTCAGTGTTGTCGTCTCTGACTTTCTTTTCAACTTGTGTTAGAAAAAAACAAACCTTTATGCTGAATGTGTCTTAAAAAAAAAAAATTGACAACTTAACTGAACGTATGTGCGATTAATTATTAATGTCGTCTCTCTCATTTTGGCCTTTATTGAAATGTATTTAAGGTAGTAAACTTTTCTGTGCCACATAAAGTCCTTTAAAATATTTGAGACGGGGGACAAAAAGTGGAAATCACCTAAAGTATCGTTATTGCGACCAAATAAGGGAACCTCTCCGTTATTATCAGGGTATGTTCTTTTCATTCAAACACGCAATTCTTTGGAAAAAAAACAAACAAAATACACACTCAAACCCTTTTATAGGGCCATTAATCCTGAAGAGATGAAACACTTTCTAACAAACTGTTAGAGTAACTAAATATTAACGGGGCTTTGGAAGGCTTCAGTCATTCAAATAGATGAAAAAAAAAAAAACCTTTCTGCATTTCTGTTCCACTTCATCTTGCATGCATCAGCCTGATAGGATCTGATACGTTTATATACTGAAGTGAAAAAAACAACAACAACAATGTTACTGTCAACAGTTTGGTTCAGAGAGCAGAGCAGCCGTCGTTTCGTGTCAGGTCTCACCCTCTCTCCTCTCCTCACCTTCTCCTCCACCACCTACCATCCCTGCAACGACATCCATGCCTTCATATCTCTCTTTCTATATTCTCTCCATGCCTCCAGGATGCTGATTAAAACCACAAGACCCAAAAACAGGCCTTGGGCAAACAGGCTCAGCCAGGGATTACAGGGAAAGAGAGAGAGAGAGAAGGGCGAGAGAGACAGGAAGAAGAGAGGCAGACGACCTTATAGAAAACTAAAGGGGATAAACCGAGGTCGGAAAAGCAGGAGAGAGAGAGAGAAAGAGAAGGAAAGAGAAAGTGAGAGAAAGAGAGACAGAGAGAGAGAGAGAGAGAGAGAGAGAGAGAGACTGCAGGAAAAAAAAAGAAAGAAAGACAAGATATAGAAGTTAAAGGTAAGAGTGATATTGAACCAGGCAGGTCTTTCCAACCCTGTGAATCCCATCTCCTTAGAGACCATGGAGCCAGATGGACAGGGCAGAAGGTGTGAGTGAGAGGAGAGAGAGGAGGGAGAGGAGGGAGGAGGCCGAGGGAGTGTGTTGTTATTCTAACCTTGAAGAAGCCAATGATGCCCACTCCATATTCCACGCAGTACTTGTCCAGAAGCTCTCGGTTCCACGCGTCCAAGTTAACGTACTTGAGAATGTTCTCATAAATCACCAGTGTGAAGCGCCCCCTCTCTTTGTCCGTCAATGTGGGCATGTCCCCTTTACCGGGAGAGATCTCAGTCCGATACCTGAAGCGGCCAGACTCCAAGATGGCCACGATCTCCTGCCCCAGTTGAGAATACTGGCTCTCAACAAACACCAGAACCACGGGGTCCGTCCTGGCCCCTCCTGGATCCATCCCGGGACCCCCAGAGACGCCCCGCAGGGGAAGCAGCCGGGACGGCGTGACCCTCGGGTCGTCGGAGTCGGCCGACTCGCCCTCGGCGCCGGAGACGCCTCCGTTTCCGGACGATGGCTCCAGCTCCCGCTTGACGCCATAGAGGAAGTAGGCGGAGATGAAGACGCTGATGGTGCAGAAGAGGAAGAGGAGGAGGAGGGAGGTCTGCAGGGGGAGGAGACGGACCAGCCGACGGACTCTTGTCACGCATCCCAGCATCGTCTCGAGGCCGCGCCGCTCCACCCCACAGGCCCGGCAGCGCGCCTTGGGGGACAGTCTCTCAAGAAAACGGCGAGCTGGGAACTATTCGCGACACAAAAATCTGTTTTTTAAGCGCCTCGATATGAAGAGTGTGAAGGGAGCAGCTGCAGCAGCTACTGGAGAAAGAAATGAGACGGTCTCACGTTGGCTCTCCCTCATTCTGCAGCGCTGCTTATGTCACCATGGCAGAGGAATAGGGGGTCTTGGACTGCCTGGGTACACGCTTCCTCAGATGGAGGGTAGGCGGGCAGAGTCACAGGTCGAGAGAAATGATGGCGGGCTCCATCACCTGTCCGTCACGTGAGCCTGTCGACCATGACCCGGCGAGATTTCCCCTTCGCGCTCCCGATTGCAGAATGATCTCTTGAGGAAAGCGAAGCCACACAGGTCATCTCAGCAGGATCATTCCCTCGGGATCGGAAACCTCCTAACCTGGAAAAGAAGCAGGAGAGACGATGTCAAAACCAAACTACCATCCTATAGAAACAAAGCGTGAGTCCTCTGTTGTGCGTGGGCTTTTGGCTGCGCGTGGGCGACGTCCGTTATCCTGCCAGCGCCAACACTCCAAAAGTTCACTCCAAAGTAGTCCCTGCATTCACCTACACAAAGGAAGAGCTGCCAATTTCCCCCCCTACACACGCACGCACACACGCACGCACACACACACACAATCAATAGGCAGAATGTGAGTGACAACAAAGCCTCGAGGCGAGCCAATTCTCGATTCAGTTAGGCTGGGACTAGTGCATAGTGAAGCCATCACCAAAGGGGACACTCGCCTTCTATTTCACTCAAATACTCCAGACTGAAATGAAGTGTGGGAGAACAGAGGGAGAAAGTGGGCTTGGGGGAAGGGAAGTGATCCAAGAGCAGAGGTGCAGACAAACCTGGTATCCAAAAGGTAGCCTTTAGTCGGGTATAAAAAAAAAACCCACCGCCACGCCTGACGCACGCCCCCGTACCTAACATAATACACCAGCTCGCAAGTCAATCTCCATCAAGCCGTGTGTGAAAAGAACAAGATACGGCGTTAGAACAGTGTGAGCCAGTCTCTTGGAAAAACACCACTTCTCCATTTAGAGGTCTGCCGGAGAAAAGGGAAAGAGCATCATTACCTTTGCAAGGAAACGCTCCGTCCATTAGGCTACAAAGCTATCGAGGCGCACACACACACACACACACACACACACACACACACACACACACACACACACACACACACACACACACACACACACACACACACACACACACACACACACACACACACACACACACACACACACACACACACACACACACACACACACACACACACACACACACACACACACACACACACACACACACACACACACACACACACACACCCTCTCAACACGAAGACAGTGACCAGCGAAGCCGATGAACTCATCAGACGCAGATCAAACATGCAGAGGATTTGATGATGTCATCAAAGGTTTTATCGGCAGCACTTTAAAGCGACAGTTTCATTAAAGGTGAGGGACACCCTATGGGCTACAACCACCCATCTGCTGGAGCTAGGATGAATAACAGCGGATACATCTCGCATCATTCAACAGATCTTTTTTAGAACAATTCCGCGCAGGTAATCTTTCGATCAATAAGCGATATTTGTGATGGCAGAACATCGAGTCCACAGAGTGTCCCTTTAATGTCATCAATGTCAGCATTCAACCAAGTGGCCCACTTAGCTCCACAGGCAAGCTTAGCAGGATGCTGCCTCAAATCTCCCTTTGAGTGCAGAAAAAAAAAAGAAATCACACTTGTGTTTCTGAGTCGTGTCCAAAGGAGAAGAGAGAGAGAAAAAAAAGCGCTCCTCACAGGGTGGCACAGTAATGTAAAGAGAGGCCGTGAAGAAACAGTGGGCGTTCAGAGAATGTATCATAGCAGAGCAGACAAAAAAAAACAAAACGACAACAACAACAACAACAGCACTGGTCGATTGGAGATCCCTCTGGTACCTTGTTTGTTCGTTTCTGAGGGAGCCGGAGGTTCATGCCAGGGCATATCAAAGTCTGATTAGCCACAGGAAGTGACTGCTCGGGGAAAACAAGGGCGCAGGAGAGAAGAGAAGGGGAGACGACGTCAGAGAACAGGGCAAGGCAAGGGCCTTCAAAAATGTGAACGGGTCATTTGGGCGAAGGAATAAGAGCGGCGAAAAATTGTTAAACCTCCAATGATATCTTATCTCTACAATGAAGGCGGAAAAAAAAAAGAAAAAGCATGGGTTGGGGGGGGGCTCTAATATAATGGTAGAAGAACACTGTTAGAGATGTAGAGCTTCATCATGAAATCACGAGAAATGGATTCAAAGGTGTCACAGGTCACATCGTCTCTGGATCTGAAAGTGTACACTCGCGCTTACATCGCCATGAGGTCACGTCTACAGTTTGAAAATGAAACATGTTTCATGACATATTTTTTTCCCCCTATGCAACATAATGTCAGGACTTTACTTTATGCAGTTAAGATTTCAAAGAGTCAGAGCCCAGCTAAGCCCTCAAAAGAGGCAATCCAAAGTCTTTCAATGATTAATCAGGAGCAAGACGTGTTATCTTCGTTTGCAGGGAGACGATGAGCTCTGGCCCGACTCTAATGACACTGTTGACACGGCTGGGGAGCAGATTAAATGGTGACACAACACAAACAGAGCACAGGCATAGACGAAGAGAAAAAATCTTGCCCAGTTCGCAGTAGTGATGACCGCCTCCCAATGTTGACCTTCAGACTGAGATACAAAGAACTAAAGGAAGGAAGGGAGGGACACGGAGGGGGCGAGAGAAGGAGAGCGAGAGAGCGAGAGATAGAGATAGAGGGGTGGACCCTCTCATATCGAGGTAAGGCAAAGGGCCCTGAGTGAGCTCTGAGATCAGGGAGGCTAAACGGAGAGTACAATACATCAGACAATAATGGAGAAGTGGATATAAAGCATAGACCAGCTGAACGGCTAATGGATCTCAAATGTCTGCACACCCAGCTCGTCTAATGTTCCCTCTCCTTTCTGTGCCATATATATATATATACTTTTAAAAGAAGCCAACATACAACCGCAAACGCCTCTGTCCTCCTTCCAACAAAGTAATAGATGCAAAAATGCAGAGGAGGAAGGAAAGAGGACATGAATATTTCATGCTCGGCAGCGTCTGATGAGAGGTATAGCCAGCAGACAGAACCGTAAGGTAAAGCGCAGCCAAAAGGTGTGTAGGAACTGGATTGTCTCAGTCTGCCAAGGAGAGTCAGTGTCTTAACTCATGCATACAGGGAGAGAGGCAGATGGAGACGAACACGGATGATGGCGTCTCCTTTTCTTTTTTTTCCTCTTTCTCCGGTCTGGGTGACGGAAACGTCGCGGGCTGAACAGCGCGCTCTGTATTCGCACACATGGCCTAAAAAGTCTTTTCTAAATGGAGGTGGCAGGAGGAGTAATAAGGAAGAATGTCGGGGAGAGGGAGACAAGAGCAAGGGGAAGGGCAAAATGATGAACTACTAAACCTTGACAAAAAAAAAAAAAAAAAAAAAAACAGATCGCTGGAAGAAATGTGTGACAAACTCGCCCCGAGGCGACCATCTATCTTACAGCTTTACAAACATCCATTAATTAAATAGCCCTCTTTAAGTTACAGCAGCTGAAAGATGGGGGACAGAACAAAGTAAAGGCATAAACAATAGCAGGTGACGGCCGAGAGGACAGGCTAATGCTTTTCCTCAGGGTGGGTGGTCACTCAAACCTGCTCCCCCCCTTCTCATGGGAAGCCAGCCAGAAGCATACTGCTCGATTAATGAGGGAAGATGAGGAACAGGGGGGGACGGAGCCTGGTGCTCAGCTGTAACAACTCTCTGGATAAACAACGTGAGGGCTGACCATATGTAGCTTCACATGTTCTGCCCCCCCCCCCTCCTCTGATGCTGCTGGTACGAAGTGTGAATGAGCCCGAGTGTCCCAGGGCTCGAGAGGTGAGTGCGTACATTAACACCATCCAGCAGAGCGGGACGAGCTGTTCCTCTTCAGAATATCAACTTTTAATGAAGAACTGGACCATTTCCCTCCCTCCTTCCTCCCTCCTTCCTCCCTCCCTCCCTCTCTCTCTCTCTCTCTCCTCTCCTGTGCATCACCCCAACCCTTCCCCTTCACCCTTGACGGACAGAAATAAGCGATGACCCCTCCGTGTTCAATCACCGCCGGCCTTGGCAACCACACGTCCTCCATGGAAACGCAGTAGTAACGACGTGTTCGGGAGAACAGAAACGGTGCAGGAGGAAATGGGGCGGGGTGGTAATCCATGCGGTCACATTCGTGAGCGGATGTAGCAGAGTGACTCAATCACAGCCGAGTCAAACCCCAGAGACTCATTAGAAGAGCTACGATCCGAAATGATCACAGCAAAGCACGTTTAAAAAAAAAAAAAAAAAAAAAAAAGTTTAATCCTGAACAAACATTACTGAGCTTTAGTGCAAACACTTGTGCCGAACAAACAAACACAAAAAACCTATTTGGTCAGACTGTCTGAAATACACACCCGGGCGAGGGTCAAGGTTAAATGGGTAAGAATGACACCGGTGTAATCCCTAATTTGTAATCCTTTTAATCTCGACACTGCAAACAGTTCTAAATGTGCTTATGCCAGCTGTGTTACAGTGTTAGAAAGCTTGAAGGGATTAAGAGGAGACACAATTGAGTGACGAAGGCCTGGACTGAAAGAAAGAGAGAGAGAGAGAGGGGGGAGAGAGAGAGAGAGAGAGAGAGAGAGACAGAGAGAGAGAGACAGAGAGAGAGAGAGAGAGAGAGAGAGAGAGACAGAGAGAGAGAGAGAGAGAGAGAGAGAGAGAGAGAGGGACAGAGACAGAGAGAGAGAGACAGCGAGCGACAGAGACAGAGAGAGAGAGAGAGAGAGAGAGAGAGAGACAGAGACAGAGACAGAGACAGAGAGAGAGAGACAGAGACAGAGACAGAGACAGAGACAGAGACAGAGACAGAGACAGAGACAGAGAGAGAGAGAGAGAGAGAGAGAGAGAGACTGCAGGAAAAAAAGAAAAAAGAAAGACAAGATATAGAAGCTGAGTGAGAGTAAGAGTGATATTGATATCCATTTTTCACTCGTTGGGGTGAATCCTAAAAGTACAGATGTTGTTGTGACCGCTTCTATTCAAGGGCACTTTGTATTCTTCAGCAAGAACAGCGAGAAGCCAAGTTAAAGCCAATTTGAAGTATTTTCATCCAACTTTCTACTCTGAAATGCAAGAGAGACGACGTCAGAAAAGCCAAAACAAAACGTTCATATTTCCTTTGAAGCTAATCGAACCCAACAAACAGAATGAGGGACTCTGTGAGAGGTAACACTCATATGGTAGCAGCAGGTGTTTTTTTTTTCTTCCTTGCCTTCAAGCCAGCCTTGGCATTCATCAATACAGAATCAAATCAATCTGAAATTTGAATTCCATTTTATGCATCCATTGTAGCTGCAGCTATTAAAGGCTTAGGCCGTGAAATAGCGTGGAACGCAGGCGCCGAATCCTCACTCCGGCTTCCGCCTCCTTCAGCCGACCTGAATGCACAAGCAGGCAGGCAAGCTCCATTTTAAGCTGCAAACATTTACAGGGACACTTTCCTTTCCTTCTCTCTCTCTCTCTCTCTCTCTGTCCCTTCAATTCATTTCGTGCCCCTGCGTGAAGGACAGAGGAGTCGGGAGGGAAATGTAGTTTTGCCTTCTGATTCTCCAGAAAGTGACTTTTTACACCATTCCCCTCGACCGTCCCACGCGGCTGAATTATCACATCATTTTTCAGCACCTCAATTTACTGTCCCCAAGACTGAGGCAATTTCACAGAAGAAAAACGCCGTTCCTCAATTCCCCCATGCCCCTCCAATTACATCTCAAGGCCCTACTTGAAGACCTCAGTCCCTGCGCTGTCGTAATTGAAATGATTGCGATGTTATTCGTCGACACAGTAATGGGAAAAAGAGGCAGAGACACGTCTTCAAAATCGAGACAAGGGAGAGCAATCTTTTCCTAAGAGCAATTATGAACAGAATGGGAAGACAGCTAAAGTGTGTTCAATGACAATTAGAGAGAATGGGGGCCTTTCAGTAGTGTTACTGTACAGCATCTATTCAGCACCAGGCAACCAAGACCCCACCCTGAGAATCCCATTAGAGGGATCGTGTCAGACCCCATCACTGCAGATATCATGCAACATGAAAATAACCTGAGCCGGCACATGCATAATAGCATGATTACACATTCATGTTATGTGGGGACGATTAAGATGAATAAAAACACAGGAGGGCAAAGAAGAAGAATATATTACACTTTGAATCTTTTCATCGGGAGGGCATACTTTTATCAAGACTCGGATCCCAACCGCTTCATCTTCTTCCACATGTGGGATCTGGAGCAGGAGAGATCTGAGAGCGCCGGGAAGTTTAGAACGGATTACCTCACAGTGTGAGGAGCAGTGCACGGATGAGCTGCGGGAGCGATGGGAAAACTGCAGCCTGGGATGGAGGCGAAGCGGGAAGAGGGGGGGGGGGGTCATTAGGGAACGGTGGAGCTGAGATGTGAAATGGAGGAGACTTTCCTCGGTGGGATTACTCCCCTGGGTGGTGGTGGTGGGGTAGAGTGGCGAGAACGGAACAAACACCTTCGCCGATAGCCTCGCTCACCTTATCGCCGCGCATAAAAAGCACAGCACACGTAGTACATGTATATATACCCCCGTCCATCTCTTTCTTTTGATGACTACCGACCGCTCGCGAACACAGTATATCTATTTATAGACGCGCTGTGCCCCATTTACAGTCAGGGGGTTACTGGATCTGTCCAATAAAGAAAACAGTTAACACCATGTAAGCTACCATTTGTAGCCTGCAAACCAAACAAAGCAGTAGCTTAAGACGGCACGGAGGAAAGAAAGACACATGAAGAAAATCTTTACTGAGTGTAGATACTGAGATGAACAGTCTGAATGTTTGAATCGTTCTTTTTTTATCTTCATGAAACAGATAACTTGTCCTAATTATAAGCCAATAATGAGTTTTGTGAAACGGTCACAATTGTTTAACATCTGCTAACTGGTTTGTTTTTTGTTTTTTTGGGAGAGTTCATAAATGAAGCTAATAAATGATGCTAATGGCCTTCTAGTGCATCGACTGGCCGACATGCTGATAAGCTAACAGTGTCTGAGGACGCCGTCACTTTGACCTGCGAATGACGACAGAGTGAAGGGGACTGACCAATCAAATTCATCCGATCACCGTCAGTTAGATGCATCACACGGTATCGAGCCAAAAAAAGAGGTGGAACCGCTGACCGACTTTAGGCGGTTTCGAGCGACGCAGCAGACTTTTAGGCAGCTGCGACAGGAACAGAAATGCTTGAAGAAAAAAAAAAGTGCAATAACTATCCCTCCATCATCATCTTAAGGGCCAATGACATGTTATGTGTTGCAATTATAGCAAAAACATGAAGCGAGGAAAAACGCTACCCTTCTTCTGTTGAGAGATAAAAAGAAAAACCTGTACACTTTCTAGGCAAGCTTTCTCTATTGAATTTCTCAGCGGAGAAATAGGTTTGTAGTGTCTCAGACAGCCAGCACCAGGCACAGGGAGGCGGCGGCAGAGGGAGGACGGGGTTGGTCATTTATCATTTTTGTCAGTGTGGTAGAAGGGGGAGTCGGGGCAGGAGGGGCTTTCATATAAATTGAGTGTAGGTGGAATCAATGTGGCGTTGTTGGTGAGGAAAGGGGGGGGGGGGGGACAGATCAATGCTGGTGGGAGTGACTGTTTGTTCCCATTGTTTATCTACTGTCATCTCAGGACGCTAGTGAAGGACAAGGGAGCACGGCAAGCAGCACAATGTCTCCATCGGGACTGAGGGTTCGTAATGGGTCTCTCCTTTACGCAGACAATGGGCATCGCTCGGAGGTGAAAGTCAAACTGTTTGCGGATAATGCAATTCTCTGCGTGTGTGAATATGTGAGTGAGCGTGGGAGTTCAAGGAAGGGAGGGGGCAGAGGGGGGGGGGGGGGGGGGGGGGGGGGGGGCTCTGAGTGGAAGAGGCAAGCACAGATAACAGCACTTGTGAGTGGGGTTTTCACGCTGCAGGGTCGTCCGATCCAATCAACTTCCTAATCAGCAGAGGTGGAGAGTCCCGAGCTCAACAGACGCTCTCACTGAGAGCACAACAGTTTTATGAAGACTTTTACACCTGCAGCGGTACGGCAGTAACAGATGTGCTGACCTGATGTGAACCGAGGACGCTATCAAGCGACAACAACGCTCACCGAGACCGAGAATGAATAAAAAGGAAAAGAAAAAAAAACTAAGCTAATAATAAAAATTCCCCCAGGCATGCTGTAACACGGGCTGTGGCACACATAAACAGTGGAAGTGTCTAATCTACTCAATCAATCCAGGAGAGATTGAAGCCAACAGCCGAGGGTGTATCTTGGAGTGTAACACTGATGAGTACACTACCTGCTCATGAAATGATGATGAGCGAGATTCAAGATGCTGCTCAGTGAAATTTCAGGTATTATTATTCCCAGGGGAGCCCCCCTCCCCCTTTCCTCTTCCATCTTCCCCTTCTTTCATGTCCAGATAAGAAACGGGCCCGCACTGATCCGACTCTGATTCGCGCAGCAGAAAACGCGTTCCCATGGGAATATCGTGGCGCAGAAGAATAGCTGACACAAGAGATGAGATTCTGTTGTGCTGCCCATATTTTTGCCTGCGAGATCAAACGGATAGGATTTTTCCTCCCTGCATGAAAAATGCAGCCGTAATCATCAGCTCACTTTCAAAGTGCAATCAAGAACCGCAGATAAGTGGATAGAAGTGGAAATGTGTCTGCGGGGCTGTGTGCAAGTTCGTCTCTGTGTAAACAAACAAAACACACTTGACACGTGGCCCCATTTTGACAATTTAAGGCACTAAATGTGTGAAAATTAACTGGAGAATGTTCCCCGCCTCATGATTGGCTCATCGCAATAACAATAATTGCACTTCAAGTTGTAGCTCCAGCTACGAATCCTATAACAAATCCTGCATGTGTTTGTAACACTCAGCTTTAGTGCTCGCTCTTCCTTTTCGCCTCAGCTGCAGTCTTTTATCCCAAGCTGGGTAAAGAGCGGCTTCCCCTCCATTACATCGTCTCTTTGCCGTTTTGTGAAGTGCAAATGGAAACAGGGTTTTTATAAGCTTGATCAACATATCTCAGTGTGGATGCAATTCTCAGATATTACTGAAAGGCAATGTGTGGTAGATGTGCACCAATCGGCTGACAGGTGACCAGCATTTTACATTTTTAGCCTGTTCAGCTCTGATACATAAAGTTCTTTCTAAATGTACTGAATCCTGAGCACGCTCACACACGTTGGGAGTTTGGATGTGAAGTGAACATCAGCACAGGTGAAAAAGGTATTGGTGAACTAGAGGAGCGTTTCCTGGCACATGCTTCTCTTACCTCAAAGGAATTCAACCAGCTACATTTTTTGTGTGTTTTTTTTGTGCTGTCCAAATGTGGGAGGAAGAGGAAGAGGAAGGACACGTGACAAATACGCAATAACAAATACCAACAACAGCCAAAAATTATTAAATTATTATTATTACTTTATTCTTAGTAACATATCTTAAGGTAGCCTACTCATTGTGGAAAAGTGGGCTTTGTAAATTTTACATATCTAATATAACTCAATTATAATTCATGATGCATAACTGTCTCCATCATTTGACCTGCTGCAGTTTCAAGATTTTTTTCTTCTGATCAGTGTTTTATTATGAACATAACAGTCACTTGCAATATCAATAATTACTAAATAATCAATAATATGTCCATCCTTATATGCACTGTTTGCATGATCGTGTTTAAGTTTATACAGACCTACGTCTTTAGGTTCCTGGCTCTTTTACCTTTTTTTTACGCATATCTTTTTTTACGTTTATATTTTTTATCTAATCTAAATCTGCACTGTGTGACTTTCTTCTGCTGTCCTGTTCTGCTGTAACTCTGTACATTTCTCCATCTGTGAGATGAATGAAGGATTATCTCAATCACGTTATTTAAAGACAAGAAAATCAGAAAAGTCCAAAATCTGAATTGGCAGGTAAGAGTCTGGAAAAAATGTGTGTTGGCCAAATATCTGGTATGTAGTGATTATTATTTGAACAAAACAAGTATCATATCACCAGAAGAATTTAACTTAGGTCAGTTTTCAAGTGACACAAAGATCCTTCTTTTAACAGAGAGCAGCTGTGGGCCAAGGAGGGCATCGGATGTTGCTCTAAATGGTGTAAAGTATGCAATATTAATAATAATAAAGACTGCTTTATCTGTGAGAAACTCCATTATAGAGACCATTAAGTATTCTATTCAACACAAAAGAAATAAGAAATGATACCTTGAAAAACATTCAGGTCATCATTATAGCGCACTAAATCTAGCACGGCGATGTGTTTGCAGTGAAGGACGGCAGCATGAAGGCCATGGAGAGGCCTGTAGCAGCTCTGAAGAATCTGCAGTGTTTCACAGCTATGAGAGGGGAGACATGGTGCATTCAGGCACTCTCACCCTGAGGGATTCAGCAGTCAAACTCTTACAACACACATAAAAAGAAAGTTCATCTTAAAAAAAAAAAAAAAAAACCTCACATGACATCTCAGATAGTGTTAGCCAGAAGGCATGTGGGAGAATCTGAAACAAACTTGATGAACAGTGTGAAGAGGAGGGAAAAAAAGGAACTTTTTGGCAATCCTAAACACGGTGTTTGGCGTTAGCCAAACGTACCTTCAACATGAAGGCTCGTGGTTAGCGTATCATACTTTGGAGATTCTACAGGGAATATTTCGGAGGCTACAGTTAACAACAACGCATCCTGCTAACGTTTGACACAAAACTGTTCAGACGGACTTATTTTAAAGAGGTCCAGTCCAGCAGAGCACCTGAATCCAATCCAGAAGGAGACGTGAGAAATTGCTCGTCAAAGTTGACTAAACCTTTGCAATTTTGTCAGACGTACAGTATATAGGTGACCTTGAACGTTGAATATTGGACCATTCATTCCAAAGAGCTGACTGCCAATCTCACAGTGAAACACCTGCTAGGAAACAAGGGTCACTCTATTACAGCTCTGTGAGGCTGCTCAGTGGCTTTTTTTCCACAGACTGTCTCAAAATAAATCATGACTCATAGCCTATCTTGGTATAAAAATCTACTTATTAATACATTTAATGCAATTCTGAAAATAACTCGTACTTGCGTTGAATCAATCTCACTGTGTGCATGAAGAAATCCCTCCGAGTCATTGATCGAAGCAGAATATTTAAATACATTTACAATTCCATTGGCTCAAAGAAACGTCAGTCATTGGTGTGGATGATAGATCAGAACAGGGGAGGCACCTCCTTCCAACGTACGCTCTCATTGGCTATTATAGGCTGGTAACAGTGAATGAAAGGTCATAAATTGCCAGTTGGGTTGACAATCAAAAGGTCAGAGTGCAGCCCCCATTTAAACGTTAAAAAATAAGTATTGCTGAGGCAAATTTGAAGCAAATCATAAAATGAATGGCTGAAATGCAAAAAAATAAAAATAAATAAATTGTGCGGACCCTTGCAGATACAGCAGGATCATTTTTGTGGGAAAGTTATAAATCGGCAGAGTACAATAAATCTGCAAACGTTAAATCAGAAGACAGTTAACATCATTTCTTTGTGATTTTCTGGATTGTAAACTGTCATTAGATGGATGGATGGATGGATGGATGGATGGATGGATGGATGGATGGATGGATGGATGGATCATCACAATGCAAACTTCTTATTCCAAATCCAGCGGACAAATGGTAAAATTACGCGGTTCATCTTTTATGTTGCAAATGAGAATATGAAGGCGAGTCATCAGACTGGACTGTGTAAAGCCTTAGTCAGGGTCACCCCTAATAAACACTATCTTGAGGTACTGAGACCTATTTTTGTGTGTGATAACTAATATGGATTTTAGCTTTTTTTGTTATTCGTAGGTTTTTGTTTTTCCTTTGACAAGAGTAAATAAAAAAAATAAAAAGTTCATTAAATGCCCTGTGAAAAGGTCAACACTAACCAGTATTTCCCCATTGAAACACACCTCGGCACAGCTCACAGTTATTCCTTTTGCAGCTGTAGATGTTACCCTGCCACTGATCGAGTGTGTCTATTTGGCCGTACTGGCGCTCTCTCTCTGTCCCCAGCAGAGCTGCTTCTCCCTTCCCCTGCTCTCACCCTGGACTAGAGGGTGAAGCATGTGTGGGTGTCACGGAGCTGACAGGTCTATCTGTGCTCTGTCTACTGTGCTGGCGCTTCCCATTTCCCCTCTGCACTGCCGCCTCTACAGCTGCTGTGTATCCTACCGTGACACCACACACACACTGCACACACACACACACACACAAATATATCAGTTTACAGAAGGGGGGAGCTGGGGCCTGCACATCGGGTCAAACTTCCACAAGGCTGTGTGCATAGTGTTTGTCCTGAACACAACACTCTGAAATCAAAACATTTTAAAGGAGGAAATGAAAAGTATGACAGAAAGAGAGAGAGAGAGAGAGAGAGAGAGAGAGAGAGAGAGAGAAAGAGAGAGAGAGAGAGAGAGACAGAGAGAGGGACAGAGACAGAGAGAGAGACAGAGAGACAGAGACAGAGAGAGAGAGAGAGAGAGAGAGAGAGAGAGAGAGAGAGAGAGAGAGAGAGAGAGAGAGAGAGAATTTATGTGGGAAGAGAGCAATGCCTTTTCTTGTCAGTTCAAGGAAAGCCTGTCAGAGTTAGGGATTAAATACCATGCATGCAGGGCTGCATCACATATACGCTCGCATACCGCTTGACAGATTTAGGTGAGTGTATGTGTGAGCTCATGTGTGCTGATGGGAGTGTCTTTTGTTTTCCGTTGCTCTGTTCATGCGGCTTGGCGTTGGGTTACGGGTGCAAAAAAAACAACAAAAAAAAAACAATCTGAAGAGCAGACTGCGCTCACCATGTAAAATATAAAATCTCTCCCTTCTGCCACCCGGCCATAAAAAGGCCAGCAGCTGCCAGAGTCAGTGCGGTTCAGGCACACGCCGTCACCATAAACCCCATGTAACACATTTCTCATTTGCTACGCCTCTCAGCCATTTGCTCTCAAACAGCACTTTCCACTCAAACACACATACAAATCAATGAGCACGCGCACACACACAGTTACACACTTCCTCACACAGATTGGTGGAGTGTTTTTGCTTCCCTACTGGCTGTAACAGGTGTGTGTGTGTGTGTGTGTGTGTGTGTGGGGGGGGGGGGGGGGGGGGGGGGGGGGGGTAGTAAGCTGATCCAGCCATGAGGACTCTCTCTCTCTCTTTTTTTCACTGTCTCTCTTTCTCTCTCTCCCTCTCCCTCTCTCTCTCTCCTATCCTTCACCTCCTGAAGGGTAACTTCCAATCAGTCGGGCAGATCAATACGCCCTGGCCTCAGGATATGAGGCTCTAAAGACAACTAGAAGCACTTAAGGAGAGGGGAATCTGTATTGATTACCAAGGGTTAACGGGACCATGTGTGCTCGCTACACTTTCCTTCAGCTGTGGAATTACTGACCAGGTCTGTTAATTGATACAAAATGGTAACAGACACAAAGTAGACTTTGTGAGAGGATCTTATGAGACTTGAATGGAGCCCACAGCCTTCTGGGTTTATTTGGCTTTTTGTGCTTTTATTGGAACGATGGGACAGTGGATATAGATGGAAATCATGAGAGAGAGAGAGTGGGAAATGAGATGAGGGAAAGGAGCCAGAGGTTAGATTTGAACGTGGACATTTAGCCTCCATATATGGGATGCGCGCACTAACCACTGCGCCACAGCGCCCCCACCTTGTGTTTGGACACAGTACACACAAAAGGTGAAATAGGGCCGAAGGAAGTCACGATACACGCTCCTGAGTCAGGAGACAGCACAGTGCCAGAATGAATCAGTGAAGTCACGACTTCATGACCACAAAGCAAGCAGGCTGGTAAATCTTTTATCTGCACCGCAAAACAAAACAAAACAAAACAAAAAAAACAGTACGATGAGGTTGAGGATGCCATGACATCTTTGCTCCATTATCAAATATTCAGCATCGCCTTTCTCCCCCTTTAATTATACATCAATGTTAGGATAACAAAAGGCATGGGACGCTCGCTGTGTTCCTGCTTACAAAAGATGTGACAATGAAACCGGATGAGGGGGCTTTAGCCTTTAGGTGGAGGTCGGTGGAAGACGGAAGCAGGAAAAGGCCTTGGGGCTGCTTTGCCCTGCTGTCGAGCTGTCATTTATGATGTGTCCGCCTCACCCGCTCTGTGATCAGAGATCAAAGGGTTAACTGAAACTCTGGCCTTATAGCCCCGCGCTTACATTATTCAACAGCTTGTTACAACAGCCGGCTCCCTGATCTAACACACGGGGAGAAAGAGAGCTCGGAAACTCCAGGGAGGGGAGCACAGGGGGACGAAAAGCCGGATTAAGAAAAGAAGAAAAAAAAAAAAAAGGGGGATGACAGAGAGAGAGAGAGAGAGAGAGAGAGGCTGGAGAAGAAGAAGAAAGATGACAGAAGGGAGGGGATATGGGGGAGGGGGGAGAAAGGTGAAGCATGGAGAAAAAAAAAAAGGTGGATTGAATGGGATGAAAAGGAGGTATTGAGAAAAAGGGAAGGATGAGAAAGTGGTGAAAGATAGTGACGGAGCACTGGTGGACGGAGGGGAAGGACGAGCCTGTTGCTACTGGAGGTTGATCAGAATGACTGAATATGAATTTGACCACATAACTAAGGGTCTAGGCTCGGCCCCACGTTTTATTAAAAAGGTCAAGAGAGGGAGGTTTCATACACCATCTAACATGTTTAACGTCCAGCCTCCACATCGCCCACGCTCCCATTTACTGGTAGCATCATAAAGCATTTGACTTCCCTGTTGGTGAAAGGCGCGTTTCCTGTTGCCTCTAATTCTCATCAACAGGCCGAATCTGAACGTGAGCTGGCCGTGTGTTCAAACAGGTAACACTGCAGCTTCCACAAGCCCTTCCTTCAAAAAGACACACAGTCGCACGATTACAAAGCAAAACAGCATCCATCAGATGCGCAGTGAACTGACGCACGCCATGTTTTTGGGGAGCGCCCTGTTTATAGTCCCAGACTCGCGCCGCTGCTCAGCGAGCGGGCTCCTTTGTTCATTAATTGATTGGCCTCCCCCGCTGGGCCTCAGTAACTAGGTTACACAGATCCATGAAAAGAAGAGGATTGCCCCCCCCCCCCCCCCCCCCCCCCCGAGCTTGGTGAAAGGCGGAGGACAGATAGACGACTCCGGGGCAAGAATCTGAGTGTTAATATAACTAATGGAGTGAGGAGCGACAGTAACTTTATTGAAATCACCCTCATCTAATTAAAGCAAAGAATCTGATGGAGGCAGAGAGGGACGGGAAGGAAGTTTGGATTCCATTAAGAGAGGGTGAGGTCACAGTTACATCAGCTGAAGGGGCGAGGCTGCAGAGGAAGGTGACAGACAGACAGACAGAGAGAGACAGCATGATCTCGATTACCCAGCTGACACACACACACACACACACACACACAAAACTCACTGACCGGAACATCACTTTGCTCACTGCTATTGCAATTTGCTAATAGAACAGCAACAGGTGAAAGGAAGTGCAGAGGCTGTTGTGACTATCACGCCCAGGTCACTGAAACGTTTCCTCGTTCTAAAGGTCTCGTTGTTAAAAAGGTTTTTTTTAAACAACATGAGAAGAAGAAAAAAAAAATGACCTGTGTGTCGAGGCCAAGCTGCGAGAAACATGATGTGCAACTGGTACTCATTAATGCTCGCTTACCTCAGTCTAGGGTCGGAATTGAAAAAAAAAAAAAAAAAAGTCAGTGAAAAAACTGCCTTTTAAGTTAGAGAAAAAGTGAAAATATTTAGTCGATTCTGTCCCTTCATTTCAGCATGCTTTATTCATAAATTGGGTTGTCTGATGTTTATGTCCTGCTGAAGTTTTAATTTATGTGACTCCTGGGATCTCATCAGTGGTACATTTTTCTACACTGTGACGAAGAGTGAAATTTGTTTAGTTTGTCTTTGGTCAAAATGACCAAAAATGTAGAGCGTAAAGCAGTGAGGGTGGGGGGTGGGGGGGGCATCCAAACGTCTGCGGCACGAGTGGGCTGACCTAAAGCCATCATGTCCGACAAAACCACCGTAACCACTGCGCACTGTCACACAGCATGTTTGTGTCTGCTTTGGAACCACTCTTAGCTGTTGAAATCAAGTTGTTTACTGTTGAATGGGACATAAAATACCAACCACAAAAGGGCCCGCCATGAGTCTATATTCAGATTTAAAGAGCCATGAAACCTCACAGTAAACAGTCAATATGTTAAAGAGCTTGTAATAACAGCGATGGAGACATGCTGTCCCTCCCTGTGGGCACGGAGCAACAACAGCTGAAGCAACAGAGGATCTGCGTGCGCCCCGAATACCTCACAGGATACGACGAGTTTCCATCGCACAACTTCATCTTCTTTAGGGGACAGGGCTAAGCTGGCGTGGCGACGGCGTTGGACCCAGGTGGACAATGTGGACAAAGGGTGTAATCCATTCGGGCTCTGTGTGCTAATGCCAGTCAATACCAGAGATGAGCGGTGTGGATGACATTGGCGGTAGGTTGTAATCTAAAACAAAAATCAAACGAGCCCTCAGGCAGCTCTGAAAAAAAAAAAAAAAATCAAAGTATGACTCTGCAAGATTTTTTGCTGGCTAAGCACTTCTCAAACAAAATAGTGTGCGACAGCCTGCAGCATAAACTTAATGTACTATTTGATCCTTCGGCCTCAGAGTGATGGAGTCATTTTGGAAAACGAGCTCCAGCGTGAACAGCTGACCACTCCACACCAGAGAGTACTTCCAGGTCACGTAAGGACAGTACAGCCCAGATGAGGTTAATATAAGACCGAAAAAAACCCAAAAAATTAACGAGCGTAAATGCTTTACCTGAATTTCCTTTACACTTCAAATTACCTCCTCTGCAAATGGCGAGGAAAGAAGTCGCCCACCTCCCTCTTCCTTCCCCCGCTAATGGTGTTGTCTTTTAAACCTTTATCACTAATTCATTACTTGTGATTTTCCAGCAGCAAGAGCTAAAGCTTTGTCTTCTGTCTAATTGAGAGCCAGTGGCTTCAGGCCCTAATCATTCAAACCCTCTAACAGCTTTTTTTCTTCTGGGGCTGATGAAGTCAAAAAAAAAAAAGAAAAGAAAAAAACTGCATTATTGCTCAAGTAGGTCATTTGCTTTGTGTGCAACTTCTAATGACTTTAATGTCAGACACTGACAGATTGTGATTTGACGAGTGGTGCAAAATGTCAGACTGTAATGAATGTGGAGGTTTTTCCCCTCAGTGTCCCCTTTGCAGAAATGGGAAGTTGTGATAAGGCGGCACAGAATTCCAAGAAACACCCCCACATGAGGGGGTGCCTCTTCTATGAGGCGCAGGTTTGTGAAAGCAGCTTTCAGCGCCGGTTCAGTCAAGACACACCTTTCAAAAGGGGGGGAAAGCCATTTTCTTTTACGCACCACTTCAGCCACATCTCCTCTATCACACGTGGAAGTCTAATTAGCTGCGTCGTATCCCTTGATGACTCCGCCATTTCCTCTCACGGGGAAGATTAACCAGCACAACACTAATATCAGGCTCCACATCAACGCAATTAGGTGAAGAGTGAAATCCGAAGCATGGCGTCACAACTCCCTGGCTTAGTTAGGACACACCGGAGAGGGAGGAGACGGGCTGCTGCGTCTGCAGGTATATGGGATCTGCTGAGCAGGTGTACTTAGCAACCCAGACAGTCACCATGGGATGTGGTTCAAATTTGGCCTAGATAGCACAAGAGAGTGGAGTTCATTGTTGGAAGTCGAGGCTATTAAAAAAAAAAGCGCCCATAGGCCACTTGAAATAAAGTACAGACTCCAGTAGTTTCTACTTGTCTTATCTGTTGATTAGCTTTGGTGGGTGGTAGAGGCACATCTCTAAATTATATTAAAAAAAAACACACCTGCCTCTGGGCTTTAGAAATATTTATTTAAGTCCACTGATGATAAACTTCAAAGAAGCATTCAATTCTTTCAGATCGGGGTTCGACCTTTAGACTTTGTGTCAGTGATTAGATAAGACGAGCCAGCAAAAAAAAACTAAAAAACATTATCAGAAGAATAATGACGTGACTAAAACAAGGAGGGGATTTCACTGTTGTTTAAGGCTGCTGGATTATGTCAAAAATCATGATGGCTGTTATTTTGATTGATATCCCGATTATCAAACAGGATTATTCTTTGATTTGACAACATCTGCATCAACTGTCCGAACAAGCAATAAATGACGATAAGACAAGTGAAAAAAAACATAAATGTACGCAAATAATAATTTTAAAAAAGCCGAATGGGGAGGGGGAGGGAGAGACGTGATGTAAAAAAAACACGGAAAATCAAAAGAAGAAAAGAAAACTTATTACAGCTGTTTAATTATATGCAGAGAGATCGTAACAGTGCAGCGTGAAACACTCACATTATAAAAATGTCACGCCCCCCTCCAACTGGACAAACTGAGTCAAATTATCTCCGGATAATATCTTGTTGTGTTCTCGCTTGAGCTCGTGTAGATTGGCTGCAGATAGATTCTAGGCGGCTGACAGGCACTGGGTGAAGTCAGAGCAAAAAATGTGGCGCTCTCACATATACAGCTCCTCCGGCAAATATCAAGAGATTTTAAGAAGTTTTCAGCAAATTTGAAAGTTTTACTAGTCATCTGTCTTCCCTCACAGGAAACAGAAACTTGTGAAAGTCGGGAAAGGGAGGCATTTACAGTCTGAGAGGGAGTCTGCCGAAGACGAGCCTTTGTTTTTAAACTGTTTCCAGATGCTTCATATCTCTGAACTGTTGCATTTTCTGGCAATGATTTGTCATTCTTTCAGTCAATCTTTGGACTTCCTACAAGTCCTCTTAAACCAAACAAGCCCTCCGCCCAATGCGTCCGCAGTGAGCAACAGAACTTCTGGGACCTCTGCTCGGGGTTCGTCTTGTGTTCCGTTACAAGAAACCTTTTTATCAACAAGTTAAATTCACTGCTTAAAAAACAAAAATCCACAAATCCCTTCTGTGGTCCCCCTCATGCTTTTTGATAAACAGCTTGTTTACGCCAAGACTGCGTTTCTAAAGAGAACACAGTATTTTTTATTTCAAGGATTTTTAGTTTTTTTTTTGGCAGGTGGATCGTCAAAGTTACATATGAGGATTTAAAAACAGATATCTAAAAGAAAGAAAGAAACATCCGCTGTGTAACCATTCCACCATGATCAACATCATAACGTAATTAATGTTTAAAAGTTGTACAAATGATGTTTCTTATGAATACAAACAAACACAGCGTAACTGGAGAGTAACGAGAACAACTCAGTAATTCAAAACTCATCATTTAATTTCATAAAGTATGTACAGTTTCTTAAATGAAAAAGAAACAACTGGGTGATACATTTTAATGAGCCATTAAAGAGAGATTCACTAACTGCAATTCCTTTGGCTCCATTTCTTTTCAAGGAGTGACCCGACGTTAGAGATTTTTACAGATCTCGAAAAACATTTTTTCAAAATTTTCATTCATGAAAATTAAATTGATAAAACATTTAATAACTGTTTAATAGAACAATCTGCAAACCTGCACTCTGTAAGACAACAAAAGGTTTCAAACCCACTAACTCCTTACTCTTCCTCAAGTACGCTATCATTCATAATGAAGTAGTCTTTGAATAATTTAAGGTCAAACAAAACAATACTAAATTATTTTCTGCTTTAAATTGACATTTTTGAGGTTTTAGGAATCATTAACACTTTCTTTATCACTAGTTGTGTAATAAAGGTCATTAATCATATCAGGGGAATATGGATGTTGACAGCTTCACTCTCTTCACCTGCGTTCTAAAGAAATACCAACCCGCCTGTCCTGACAGCACACGACGTGACCAAGACAAAAATCCACTTGGTGCTGTCGTTTCTGGCTGGATTGTCCGAGCTGCCTGTGAGCGAGGCGGTGCAAAGCCGCACAGCACCATTTTTACCCTGACACCACAATTTCCTCTGTCGCACACGCAGACAGACGAGGAATAGGAGAGCGGGGGGGGCTCTACGAGGCACCGGATTGGTGCCGGCTTTTTCTCCCTTCACACAAAGAGGTGAAGATCACGGTGCATTAACATCACCCACGTTGAAATGTTGTGTCTCGAGTCAACACTGGGAAAAATACATTTTTTGCTAAACGCAAGCCGTTTATTGATGATGATTTGAGTCGACGGCTCGTCAGTACTAACAACCACACTTCCTGTTTCCACCTTCAATACAAAAGGTGAAATTCATAGAGCAAAGAATGAAATATTTCCCAGATGCAGTGTGGACAACAAGCGCGTGGTTGTGCGCGATGCGATTTCCACCGCTCGTGTGCCGTGAGGCCACACGGTGTCCGATTCGTGACTTTTCCCGAAGTGTCTTGTTCGTTTGTCTCCCCGTTTCTCGCGGACAAGGCAAACTATATCTGTGGCTGCAAAGAATGCCTGAAGATTTTCAAACGTTTAGTTCTCATTGGGGTTTTTTTTTCTTCAGGAAATGGCTCTGTTGTTTATATAAAGTCTGTTCCATAAAGAACCAAACAACTGAATCTAAATATAACTAGAAACTGGGAGCAAAGTCAGATCAGACATCTTTCTATAGTTGGACTCTAAGTTGTTTTTCAGCAGGATAGGAGAAAAAGTCTTGCCGTGTACTAAAACGTTAACAAAAATATCAGATTCAGTCTTAAAATTGTTGTTGATTGATTATTGCTTAAGGTTTCATTTCGGCCCTCCAACAACCAAAAGTCTCTATCGCTGCATTGAGAACAGACACGGACATGAAGAGTGGACGTGCTGTCAGCTGACATTAGAGCACACAGCGGATATTTACAGCTTTCTGGAAACATCTGTAGGCTCATGGAGGACTGTCAGGCAGGCAGGGTAAACAACATGCTCACTAGCATCTCACACCGCTATGCTAACCAGGCCCGTCAATCACATGAATCAAGCTAGCGGCTGCGAGTCAGATGTGGATGAAAGAAGGCTTTTTTTTTTGTACCCGTCGTTCCAACAGCCTGGCAAGCGGCAGCAGCACATGAGCAACAAGATACGGCAATTAATTGCAGAAGAAGAAGCGGAGAGTTTAAGATGCAAAATAGAACACAGGGAGAAAAAAAAAGAGACGGTGTGCTAATTGAGCTGTTTTGCTCAAAGAACTGCAGCAGCAGATTAGTAGTGATAGCTTGAGAGGCAAGTTTAAAAAAAAAAAAATGTGCAAAAGAAGAAGAAGGAAAAAAAAAAAAAAAAAAAGACGTGAAATGTGCCACAGAACACAGAACAGCACAGAGGGAAACACGCAAAGGGAAAAACAAGAGAGCTACAACAGAGGAGATCTAACAAAAGGCAACAGAACACAGTCAGAACACAGCGGAGCCGAGCACAACGCACCAGAACAGGCTGTAATTGTGTTGTGCAGGACTGACCCCGGCGCATCCCAGCAGGCATTGCATGATGAATGGGCCTGGCGATGACTACATCCCCCCCCCCCTCCTCCTCCTCCTCACATGCTCTTTTCTCCCCCTCACTTCTCTGTCGCCACTATTAGCCCTCCTTCTGTCCCTCCCTGCGCTCCCTTCCTTTACCCGAAAACCGCACTCTATTCAGCCGCTGCCATCCCACAAGATTAATTTGCATTCAGTGCACTTAGTCCTCGTATTGTGCTCTGACACAATGACATATTACAGTGCATGGCACACCTATTAAACATATAGTGTAGCTTCAGGGATGATGATGATTTTTTTTTTTTTTTTTTTTTTGCGGGATGGTTATGATAGAGTACAAAATAGAGCAAGAAGTACAAGGGGAGAGCTCGAGCGGTACCAAACACAGGAACGGCTCTGACACACGAGTCGCAGAAGAATCATTACGGGAACAGTTTGATAACCTCCATTAATGATTCACTAGACCCAAACTAATAAACTGGGTCAGATTGTGTTAGCAGCAGCAGTACCAAGAGCAGCGAGACCTTCACATTAGGGCCGCCTGAGAAGAAAGAGGGGCAGTGGGAGAGAGAGAGAGAGAGCGAGCGAGCGAGACGGGGAGGGAGGGAGTAAGAAAAAGAAAATTAAAGAGAGAGAGAGAGAAAAAAAAAGGCGATAAAGGTGTTGCTGTTGCTTCACTATGGACCCTGAGGATAGAGACAGTAATGCACGGGAAATGGGCTTTCTTCCTCCAGCCTTCTTTGCCCCTGTTCCCCATCCACAGTTCCATCGTGCCCACATCCGAGGGGAGCAAATTTAATTTGCGACAGCGTCCCTTGCCATCGCCCTTTGTGCCTGGGGATAAAAGAAATGGATTCTGGAATTTAAAAAGATGACTGAAATAAAGAAATGAAAGGAGGGGCACTCAGGAGAAGGCATCAGAGACAATAGCACAGAGGGTGGCAGAGAGAAATGAGAGCAGAGTTTGAGGGGAACGGAGTGTGTGAGGACGGGGGGGGGGGGGGGGGGGGGGGGGGGGGGGAGTTATGTGGGCCACATATTAACTGTATGGTTATCATAGGCCTGGCCATCTGGGGGAGTCCACAGGGTCACTCAAACAATCGGAGCCACAGATAGAAGCTCCTGCTGACGCTACGACGCCCAAACCTGAAGGTGGCTGAAGGGTTACCAACCCATTACCTCACCCTTGGGAGAGACTCAGTGTGGGGTTGTGTTGATGTGCGTGTCCTCTTTTAGAGCCCGGTGCGCACCTTTGGGCGGTGACTCAACAAAAGGCCGTTTGGCAGAGTGACATCACAAGAGAGACTAATCCTGCGCTGAACGGGGGGAGGGGGGGGGGACGGCCGGCCGGGGTGTGGAGGATGGAGACTGGGCAGGCTGTGGACTATGTGGGAGTCACATTACTCCCCTCCAGCTCTTCTCTACCTGTCACACGAGCACTTTGAGGACTCAAAAAGCAAAGCCAGAGTCTTGACAACTTCAAACGGCTGCTTTTCTGGGATAGATCAGAGGCAGAGCAGGGATAAAGGCAAGAAAAAAGGGAAGAAAGAAAAACTCCCAAAAAGCAGCGGGCCTGCTGAACATTGTTGTAGGGATGATTTGCGGTTCATTTACAGGTGTTCTGATACCACTCGCACATTATTAAAACGCAGTACTGCGTGATTAATCGTAACTCGCTCGCTCATATTTCCCTGCGCGTTCAGAACGAACAGCGTTCACTCATTTCTTTCACAACATTCTCGGTTGCTTTATCAGTCACACTTACACAGCATAAAGCAAAACACGCGTTTCATTCATTTCCCCGTGATTGTGCCACACTTATTTAATTTCTCTTCTTCATTTGCACTCTTCGCCATCGGTCACTGTTACTATAGCAACCACAAACGGAGGAGGCAGTAGCACATGGAGAAGGCAGGAAGGAAGGGAAGGTAGACACTTACCGGTCATCTACCAGCATGCATCACTTCTCTTTCTGAATCTGAGCTGATAATCACAATCAGACTCCATCGAGTGGCCGGGCTAACCTTTCGTGCTGCACACACACATAAAAAAAAAGAAACTTAACGCAATGCTGACCACGGGACCGTTTAAAAAAAAACGTGATCACAAATCATTGTGCTCATGACTGCAAATGTTTTTTAAATGAAAGTGTCGGCGCCACAATTTTCACTCACAGTAAAAGTTGAAAAGGTACGACTCCTGCGAGCATTGTGTGAACTCATTTCTCGGGGAAAAAAAAAAGTTTTACTCACATTTTAACAAAAAACTGTGCAGAGCTACAGCACATCTGTGTATATGCCATTCTGTAAACAATTAGCCAATTGTCATGTGCCACAACAAATACCAACAGTGCTGTGTTAGCAGAGAGACTAATGTTAGCTGGCAAAAAGTGTTGTGGCGTTTTTCCACCACTAATATCTATTTGTTGCGCTGCTGGCATCACAAAGTGACTCGGTGTTCGACAGTATCCAAGTCCAAGAGTGAAGGAAGGAAAACGATCTCTAATTTCATTATCAGATTCTTGAGTCAAGTTTTCCCTCTGCTCGGTCTCAACAGTGAAAAACAAAAAAAGTGGGCCTCCACCCGGTCCATTGAGAGCCAACGAGCTCTGGTCGAGTTTTGGGGGCCGTTACAGAGAGAAAACAAACACAGACCTCTGGCCAGGCACACACACACACACACACACACATGCCGGCCCAAACACCTGTGTCCCATTCACCAAACACATCCGGCCACTTAACACTTCACAGGAGGGGCAGGCTGCTGTTTGTGTTTGCAGGCTCGCACGCCCACCACGCTTCCTTTAGCTTAGCTTCTCTACCAAAACAGCCCTGAAGTCTCTCTGCGAGGACCGAATGCTTGTGGCTTGAGCCGTCCCGCTGAGAGCAGCCAGCCGTTACGCCACAAAGTGACCCGCTTCAAAGCTGCGCCCTCTGAATAAAACCGTCCAAAGCCTGGAAAAACAAAGCTCATTCATCCTGTTGTCATTCGCAGCCTTCAGTCGTCCCTCTGTCTCTGTGACCCAGCTGCATCTGGACTGACCTCAGGGTTGCCAACACCTGTCCTGCGCAGACCGGGACACACACACACACACACACACACACACACACAGATACACATACACACAGCTTCCTACCACCCAGGATGGATGAGAGACAGAAGGCTGGGCAGACACGGCACCACCGCGGGTCAGTGGAGGGCTTCACTCAGAGCTGCCAGCAGCTAAACCTCGCGACGGCACCATTACAATTCTTTCCACATCAGCGGGTCAAAATGGAGAGGAGGTATGCCTTCGACTGTGGTCAGTTTGATACGGTAAATTCTCAATCCCCCTCGATACAATTTAATGAATTGAAATGGCAATGACCCATAACCCTGGCAATGCACTGATAGTTTCCACCCAAAGATTAAGCTTGATAGCAAGCTGAGCTGTTTACATGTAGCGGAGGCTGCGTGCACGCTGCAATGCTTTATTTGCAGTGAGGCCAAATGCACTCACAGATGGGAGCCGACTGGACACCAGATGACTCGCTGTGGTGTGGTGGTCTGCTCAGGGGCAGAGAGACCGGGGGGGGGGGGGGGGGGGGGGGGGGGGGGGGGGGGCAGGGGCACTGGGCACCAGATGCCCTGCTAAAGTTTACCCTGTCCTGCTGTCCTGGAGGGATGCCACGATGATCAGAAGCTTCACTGTTTAACAGTCAAGCTTGTGTTCGAGTTAGACAGTTACATGGTCCGACAGTGGTCTTGATCCTTATAGGCTTGCAAAAAAGAAAAGCCGAGAAGCGGACGTGACCTGGTGTAGGTGTTCACTCCTTCCTCACTCTCCTCAATGCTCGTCGTGACAGCGTGCCATCAACACAAACTCGAGATGGTAAACACACAAAAGGCGCTTTTTTTCCTTTTTTCCGGACAGTACAAAGTCCTCCGTTTAAGTTTCAGGAAGAAGAGACAAACAAGTGTGTGCAAAGACAGTTTATGAGGCATGAGACAAAGTAAACAAATAAACGTGTCTGTCTTATAAAGAGGATGGTCAAACATTATGAGCATCATCAGAGGAGGCACTTTGTGTTACGTCAGAGACATCTACCTGCACTGATGCAAAACAGTTCAGCAGCTCTTTTCTTATTGTAACCTCAATGATAATCGCTCAAACGAGTGTCGATGTTCTTTTGTGTCATTTTAAAATGATAATTAATCAGGGCTGTGAAATCATAAAATCATAAAACAATTGAAATGTCCAAAATAAAAAGTCATGTTTTACTTCCTCAAAAAACTGATCAGCTACAAATGATATGGAGCTTTCCAAATGTACTTTAAACTCGAAGTCATTTCTTACAATGTTTCCCTGAATGCAAAACATGTCAACGGCTAACTTTTCATTATAATAAATGCAGGTTGTGTCCGTCTATATAAACAACAACACGAAACACACGGGCCCCTGCATGTGTGCCACACTTCAAGTTCTGCAGTAGGTGAGTGAGTGTGTGTGAGGTAGCCAGACCCCGGTATGGCCACCAGACAACTGGGTAAACACAAACACACACACACATACACACCCTCCATTTCCCACCTGTCGGCCCCCTCCCCACACACACAGCAGTGAGCAAGCTTTAGCTCCAGTAACAAACACTGCCAGAACCCTCGTTTTACCTAAAATAAGAAAAGTGCTAATCTTGAAGCCGATCTTACATAAAGTGTGTCTTTGCAATGTGAAGACAACACACACACACACACACACACGTGCACACACACCTTTAATACCTCTAATACCTCTAACTCTGAGTCTGAAAAAGAGCCTTCCTTATGGCTTAATGGAGGATGAAAAAAAAAAAACTCTAATCGTATCCGATGACTGATAGCACTCATGATGAGGACGGGGGTTAGAATATCCCGCAGTGAAGTGGTGCGTTCCCATTACTGCATCTCTCCATCTCTGGAAATGGCTTCATTAACAGGCTAGTGCTGAGAGCTCCCTTGCCGAGTGTATGAACGCGCTGCACCCAGAGGGTCTGCCGGAAAGGCTGAGGTGAAGTCCATTAACACTCGACAGCTTGTTTTTTTTTGACCACTAAATAAAACAGGGTATTTTTTTTTTCTGTCTGCAGTATAAATAGCCTTTAGCTTAAGAGCTGGTGAGATCACATTTCCGGGCTTTAAAAAAAAAACTCCACTTTGAGAAGGAAATTAAGCTGATAGATTGTGTTCCTGATAGTGCGTGATGGCAGGTGCTGATCGAGACACAGGTGAACATGTCACACAGCAGTTTTCACACAATAATAGACCTGGAAAAACATCGTCATATCATGCCTGGTCTTGAGTTGCTCAACAAGATTGACTAACTTCTAATCATTTTTCAGGAGGCGTTAAAGTGCCAATCCTTCTTTTTTTTTAAACTGCAAGTTTGGGCATCACATTTTACTGACAATGGAGTCAGTAAAATGTGCCAAAGAGACATTTAGTGTTTTCTTCCTTTCACTTGTTCTGGATCAGAGTGTCACCTCAAAGCTTAGATGTCTGTATCTAAACGCTGGTGAGTGAGCGGGTGGGTGGGGGGTGATAACAAGAGAAGAGCTATAAAAGCCACGTTGTCTTCTGCAGGGAATAAAATCCATATCTCACATAACCTGTCCTGGTCCTCTGGCATACTTCCCGATCCCTCAGGCAACCAGAGCTGGCTACCTCTGAGCCTATGACATAGCTCTTACTTTCCCAGCACTTTACACTCCAATCATGTGTCATCTCATGAAACGCTACACCCCAGTCACCATTATTCGTCTGGATACAGGAGCCTCAGGAATGTATCAGATTCCTGCCTCAGGGGGCAAACACTTCGGAAAAAAACATGGTCCTACCTTGACTGGTTAGCCTTTCCCCACTTTCCCCTCTTCCAAATCTCTCTCTCGTTTCTTTTTTTTTTTTTTTTTTTATCTTTCCATTCAGCAAGATTCCACCAGAGGCCGGCTTGATTTACACCGCCTCATCGCCCATCTGACATGCGCTCAGAGTTGTGACGCACACCTCACAATAGCAGGACATGTGAGGGACAGTTTAGGGTTTCAGGACGGTTTTTCCAGCTGCTTTCTTCGCGGTGAGGTCACGGCGAAAAGAGTAAAAACATCACAATAAATGCTACACGCGGCTGCAGATGATGCACTTGGGTCGTATTGCCTTTCACACTTGACAGCGCGCTCCTCAGCTCTTTGAGAAATTCCAATTATAACGTATTTTGTTCTCCAGTTCAACAGTAACACAACCACTTTTAACCTATCTCCCCTCTCCAGGCGGCAACAGTTATCCCATGCACCACTCAGAACTGTAGTATTGAGTATCTGAGTCAGTGGCCTGCGTAATTCAGTCTGGGGAATTATGACAGTGGAAAATCATTTCCCCGGGCCGAGGACAGGAGGCCATGGCTAATCGTTCAGTAATCTGATCTGCCTGCATACTGTAGTCCGCCGCGCCGCTAGCCTAGCCAGCCAGTCACACATGTGGACACCCACAGACCCTGCCAACTATCTGATGGAGGCTAACACTACTCAAAAACAACTCTCCAGGTTTTTTTTTTCGTTTTTTTCCCCAGGATTACAGATGCTATCGGATCATTTGCTAATACCGGGTTTTGCTGTGCTGTTGAAGATGTATTTACTCTGCTCCTGCTCTCCAATACCCCTCACGATAGCACAGCTTAAGCCAAAAAATGCCACAGCCACATTCCAGGCGGAAAAAAAAAAGAAAAAAAAAAGGCATCAATACAAACTAATCTACAGGCAACAGCGCTACAGTCGGAGGAAAAGTAATCCAAGAGCTTGACTTAATGAGGAAACATCTGACTTTGTCTGTCAAACAGCAGGCATTTCTGGGGAAACTTCCAATTGTAGATTCCAGTATTTTGCCGCGCCAGTGGTGTTGTAGTAGTATATGAATAAGAACCATAGGGAGCAGTCCAGGGCACAAAGCAGTGCTTATACCCAGCATAGAGGCTTGGGGGGACTTGAGTTTTGGAAAGATGCCTGGCTTCAGCCCTGCTCTAAAGAGAGGTCTGCCACCCCGCACACTGAGTGTAGATACAAGGGGCACTGACATGGAAAAAAACAAGAGCTGGCATGTAGTTTGGCACTGCAGCTCCCAACAGTAACCTTGTGTATCATTCAATGCTATAGTAGCTGTGAGTCACTGCAGTGCGATTAATCCTTTATGTGATGGTAAGTACCAGTAAGCAGTGAAAGCTATAATTGACAACAAACATTCTTTTTTTTTTTTTAATCTCTCTCTCTCTTTTTACCTTTTCCCCCATTCAAGCCTAAAATCAAAAGTGGTGAATCGTCTGTGATCATGTCTCCTTCTGATAAACAGCCAAACACTGCCGTGGTGACATGAGCCGTCATATACAGTGATACCGGCAGGATTTGAACAACCTCTGTGTGTAGGCATTGTAACCCAGTCCCAGCGTTTCACTGGCATGTCTAAGTGAAAGATGTTGATATATGATCAAATGGCTGCGGCGGCAGTGGCAGCCTTCATCAGCTGAAAGCGCTAGATCACAGCGCGTTTGGCAGCCAGTGGAAGCAGTCAGATGGAGGGTTAGAACAACCAGACAAACAGTTGGCACAGATAAACAGATCACAACTTCAGAATCAGCTCGCCACAAATTTCACAAACAAATTACAGCAAAAAAAAAATCAATTTAAAAAAAAAAAAAACATTGAATCTGCTCACGGACTGAGCTTTCCATTTTTTTTTATTATTTTTTAAAATCTTCTCATCAATGATGGGTGGAATATGTGATTTAAAACCACATGGTTTGCATTGGGAGAAGCAAAAAATGTGAAGCATTGGTCAAATAAATCTCATGACACCAGAAAAGGAACAGATGAGCTGAGCTTTTTCAGCAAGAATGTCTTCTGCAGCCGAGGAGCAATGCAGGGAAAGTCCTTATGACTTTGCCAAACACATTTCGAGCGTGAGTCATTCTTCTTTAGTAATCTCTTACTCACATTAGGTGCATGCATGCACGCACATATACACCCCAAGGCAACAGATTTCAGGCAGGTCTGGACGGCCCCTTTTTGCTACAGAGCCCAAGTCAAGTGTTTATAGTATTTAATAGATGCAGCTATTTAGGCTGAGACACACATTTGTTCTGTTTTGCACAACAAAGGGTAACCACGCAGACGAATAGACACTTGAACTATGGAAGAGGAAGACAATGCCACACTGGTGCAACATACAACTGTGTCACATAGACATCATATTAAAACAAAGTGGATGAGTCTTTTTAACAGTGCACCCTGCACAGTGCAACATGCCTTTTCACTACACAGAGTTTATGGTGGAAACAAAACACTTTTTAAAAAATTGTTACTTTGCAGTGATTTGTGTCACATTCAGCCTGCACACGAGTCCTACAGGTCTATAATCTCATGCATCCTGTCGTCAAAACACGCAGCCTGCCATCACTGCTGATAATCATTAACTCAAGTTCTCTGAAATCATTTGGACAAATTGAGTAATGCTGCATGCACGCATTCCCTTGCTGCTCTTTTATTGAACTCTGTCATGTGCAAGACTATTAGATTAGGAGGCAGACGGTCCTATAGATCTTTATTTTTATTTGCACTCAAAATCGTTCGGCCTTTTTTTTTTGCAAGGGAAAAAATTAGACTGTAAAACATGTGGGTCCGTTGCTTCCTTGTTATATAATGTGTCGAAGCAAATCAACGTGAGTATTTAAATAATTAAAAAATAACTCCACACAATGGTTGCTTCAAAGTTGCAAAAACAAGTTAAGTGTCTGTTTGCTGGGCTGCATTATGGTATCCGGCTGCATAAAGGAATTTCGATATTAAAGCACAGAGCAGCCGGACACAGCTCTATCCTGAACACAAACTTCCACTCGACACGGTTAAAAAAAACAACATTACAATCCTCGATCTGCTGCCGCACAGCCGAGCTGGAAGCTACACCGAGCGACCCTCCACTATTGCACCGGGGCTTTCTGTTTCCAGCCCGGGGAATCAGGCCGAAGACCGGCCTCATTCTCCGTCTGCGCCAGACATCGTTCACTAGCCTGGCCTGGGAGCCCGAGCGGCGGGGCTCTCGGTCGTTTTTTCAGGCTATTAAAACATGTGCGAAAACACCGCGCCGAGACTTGTGTGTGCCGATGGACTCACCTTGTTTTGCGTCTAGTTGGTTTTGAGAGCTCACGGACCGGGAGGAAATGAATGTGGGATTGGAGTGCGCTGGGTGCATGTCGTCGCCGTCGTCGTCGTCGTCTCGGTTTGCTGTTGCCGTGATGTGGAAGCGGCAGAGCGGACTCGGCTGGGAGAAATCGGGAAATCTGAGAATGCCTCTCTCTCTCTCTGCAGCTCTGTGCATCACCAGTGGCCCATAACTTCCGATAGGGGGCGCCAACGCGGCACATTTTTTTTTTCTTATATATGCGCATACATGCATTTGCTTCATTACTTCTTGAATAAACTGTGATCATATCCTGCAGTGGTTTATCTGCATCTGTATTGGGCTTTATCACTGTGTGTGTGTGTGGTCTTGTGTTTGTATATTAATTGTGCAGAGTTGGATTACCTTCAAACGTATAGGCCTATTATGATTTACATTTGTTTTAAATGAACAGTCAGTACCTCAGGGGAAGTTGTGATTATTTTCGAACAAGATTTATCATATTACCAAGTATCCATGAAAATGTTGCCATGCTGTGTGTCAAGGAATAACACAGTTAAATGTAATATGTACATGTCAGTGTCAATTTAGAGTATATTTAACTGCATACTGTCTATTTGTACGGCATTATTGATCCATATTCATTTTCATTTATTTGTAAATTTGGTCATAGTGTTTTGTATCTTTGTATATTTTTATATATTGGATTGCTCTAACAGTGGTTTGTTTTATTTTGTTGTACTTGTCCAATGAAAATGAAAAAATAGTATTAGTGAACTCCAGTTTTCATATGTTTTCATATAAAAAAAAAAGTAAACCCAAATTAAATATTTTTTTTCCCCCTGGACAAATCCCTCAAAGTAGAGCAGACTTTGTCCCCTGACCTCCTGAGGGGAAGGCTGCACTTTGAAAGATTTACCGACTCTTCAGACCTGTTCTAATCCCTGTCCTTTGACTCCACCTCATCACCCTGACCTTAACTAAACATGAGGGCCTTAATGCTCATCCGTAATCTCAGGCATGCTTTGCCTCTCTAATTGGAGTTTCACACAGCACAGACACTCTGCCCTGAACAGGAGCAGGTGGAAAGATAAACTGTAAGTGCGCTACACAATTGGCTTATAGAATACAAGCTCACACACAGCAGTCAATCAATCAGTCTGTTTGTCACTCACTCTTTATGTGATGGAACAAATGGGGGCTACTCACATTTTTTTAATCCATTGAAAGTTATTAGGCCTGGAATCATGCAAATAATAAATGTATAAGTGTGGTTAAACATGTTCAGCAAAAACCAGCCTCTACTTGAAGTTTTTATAAGCCTTTATTTAAAGGATTAAATAAGGAACATTGGAAAATAGGACTATTTTACGGATGATAAAGGCACATTTAGTAAAGGGCCTCTAAAATCCTGAAGGCAAAAAAAACACAGAACACATCAAGAAGATAACTGTTGTGTGGAGTTAGAAGTAATTTATTTTTCAGTCAAATATACTTTAGATATTATCTTTGATATGAGCATAAACAAAACTAAACAAAAAAATATATTGTGCAGAGAAATATTGAGCGACTCTAAAAATTAAGAGCCTTGACCTTACAGTCAGTCGTCATGATATTTAGATGCTCTCCTTTTTTTCATTTAGTTCTTCAACATGTACACGATATTATTTGAGTGTTTCTTGAAATAGGGCGACACCCTAAGGTGAGACCAGGAGGAGACGTGGCTCTCTCGCGCGGTGCATTGTGGTAGTTTTGGCCTGTTTGGCTCACACTCTGCAAAATGGCGACGTCCCTGGGATCAAACACCTACAACAGACAGAACTGGGAGGACGCGGTATGTTTAATCAGCACCATACGTCTGTTACTTCAAAAAAAACACATTCAGTTCTTAACGGGGAATCGACAGGAGTTGTTTGAGAAAATAATTAACCTCTCTCATCTCGCTTTGTTTCGTGTAGCTGGTTAGCCTCACGTTAGCTTGTGCTTGGCTAATAGACGCATGTCAACGTTAGCTTCAGTGTGAAAGCTGACTGGAAATAAAACGTCACACATCAACTAAATCTAAGCAACTGTGTGCTACAGAGGACTGACATTTAACGATTAGATTTAACCTGAACGCAAGTCTTAGGCACATTTAACAATAGCGTGCGACAGCTAGCGAAACAGGCTCAACAATGCTAACGCTAGCAGGCTAACATTTACGTCTTTTTTAGCGGTAACACTGAAGAGATCCGGTTTTATCTCAGTCACTCTGAAGCTGAAAGATACATAATACAAACTTATTAAAGGCATATAATCGAGTTTAAACGCGGATGTTAACTAGTCCACTGCAAAGTAGTAAGTCCTATTCATCAGTCCTTCAAACACAATGAACATTTCACTTATTAAATTAATAATTGATGATTCACATGATGACATTATGGAGTTGTCGTCATGTCGATAAGCTCTTCTATATTTAACAGTAACATGAGATTGTTTTCTATCCTGAGCCTCTCAAATCATCCAACTATAAAAGGCTTCAGATCAGTCCTGACACTACAGGACATGTGGCCAATGTTTGTTTTATCAAGACACCAGAGTATAAACTTTGAAACCCTGCACTATGTAGTTGACATCTAAGAGATGTTTATATTTAGATGCTGTCAGTGGTCATTTTCAGCACTTGGATTGTAACAGCATCCTACAGCAGATGGTGAAATAAGAGTGAGCTCTCTGTACATTCACATAACTTTCACCAAAACTAAATCAAACTTTAAAATACAGCTTTAGAGTCCCCAAGAGAGGGTCTGCACTCGGTCAGTCCTCTCTCATACAAAGCTATAAAAGAATGGAACAATATCCCAGTGAACTAAAAGCACATACTGACCTCCATCTGTTTTCACAACACATCAAGAAATGGATTGTAAATATCCAATCACACTCACAGTAGTTTTGCTTTCCTGCAAGTGTTTCATCTTAGTATTCAGTATTTTAACTTTGACGGTGCAAACATTATTTAAATGTAGTTTATGTGTGGAGTCTTACTATGGGTGTGTCACTTTGTTGTGATATGATAGGAAACTACCTGTTTTATTGTATTGTGTATTTTGTGTTGACCTGCCCGGGGACTGCAGATGGAAATGATCAAATAAAGTGTATTTTCTCTGTGAGATTGATGTAATTTTTGCTCATGGACCCTGACAATTAAACTGGTAAACTAAACGAAGAGGCCACTGGAGACTGTTAAAGAGAGGATAGAGTTACTACTGAAGCTCATAGCGTCCATCTGATGTTGATTTAGAAGGACAACACAGTGTTTGGCTTTGCGAGATGTTTATCTGATTTCCTTTGTCTTCCAGGATTTTCCAATTCTGTGTCAGACATGCTTGGGAGAGAACCCTTACATCCGTATGGTGAGAGAGCATCACTGAACTATCATAATGAATCAGATATGATATTGTTTTTTAATACCAGTGAAGTTTTGATTTAGATGTAGTCATCTTTTTTTTTTTCTCTTTTACAGACCAAGGAGAAGTATGGAAAGGAATGCAAGGTACGGATTGAATTGTTTCTTCAAATCAGACTGCTCAGCTTCAACCTGTGAAATTACTGTCCATGTAAATTAATCTCTTTTTCACTATCAATCGTTGTCTGTCAGATCTGTGCGCGACCATTTACTGTGTTCAGATGGTGTCCTGGGACTCGAATGCGTTTCAAGAAGACGGAGGTGTGTCAGACCTGCAGTAAAATGAAGAACGTTTGTCAGACATGTCTGTTGGACTTAGAGTATGGTGAGTCTTTCTCCATCATTACTTGTAGTTCAGCCTCCCTCTGTGTTGCTCGGTGAGTGTAACTCATCTGTCTCGCTGTGTTTTACAGGTTTGCCCATCCAGGTTCGAGACACTGGGCTGTCAGTGAAAGACGAGGTTCCTAGGTCAGATGTGAACAAAGAGTACTACACACAGAACATGGAGAGAGAGGTGAACCTGCTTCTTATTGCAGACAAAGTTATAATTTGTTTCATACAGCTCAAGTATTTGAAAGTACTTTCAAGAATGTTCTAAGCACTCGTATTGGTTCATGGTTTAAATAAATGACCTTTTGATGCATTGCAATTATATTTTTTTTAATTGAATAAACCAAGATTTATTTTATTTTATTTTTTTCATTTCTTCCTTTTCTTATTTCTGTTTGGATTTCTCTGTTCTTAGATTGCCAATTCTGATGGCACGCGTCCTGTTGGCCAGCTCGGTAAAGCGCCCAGCTCGAGTGATATGTTGCTGAAACTGGCCCGGACCACTCCATATTACAAGAGGAACAGGCCGCACATCTGCTCCTTCTGGGTGAAGGGAGAGTGTAAGAGAGGGGAGGAATGTCCCTACAGGTGAGAGGCCTTTAAACCCATTAGTACGGGGTTAACGCGTTCGAGAAGGTTGGAGCTGAACGTCTGAAGTAGACGGACAAACGGGTTGCTGTCAATTCAGATGCACGTTTCTTCACACATCGTGGTTGTCCTTTTCACTCAGGCACGAGAAGCCCACAGATCCCGATGACCCTCTAGCTGACCAGAACATCAAGGATCGATACTACGGCATCAACGATCCAGTGGCTGACAAGCTGCTGAAAAGGGCCTCGACGATGCCCCGGCTGGACCCGCCTGATGATAAGTCCATCAGCACTCTCTACATCGGCGGTTTGGGAGACACAGTCACTGATGCAGACCTCAAGTAAGAAGTTCTTTCAAAACCTTTTGCGTCCCGTGTTAAATTAACTCCAAGAGGATTTGTCACAGTGTTAGACTTCCAGTGTTTAGGGTTCAATCAGACCGCCATTTCTTTCATTCCAGGAGTCACTTTTACCAGTTTGGTGAGATTCGCACGATAACCATTGTCCAGAGGCAGCAGTGTGCCTTCATCCAGTTCGCCACACGGCAGTCGGCTGAGTCGGCCGCTGAGAAGTCCTTCAACAAACTCATCATCAATGGACGCAGGCTCACTGTTAAATGGGGAAGGTAAGAACTGGGTGACAGCAACACGTGTGGCCCTCCCAGGGGAAACGAAGACGACCACGAACCCTTCCCCCTGCTGGGCGTTCCATCGCCAACTCCATCTGCACTCACATAAACATTTCTCAGCTCTTATACAGAGCAGCAACTTAAAGGGAGCTGTGGAGGTTCATGATAAAATGTTCTTACTTAACCCTCGGTTATGGTGCGTTAGTAACAAACTGCTGATTGCAGTGTTGTAAAATACTTTCACAGAAAGGACCACAGGCAAAGAAAGATTATTACAAAGGGGGGGGGGGGGAATTTGTACCAGAAGGAACACTTTAATTTTTATTAACACAATTCTGCTGCTGCACACATCCAGTCTCAGGTAACAAAGAAAGTAATTCGTTTATCACACTTACATGGGTCATATTTTTTAGGTCTCAGGCAGCAAGAGGGAAGGAGGGCATGAAAGATGGAGTCAGTGAGATGGGTACCAGACTGGATCCGGTACCTGGACTTCCTGGAGGTGAGTCTGCAATACTATCCGTTATCTCTTCTGTTTTTATCAGATTTTTAAAAAAGAACGTTGAATTTTTTTGTTTTGTTTTATTTTTTGAAATGTTGACGTGTGATCTTTATTTCTGTGAGCTGCAGCTCTCCCTCCACCACCAGCGTTAGACGAGGAGGCTCCTGCAAACTACTTCAACCTGGACCCCAGCACCACTCCTGCTGTCATGAACATCGCTTTGCCTCCACCTCCCGGCATCAACCCACCTCCTCCAGGTGATTTTAATGTTGCACCTGGTATAGTGTTAAAGATGTCCCTATAATAAGCTTATTTGACACTGATTTAATCTTTTATGGATATGGTGTGAAAAGGTAGATGCATAATGCTGTCTTCTCTCTTTGTGTCTGTCTAATCAGGTTTTGGCCCTCCGATGTTCCACCCGATGGGTCACATGGCTCCACCTATGCCCCCTCCAATGAGTATGAGACCTCCTGGTCAAATCCACTACCCCTCCCAGGATCCTCAGCGCATGGGTGCCCATGCCGCACATGGCTCTCGTCATGGAGAGTAGCTGCTGGAGTGAAGTCACTCTGTAACACGGTGTCATTCTTTTCCTCACGTTTAAGCGCGGTCAGGTGCTTTCACTTGACGTAGTCAGCAGGGCGTGTAACCCACAGACGAATCCTGTGAGGAAAAACACAGCATCGAACCCTGTCGCGTCTTCAAGGACAACATCTTTTTTTTTTTTTTTTTAATTGTGCCACCTGCAGTGCGGTGGATGAACTGAACGAGCACCGTCTGCGCCTGGACAGACGAAGACCAACAACCTACGAGACAACTGATCACCACTCACAGTTTAAACAGAACCAGCCCAGCATCTTAACATCTGCAGTTAAAATAGTAGGAGACTTTAAAGTTGAGGGCCACCGTGACCAGGGCCACATGGTTTCCCAGGCTCCTGTTGTTGGAGCCACTGTACATAAACAAATGTTACCTGTAGGATCAAATTGTAATTGTCAAAATGTGCAAAGCATCCGTTGGAGTAGAATTCAGGGGAGCATTTTTAAACCTTTTTAATTTACAGCTACTTTTTTTTTTTTTTTTTTTATTATGTGACTCTTTCGTAATATTCCACAACATAATGACTAAGTTTGTTGTTAACCTTTCTTTGAATGTTGTTTCACTTCTTATTAAAAAGACACGACTTTGTCATTGATCATCCCGGAGTGGTTGTAAGTCATTACAATGAATGCTGTTTGAACTACTGTACTGTGTGGGAGCAGAGTAAGCTCCTTCTGTTGCATGATAGTTAAAGTTTATAGAGCTCGAGGGGGGGGGGCAAGAATCAGATGATGTGGCACATATTATTACTAAGTATGCACACAAAGGTTAGGTACAGCGAGTCAGCCTCTGGCAGCAGGTTCATGAACTCCACTGCTGTAATGATTTGATCCAGCAATGGGAGTTTGCCCAGCTGTTCTTCACACTCAGCAATAACAAACCACTTCATATATCAAGCAGGAGTGTTCTCTCTCTCTCCCCTGCAGTGTCTGGATTAACACACAGATCACCTATGTAGGAGAAAAGCAAGCGTAGGTTAGTGCTTCAGTCTTTGACTCATTCCCTCTTCCTCTCTTTTTCATAGTTCATTAGACTCAGGGTTGTAATCAATCCCCCATCCCTTGGGTGCTCTGTTGAAGTTGGGCCGGGGACACATGCGGTTGACGCTGGGCTGGTACTGGGATTCCACGGCCTCAAAGTTCATCTCTGGGATCACCCTTTTGCTGGACATGCCTCCTCCGAATGGCTTGGCAGATCTGACAAGACAAAGAGAAACTCTTAGTTAAGCTGGCTGATGGCACATTTGTTCCATGCAATAAAATATGCTAGGTTGTATATGGCAAGACACAGTTTAGTAATCCCTCTGATTTGAACTGGTTCTGTCAGCAGGAGAAAACCTCAGGACAACTCAAGCATCTTTTGTGATGAGCTTTTAGTTGAGTTCAGATTGAGTTAGGGCATCTGAATATCATAGTTAAAGGGGACATATCATACTTTTTCATATTATACTTTTTACCTTTTCAGACTGTTCTCTATTTGAAACATCTGTGCTGTGCAGAGAAGAAATGAGACACAAGCTCTGAACTCTGAACTTCAAACTACCATAAACAACGCACATTGACAAATAATAACTGCATTTGTTACCGTTTTTACACTCCAGGCTAGGGCTGTAAATGTTGATTACATTATTTGGTGGTAAATGTAGGAAAAAAAACTGACAACATGAATCAAGCAGCAGAGGAGGTTTGTGACCCTGTAGAAACCAGCTCTCTCAAAACGCTCTGTTTTGGTGTGTGTGTCTCTTTAAATGCAATGAGTCCCTCCTGAGTTTTCCCCGTAGACGTCGCTCCTCTGTAGAGAGAAAAAAAACATGACAAATCTGCCCAAAAGTTTTGCTCTAAGCTGGGGGTGGAGATACCAGAATCCAAGCTATGCTGTCACAAACTGAGAACATTTAAAACGGAGCACTTTTCTCTGTGTGGTAAGACTTCTGCAGACCACAAACAAAGGGCCAGATGGATTTATTTCAAATTCTGTGGATCGATAGACACTCAGGTTACCCAAATAAATGTTCAAAAACAAAGTAAAAGTGGATCTTTCATAGCATGTCCCCTTTAAAGGGGGTGGGGGGGGAACTGATCTCTCTACCAGGGTTCAGGTTTAGTTTCAGCTGGCAGAAAGCAATTGATTGACAGCTTTAATTGTGTAAATCCTGAGTTTATCTTTCATACATGCCTTCTTTCTCCATCTGCCTGGGCCTAACCTACGTACTGCCTTGCTGCTGTGATGCAATTCCTTGTGTGCCGCGAGAAAGATTATTTGCTTCGTGCGTAATCTGTCTTGTGGGGGCATTATAAGCCTGCAGCCCCCACAGCGGATCACCTTTCAAGTGCCAAGCTTCAAAATAGCCATCACACAGCCACACTTCAAGGAGGTGCAAGCCAGAGACTAGATTTATTTCCAAACTGTGGAAACATGGAGCAGAGCCGAGGGAAAGGATGCTTGTGATGAATAAGGTGGTCAGGTTATCTGTGGGTCTATTTGGAGACAGGGTGGTTCTCCGTTACTTTTCATCAAACCCTATTGTATGTGTTCATTCCTAATTTATTTGACCGTGTGTGTTACTGACAAGACTTACCTGTTAAAGCACCTGTAGTTGGTAGGCTGTAGCTTTTGTGGGAGCTCTGGCAGCTGGCAGGTGAGGGTGTTCATGAGCTCTTCATTACCTATCAGAGCCTCTGTCCATGGGGAAAAGTACGCCTTGGGGATAACTGTTGTGTTGAACTTTTCTTTCGGAATTTCTTTCAGAGGGCCAGAATATCCTGACAGAAATCAAAATCAAAGTGCAATGTCAACCCCTCCTCAAAGAAAGAGTTCGATTGAAGCAGTTACTTTAATTTGAGGGTAATTTTAGTCTTTAAATTCAAAGTCACCATATAAAGTCTCCTTTAGTTTGAAAGCTAATCATATCAACCATTGCATCACAAAAAAAAAACAGGCACCAACCATGCACACACATCTTATAAATATACATTTCCTAGATGTCACGCCTATCAATAATAGGAACTACAGTAATTATATCTCAGTGTGAATTCCTCTTAATGAACAGAGCTTAGCTTCCTGTCAGTAAGACCATGGCTGTGCCTTCTGTCAGGACCAATACACACTAAGCAGATAAAAGCTTCCTGCAGACTGCCAACTCTGCCTTCACTAATAAGGATAAAACCAACTCATTGACTCAGTGTATTTTTTTTTATATGAAGGATGAACACTTGCAGACTGAAGTGAGATATTGTGTTTGTGCATTTCAGGGAGCTGCTATTATGTTGCAGTCTATGGCGATTCTTTGCTTCACAGTGTATCATCACTTACCTGGCGCGAGGACTTCTGGACTGCCTTTCTTAGCCACGGTCTTCTGAAGGTTCATGACCAGGCTGTGCTTACCATGAATGGGGGGAGCCTGGTCCACTTTTCCTCCCTGCGACTCGAGGATCATCTGCTGTGGAGGAACTGACTCAGAATAAACCTGTAAAAGGGATAGTTCAATTAATATCAACATGTCTTGACAGATGTGCTTTTTTTTAAATTTTCAACATGTAGTAAAATGTGGGACAGCAGAACAATTTTAAAAAAGGTATGGTAAACATAAAAAAGGTTAACGTTAAAAAAAGTGAGGGTGCAAAAAGTAATTGGTAAATGTTTCATTTGAAGGCAGACTGTAGTCGAAATAACTAAACATATTGTGCAGGTGTACCTTTGCTTAAAGACGGAGACTGGACAGAGTTTATCATCCTGATGGTCTGAGGAATAATGTTTTCTTTATATACTGTAACAGGCTGTATTCAGATTTACACATATATTTTGTAGTTGTATTCTTGGACCTCCTGGTTAAATCCACTTAGTTTAGGAATGTCTTTAATGGGCCACTGAGCGTCAGAAAAATGTATTGTAATGTATGTATACCATCAAACCGCTTTGTGGGAAGTGTGAATACAATGTTTTTGGGTTGAATTCAAAGGAAAGATGAAAAAAACAAAACAAAAAAAAAACAGTCTTCTTCAGGAGTTCCCCTGCAAAAGTATTTTTCTGTAATCCAGCTGGTCCAATTTTCTGATTCTATTATTGAGATAAGGATTTAACTCCCCTTTGCTGTAAATAAGACAGGTCAGGACAGTGTCACACCACAGCAGCTTTTAATTATCAATTATTGCTCTTTGATCAGTGTGGGGGAAAGCCCTAGGCTGTAGCTGTAATCATCCGCTATCAGATCGTTTGCACAGGTTCATCAGTTCGGTTGCAGGAAGTTCACCGAGTCATTACGCGCTGCATCGTCTCTCACTTTCTTACATAATCTGTGTTCAAGGCAGCACCAGCTGTGTTCTCCAGTGTGAACCTCTCCACCCTCTTCTGCCTCTCCTGAAACATGCGGGAGCCTCGATTAGATGGAAGGTTGAGCTCCTCCATCATCACGTCTCTCGGGACGCTCATCTTCTTCCCCAGGTTCAGGCCTCCTGACACAACACCACAGACACAAGTGTTTGAATGTGTGAGCGTATTTCGTATCCCTGTGCATTTCCGAGTAAAATATATTTCAAAGTAGACAAATGTATGCTGCGTGGTTGCCTGTAATCCTGCATAAACACGTCATGACGTTTAGTTATCAGTGCAAATACAATGATAACAGCAACCTCCAGACATTTGGAAAGAGAATGAAAGTAACACAGACTAATAAGGACCTTCGGCAAATCTTAATGTCTCCTCTGATCTTCTTGTTTCTGTCGACATGAAACAGCTGAGGGGCTCTGAATCCAAACCCGTGTGCAGCATCACTAAGTTGATATTCGCTTAGTTCTGCTTGGGGTCTCTTCTCGTGTTAAATCATGGCACAGCAGAGGGTCTGAAATAGCCTGGAGATGATGTCAAGGGGTGCGTAATGTTTGTTGCGGTCTGGGTTGCAAGGGTAACGGGGCATATAAATAGGATCTGAGGATGGAAGAGTCAAGGAGGAGTGTATGGCCCCCTTTTCTGAATCATGAAAAGCGTCGGAAGAAGTCTGGGCATGTGCCACACTTGAGGAGCTGCCTTTGATCGAGCTGTGCAAAATTCAGTGGTGGGAGTCACATTTTGCTGAGTTTAGGAGACTTTGGTTTCAAAGTGTAGCTGGCAGACAGCGCTGGAAAACAAACAGCGTAACTGGGATGGTCCCGGCTGGAATGTTTGGAGAATTTCAAACACACACTGGCACTCTTGGGATTTGGGTGTATCACATGGCATGTGTCCCGAGGCTGTGGGCGAACACACTTTGATGTTGGGCTCAATTATATGACAGCCCCTGCTGCGATCACAAAGAATGAACATTTGAATTTTAGGTGTGAATACACACAACAGCGCGCCAAGTTGTCAATGCAATGTGTAAACCAGTATGTAAACTTACACTGGATCGTGCATTCATTTACATTCAGGTATTAATGTCAACTAACACTTGTGTTAGCTTACGACCCAGTGCGTGTTATTAAAGTCCGATCTGACAGAATCAAATTCTTACCTCCCCTGACCTCCTTAGACAGAGCTTTAGCCTGCAGCATCCTCTGTTTTGTGAGGTCGTCCAGGCCCGCATGCATCATCATCTTGCTCCTTTTAAGGACACAGAGTTCAGCATTGATTGTCACGAAGATTGTCATAAATTGCCTCACGTATTATGATGCATCTACTACTTTAAAATATCATCCAGCTTTATTTTAGTACAACTTCAGACTTCAACTTCTCTGACCAAAACAGGTAAAACACTCTTCTGTATTGTGTCCTCTTATAAATTACATTAAGACCAACCCTATTGTGGTTTCACTAAAATAACCATAGTCATGTGTTTCTCCTTCATCGGTTTACTGAGATTTGTATCATGTATAACTACAAAACAATATCTCACTGCATCAAAACCCGAGGGACTCTCGTCCCTCCAGCATCAGAGAAGTGAAGGATTAAATCTTAATACAGTTCATTTAAGGACAAGATGGCTTCCACACCATCAACTCCTTTAAGTCAGACAGTTAGCAGTGCCTTCTTTCATTGCCTCTCTTGTGCGCAGTAAAGACCTACACTCGCTTCTCCTCAGTGCTTACCTGTCTGTCCCTGTGTGTCTGCAGTAGGAGCTGAATTGGTGTATCCTGCACTGGGATGCTTCCACGCTCTCCTCTGACACTCCTCAGCCGAGAAGCAACAGTCCGTATAAAACTCATCCCAGGATGCCTCGGGTGCTGACCTCACTGGGTTATTTTAGCAGAGGGATAAGAGAGTGAGGATGGAGGGAGGGCGGAGGGGAAATAAAAGGGCGATTAAGGGTAAGGGGCGAGCATAAAGATTTACATCCTGACGCTAGACTCTTTGATAATAAAAATCTGATCCCCTGTGTGAGTGTGTGTGTGTGTTTGTGTATGTGTAACAGCTGCTATAAAGACAGTGATACTGAGCTGTCAGAGACAACCAACCCCCCCACTGCAAACATAAACATAAACACAATCTCTAGATTTCTCTCTCCCCCTTCTCAATTCTGTGAAGAAAAACATGTAACTGTAAATTCTACTTAACTCGTTCTTTGTCATCAGCACATGCCCACTATTTGTTTCCTACATGAGGAGCTTTCTTGATGTTGCATAGACCCTAGGTTGGAATTTTATGTACAGGGTCAAAGGTTAAACTCAACTTAAATTTTTTAATTCATTGTTTTATTTATCGAACATGTGAAGAAAACAACAAAATAATAATAAGAAAATAGTCAACAAAATATAATTTCTTTTAAAAAGTAACATGTCCAAAAAGGAGAGGTAAGACGTGTAAACTTATTCATTACTACCCCTTCTCCATTCACAGTCTTAATCACATATTGCTGTCATTTCAATTTGATAACATAATAAACTGTAGGCAGTTTCCAAGATTCGAGATTTTAAAAAAAAATTTTTTTTATCTGTTTAAGTGAGCTTCCTTCTTCCTCTCTGCACTTTCTAAAAATCGATTGTTTATACCTGTATTTGAACTGAGTCAGGCTCATACATTGCCTCAGCTTCACACTCAGCTTTCCACAGTCGTACCCCCAGGAAACTCTGAGTTAGTTTGTGAGTCCATTTTCCTTCGACCTCCTCTTTGTTGCTCTGAGTTATGGACCTTCTACATGCCTCTCAGTAGCAGGTGTGTTTCACTAAATAACATCCTCCCAATGTTTTTGTGATTTTGTGTTTTTATTCTACTTCCTTGCCCACTACTGAGAAGCTCAAGTTGTGAATATCTGACTACATTTGTATTTTGTGTCACACTAGAAGTGATGCCCTTTAACTTCACATTTTGTTGCCCTTTTTGAACTCCAGTTAGATTTTATCAAGCAGCGTTTTTCCTTACAAATTGATTCATTGAGCACAGGAGGAGCCTGAAGGGAAGAAACACATTTTCCTTATCCCTGTTGAGATTGGATATCGATTTCCCTCCTGCTCTGCTCTGCTATGCCACTTTCTCCTGGTAGGAAGCCTCCAGGGCTGTGAAAGGAAACGTGGAGTCATCCTAAGTCTAAAAATAATAAACCACAGACACACATCTAAGTATAAGAGTTGCTCAGGATTTTGCTTGAAAGTCTTTGTATTAAGGATTTAAGACATATTTGGCATAAAACAGAAAATTGTGCAACTTCATTTAATAATAATACGGCATAATATAACAATATAATGTAATAATTTGTACGGCACTGTATTAAGCAGAGCATTTGCATCATCAATCTGTTAAATACAAGCTTATTAAACCTAAGGCTTTTTACAGTTCATCACTGATATCATTAATTCATGATAGTGTCTCTTGGTTATTCAAGGTTTTCAAACAGTATTTGACTTAAAAAATAATGATACTGAAAAGAGGATGAATTCTCTTGACAGGTGTCACCTGTGTTTGAAAGGCGGCTTCCACAGTGTGTTCATGTCACATAGAGAGAGGGGCACAGCCACCAGGTGCTGACACTGGAACAATACAGGCCCATTCAGACTCAAGAGTCTGTGCATTTAGGGCACCTTTAAAAGCATGAGCCCTGTTGGCTTTCAGATGAAACTTTATTGGGCTGGCTTTTCTCAGAAGGTGCAAAGCTCCACAGGTTAGCTCAGAAAGCGAGGGAGAAACAAAGGCAGCAGTACGACATATGGCTTTTTATAGCTTCACCCTCAAAGCTAAATGCATTAAAATTCAGATTGCAGGTCTGAAAAAGTCATCTGTCTGAACTTTTTTTTTTTTCATTTTCCCTTGCAGGTACCTTTGGGAGGACTGTTTGAAGTCAATCAGTTGGAGAGCTGCCTTGAAAGTGCTCAGACTGAGCTTCAAACTAGAGAGACACAATGTACGGGCTGCTGTGTGAGAGTCTGCATGACTTCATTAAAGAGTCCTATGGGGATGACGTGTGGAAGCTGGTCAGAGAGAGAGCAGACGTCAGGTTACACTCCTTTGTTACCCACCAGGTACTGTCTGTACATCTGAAATGAACAATATAATTCTGTTTGTATTTTTGTAACTCTATCTGCTCTGAGGCTTCCGACTATTGATGTCAAAACATATATCTTTCTCTCCGATGATAAATCCTATGCGTGTCTGCAGGTGTATAGTGAGAGTGTGATCCCTCGCATTGCAAAGGCAGCCAGCGGAGTGACAGGCACACCCTACAATGAGCTGATGAACTCCTGGGGCGTCTACTTCTTGGGCTTTGTGGGGAAATACGGCTATGACAGGATTTTGAAGGTGAAAAAGATCTCAGATTCAATACGCTTTTGCCATTTGGTAGGTGTGTGAGAGAATTATAAAACACCCAATGAATGTTGTATGTTTAAAACTGCCGTTTCAGGATTTCATTTTTATTCTTTTTATTCAGTCTTATTTGTGTAATTTGTCTTATTTTTCGGTTGACATTTACTAGCTAAACTCCATTTTAAAAATATTTGAGAGCGTTATTGAATCCCAAAAAATAGACAGTTTGTTTGTAAATGTAAGATACTGAAAAATCATTATGTAGTTCATATAAATATAACTTAGTAAATTAGGGCACGTCACATCAGTCTCTTAGGTTTTGCACATCTTAAAAAGAAAGAGATCGTTTGAAGATTGCATGTACTAAAACAAGCCAATTTAGAGAAATAACCAAAGTTTTAGTCCCTTTCTTTCCAGTTATTCTGTATTTCTTTTGCTTTTAATGTTTTAATGTTTCTTCAGAGTCATATTTCAAAAGTAAAACTGGTTAAATTGTGGCTTAATGGAGTAAATACTCTGATGTTAATACCTTATTTAAAGACAGAGTAGAAGGGAAAATTATGGATTTTTTTTAATTGGCTAAAAGCAATTCACTATGCTACTTTCATAAAGTTACATGACTCAAGGTTTGACAAAAATCAAATCAGTAAAGTGCAGCTAATGATATCATGATATGAAGTCACTTTTATTGATTACTATTCCTTATTTCAAGACCTTTGGCCTAAAAAAACAAAAAAATGCTAAATAATGAAAAGGTTACTAAAGACATCATCTTTATGTCACACGTTGTCTCTAATTTCAGGTGCTGGGCCGTCATGTGCGTGACTTTGTTAATGGTCTTGATAATCTGCACGAGTACCTGCGCTTCAGCTACCCCAAGGTGCAGCCTCCAACTTTCTTCTGCCAGGAAGAGTCTGCCACAGGAGTGACCCTGCACTACAGGTCAGCAGGATGAGGAGATAGAGGATCAGCCATCACAGATAAAAGATGTTTGATTCAACTCCTCTGACTGATACTGAACGTTGTCTCTGTTGTGACATGCAGAAGTAAGCGCAAAGGCTACCTGCACTATGCCATGGGTCAGCTGAGGCAGATGGGGAAACAGTTCTATGATACTGACATCCATGTGGAAGTGCTGTCTGAGCAAATGGTCGGAGACTACTCCCACGTAACCATGAGGTATACACACAGACATACACCAGGCTCTTTTACTCAGGTACTCTACAATCTTGAGTTTATGCGTACTCTTTGTCTTTCTGCATTTGAGACACAGTTACTGTATTCTCCCCTCTATGTTAATGTTGCAGCAGCTGATACCTAATAAAACATGAATTAGTCAAGAAAAGCAAACCAAGTCGCTCCCGTCGCGTGTCTAGGATTTATTGATAGGTGACGCTTCCTCAGACTTCAACAACCAGTGCTTGTAAACCATTTTGCATGTTGCTCCGTACAATGACCCCAAAAATAGTTGAGAGGTGTTGATGAATCGGGAATTCAACTAAAGCAACATTTATCTTTTCGACTTCTCAGAGGGTCTCAAAGGTAAGTTGAGGCCTGGAGGCAGAAACAAAAAATGTGTCAGTTTTAATTTGAGTAAGCACTAGTTTCGCCTTTGCTCACCATCAAATGAATACTTGTCTTTACATTAAGTTAAGTAAAATGTCATGATAGTTGCTATTTGGTGAATCAGTTTCACTTGCTGCTTTCCCAGTGAAGGATCTGTATATTCCTGCACAACAGTATAGATATTACTTAAAAAATGTGAGAAACAAAATTGGTATGTCTGTGCAGACTGAACTTTGACAACTCAGCCTACCGCTACATCATGAAAGAGGATGAGGAAGAGCAGGAGATTCTGCCGATTACCTCAGACTTCTTCTTTGAGGTCTTCCCCTTCAACATTGTCTTCAGACAGGTAATCTCTTATAGCCTTAAATCTACAAAGGACTGAAAATAAAGGCAAAGAAGGCTTGGACAACTGTAACTGTGATCCTCTGATTTTTGAGGACATGGTGGTGCATAATGTTGGCTCTGGACTGGCCACAGTGTTTCCTGATCTGGATGGAAAGAAGATCAATGATGCCTTCCTGCTGGCTCGCCCCCTAGTGGAGTTTACATGGAACATGGTAAGACAAAAGCTTCACCTGTCTCCATATTAGATAGGGACCACTTTGATGCCTACAACCAATTTAGCTCCAGTAATAAAACACAATTGTGCAATTAACAACACAGCATGTTTTATTCATCTGTTCCCAGATCATTTCCCACCCCAATAACCTGTTTGAGATCATGTCTAAGGAGCCTGTGAAGAGAGAGAGGAACCTTCACAACCGAGTCCAGAGTAAGAGTGGGAGCCATGCAAACACTCGCAGGGGTGTGTTTCTGGTGTGCAAAGACTTGCTGGCTTCTTGTTAGATCAATTTCTCTACAGTCAGTTGGAAAACACACTTTCAATTTCATTACAAAGAAAAGCCATCAAACGATGCATGTACATGTAGGCCTACAAGAGCTCATCTTTTACATTATCCCTTGAATATGTTGATGAAATAAGTTATGTCATAAGGAAGTCTTGCAGTTGCAGAAATGTAATTGTTGTATTTCACAATGTCATTTATTGTAATTGATCCCTGTCCTGGTTCACAGGTTGAAGGTGAATGTTTATGGCTCGTATGGTTTACCATGTTTTTCCACAGATTCTGACTATGAAAATGCCAACCGCTCCGCTGATGTAGACGTGGAGCTCATGGCTTTCCAGTCAATCATTGGAGATGATTACAAAGGTCTCAAACGCTCTATTTTCTACAAACGACACATTGCATAACCCGAGCACAGTAATTGAATTGGCTAATATGGCAGATAAAACCTATTAAATACTTTATTATTAAAAGTAATATGATAGAATTACAGGTATCGTTTCTTTTCAGACATACACTTAAATACTTGGATTGAAATCGAGTTGTTGGGTTATTGAGAGCTTATTGAGAGAACACTTTCATAACTGTATGTTATGAAAGTTAACCATGAAGTTAAGTCAGAAGTTGGTTAGCTGAGCCCCTCTGTACAGTACATTGTAAAGTAATTTTGGAAAAGTGATATATAAAAAGAGTAATGACTCTATTATAATAGCTAACAAATTGTTTTTTTAATCTCTTTTGTTCTAATTGTATGAAAACTTAAGTCAAAAGCAGAACTTGTCACTCATTTTTATCTTGGCGTAATGTGCATGACTCCAAGTAATGACAATTTAAACTATACAGAATTAATATTTTTAGTTTGCAATCTCAAACACTGCTCTTAATGTTTTTTTGCTTGCATTCATCACGCTCTTATTTTAGACGGTAACAGCGCTAATGCCATGGAGAGCTGGGGTGACGGGAGCCGCTGCCTAAAACTAAAAGGACAGATGAGATACATGCCAGAGTGGGAGTCCATCATCTTCTTGGGAACCCCTGTGTAAGGCACACACGCAAGCACGCACACACACACACACACACACACACACACACACACACACACACACACACACACACACACACTCACAGATCTTTATTAAAAAGCTGCAGTAGAAAAGTAAAACATTCTTAAAAGCGGCGAGAGCTAAACTAAATTACGAGGCAGGAAATAAAAGACTGGGCAGGGAATCAAATCAGGGGCCCATTCTTACAGCACTTTCCATGCATGAAATGAGGTGCTAATTAGCTTGTAATCAGACAGTGCAGCTCTTGTGAGCCTAATGGGAACCCATTTGCAACTGAGAGTGTTTTCTGCTGAGTACATTACCAAAACATCTTCCTCCTCTTTCTGAAACATTTTGTTTCCCAAGTTAATGCTTTTATACCTGTATTGACAAAACCACCGAAATGTTAAATGTCATATCACACAGCTGACATTATTTATTCCGTAGCAAATAAGAAGAGGCTAATGTTTCTAAAAAGGTTCTGTAATTGTAATTGGTTGAGTAATTGGTTGAGTGCATAGTGTTATTATTGTTTTTATTTGTTATCATTTTGTAATGCTCTTGTCTGTATGTGCATGTCTGTATCGGTGTGTGTGTGTGTGTGTGTGTGTGTGTGTTTGTAGGATGGAAAGTCTGAGTGCTATGTTTAAGACGGGCTTGTACATCAATGATCTGAGCATGCACGACTCCAGCAGAGACTTGGTGCTGGCAGGCACCCAGCAGTCAGAGGAGCTGAAGAGAGCTCTCATACAGGTTGACTCGCATGCATCTGCTTTTTTTTTTTTATTGTGTGATCAACTCACCTGTTCACCTTCACTGGCTAAGTTGCTCTGAAGACTTACTTTTGGCACATGCTCATTCACCCTCTGCAGACATGAGATGTAATGAAACAAACGAGCATGATGACTATTCTGTTGATTGACACATTTGTGAGTACAGGAGCAGAAGAAGTCCAGTAAGCTGGAGGAGAGTATGAAGATGTTGGACTATGAGATGAAGAAGACCGATGATCTTCTTTACAGGATGATTCCCAAGCCAGTGGCCAAGAGGCTTCGCAAAGGAGAGCCAGCTGTAAACACTTGTGAGGTCAGAATTGACGAGTGTGCTAATAAAAACTCGAAAGGAGACACTGGCTGTTCTTTGAAACACAGTTTTGCTCCCATGGCTTCACATACTGTCAATACGAAGCTTCAGCTCTGGTTAGCTTAGTTTAGCACATAAACTGGAAGAAGAGGGAAACAGATACCCTGCTTTTGTTCAAAGGTAACTAGACAAGCACTGATACTAATAACAAAAATTACATTTAACATGCACAGAGTAATAGGTTGTATTATTCGGAAGCTCTATATGGGCAGATAATAAGATTATGTGTAATGTTTTTGACAAAGACAAGCTAGCTGTTCCCATAATTTCTTGTCTTCATGCTAAGCTAAGTTGATCTTTAGCTACATGAGACACATGATAGATTTACAGTTTAAAGACACATCATATGTGTTTGGTTTTTTTTAAACCACAAAAACATTTACATGATCTTTTAGGAAGAAGCCAAAGACACATACACACACATCAATCCCCTGACTTCTAATGACTTTTGTAGGAAGACTATTTGAGGCTATCGTTAAATTCGTTGTCATTAGGAGTGGTTTAAGAGTGGCTGCATAATGAATGCCTGCCTCTCTCTCCTGTGTGTGAGTGCCTGCCGGCTCATCACCTCTCTCATCTCTTTTTCCCCAGGTGTTCCCAGATGTGACCATTCTTTTCAGTGATGTGGTGGGATTTACTCGCATTTGCAGCCACATCACTCCAATGCAGGTGGTCTCCATGCTCAACACCATGTACACGCTGTTTGACACGCTCAGCGAGAAGCACCGCGTCTTCAAGGTTTGTGTGTACTTACCATCTGCTTAATATGTGTTATTCATGCTGCATTAAAGCTGCTGTTCCTGTCTTCTTATTTAAATCTAGGTTGAGACTATTGGAGATGCCTACATGGTCGTAGCTGGGGCTCCAGAGAAGACAAAATATCACGCTCATAACATCTGTGACATGGCCCTAGACATGGTGCGCTCCATAGACCACCTGAAGGACCCCTCAAATGGCAATAACATACAGATTCGTGTTGGTGGGTAGAACGTGTGTTGTCTTATCTGTGTGATTGTGTCGTCTTTCTTTTTTTAAGTCTTCTAACTCGATGTGGTTGCAGGGATCCACTCTGGGATGGTTGTGGCAGGTGTGGTGGGACATAAGATGCCCCGTTATGGTCTGCACGGTGACACAGTCCACACTGCATCTGCCATGGAGAGCAATGGAAAGGTCGGTGGAGAAGAGAAGTGAAAGACTGACATGTAGCAAAGTGGATTAATCAGTTCAGTTAACTTTATTATGACAAAAGGGAAAGTTTGTATGATTTTTTTTTTAACTATCTTGTTCTTCTTTGTCTCATTCAGGAGATGCACATCCAGCTCAGCAGTGCCACCTATGAGCACCTGAAAGGGAGCCACTTTATTTTTGAAAGAAGGGGCATTATTACCATCAAGGTTAGGAGTCAAAACTGTAACCACAGCAACAACACCCTCAATTCTAATTGCATTCACTGTTCCACTTCAATATAATGAAATAATAATGCTTTCCTATAAAATAATGTGAGTAGAAGGGAGAGTGGCTGTGTTCAGTACAATCTGCCTCAAAGCCTCATGATATACAATCTACTTGAAACCAAACATGTTGGTAATTGGAGACTTACAATGAGACATTATAATCATTTACTTTACACTTTAGTATTTAGAGTGGGTACCCCTAGTTGATCTGCCAACTTCTTTTATCACCCAGTTTGATTTTGAACCTGAACATTCACTTTCTGAGACAGCTGACCACAAGTGACAATTTCAAGAAGGCAAGCTTGACTTACTTTGCATTGTGGCGGCATTAGCTCAGTCTGTAGGGACTTTGGTCCTGATACGGATGTTGGTCTGGTAGCTGGAGAGGTTGCCAGACCACTTCTCGAGCACTGCCAAGGTGCCCTTGAGCAAGGCACTGAACCCCCACCAGCTCAGGGGGCGCTTGTAGGAAAGCATTCTTATCACATAAATGCATGTCTGCAGATCCTGTTTGTACATGTGTGTGATTCAAGCCTGTGTGTGTGAGAAGCATGTTTCTACAATAACAGAGCCAACCATATATATATATATATATATATATATATATAGACATTGTCCCATGAGTGTATTTTTTCAATGTTTTTACTGTCCTGTTCTCTTCTCTCCCATTATTTTAAGGGTAATGTTGAAATTGAGACCTACTGGCTGAAAGGGAAGAGGGACAAAGATGGTAATGCTCAGGCAGCGTGTCCCCAGTTTGAGACTCAGACAATAAGCAAGGCCATCAGCAAGGCAAACATCACAAGCCCAGAGGAGACAAGGGACAAGGAGGAACTGGTAAAAATTTAACTCAAAGACATGCTTGAATGGTTTACGCACTCATTTGCTTCATAGCCACCGTCATGATCATCTCTGATTCCATGACTCTACTTCTGTCTTTGCTCCAAGGTTTTCCCACTGGTTGCAGGCGAGGATGAGGATGATGTCAAGGCTATTCACTCTCATCGTATTAAGATGGAGATATCTGGCCATTCTCTGGAGGAGTCGATGGAAGAGTGCCGTGTGGAGGAGATGTCGGTTCATAAGGTGAGGGGGAATTTTGAGTGCAAGTGTTTTTTGTAACTTTCAAAGACTCTATTAAAATAATTGAACAACTTCTTATTCTTATAATCCTTTTGACTCCCTTGCAAGGGTTATTTTTAGCTGCTCGTGCTATTTTTGCATTTGTTGTTTCGAAATCAGAGTGAATTAATGAGCTGCTTCTTCTTCAGTCCCACTTTAAGGATGCATTGCATGACGGTCTGCAGGACTCTCATCTGGAAATGGACTCACCTGATTCTGATGGCAGAGACTCCATCATAGAGTCCCGAAGCAGCTCCTGTGACTCACACAGCTCCAAGAGTACTATGTGCACCTTGTCATAAATGTGACCTGATCAAATTACTGTTTCTAATGCGATCCTAATACGGACACTTAAAGCATTGAATGGTATTCCATATAGAGATCATTTTTAATGTTATTTTGCCTTTTTGGGGAAGTTCATTTGTTAAACACCTTTGAAAACTTCACCTATGTGTTAGTGTGTACTTTAACTAGTTAGTAAGGCTTCTAGTGGCTCCTCAACCATGATAGTAATAATAGATGACTGGGAGGTCAGTCACAGCTGTCAAATATGGGGTAAATTTAAATTTGGATTCAGGACTCTCTGAATATGCTACTTTATTTCTTAAGTTTTATAACAATCTGCATAATGGGAAAAAGTTACCTTAAAAATAGAATGCGTAGGTTGGTTCTAAATCCCGTCATGCCAAACATGTTTGTATTTGTAATATGTGGAGGTAGAAGCCATATTATTTGGATGTTTCAACCAGCTACCTAGTCTAGCAGCCTAGTGCTACATACCATCATATTTAACTGGATTAATTGGTTGTTTAGTCCAGAAGCATTCTGGATTGGGTTTGCTGATAATTCTCTTAGATAATTAAACTCAGAGGTTCAAGACTAATTTGCATTTGAAAAATCATCAGGCGATGCCAAGCTAGTTTTTTACTGCACTGCCAAATCACCAGTGCTCATTTAGCTCTGACAATACAAAAATATATCATAACAGTTGCTTTTAACTTTACACTTGATGAGTTTGAAAACTTGCAAAAGGGCCCTATGAGAGATGACACACTATTCAAAATATCAACACAGTCAAACAGAAAGCAGAATGAATGAAAACTCTGCTACTGGTATTTACCTTTTGTTTAGAAACAAAAAATGTTCATGGCCATGTGGTTCAGCTGGACATGAGCTCAGTCATTTCATGTTCTCTTTCAATCTGCTGCAACATGTGATCTGACATCTTGCTTCATCCTTCTCTGAAGCCCCTCCCCTGTCCCTCCTCTCCTCTTCAGCTTGCATGTCTGACTTCATTGTTCTCTATCAGCCTTGTCGTACACACAGCCCTGCACAATGTAAACGCTTGTCAGCTCAGAGAAAATAAAGCAAGGTGACTGCTGAGCCGCTTGAAGATCCATTAGTTACTGTTTGTCCTGTCACTCAAAGGCATTTGCATTCAGACTCACATTTACATAAATGCATACATGTATCTATGTTATTGAACCCAATGCTCCATGGATATGGTTTATAATTTATCTGTCAGTGTGTGGTCACGTTGCATCTACTCATGCATTACCATATTACCTAAACACAACAGAATTCCTTGAAACCTTGAACACAATCATTTTTTACTTGGTATTTCAGCTTGGATGATTGACATGGGATTGACAAGTGAAAAACAAAAACATGTGTCCCAGTGGGGCCAACATTAAAACTAATTGTTTGAACAAAATGAAGTAAAAATGTCAAGTAAGAAAGGAGAAACATTTAGGTTATCTAAATTGTAACTGTTTGTTATAATCATTAGCATTTTGCCTACTGCAACTAATCTGTACATTCAGGTTTATATTAAGAATGCGTCTAATATTTAGAAAAAGAGGCTAACAAGCCAGCTGTTGAGTTAAGCATGCTACTTATACATGCTACGATATTGGTTGGTACATTGTGGGTTTGTTAGCAAGGATTGTATGATAAATGGAAGACTGTATTCCAGGTGCGTCAACAAATAACTAAAATGCTTTTTTCTGAGCTAATTAGCTGGGTAGAAGGCTAATAATGCTTCAACACATAGGCTTTACCACAAATAAATTAAATGTGTTTAATTTCAGTTGTCATAGTCCCATGGCCAAGTTAGACAACATTTCCCACAGACTGGTTTTCAGATGAACTGCGCCTGTAGGTGGCGTCCTCACGCTCTAAGCTGCCTCTGTTGGCTACGTGTGAGTCTTTAGGCGATGAACTGATGGAGCAATGGAGGCAGAAGGCGTAGAAAAAGGCAAGTAGGAGCAGGAGGCAAACAACACAAAAAATGACCACAATCAGGATGGTGTGAACTTGCAACTGCACCTCCTCCCATGGGACCTGCTTATTGGTGGCAGTCAGGAGTTTTAAGGTCATCGAGGTAGCTTTAAAACTGTTTGAAGGATTCCTTGTGGGTAACTGTGGCTTAAAGGAGGCCAATTGGGTGACTTCAGTCATGATGGGAGGATGTGGGTCCTCAGTTTCTTTGGAATTCTTCGTTGACGCTTTAAGGACAAACGTAGCTCAGGATCAACACATGCACAGATAATAAAAAAAACACAAGACACAGTAGTGATTATTAGACTGGTGGAGTCAAAGGCAAAACAAGTAAATATAAATATAAAGTGGAATATAAAAATAAGGAATTTGTATTCAAGTCAAACGATCAACACATTACATCAATAACCATGTGTCACATATTTAACCTCATTTAGGTTATTTATTGAGGCATCATCACTTTCATATATTTTAAACCAAGATTTCATTATAGATTTACAGTGAATTAAACACAGATGTATTGTTCTTACCTGGAGTATTTCTTTGTGGTATTGTGATCCAGCCTCCTTGCTTTCTTTTGATGAGCACAGCTTTGGGGGAAATGAAAGAAATGGAGGACAAGAGCCGGAGGGCTGGACGAGAGTAAAGAGGTGGATGGTCGACCACGGATCACATGCAGTGTTCCCATGGCAACTCCTGCTGAAGAGCCACTAACAGGGTAGTGCTCACATTGGTTTTAAATAAAAAGTGTGCTCCAAATACAATTTATAATTATTCTTAAAGCTGTTATTATTATTATCTGTTCACCTTAAGAATAAAGACTGTTTTTTTTTTTTAAAGTTTACAAAATTAGATGATAGGGAAAAACACTTGTATGGAAACAACATGAGAAATGTCAAGACCTATTGCTAGTACACATCACTACAGTCAATCAATTATACTATTACCTACAGGTTTCATTAAACTCAAGTGTCTCAGACCACCTATTTGTAAAGAGCAGAGCGTCCTCAAAAGGTTTTCTAACACTGCCACCTGTTGGTAAAAGAAGCAGCATTGAATAACATGCTTCAAAAAACATATAAAAGCTTCCCTTGGCCAGCCAAGCTCCTGTACCGTCTTCTTTTTCAAACAGCCATAATAATCCTTTAGCAGCACTTGTAATTGGTCCCACACCCCCTGCTGTGCTCTCTCAACAGGAGTTGATGCCTCAAAAATGTTTTTTTGGACTTGCACCAAATTTAGTTGCCATGGAGATGACTCAATATTCATTTTGTAATTACTGTCAGCAAAGAAGCCCAATAAGCTGCCCCCCCCCTCCCATATATTTTTTAAAGAACTCATAAATACCAGATAAGGGGAAAGGAAAAATATTCATTAGCATAATTTTATGTAGAGGAGGACAGTGAACAAAGCCTGCAAGCTGATGTGATTTTAGAGTGCTTTCAGATGGTTAATTACAGGTCCAGACAATACAAAAGAGCCACTCAAATATAAAGCCAAAATGACAGACAAGAAGACTTTAAAGTCATATTAAAGGAAACACACAAGAAATACAACTGTGACTTCAAGCCTCGGGGGTTTCAGACCACTGTTGTATTGGTACAGTACAGCCATTTTGGGAGACAGACCCAAGAAATAAATAATGTGAAAAATCTTTGCTTCAGATCCACGAAAATAGTGAACTGTACGTGAACGTTTACGACATAAAGGGGGCTCTTTGTATTTCTGCAAGGAGAACAGAGTGTTCACCACAGGATATTAAATGTGTCATTTGGCAAACTACCATCGTGAAAGGACCCCTAACAGATACACAAATTGCAGCAGGACTGCTTGCTATGCAATGGTGCCAGCATTAAAATACAAAACAAAGATTTTGAAAGAAAAGTCTCCCTGCTGCAAATTAGTCAACCTCTCGGTGTTTAATTTCCTGCACTGTTTGTTCTGCTGAGCCTTGAAGACTTGATATCTTATTCCTCCATGAGGGTATATAACTGTGACCTCTCTGACTCTTGCTTCTAAGAGTCGCTCACTATGTACTTGTGACCGCGGGGTGGAAATAAAGCAGGTTGACAGCTGGGCAGGAGTGGATCAGTTTGTTATTGTTTGTCTTGGCACTCACAGAATTTCGGCATATTGCATTAACATGTTTTCGTCTTTCACTGGCTGATTACTTTTCACTCGAAATGATAGGATATTTTAGTCTATTTTTTAATACATTTATGGATACACTTTATTGCTTAAGACGCTAGTACATTTCAAAACATGGAAGAAAAACAGCATAAATTACTATTTTAATGTCAAAAAATCTCAAAACATACACTTTACACTCACACTGAACATTTGCCTATGTTTTTTAAAATTTCCATCAGGTCTACATGGCTACACACTCAGTTTGGTTTTCTCCCACTTAAAGAAAACAGACAAATTCACCAGACAAAGATCCCTGGGCGACAGAGGGACCAAAAACATACATTGTGTCTAATTCACGTAATAAAACTAGCTCTTTTGAATTTGCAAAATATCCATAAAAATAACACGAATTGTAAAAACAGAATTATCATTCAAATCTTCCAGGGGAGCAGGAACTTTGAAGGTGCTGTGTTGATGTTCAGCCGTCCGTTATATTTTGTTCCCTTTTGTGACGCTGGATATCTGTTTGACTCTGATCGCTTTGGTTTGGGACGAGGTTTCATTTCTTCTTGTTCACAATGTTGTTGCAAATCCAGTTCATGCCATCCTGTTGGGGAACGACAAAAGAAAGAGTGCAGATGTGTTACATAGATGTATGGAAGATAATAAGCACCTGAGGTAAAACATCTCTTTGAGTTCTTGTTTTAAATGCAGATTTATTTACTTATTCTCAGAATTCTGAATTTGAGCTCAGGACATAATGTGCTCTCTACTTTTTACTACCTATGTATTTTTTTTCTTTTCCCTTGTCAAGTGGAGTTTAACTCCTATAGTCAAAGCAATGGGAGAATGTGGCTTTTTTCTGACTTCAGTCTCAATTTTCTGACCTTTTTTTTTAACTTTTACATTTCCGGTACTTTTTTATTTCTTTAAATACATTCAAAATCCTGAGCTTAAACTGATAAATCAACAATGCTTTTAATATGTTTTTTTTTTTTTTTTTTTTTTTTTATCGTCTTCTGCTAAGATGTCCAGGGAATCTGAAGATCAGAAAGAGTCAGTACCTTCAGTTAAGTAAGTCTAAGACATTTTGATAACAATAAACCACACTAATATAGCTCTGACTTAGTTTCAGAAATTGGGCAGCCTCGTGGCAGGAAACATTTAAATATGGCTTGAATGGGCTTCTTCTGAGAAGCAATCAATATAACAAAAATGGAACTAGGTCTTACCTGAACTCCCTCCCCAGACACGGCTGAGCAGGCCTGAATCTGCCACTCACGGTCACGGTACGTATGCAGGTTGAGTCCCTCAGCGATCTCACTGGCTGGCGATGCAGTGGCTAGGTCCTGCTTGTTGGCGAAGATGAGCACAGGAACTCCCTTAAGATTCTCCTCATCGATCAGCTCCGACAGTTCCTGCACATACATAGAGATGTTATTGACCAAAAAAATAGACAAAAAATGGCTTCCTTATCTCAGTTTAGCAAACCACATTTACAAATAGGAACTAATGGGTGCATCAAACTTACCAGTCCCGTCTCCTCAAACCGCTTCTTGTCTGCACTGTCAATAACATAGATCTGAAAGTCCAAACAAACATGTGGGAATAAAAACAAACACAGAAATTTATTGGATTTAAAGATGTGCCATTTTGCATTTGTTTAGTAAAATTCCTCAAGGTGTCTTTTTGTATAGATGCTCCCAAAGAGCAGCTAAACGGTCAGTATTTATTTATAGAATTAGACATAATCTTTATTTTACAAAACAAGGTTGTTCACTGGGATACAGTTGGTGTTTTTGTGTGCAAATAAGGTTATTTCTTGTACATTAACACCTTGTTTGTTGTTTCAATTCAGTCAAGTCTTAAGTTAACTCTGGGATGACAACCAGACGGTAAAGCAAATGTCTCCAGACAGAACATTTATTTTGTATTGATATTAATGAAGTTTTATTCACTCACCAATAGGTCTGTGTTTTCCAGGTACTTTTTCCAGAAGGGCCTGATCTTCCTCTGTCCTCCAATGTCCCAAACATTGAGTTTCATACCATGGGAGGCGACACTCTTTATGTTGAAGCCCTGATGTTAAACGCAAAGGTGGAGTCAGTGTGTTGGACATTCATTTAAACACAGTTCCAACAGGGAGCACCTGGAAAGCCTATCAAATGATTATAAAGTAATTAATTAAGCTGCAATGTACCAGAGCAGAGGTGTGTGTATTAGATGAATCACTGTTTGGTCACTCAGTGTTGTCACCTTGTTATGTATCAGCAGCAGAGGAACATGTGCTCTGGGTGTTTTATAAGGATGTGATAAGTGTGATTATCTGCGGCTCTTTCTCATAACACAGCTCCTTTTGGTTCAGTTTGTGAGGTTGTATAACATCTTTATCCCGAGGGCCTGCTGAGGAGCAAATCTACGGATAAGACATGGAGGATCAAGAGCAGTGTATGCATGTGTCAAGTCTGGTTTAGCTGTGTGGTGACTATTGCTATGATATAATGGACGGTATCCGTGATGTGGTCTGGTCATGCACTCTCACACTGGGAGACTTCCTTGAAGCACTTTTTGCCCCCCTTCTTGTTATATAATCACATTAGAAATTTGATAATCATATCATAAAATGGGGGATAAAAAAATGCTGTCACAGTGGTAGTTTTTTTTTTTCAAGAACATGTGATGCAAGCTTGCATATCTGGAAGGTCATGAAGTTTAAAGCCATGGTTTGTCTCCTGCTGAAGGCTTATTTAATATCAAAGGCAGATTTGGCATCTGAAATTGATCACCTCACTCATTGGAGGGTAAAGCACGAGTACAGTAAGCCAAATAATGAAATTTCACATTGTGTTAAAAAAAAAAAGCAAAGGTCTTATGAATCCCATTGCTTGGAGCTAAAGTGTGCGTTGGCCTAGCTGGTCTCACAAGATTAGATAACCCCCCACCCTCAATCCTGCCTTTCTTGATGTGTTATAGTTGCACAACAATTATAAAATATAGTTTAAAAAGTCACATTTAACAAGAGAAATCTGTCAGCACAAACAAGTGTTGCTCTTTTTGTTGTAGAAAGATTTTTTTGACAGCAGACAAATTGGATTGTTCTCTCAACAGTGGGAACTTGTTTGTTGAAAAAAAAAAAAAAAAAACTCTGACAGCATATTTTTTGGCAGATGCTGTTTTTCCTAATAGACGTCATGATGAACTTCAGCACATTTTGTTCTGAAGTGACTTGGTTGTTCATTGTAGGATGCATTCATTAGAACATCAAAAGGACACAAAAACATCATGCTCGAGCGTGCCAAAATATAGTTGGCGTTTTATTCTTTATCATTTTTGACAGTGAGGGATTTTTTCTCAAGGTTATGATGCATGTGGGACTGAGTGCTGTAATTCCCTCACCTGTGTTGGTGTGATGGTGTTCACATCCTCTGAGGCAAGGCTCTTTAACAGGGTGGTCTTTCCAGCGTTGTCCAACCCGAGCAGCACTATCCTGACCTCCTGCTCTGTGGTTCCCTTCAGTTTCTCAATGACAGAGAGCAAGCCCTGCATGTAGGGGAGGTGTGGAGGGACACGTTAAACCAACACCCTAATGCAATGTTCCTTTGTTTTTTAGAATATGTATCTTGTCTTTTTGTCCCTACAAACCATTATCATAACAGATTGGATATTTCAATTTAAAAGTGTTGAGACTTCAAAGCATGCAAGGAGCTGAGCTTTAGACGACATAGTGTTCAGTGTAATATTTCTTTAAATTACTCTGCAGCAACCAATATAGTAACCAGAGGTAAATAACAAGTCAAACAGATTTTAGACGCTGTTACACCTTTGCACTGATCTCACTGACCTCGTTCTGATTATAGGTCAAGCCTCCCCTTACTTACAGCACCGTTCAGTACACATGCGTGTCCTTCTTGCTCCACCCACCCGCCATTCTCGGGCCCTCTTTCTCTGAATCTACTGTAAAGCTCCCACCCCCATCAGCAACACATGAATGCATCGCTTCCTTTAGAACTTCAACACTGTTGTGTCAGAGCTCCATTCACATAACGGTGCTCTGTTTAATGTGATTAGTCTGAAGCGAGGTTGCACAACCACAAACTGTTGCACTGCTCACAAAAAAGACGCTGTGACTTTAAATGTTTGATTCAAGGTGATGGGTACTGGAGTTTAAGTGTGATAAACTTTACATTAAACGTTAATGAGAGGTTATACTTAGATGTATAATGATTATATTCACAATGTTTAACAAGTTTAGCAATTTAGATAAACTTCTGCTCATAAATGAGTTGCATACAGATGAAATATAACACACGTTTGCAGTCACACAATTTACCAAAAGACCACATTTCATAAGCCCTGTATACCTTGCTCAGGTCACTTACCTTTTGAGCTTCTCCCATGGTGGCACGTTTCCTGTGGCTTGGCTGGAGGGCAGCAGCTACATTCTCCAATAAAGCTCACAAAGGTGTGTTAGCTATCCAGGTCCCCCAGGTTAGCTGTTCAGAAAAGAGCTCAGCAGCCTCTGTAAACTTGGGTGGGTTACGTGCTATGTGATAGTAATGTCTACCTGGGCGTCAATTGCCGCTGTTAGGTTAGCGAGCAGGAAGAGGGGGAGGGTGGATAGGACTGGGATTAGGAGGCCAGAATTAGCCCTTGTCATCCATGCAACGGCAACACCAACCCCTCCCCTCCTCTTAGTCTGTCCATCCCTCCATCTCCACTTTGCAGTGGCTTTACCTGGATTATCCCTTAGCCACCTGCTGTAGCAGGAAACTGAGACAGCCCTTCCTGACAAACTCATACATACATATAATAATGGAGAAATGCAGGGGGAAAAAAGGTTCAGCTGTCTGTATATGGTTGAGGGGGAAATACTGATAATGCAGAGAAACAAACACATTCAGTGCAACATGAGGACAGGCAGCAAAAGAGCTTAACACATATACTTCAGAGGATTATCGTGTTGTAGAATCAGGGAACTTATCATTTCTACATTCATAAGTCATCTCTCAAATCCCACATGTATCCCACTCTGTAAGAGCAGTTGATGGCATTATCATGCCATGTATCCATTACATGCAAGCTGCTATAAAGCTGATCTGTGTGGGTCGTCTGTGGTGTGCCTTCCTTTGAGCAGAGCATTCAGTGGGATTAGTTTGACTACGCCTGTCCTGTGTTTGGATTAATTTCTAGGCTCCTTTTCTCAACTGAACAGGCGTTGTTGTCAATGGGCGGGGCATCATGAATGCTCTGTTAGACAATGGATCCACTCTGGTCAGGAGTTGGCTGAACGATAACTTTTGAACTCATTTTATCACACACACGAAGCCTAGGAGATGTGGGTTAAATGTGGCTTTTATTTAGATATTTAAAATTACAACAGCAAACAACAACACAACATGATCATTTTTATATGTGATCGAGTGTTTCTTGATTAGGACTTTCAGGGTGCCAATGGAGCTGGTATGGTGCCCTGATTATTCTGTTCTCTCTGCTTCATCCTCTCTCTGTGTTGAGCTGCAAAGATAAAAGAGGAGAATTGGGTTTGTAAGAGTATAACACTTGATACATACACAGAGGCAAGTCAATCTCTATTTCTATAACAAACATTTAAATTCAGTACAGATATAGTTCTCCGACCAGCCTCTCTTAAGGTACTCATTACATGTTTTATTTTTTTATCCGAAAAAAAATATGTGAAAAGATAACATACAAGGTATAAAGTTGTACAAGCCAGACTTTAGCTTTCTCCAGAAGGGAATTTTGTACTATAAAGCAAACAATACATTTACCCACTAAGATTTCAATACCTTTACATTAAATAGTGGACAGTAAATAAAATCAACCATTGAGTAAAATGTGAATGATTTTGGACGAAGTCTATTTCTTGGCACGGGCAGGTCTAGTCCAGAAAGAACCACTGATTAATAAGCAACTGCTCCAGGAAGTAGTCTGACATAAAACCTCAGAAAAATTTATCAAGCCATTTATCTCTGCATTTCTTGTACATATTAAACAAATCCAATGTGGAATGTTAATCAGCAAGCTTTAACCTTGTGGCTGGATTTGTTTTTTGTGCTATGCTAAGCTAACTGGAATAGAATTTAAAATCCTTCTTCTCACCTACAAAGCTCTAAACGGTCAGGCACCATCTTATCTTAAAGAGTTAATTGAACCGTACTACCCATTGAGAACGTTACGCTCCCAGAATGCAGGCCTGCTGGAGGTACCTACAGTCTCTAAATGTACTATGGGAGGTAGAGCCTTCAGCTATCAGGCACCGCTCCTTTGGAATCGTCTACCAGTCGGGGTCTGGGAGGCTGACACACTATGTACTTTTAAGAATAGACTTAAAACTTTTTCTTTTTGATAAATCTTATAGTTAGGGCTCATAGTTATGCTGCTAAAGGCCTAGACTACCGGGGGAACTGGCACCTTAAACTCTTATCTCTCTCTCTCTCTCTGCTTTCATATCTTATTACTGCTTGTCACTATCTTTATATTCAAGTTACTAACCTCTCCTTTTTCTGGGAGCTCCTGAGCTCTCCTAGGTTTCTCAGGACTGTTGATGAGGATGGCCTGCCCAAACAACCACCCGCCCCCCCATCCTATCCTATCCTTCTTTCTGCATCTTATCCCATCTCCCCCATCCCATTTTCAAACCCAGCACAGTTTAGCAGATGGCTATTCCGTCATGTGCCCAGGTCTGCTGAAGATTTCTGCCTGTTAAACGGAAGTTTTTTTCTTGCCACGCTGACAGATTAAGCTGTGCTCTTGTAATATAGCCATAAATAAGGTCCTTTACCTGCTTTTTGAAAACATAACGATGAGCATTGTCTTGTTTCCCTGTTATGAATTGACACTATACAAATAAAAATTGATTGATTGATTGATTGAACTGATTGCTGGCTGAAGCCTCATTTTTTACACACCCTGAAATTGTTATGAACTCTTTGCAAGAAAGCCAAATAAGCGTATTTGCCAATATGGCGATCAATTTAATCTCACTTATATTAATGACAATTCATTTGGAAAAAAAGTGCTTTAAGAAAATGTCTTCATTGTTTCCATGTGTTGTCTAATATCACATAGCTCATACCGTTGTCTCTTTTCAGTTTGTATTTCATAATGATGCCCATCAGCAGAACCAGGGCTAAAGCAGAAACACCACAGATAATCAGGAGCACATCAGCTTGGTCTGAGGTCACAGATACAAAGAAAGAAAGAAAGAAAGAAAGAAAGAAAGAAAGAAAGAAAGTTTAATGAGTAATCACACATAATAAAACAAAGGAGACATAATCAATGTATTTTTTAAAACTGAGCTGGGGGACGATAACTTACTTGGTACATCGAGAGTATATGGTAAAGACTTGAAAAAGCCACAAGAGCTGTTCACAAAGCAGGAGTAGAGGCCATTGTGATCAGACCTTAGAGTCTTGATAAATAGCTGGATTTTATTTTGACCTTCGGGGAGCTCCACTCCATTCTTTTCCCACCCAAACATCAGAGTCACATTATGAAGCTCGTGAACGCACGTTAGATTGATGTTGTCGCCTTCCTGCACCTTGGATCCAGTGCTGTTGATGGAAACCGGAAAGTCTGAAAGGCAGAGTGAATAGTCAAGGGTCGGAGACTAACACTGATGGAGAGATGTGTCAGTCTGTGAGTTTTGGTCACCTTTTTTGCAGCCTGGATGCACCAGAGACACTGGTAAAAAAGGACAAGGTATGAAAACATTAGGGTTAGAAAATTCAAACAATAGAGCATACATGACACTTTTAAAGTATTGATAAAAACTATTTTTTATCAATAAATCCATGTAATTCATTCTACCCTATCCTCGATAGATTATCTTTAATCGTTCTATGTTTTCCATGTTCAAGTAGGCCCCTTATCATTGTATTACCACACCCCTCTCTTTCTCATTTACCAAATACACCAGTGGATTCACCAACAAGTGAACAAATGAAAAAAGAAGACACTTACCATCGATGCAGTCGGCAGAGCAGCGTGGGCAAGACTCTAAACACAGACAGAAAGAAGGTAAGTTTTACATTGCAACTTACCTCACAGTACTTAATGTCAGACAATGTTTAGGTATTACAACTGTTATATAAAAAGGCATATGTAGTCTTTTAACAGAGGGAGGTTTCAGTTGATTCATGATGTTTATGATGTTCATGAGTTTACCTGTCACAGTCTCTTCCGTGTAGTTACATATCAGACACTGAGCAGGGACACAGGCAGAGCCAAAGCAAACTAAATTAAAGGAATAAAGAAAAAAACAAATGACAAATTGGGAAATAACCTGGGGAACAGGTTAACATAAATTTAAAGAAAAAAATAATACTTAGCCCATAACTTTAAAAGTAAGAGTTGCTCCTTACCTGTGATGAAGAGACTGAGCAAAAGACAGAGGAATGTCTCTCTCATAATCATTCTCTGTGGAAAAGAGAAGCACTTAAAAAACGTGAAACTAAATACTAAAAACATTTAAATAAACTGAGAAAACCTGTATTCGAGTATTTTACTTAACTCTAAGTCACAAAAAAGAACATCTTAATGCGCACACATTTTCCTCTTACCTGTGGCGATGTTCCTCATCCACAGAGTCTAATTATGACCTGCACTGCTTTGCCTAAGCTATTGGTCTCTGGAGCGAAAAAGGTATGCCGCTGCTGATTATAAACATTGATAACAACGATGCAAATAAGTAATTCCTGGAATTTCATACCATCAACAAGACAGGCTTTTGTATGTTTTTTCAGTGGGTGTGATAATACAGTAAATATGACAGCAAAGCAGCTGATGCTTTTTACATATGTTACGTACAGGCAGAGTGAGAAACAACACAAACATGCAGAGGTAAAATGCAATGGAGCCTGTTGTCAACACAACTGTACTTTAGGTCTTCAAACCATCCACTCTCCCTGATCCCAAAAAGTAACGTTTTTCCCTTTCCTTTTTTTTGGTGTTATGTCCCAATTGATAGCATGGAAGATTTTAAGCAGGTCAGTATAACGTCAACTCCTGTGGTGGCCTTCATTCAAAGTATTTATACACACATTGACCAGTAGAGGGTACTGCAGATCATAGGGTGCTCCTTGGACAGATTGCTAAACACAACCCTTACTCAACCTTACAATGTCAACCAAACCAGCATTTAATTGGACTGTAGACGAAAAACGGGGTAGCAGGGAAAAGCATCATACAAGGACAAAATCCCAACATGTAAATCTCACACAAAAATGAATGAATCATCACTTTTTCATAATGGACTGCAATACAAAATCAGGTGGAATAAATACAATAATATAACCACTATATTATTAATATAATATATGTTTTCATTTAACCTCAACCACATCTAATTTACAGTACCCCATGTGGGGCAGAGGACCTTGAGCGATATTAAAGGTTGTAAACATGTTAAATGTATTGTTATTGTTTTATTAATGAGAATCATGACACAGTAGGCAGGTTCGAGTTGATCTGTCAGCTTCTTTGTCTTACTTCATAGCAACAAATCAAGCTGTGTTTTCATGGAAAGCCAAACCAAGCAACATATTAGTACTTTCCTAATTATTAACTGTATAAACTATATTTAAACTATACAACTTTCTTTTAGCAGGTTTCTGGCTCAGTAACTCTGTATACAAAACCAAAGCTGTTTTCCTGTGAATAGAGCTCCATTTTTTAATTTGGATTTAATGACCAGTGTAAAACAGTACATTTGTTTATATTTTCTTTAAATGAAAGTAACATTGTAGTAAGAACTTCTTATTTTGTAGTGGTTTGGGCTCCAACTAAAATTAGTATTATTTCTGTAGTCCAATATTCTCCTTTTTAGCCCTTAAAACTTTAAAGCTTCCCCAACTCGTTGACTTAACAGTTTTGCTAGAACAGAATAAAGTCCTAGATATTACGTTTAAACACTAACATAATGCCACAAGGTCACCAAAGTAGCAAAAGTAAACAGGAAATTCTTTACACAAATTTGAGACTGTTTTAAAAACAAAACAAAGAGAGTTGCACTGCAGAGTCGCGTTTCACCTGGGTCATCAGCTTGTGCGCATGACAGCATACAACCAGGTATGAGAGGCTGATTACTTCAAGCTGCACGTTGCTCATCTTCATTCATTCATTCAGACAGACAGACATTCATTGTGTGCTTCCTTCAGGATGGTCGCTCTAAATGGACTTTACCATCGGTTCTCGCGTCTGGTAAAAGTTGCTGCACAATACCAAGTCCGAAAGTATGCCAAAAGGTGTTCCGTGCGCCCTGGCGGCTTGGCGCACAATACGGTATGACAACTCAAACACGTGTTCATTGGAGAGCGCATTTCACCTGGAAAGGTTAGAGTAGCCAAAGGCTATAATCCATTTCCCCATCAACAACCTAAAGGGTAAAACCGTGTAATGGGTTGTGTTGCCCTATGTAAACCACCTACAAGAAAACGTCAATTCAAAAACAGCCTAATTTAGGATATTTGCACACACGTATGCAAAACAAGAACTAAATGAAGTGCACGACACTACCCATGTAAAACTTGAGATCCACACAAAAAACCCTGCCAAGAATTGTTCAGATACCATAGCATACATTTATCTTTCCATCTCTTTTCATAGTTGAATTGGCTTTAACTTGTATCTCTTAGGGGATTCAAAATTGTTGTTTTAATTGTAAGCAGGATTTTGCAAATCCAATATCAGTTTTTCAGGTGAGAACATAATAAATACGAAATTGTACACCCCTGTTCAACATATCACATGGGTTTCTTAAAAAAAATAAAATAATGGAAGTCAATGTACAAGTTTTCTGTATGAGCTACAGGAAGTACTCAAACCTATGGCTGGCTCTTAAAAAGTACCCATAGTACACATATATTAGAACAAAATAGCATTAACATACTTATGTTATTGCTTTGCATTAAACCATACATGAGATATGTGAGAGTGTAATTACCAAAACATCGTAAGTGTGACATAGCATGAATCTTTAAATATGTGGATGTCAGGAGGAGTAATTTGGTTTCCTATTTTAAAGCCTACTTTTAATTGACTTCAAAGTAAAAAAAAAAACAACAAAAAAACCCCCAACAACTTTGCTTTGACTAAAAATAAGAGAAGAGACTTTGAATCTTTAAAAAGACTTCAGATTCAGGACTGTTTAGTCATTCCCCAAACGTGCTCCAAGTAACTGAGAGAATCTGCACATCAGAAGTAAATGACTGTTTGTCTTGTCTTTGTTCCCACATCACAGTGTTTCTCAAGACGTAGGCCGAGAACAGTTTGATCATAGTAACCATACTTCCTCTTTTGTGGCATGTTGCTATGGCAAGACTTCCCTTCCAAGCAGGAAGTGACAGGAAGACCCAAGTGATGACTGTGTGCGTGTGTGTGTGTGTGTTTGCGTGTTTGAGTGCATAAAGAGTGTATACCATGTTTGGGTGGAGCACTGTACTGTGTCCCCTGACAGTGTGCGCATTGCGTTAAGACTTCAGTTTCAAGTCTGGTCTTTGGGCCACCATGGCGAAGAACGGTAATGCTCTGGGGATTCCTGTTGGCCACATGGTGAGATCTGATTTAGTCGTTTATGTATTCATAATGTTTTAAGAAGGAGTCAGTACTTACATTTCAGAAGAGTAACTTAGATAAGGTAGTCAAGATTTTTAATGATATGATATGAGTAATGTTTTAATATTATGGCTGTGTCTTCTAGTCTGCTTGTTTTAACTGGCTCAAACTTGTGTACTGACATGCAGGTTAGAGTACCCAGAGTTTGTTGAGCAGTGACTTGTGTTGGCTTGTATTGTCTGTCCATACTTCTTCACAGTATCAGAACCAATAAGGCTTACTTAGTCTTCACTTCCTAGTTAGCAATCCTTTCAAAGTGACTTCAGTTCTCTTTCAAGTACTGTTATCATGATTTTTGTATTTGTAGCAAATGCTCCTGGACATGTCAGGGGGGAAAAAAGAAAACAGATGGTGGTACCAGCTATACAGTGTTATCGTTTTGCCTTGTTGGTGCCTTTCTTTACCAACAGACAGAATTCTTGTATGTGATTGAATCTGCATCCTGTGTGCGAGCTACTGAACACAGCCTCGCTGTGTATGAAGTAGAAACCTAGCCATGCCTGTTTCCCAATCTGTCACATATCGGCCTGTCTAGCTTCAGTTCTTACTCTGGGTGACTGCTGTCGAGACATTTCTTCAATTGGCTCAGAGCTGCTGTAGGAGTCAAAGTAAATAGAAATATGATTTTTGTTGTTGTTTTAGAAAAGAACCGGTCTGTTTTCTTTGTTTCAGTGAGAGTAAAGGTTCTCGTTTGCGGCTCTTATTGAGAACAAGCAAGACGCCGATGATGAATCATTTTCTTTCATGACACTTTGTTGAAGATGAAAAGTGGTGTTTGCTTCTCCGGGCAAGTTGGTCAGCACCGACATGTTGTGTTTTTTTGAGTTTGAGCAGTGGAGCAGAAAGAGTGAAGAGGTGGAGCCAGAGCTGAGCTTGCACCTGCAGAAACAGAACGCCCCGTGTCAACCTTATATGGGCAAAGTACATCAATGGCAAAGAGCTGTTGTCAGTGAGCGCTTGAGTAGTGGCGCAATATTCATCGAGTGGAATCCTTTCAGATTTCACCCTCATTCATTTTATCTCGCAAATGAAACTCTGCTGTACATTTATCTAAATGGCAGTAGAGTTTTGACTTTTAGTGGTGACAATGTTACTGTTGTGCCAGCGTGCACTCTGATCAGGTGTACACTCATAGAACTGATGTGCCTTTCATGAGTATTATTGTCTTGAGGTTGTTATTGAGGTTACAATTTGTGGCACTTCAGGCACTTGGCACAGACATCAAGTGTTTCCTAAACGTTGTTTGAAACGGATTTGTTTAACGTGCTGATTCTCATTCTGAGATTCCTCCCTGAGGGCTACTTTTTGGTCGATATCTCGCTATCGAGCTGATAACTTCATCACATGCAAACACAATGGCTTTCCGCATGCGTCTTGCATGCAAAGAGAGTGCAGACTTTATTGACAGTCTCCGCAAATTATGAATGTTCTTGAAATGAAAAAGAAAAAAAAAGCGTTTGAGCTTTGAAGTGAACTTCCGAATGAGAGCTTTTGTCATGAGTGTCACAACCACTTCCTGTGAGAACACTCTTCACTTATTTCATTACACTGTTAAAGCTAAAGAGGGAAAACAAAAAAACCCCTCACTCCCACTGTTAGTATTTCACATCCTAAATGTATGCCTGTGTGTTTTTGAGTAATACATTGTATATCAAGTGTGTGTATTTCTGTTATCTTGTGACACTGCGACATAAAAAGTATATTATGTACCTTTTGCAAACTTCATGTATTCCAAATGTCAGATGCTTTCCACTGTGTTGTTCACTGCTTTATATCTCGCTCTCTCTATTCACAGAGTCAGGCAGTGTCAGACGGAGGTAAGCGTGACACTCAGCTTGCACAACAACAGTCATATATACCTCACATTTCTAAGAACTAAAGCACGTCTGTGCTTGTCTTAGGGAAGGATCTTTTTTTTTTGCTGTGCTTTCCTGCCCTGATAGATGGGTGTGTTTGTGTCTTGATGTGTTGTAGAGTTGAACATGTCTGCACGGGGCTGTGGAGGCAGCAGCTCCAGTCTTCCAGGGACTCCATGCGGAGAGGCCGGCCCAGCCAACAGCGTGATGAGCTGGGCCGTCTCATTTGAGAAGCTGTTGGAGGACCCAAGCGGGGTCCGGCACTTCACGGTGAGACACAATAAACACACATTGTGTTCTCCAACGAGTTCAGGAATGATCAGAGTGTTTATGTTGTTCCATATGTCTTGTGTGTTTCTGTGATTTTTTAATTCTTTTTCCCCCACAGGCTTTTTTGAGATCAGAGGTGAGCGCCGAGAACATTTTATTCTGGCAAGACTGTGAAAAGTTCCAGAAGATCCCATCCACCTCCTTGGCTAAGGTACGAAGACAATTTGAACCTCTTTACTTGGTGAATCATAGTGATTCATTGTACTGTTGCATGTTTGTACTCGGCTGATTTTGTAGTTATTTTAAATATTCACAATGTCCCTAAACTTGTTTCTGTAGTTGTAAACATGCTGTTAAAATTTAACATGTATTTCAATAATGTGTCTGTGGCAGCCTGTTGCTATATTTGATCAAGACTTAAACCCAAAAAGACATATTATTGAGCTATTCAATACCATGATTATACTGGCTGAAGTCTCTGCTTTAGATATTTGTCTTCTTTTAATCCAAACCCAACACAAGAGTCCAGCTGTGAAGCCTTTAATCTATTTTTTTACCTTCTTGGCAGAGATATAGTTTTGTTAATGGTTGTGAAACAGGGCTTGGTGATACAGTAGCTAAGTTCATGCAGATACTCAGATAGCAGAGAGCTTCCTTTTAGTGACTTATTGATTTTATGACTCAGTGTGGATGCCTGTGTAAAGTTGATTTAATTCTTGGGTCCCTCTTAACAATAAAAGGCACCCAGCCAGCATATAGATCTGTGCTCAATGAGAACTTGATTCAGTGTGAGAAGAAGTCCAATGAGTGTGGAAACAGACAATCGTTTAGGTCCTGTATTGAGTCTGATGGAGTTGTCGTTTTCAAGCTTAAGGCAGCAGCTCGCTCCATCTACGACACCTACCTGTCTGACAGCGCTCCCTACTCGGTCAACATCGACGACACAGCAAAGACGGAGGAGAAGGACCTTGAGCAGCCCACCCCTGAAATGTTTAACAAGGCTCAATCCCAGGTCTGAGGGAGCGCATATTGTTATTTTAGCCTAAGATTACAACGGCCCATGGTTTGTGTCCAAGCTGCCGGTGTGTGTGCGCCAATCTGCCTGCTCCGTTTCAGATATTCAAACTCATGAAGATGGACTCCTACAGGCGTTTTGTGCGCTCTCCTCTCTACCAGAGCTGCACCTTGGCAAGTGTGGAAGGCAAACTTCTTCCTCAGCTTTCTCATGAGCCCGTCTGCACAGGGTCCTGGGAGGACATAGTCAACAGGAGCCCTTTGTCAGGTGACAAAAAGGTACAGCAACAGTGAGAAGATTATAAAGGCTGAGGGCCAGGGCAGAAGAAAACAAACAAACACGTGCTTGCTTTGTGTTTTAATTGTGTTGTTATGGCATTCCTCCATCCATCTGCCAAACAGAAAAACACGTCAGACTCTAGCAGCTTGAAAGGTGGTGGAAAGAGTGCCTCGGAGAAACGGCACCAGAAAAGAGGATCCTGGGGAGGTAACGCCGTATCAATCCTCTGCTTTTTTAAAACTATGTTTTCATTTGCATCCTCTGACTTCTTTTCACAATTTCTCCCTGGCTCTCTTCCTCCTCCTTCCGTCCTTGTCAATCACAACAGACTCATCCAACATCCACGGTTTAGTCTCCCGGACAGACTCCCATCTGTCAGTCAAGTCGAGCAGCAGTGTGGAGCTCAACTCCCTCTACAGACAGATAGAGGTTAGTACAACAAATGTGACGGGCTTTGGAAGTGGCGATCTCATGACAAAATCAATGTTCAGTTAAAGTTGTATGATTACAGAGGCCCACATGCAAGACAGAATTAAGTCCAAGTCTGACAGTTGGAAAAACATCGACCATAAAGTGACGAACTCGATCATTTCGAAGTGTATTTTAAACTTCTTTTCTCTCTCTTTGTCTCTAATACAGAATGGCAGGTCGAGTCCCAGGTCCCCGGAGCAGGGAGGTGGAGGTGGGGGTCGTAAAGGAATGGAGGGGGGCTACTGCTGTGTGTACCTACCCGATGGGAGTGCCTCTCTGGCCCCCACACCGAATGGCCAGCCAATCAAAGAAATGCTGGTGAGTCTGTGTGAGAAGAGAGGCTTCCCGCTGAGCGACGTCATCATCTACCTTCAAGGCAAAGACAAGGTGAGCACTTTCAGGGCCTCCGCTGCCACTGCTTCAAATCGACAAGCTTGGGAAAAATATATTTCCTAGAACAGTGGAAAGTTGTTCCACAACAACAAGCAGGATAAAAATATGACCGACCTCTTCCTGTTCTGATATCCTCTGAATCTCTCTCTGTCTCGTGTGTTTCTGAAACGCTATTAAGCTGACTTGAGATTGTAGCCCGGCCTGTGTTGTCGTCTCTCATAGACTCTTAAATAACTCTCAAATATCACAAATCCTGTTTCTCTCTACAGCAGCCCTTATCACTGGACCAGGACTGCTCTGTACTGAGGGATCAGCAAGTCTCTCTCGAGCTCAGGGTGAAGTTTGCGTGAGTCAACTTTGTCACTTTGTACTTCCTTTCTGTGTTTTTTTTTTTTTTTTTTTTTTTTTTGTCACCTTAGTAGGCTTTTACACCCCCAGCTCCACCACAACTTCATATCAACACAGAAGTCCTTGTGTTATCAACATACACAGACACCGGCTCTCTGTACCATGAACATTTGCATTGAACGCATAATCAGATGAGTTGCCAGATGTTTGGCTGCTTGTATTACTTGCCACATTATTATTGGTTGGTGGAGCTTTTTTTTCGAGGGCGTGCATGTTTACTGATGCTGTTCCAATAAATTTAGCATATTATTTGAGTTTGTGCTTACTTTGTGGAAAGGTTATGGGAGTACATTTATGTTCCAGACTGGAGGTTGCTTTCACTGGGAAGACAGTGGGGATCATGGTGAAGTCCAGTAAGACGCTGCAGGAGGCTCTCTCTTTGGTTCTGCAGAAACACCAGCTCAGGCTGCAGGAGGTTGTGGTTACAATGGTCAGTGATTGTCAAAGATTATGACTCAGTTTTGTCATTTTAAAGGAAAGAAAATATGTACGCATCTGATATTTTAAGTACACTTTTATCTGATTGCATTTCTGAAGTCGAATCAAATAAGTGAGTCATCTTTACTTGTCAGAAAACAGAGACGTTTGACATTTTCAAACGTAGAAGTTTGTAGAATCGACGTCTTTCCTGTCAACAGCTTTCCTATAAATATTTAACCTCTTATTAAAATGTAAATGGCAACCTCTGTTTGCGTGAATCTATGAGTGATGTTTTATTTGTTAAAGGTTGGAAGTAACGAGCTGGTGGACATGAGCAGCTCTGTGTTCAGACTGGCGAACAAGACTCTGCGGCTTGACAAAACCAAAGGTTAATATCTTCACCTTTTTAACACCCAAACTCTCAATCAAAAGTGAAGCAGAGGAGGCAGTGTTACTACCCTCCTTCTCTTGGCAGATTAGTAACTGAAAATAATCACATTTGGCACATTTTAGCCCTCCTTCCACTGCTAGCTGGAATAAAAGGTAGATCCATGAAGATGCGCTGTCCAAGCTCTTCTTCATCTTCCTCTTTTCTTTGGCTGTGTCCTCATATTCTTTGTTTGTTGCATAATGGGCGTTAGAAAGTGTTTCTGAATTCCTTGTCCCTCACTTGCTCCTAGCTGGCGGCAAGAGGAAAATCTTTTCACTGTCTCCATTAGTGTCCTGTTATTTTTTTGAGTCACTGTCTGCTAGTTCCTGTTTTTCTGTCTCAATTTTTTTTTCTTTTTTTTCTGTCGGGTTCAAAGCGTCAGAGTCCATTTGGTTTGTCGAGTGCAGCATTCTCATTCCTTGGCTTAATTTTCACACAGCTGAGTGACTAGAACCAACTTCACTTTTGGATCAGTGTTAAATTCTTGAAGAGGTGGAGGATGCATTCTGTGTCATCAGTAGATCAATAACTGTACTGTACTGTTGCTAACTTATTTGTATCTGTTTATTTTTTACCAGGAAAAGACAGAGCCAGCGGTTTAGCTCCAGCCACACAGGTAAGGCAATGTCAGTATACTTACAGTAAACCAACACACCCTTGACTTGTACATTATTATATTACTTGAAGGTCTTTCAAACAGAAGGTGACGGAGGCCTTGCTTACAATTGTTTCATGCTGTTCTCTTGATCAAAAGTGAATTATTTAGTCACCCTGGGACAAGTAAACACAGCTGTTATCATGAAAGAGTTCATTCCTTTTATAAGTTGTTTATCAAGAGATCAGGAGGGCCAGGCCAGCATGCAAAGATAGTATCTTGTTAACTATAGTAAGCAGGCCAAATGGCCAATCAAGGACCTTATCACTAATCAGATGTGAACACCCATCAACAGTCATGACAGTTCCGACAATCACTTTTGAGCTCTTAATTATATATCAGGATTTTAGGGATGGAGTGTTTGTCTCCTAAAAAGATGATTTATTATTTTTTGAGTAAGGGCTTGTCGTTTTCATTTTGAATATTCTGTTTAAGGAAATGTGTAAGTGTGCTACACATCAGAAACACAACTGTATGAAAGCGTTGGCAGTAAAGTCGGAGCACATCAGATAATTTGAGGAGTGATTAAGCAAAACAGCATCCTGAAGTATCAACAGTAATCGTTGTGATTAAAGATTGACTCGTGCTTGAAATTCCTTTGTATACTGTTTTTTTAACATACTGTGTAACCCATGAGCAGTCAATAATCACACACTGATAACAATGGTGACTGTTTCATCCCAGTCTGGAGCGGGGAGTGCGGGAGGTCTGGAGGCCCGGTCGTCACCGCAGACAAACAGAGCCAAAAGTCAACCCAGACCCAGTAAGAACAGCGACATGGATGGTAGGAGATGTGATCTAGCAGGGTTGGGCGATTTAGACATTTAGATGAGATACATTTACATTTTTTAGAAAAAAAAAGTGTATCTTTATTTAAACTTTGAACGTGCTTTTATGACCTTGAAGGCCAAATTTCTTCTTCTCAAAACAAGAAAGCCAATTTTGTGATGAGATGTTTTATTTAGACCAGTCTCAAATGAAGTCAAACTACATTTGCTAAAGAAGACTTGATTGATGATTCAGGACAAAACTGCAAAATGGACTCAGGGGTCGCTTAATTTAATCAGCCACAATTTGAAAGATCAATAAGGAACCCTTAATCTACCGTTTCCAAATTAAATTTCTATATAATATACTCTAAAGGTTTGTTTTTAGTTAGTTGCATTATAAAATTGTTTAAATCATAATTTTGTCCAAACAGCCCAACCCTGATATATTTGCTAGGATAGATCAAAAGATGCTAGAATGCCACTGTGTTAGTTGATTATCTTGAAACAAACGTCAGAAACAGCATGCAGTTTTGTGTTGCGTCAGGACTTCTGGATATGCTGTCGAAGGCTCAGTGCTCCAGGGTTGAAGACCAGCGAGGCCTTTTGACCAAAGAGCAGCTGGAGGTCCCGCTGTTCCTGCAGGTTCCCCCAGAGCAGGCAGCAGCTACTGACCAGCCAAGCACAACCGCCACCGTTGACTCCAGAGAAGAAGAGAAACCACTAACTTCAGGCGAAGTCACGTGCGAAGCCCCTGATGGTGTTGAGGACTTTAAGGAAACAGCAGTTTGAAAGACGTTTGCGTGTGCAATGGACACAAACACGATGAAAAGTTAGCAAACATACCTTGTGGCATCATGGGAGAAGTCTTGTCAGGAGACAGAAACTCCTTTTTTGTAAAATACGGTGAAGCACTTTTTCGAATGGTTTCTAAATAAGCTCAGAGACTGCAGTGTGCGTCCAACACTGCTCTATATAATTGGACCCTTGAGGCAATATATAAAGAAGAAGAATCATGGCAAATATTTTAGTGTCATTTCAACACACTACACATCTGACTGAAATAAGTGTTTGCTATGAATTGTTTAATGGATTAAGTGGAAGTTTACGCTCAACATTTAATGCTGTGGATTTATTCAGTTCCTTTTATTGCTCATAATCACAGTTTTCAGAAAGGCTTTGCTTCATACTCGTGTTCCTCACAGGACTGTCCAGAAGTGCATTTTGAAGTGTATTGCACGTTGTTTTGTTTATTCAAATTAACATTATTGAGTGTTTTTTAACTAAGATGTGTTTTATGTTTGTTGCATTACTAATTGTCTTTTTGTGTGCTCAGTTGCTTTGTTGAAAACAGTGTTTGTGGTTCTGAAAAGTGAAATTGTTTAGCTGTGAAATGCACTTTGAGAAGTCCTGCTTTTCTGTCACGCCAGACTACATTTCAGGGTCCAGAGCATGAATAAGTTATCTTAGAAAAAAGAGACTGAATCAGATAATGTGAGCATCAGAAAGATCCCACAGGGTGTTTTCAGAGAATTAAAGCCTTTTATGATTTGAATGATTTTCTTCCTGTATGTTTCTGTGTACAAGGAAAGACAATCAGGTTCAGCATTTACCCTCAGTGAGGGTTTCTTTTGGGTAAACATCTGAGGCTAGTTTTTTGGTTTGACAAATGCTACGTGAGTTGGTTTTAAATGCCATGCAGTCAGACCCCACTTCCCCAGTAGACTGCCTGCGTGACTCATGTACAGTTCTGATATTTGTTAAAAAAAAAAAAAAAAAATAGCTCTAATTATATTTTGTGTCTCTGCTAGTGGAGCCTCCCTCATAAATGCCAACATGTCATGATGTCATTATTGCACAGCGGTGGTGGATCATTGCAGGGGCTCTGATTGGCTCTTTTGTGAATGCTTGTAGCCAATTATATGCTTCATGTGTCCTCAGACTTGTTGCTGGACTGTGTTATTTTCCAGTTGAAGAGCCCGGGAGGACTATTGTGGCGTGCGTTCAGCTATTGTTTTACAAAACAAATAAGATGAAGCATAGTTGAATCCATCCACGAATCCATGTCAGCAAGGCCAATATTTCATAATAGCTTATAGGGTGAGGTGCAAGGTGCACCCACCTTGCTGGCATCATCCCCATATAGATGTTTGTAGCAGAAGAAATATACATGTGACAATGAATGCCTTTTAAAGTACAAATGTATATGAGAAGTGATACATGTGTGTGTGTGAGGGGGAGAGAGAGAGAGAGAGAGAGAGAGAGAGAGAGAGTGTGCATCCAGGCATGACTGGTGCGTCGGCGAAGCTATGAATGGGCAGAGAGGGGTGTGCTCAGACACCAGCAGCAGTGAGATGAAGAGTGCCGTCTACTTCGCTGCACGTCTGCACTGAGGGGAGAGGAAAGAGAAGAAAAAGAGGAGAAATAGGAGGTGAGTGTCTGAATTTCCTCCAGGCATTTCACAAATGTCAATTTTTGGGGATGTATTTACCTGCCCTTTTCTCTCTGTCACTCCCATCACTCATCCTCTGTCACTTACTGCATTTCTGCGCCCGATTAGACGTCTTATGCTGTCTTGAGATAAAACCCTTCCTCTCCTCTTTCTTAGAAGAGCTCATGTTTTTTATTCAGATTGGGTACACATGCTTTCTCCTTTGGCAAATTTTCTGTTATTGACTGCTCTCAGGATTTCATGTCGTGATAGATAACAGGCTTTATATATCTGTAAGTGTTTATTCTCTAAAATCAATCCTCTGCTAATGGGAGCTCTTATGGTACTCCCTGTGCCTTTTAAAGTCCTGCGGATACTTACACAAGTGGTGTAAAACCAAATCCATCCATTAGATCAGATCAATCCTTGCGCATTTCACTGCATTAATACTATTTGGTCAGCTCGTGGAGGACAGAGTCTGAGCTCAATGTGGTAGGATTGAAAACTATAACAGATTCATTAGCTGTTATCAGGTGGGACACACATGGTCGAGCTGTGATTCTGGGTGGTGGCAGCTGTTTCGGATGACTGCTGACTAAATCCTTCCATCTGGTTTGGGTGTGCATGTGTATCACACCTGAGTGTACAAAGACAGACAGCCTATCATCATCAATTACAGGACATAATGTCCTTGCCTCTGGGAGGCATCTTAATGCTCTCCCTCCCCTGCTAACGGTGCAGCGACCGTCCACATGTTCACCTCCTTGTGTTGTGATATAACAGCCTCTGTTAATACACATATCTAACACTTGTGATCCTAAGGGATTTAAGAGCACAAACCAGGCTTCAGTCTTATTTTTGTTTTTTTATTTTATATACTTCATTAATCCCCAAGGGGAAAGTTGTGGTTCACACTCTGTTATTGTAGAGACATGCTTCTCACACACACACACAGGCAGGACCTGGGGACATGCATTGATGGAGAGATGTCAGAGTGCGGCGGCTGCCACCACTGGAAGTGCCCCCTGACCTGGTGGGGGTTCGGTGCCTTGCTCAAGGGCACCTCGGCAGTCCTTGAGAAGTGGTCTGGCACCTCTCCAGCTAGCAGACTAATTCACATATTTTGGTCCGCATTTGAACCAGCGACCCTCTAGTTCCCAACCCAAGTCCCTACAGACTGAGCTACTGCTGCCCCCTTTATCACCTTGGCTAAAATGATGGGCATTATCTGACCCAAAGGAGTGAAAACAACCCTGAGGTGTCCATCACTGAATATGTGGCTTAATGATCTCCTCTGTCATCTTATTAAAGTGATGAATGAACTTTGATGACCCGGACACTTTCATAATAGCCAAGACAGCAGAAGTGATGTGTAAGTGCAACACGACTTTTACAGTTCTCTTCATATCTTTTCTGTGCTTGGGAAACTGTCACACACGCTGAAATGAAGATTAAGAACTTCTTGTCACGTTGTGCTTCTCAGTTGAGGAGTTAATTAGTAAGTTGACCCAACACTTAAAGATTTGAGCGGAGAAAATCTCTGTCTCTGCTGGTGTAATTATCTTATTACGCAGATGCTCACATGCATTATTTATGACACACTGTTAAGGGTAAGTACTTTTGTTGAATGTTTCTACCTTGAATATATACTTCTCTTCTTGCAGTGACTGAAAGTGATGGGGAAGAAGAAAAAATAGTGAAAAAGACTGCAAGGCAAACTATTCTATTTGCCCGTCCATGCAGAAAGAGTTCTTGAATAGCTTTTAGGATAATAGTCTTGGTGCTGCAGTTTTTCTTGTGCATAATAAAACATAGGCCGTCATGCATACACATGCATGTATGAGTGTTTGTACGCACAGCATGAAGAAGCATGTGTTTTGGGATGTGTCACCTTGGCTGATAGCTTGCTTGAGGTGAACAAATGATTGGCGAAGTCTGATCTTAAAGCCGCTTTCCTTCTGGCCTTTCTATCTTTTTTTTTTAAACCTCAGTTAAAAATAAGATGTGCTTTGACTGCATTCATCAAGGTATTGGGTTCCTAATCCTTTGGTATGGTCTACAAAAGATGGAATCCTTATTTTACAAAGAAGACAGATAGTCAGACAGTGACAGGGGTAAAACCAGGCCAGTCATTCACATCCAGGTCATTTTCATGAGTGAGCTGGTCAGAAAGAATGATCTCACATCTATAGATTGCAGGACCGGGCATCAGGGTTGAGAATATCCTCCTCCAACCCTAGTGGACATCGCAATGCACATTTGAAGTCTGTTTATTGAAACGGCAGTCTTGTATACATGTGGCTTCAGACATGCTTATGCATGGTCAGCCTGATGTTTCAAACAAGCCATACACACTCTGCAGAGCAAGTCCCTCAGGTACAGAGGAATCCGTTTGTGTTGGTGAATACCAGAAGATGGGCCTTGTTTATGTCATTTAAATTTCTTTTTAAGTTCAAATAAACTTTTAATGGAGTTGTCTGCAGCATTAAACGTTCCCTCACATCAGCCAGTAGACTGAGCAGTTTAGCTCATTATAATCAGCTTCCATTTATTTCTCATGGACTGGATTGCTGATATTTGTAGCGTTATCATAAAATTATCTTGACAGTTTTCCAAAAAAGCACAATATTAAAGTTCACATTATTTTAATTTAAAATGGATCAGAGCAACAAAAAAAAGGAATAGGGTGGACAACTGCTATGCTGGGGAGCTTCGGCTCACACCTCTTGTGCAAACTGCTAATCAGTATAACAACGCACAGAAGCTGGGCTTGACATGTTTTTGTAACAAATGCTCAGCTAAACGCAAATTCACATCTCATCATCAGCTGTGGATGCCCTGTTTTGTTTGGGGTAAAGCTGCATTGGCACAAGCCAGCTAAAAGTTTATTCTTTTTTAAATGTGTTAATTCACATTTCACATATTGCACATTTACAATTTGTTGTGCGCAACATTGGTGGAAGAGAGCACATCTTTACCTGCCCATTTACAGTATAGACCGATCAGATGAGGATAGCAGTAAACCAACCAGTCACTCTGAAATATGAGGAAGTATTCAGATCGAATCCATCCGAGCTGGTGGTAGACACACAGAGACATTTAAAGCAGCACTGAGATCAATGATGAATAATAGATCCCTCTCTTACATATTGATCCAGACCCCAAGGTGTTTTGTTGAAGAGACACCAGAGTTCCTGACACCAGCTGTGGAACCTACTGTTACCAGCTTTTCAAAAAGCTCTCTTTTTTTGTCATCTGTATGAATTTCTACAACTGTGTTGGAGAGCATTGGTTTGTGTGCTGCTCTAATCCTTTCAAAAGCAGAAGATTCTTTTTGGTCCATTTTTTTTCTTGAATTTCAAGGATGTGAGCTCAGTGTGGAGGGGGGTTCAGAGTGATAGCTGTCACTGATGGGGTTAGCAGCAGTAACCACAACAGGCAGTTTGTAAGACTCTGCAATCAGGACTCACACAAGGCTTTACTTCATAACCCTCGATAATAAAACTGTTAATATTTGATCGGACGTCTGTGAATGGAAACTTGGGAGGAACAATCTAGCAAAACCTTTTGGGTTGCAGTGTGATAATTGCTGCCCAAAGTTCAAATGTAAGATACATAAATCTGACGACAGGAGAAACAGTCTGTGGTTACAAATTAAATTGAGAACCAATAATGGGAGTACAGTTGGTAAGCTTGTGGTATGACAATGAGTACTAAAGGCCATGATAAATCTGACGTGGAACATTGTCTGAAATATTCTTGAATCTGTAAACCAGCATCGCCATCTAGTGACCGGAGGTTGTAACTGCACTTGTCCCTGCTTGTCTTATCTTCAACTTTTTACCAGGGCTCATATTTTCAGAAGGCAAAGAATTATTGTAAATGTGAATGCATTACAACTGTTGTTGCTGCATACAATGTTTTGTTTAAAAGTGTATTTAAACTCTTTGATTTTGACAGCAGCAGTGTTTCAAAAGAGATCATCTACACCAAACCTGCGTCAGCACTGAACGTCTCCTGAAGGAAAATCTTTAAGTCAGCTATGGAGCAGAAAGTGAATGAGGTGTGTGAAATCCTAATAGATAAGTTAGATAGTCTGGCCTTGTGTACTATGACCCTGCTTCTGTTTTCTGGTCCCTCTAGTGTCACACCACTACCTCTCCTCAGAAGCACATGAAGAACAGATCAAAGTCTACAGAGGAGATGCAACAGACAAAGAGGGTCTGAAATCAAAACCTCCTCTCTTCCTACGCTTCATGCTCACTTGAGTGTTAAAAATGCAAAAATAAATGTTACTGTCAAACGCATCCAAACTAATCTAATTCCCCTGTTTTATCTTAAAGACCTTTTCCTCACAAAAGTCGCTCCCAGGAGGACCAGAGCTGGACAAAGTGAAGGTGAGCCATGCTCAGGTTGTCATCAAACTAAATGGCTGTGAATGTAGCATTATTTGCTGCCTTAAAATGAATGCATTCATTTACCTAATTTATGTATAACATTAATGCTTTACATCATGAATGGTATCAAATCATGAATGAACAGGCAAGTTGTATTTGTTTCAACAATCTTTCTGTTTCTCAGGAGTGTCCTGATGGCTCTGAAATGCCCTCACCCTCCACAGAGGAACCAAAGTGACAGATGAACGGACCAAAGGAATTAGATTGTTCATCAATTTACAAGATCATCATTAAAACCCAAAGCATAAAAAAAAGTACATATGCATACAAGAAAGCATACAAAATAGCGATGACAATAAACTAGATCACAAAATGTAAAATCAGTCAATTTTTTGCCATTTGAATGGAACTGAAGACGCATACATTCATTATGCTGGGAGCGTTGTATTAAACTGAATATGTGGATAATTAAGTGCGTCTTCACTCTGCTTTTATTCACATCAAACATCTGTCAGCGAGTGAATTACTGCAACTTCAAAAACACAGCTTTGACTTTCAAACTGCTTCGTTTGAAGACAGAATAAAATACAAGATGTGTGATTTAAAAAAATATTTTGTGAAAGTGTTAACTAGTGCCCGACAGGCCAGCCTATAATATCGGCCAATATTAGCATATCTATTGACTAACAGTATTGGCTAGTTTGATCTCAGATATGCAGCAATATTACTAGATGTTTGCACCAGTCAACAAGCATCTCTTTTGAGTTTCATTGTATCAAACTAGCAGTTCTCTGTCACCAGCAGAGTGGGCTTTATGGTTTAAAACATACATTATCACTGTCCGGAGTGTCAAGCACTGATGCACGTACATGCACAGTTACTGAACAGTTGAGTGACCATCTTGTCTTCATTATACTTTTTTTCCATAAGTGTTTGATAATTGCTTTTGTTATATAGTATATCTCTATCGAGCAAACGATCTTATAAAGATATCGGCCTGTATGTATATATATATATATATATATATTATAGTGTATATGGCTTTCTCTCATATGGAACAACATATGGATACTATGAGGAAAATGATTTGCTTTGTACATAATTTGAGTAGTTTTATAGTCAATTAAATCTATTTAGTTTGATAAGTAATGGATTTGTTGGCTCTCTTTAAGTGGTTTTAAAAATAATTAGTATAGTTCTTTTTTTCAGGATAATTGTATATATAACAGTATCAGATCTTTTCCCCCTCCCGATCATCGATTGGTATTGGCCCAAAAAGTCCTCTAGTAGTTGGGCCCTAGTGTTTACTTCTGCTGCGGTGTTTGCATATGTGTGCAAATGAGCTCAGCTCAAACAGGAAACAACACACGAGAACTAAGAGAGTTCTTGTCTTTGACCAGAGGTATCTGTTCACACTGGTTATGTAAAACCATGCATCACCAAGTTGAACTATTCTCTTGTGAAACACAGACTTTAGTTTACATGATTGGGTTACAACCTTCAGGAACAACACGGCGAAAAACAGAGCCCTCACTGTTGCTAATGTTACAGTCTTTTACCCTGCTATTATATTGCTATCATAAAATAACATCAGAAACAACCTTAAAATTCAACCATAATTATCACATGAATTATCAGCCATATGTCTAGATACTGTATGAATAACCGTCCAAGACTCCACTCACTCAGATGCAGACTAGGAGCCTTCTGAAAAACATCATATGCTGTGCTTGAGTGTAATATTAACAGGATAACACGGCCTCATGAGGAGCAGAGGAGGGCTAACAGCATGCTACCTAAAGCTTCTTGATTGGCAGGTGTTTTGGAGTAGCAGGATGCTGCCTGGTGACCTGCTGGCCTCTGTTTGCTTTATCTCCCTGAGCTCTGCAGCCTCTTTTTGACTCGCACATCTGGAGAGGGGATTAACAGCATCACGGAGAGGGGCTGGTTTAAATCGAAGAGCTTTGGAATGAGGCCAGAGTGTGTGTGTGTGTGTGTGTGTGTGTGTGTGTATAAGTGATTGCATGTGTTTGTCCATATGCGTCTCTGTTTCTCTTTTTCCACCAGCATTTAATGCTGCACCAAATGGCAAGGATTTCTCCCTCTGCAGCCACCGACAGCAGCAGCATCCGCAGCTCCGGTGCTGCATGCACAATAAGAGATCTGTTATCCCTCTCTGGCTCCCAGCTTTCACAACATTCTGGAAAGAAACAACATAGTCAGGGGGGTTATTAGGTCTGTGAGTTTGAGGTCAGCAGCTTTGGTAGATTTGGTTGAGAGCACTGCTGATATGACAGAACAGCAGCCAGACTAGGAATTATTAACAAATATTCTCATCACGGTGTTCTCCCATGCTAAAAAGGACATTGCCATGACATTGAGTGTGTAATCACAAATTACTCAGCCTAGAGTCCTTGCACACACCAAAAGTACCTGGAGATTTTGCTGAAGTCGAGCAGATTATTTTTACCTACCTGAAAAACTTCCACTGACTTATCTCATGAATAAAATGATATTTAATACCTCGGCTTTAATCTTTGCCAGGCTGCAGTAGTAGATAAAAACAGCTGCATGAAAACAGGAGCACACTTTGACGAAAGCAATTTTTTTCTCCCAACATTAACCACTAGATGTCAGATGTATCCTTGTTTCCTAAAAGGAGAACTTAGAGAGAACAACGAGGATCTTGACACTCTCGTTGTGTCAAGATCCAAAAAAGGCCTCCTCATCGTGGAATGTTTATCTGCCCTTCAATCAGGAGAAAAAAATACTTAGTTCAGCAAAGAAAATTCATCAGTTGAAGTACAACATGCTCCTCCAATATATGCATTAGTAGGTTAAGGGTTTTAGTTGATGATTCTCAGTGAGGTTGCTGTTGATGAAGCAGGTTAATAAACAAGAGATGAGGTATACCCCTGACACCTGCAGACATATTAAAAGATGATTCACTCTTTAGTTTTACACTTCCTTCAGCAGGAGGTCACTCACTACTGCACCTGAGACTGTTTCAGACAAGGTAAGACGCTTCACTTCACGTTTTACAATAAAATATGTAGGATAAGTAATATTGTTAATACTCATCAGTAAGTTGAAACCCACTAACTTTTTTTTTTTTTTGACATTTTTTACGTGGTGTTTTTTTCGCGGTGATAAATGTTCTCAAAATTCAATTCCCACAACTTGTACATCCTTAGGATTTACCCATCTCTCACTGACAACTTCTACTAAATATTTCATAGATCTTTTTTTTTTTTTTCAACAGCCAGTACAATCCAGTTACATTTTCTCTTGGAGTAAAACAACATAGAGAGTCACGCTGACGCTAAGGCAAACCCACAAATAGCCCAAAAACACAGACACAAACAGAGTTAGTTGCAGTGAGAGCAGCTTATATGGCAGACAGATTGGAGGATAACGTTCAGTGTACACACTAACAAAGTACGGACAATTGCATTCAGTGTTTTTTTCAGCTGCAGTCTATGGACCATGTCTCACTTACTCCTACATACAGAGAGACATACATATGCTTACAGGGCCGCTCTGCACAGCAGGATGCCGCACAGAATGAGAAGGATGTAATAACTGTAATTCTGGCTGCTGTAATTACTGAACTCACTTCCATCCTCTTTGCTTTTAAGAGACACATTATTACTCCCTCCTCCACGTATTTTGGAGTCCCCAAAATACGGCAAAGAGGGTGACATGAAAAGGGTGAAAAACGATCCCTTTTAAAGTGATAGTTTGCGAAGCTGTATAGACGGAGGAGAATTCCTTTAAGAGCCGACTTGCAGCTGCAGGAAACGGAGGACAAGACAAGTTGCATGGAGGCTGATGGCTCTTTATTGATTCTGACAAGGCGTTCATTTGTAGGGAGGCGAGATGATTCCTGGCGGCGTATGTTTTTCTAGTGTGTGATTCGACCTTAAATAAAGGACAGCTGCCAATTACAAATAAAATAGGCCACCTTTGCTGTCCTCTAATTTATTTATTTTTTGTCTGTTGATCTTGATGGCTTGTTGAATGACAATTCAGATATGTTAAGTCTCATTGACTCCCTTTTAGCTGCTGCAGGTGGTTGATAAACACATCTACTCTCACAATTGTTCCCTCAGCAATGGTATCATCCTGTGATTTTAATTATTTTCCCGTCCCCACACAGCAATTAAAAACACCATGTCCTCTCGATCTATAACCATTGTGGCGACTGGACGGAGCACAGTGCTCGACTACAATGGTAAGGTTTCAAATCTCATCCCTGTTATTTTCATGTCTTTGTAATGATTCATAGCAAATATTTTCAATCTGAGTGTGTTCTCGCCCCCTCTGTTTTCAGGGGAGAGGGCACAGGTCGCTCAGCTCTCCTCAAAACCCAAACGACTGCTAGAGGAGGATAGAGAGAGTGGCATCGGCTCCACCCTTGACCTCACAAGCCGCTTGGAGGGCCACAACCAACATATCAATCACCTCTCCAGCTCACCTTCACTCGGGGAGGCAGGCACACACCCTACAGAGAAAGGTAAACAAAGAGAATTTTACATTTATCTCCTGGGTTTGCAGCAGGTCTGATCTCTGTGAAAATGAAAATAACAGCAACAGAAGCAGCACAAACCACAGGCTCATTATAAAGGGCATGCTCAAAAGACATCCGGTACAGGGCCATTGGGATCCCGCAGTCAGGACAACAAATGCAAAGTCCTGCTGTCACGATGTTTGGCTGTGTATGGGTAATGTAGTATATCGTAGGGCTTTGCTCTCTCAACATGAGACTCATGCATCATTGAGGAGAACATAGATGGCAAAAGAATGAGAATGAGTGAGCTCATGTTTAAAAAAAAACCCCAGACACATTTCTGTGTTGTCTGGTATATATAACATTTGGCCACCCTTTGCACACCAGATTTAAGGCTAACCACTCTCTTTTTCCCCCCACTAACAGATAGCTCTCCACAGACCTCAGACAAGACAAAGCAGCTTCTTATAAATCTGTTCAAGTTTCCCCTCCTCCTCATGCTCCTCTTCCTCTTTGTTTGCTCCTTGGATACCCTGAGTTCGGCCTTCCAGTTGGCAGGGGGTAGGTACTTTAACCCTCACTGACCCCCTCAGATGGCTCATAATGACTCATCCCGCTGATGTTTGACAAATAAATGAGTCACAGTTGAACAGTTCACTCTGTCCCACTGGGGCTATGCTCTGTAATTTACTGAGGAGCCATATCTGGTGACCTTTTTGGATTTGGTGGAACAAGCTCTCTGACTTGTGTTTAACATTGCTCTTGGCAAACAGTGTTGTTTACGTGTGTATGTGGGTTGCATTTTTAACCAGGTAAAGTCGCAGGGGACATTTTCCAGGACAGTGCTGTTCTGTCCAACCCAGTGGCGGGGCTTGTGGTGGGGATCTTGGTAACTGTGCTGGTCCAGAGCTCCTCCACCTCCACCTCCATCATCGTCAGTCTGGTGGCTTCCGGATGTGAGTAGCCTTGTAAAATTCTGTGAAAAATTGCAATTTGACTTTGAGATAAGACGTCCGAGCTGACCTCATTTAGAACTGTGCCGGTATGGGTTATAACTGTGTATGCATTGAAATGACAATAAACAGAAAAACTATAACATAGCAACAAAAACAGAACTCCAATGGTACAAATGTGTAATACATAGATGTAATTAATTTGTGATTACTTTATTATTTTAATAGCTTTATTAGTATTCCAGTAAATACAGCTCCAGGACACACTTGGTTCACTGGATGACACAGTAAATGATCCTTTCTTCACAGAGTGTGAAACCAAATTATCCAAATACAGCCCATGCTGAATACATAAACGAAGGCAGATTAATATGTATAATGACAGAGACGAAACATAGTACACATAATGGGTTCTTGTTAGTCAAATATAAACCATGACATATAGAGTCGGGATAAATATATCATGATTGAAAGCTTGAAGCACACACTATTCTATTAGTGATGTTGTGAAGAAAATCCAACCCTTTCCAACCTGTTTATCTCAAACCATCTCATTAATGCAACAGCTCACCATAGTCAGAGCATTGGACATTAAGGTTACGACGTGTCTGTTTCTAAGGAACGCACTCTCCGAGGACACCTTATGTCAATGTGGTTGAGGAATGGCATCAGCATGCAGGAGCTTCCTCTCCACTTAAAAATATTTTTTTGTAGAAGAGCCAAGAGAAGGATTATAGGTACTTATCACGGAGTACGGATGTATTTCACTCTGAGGGTGTGCTTATATCACTCAGGTCATTATCATTAGAAGCATCCTCAACTGTAAACTCTGCCTGCGGAGTGTGAAGGCTTAGCATGCTGTCACTTATCTTCAAATTACAATCTCCACCTTTCATCCCCATTAAAACTCTTTTAGCAATTTGAAATACAGAAGGTCATGTTGCTTAATTGTTAGTGGGACACATTAACAAATGAAGCAGAAATTAATACGTGCATATCGTTTTAAGAGTCATTAAAACCAATACACAAATTCAACACAGACCTATGTGGTCTCTATCATTGAGCACTGACTAAAATCTGAGTGAAAATGAACATCCACAACAATTATAAAACCTTGTTAAAAAAAACCTTACATCATCAAGATTATTTTTGTTGTTCTGTGGTCTTCATCCGCAGTGCTAGAAGTGAAGTCGGCTGTTCCAATTATCATGGGCTCCAATATTGGGACTTCAGTCACAAACACCATAGTGGCCATGATGCAAGCAGCAGAGAGGAGCGAATTTCAACGGTGAGTTCAGAAAAGGTGGCAAGACAGGATGATTGAAAAAGAAGCTGAAGAGCAGGCAATACTAATAGAAATGGAAAAGTGAAGAGGATAAGTGGGGAGATGGAGGAACGAAGTGTTACAAATGTGGGGAGAAAGCTGATAAGGGTGAAGAGAAAGCATTAGCAGATGTTCACTGACTTTTTGCTTCAGCCTCGATTGCAGTGTAATTTCTGAGCAACACTAGTGACAATAATGGCACCATTCCACATTGATACCAAACCAGTAACCCCTCTGGCATGAAAGATACCGCAAAGAACAGATGGCTTGATACTTAGTCTGGTAAAATAAAACATTATCTTTCACACTCAAAGGCTGAATTAAACCTAAAACACACATTATATCCACTCATCCACAACAACAAGTTTAGCTACAAAGCAGATTACCATTCAATCATTTTGAGTAGTTGGTCATGTTGATGGCTGACCTTTGTTAACACAGAACATAATTGTGACTACCTTTAGTGCCTTTGCTGGGGCAACAATCCACGACTGCTTCAACTGGCTGTCAGTGCTTGTTCTGCTGCCGCTAGAAGTCGTGAGTGGTCTCATGGCCCGGCTGTCACACCTGCTAGTCACCAGCTTCAGCCTTCAACCAGGGGAGGAAGCCCCTGAGCTGCTTAAGGTCATCACTGAGCCAGTCACCAAGCTCATCATACAGGTACAATTAGCAAACTGTTATAAATAACAGTGGGAAGCAAACCTGACCTGTAGCAGCATAGCTTAACAAAGTTCACTGGCCAAATCAGGTCTGTTAGTAATTATATTTCTATAATAAGAGATTTTCAGCTTTGATAGCAAAGATATGTTTGTCTTCTTAAAAGCACAAATTAAATAAACAAAAATGAGAACAATGGATAAAAGTAAAAGTAACTACAGCAGCTAAAAAAAAGTTAGCTTTCTCTAGTTAGACACAGATCTGCTGAATCTCTGGACATTTTCAGGAAGTATCTTAAAAACCCACCTGTACAGACAAGCCTTCACGTAATCAATTACCCTTCCTTGTACCTACTTTTTTTTTTGCATGTTTTTATCTATATATTTTTCTTTCTTTGTGTATGTTTTACTGTTTTTACTTTTTGCATTTGTGAAGCACCTTGTAACTAATTGTTAAAAGTGCTAAATAAATAAAGACTTACTTACTCACACTTTAAGAGGCCGCTCACCGTTTTGACTGAAGGACTAAAGGATTAATACTTAACACTGTCTCCTTTTGCTCACTGAACCGAAAAGATGAAACTGATTTCCCCTGTCTTCTTCAGCTCGACAAGTGTGTGATCACAGGGATTGCAATGGGAAATGAGGACATGAGGAACAGGAGCCTAGTGAAAGAATGGTGCCAAACTGACCATCTTATGGTAATAGAGTATCTTCACTGCTGTCTCCTGCACTTGCAGACTATTGTGTCCCAAATAGAGCTTGACACTGTTGTCAGTGATGACCATGTTGCTGTCTAAACACTGTTAAATTTCTCACCCCATTTTCTTTTTCTGCAGTTTGCTGGAAATTTGAGCGCTGACAACTGTGGTCCGCCGCACAACTCATCCCAATCGTCATCAAAATGTGAGTTCAATGTAAAACAAGAACTTGTATTCATAAGGTAGAGCACATAAACATAGAGAGCAGGTCTCTGCCATACCTTTTACTATATTCATTAACAAAGACACTACACATTCTTCTGTTAGTCAGCACCTTCCAACAGTGGCAAAAATAAATGTTTTAACAGGCAGACACCTCAAGCAGAAGAAGTCGTAATAATAATCCACCATATATGTAATTGAAAAATGATTGGTCAAAGCAATAATAGTAGCAGTTGGAGTTTAGCGGGCTCACATGGCAGGAGAGCTGCAACCACAATAAAAGTAATCTGTGAGACAAAAGACCCAGGACGACTGAGGGAATGTTAAAAAGTTGGTAACATGTTGATGTGCAATAATGGAACATAAATACATACAGACTGAGGTCTCGAGGAAGAGACAGGAGCTCCTCATATCAAGTGCTGACAGTCTAAGCCAACAGCAGTAGAGGCTGTCGAGGCTGCAGGCCGGACTAAGCTTTAGGGTGTCTGCTTGCCTTGTGAAGCAAGCTGCATGCTTTTATGTATGTAAATTGCTAGTGGAGTTGCCTCCTTGACACAAACTGGTCGACATTTTAATAAAAAAAGGACCGGGTAAATGAAGACTGTCTCCCATACTACTTTGGGAGCATTTTGGTAGCTGCATTCTGCTAGTGCAATGTTCTGGAGGTAGCTTTAAGCTCTTTGTGATCCAATGGTGCCTGAAGATTAATATCTTTGTGGGTGAGAAGAAGGATTTTAAATTAAATAGATTTTCCAAGGAGCCAATACAATGAACCTGATATGGGAGAGATGTGACCCATTTACTAATGTCAAACCTTTTAAAGCAGCGTGTTGCACAAGCTGGACAGTATGTAGAGAATTGTTAAGGCATTTCTGTTTTTAGTAGATTTATTGTGTTTTTCTGAGGGATGATATACTGATGCTTTTTTTGTACTGTCACAGGTAGACATTTGTTTGTGTTTACTGGGCTGTCAGACCTCTCTGTGGGCCTGATTCTCCTGGTTTGCTCCATGGCTGTCCTCTGTACTTGTCTTCTTCTTCTGGTCAAGCTTCTCAACTCTCTTCTTCAAGGCCAAGTGGCAAATGCTATCCATAAAGTCATCAACACAGGTGAGCTTGCTTTTGGGAGCCAAGAGGTCTTATTTAGAATGTCTACAAGATATTATATACAAGAAGTAATTTCCTTCTCTCTCCTTGATTGTCCCAACAGACCTGCCATATCCGTTTGGGTGGCTGGCAGGATACATGGCTATGTTTTTGGGGGCAGGGGTCACATTTTTGGTCCAGAGTAGCTCTGTCTTCACTTCAGCCATAACTCCACTTGTAGGTGAGTGATATAGACTTTTGCATCTGTGAGAATTCTAAGACCCTTGAAATATGAAGATCATTCTTTTGGGAGCTCCAAGTTTACAACATTAAGTCGAATGTAAAGGTAAATACAGGAGAATGTAAATAGGATAAAAAATAAAAAAAAACATCTTTTAAAATGTTGCACAGCATCCTCATCTTTTCCTTGTAAAATTACAGATGTTGTTTTGAAAGGCAAATCCAAAGATAATGTTAGAGTAATGAACTCTAATTATCGGAGGAGGTAAGCCATTATCACCAACACTTTTTAAACCTTACTTATAGGGAAACCACATTAGGACAAATAAAATACTCATTAGAGGAAAAATAAAAACGTTTGTTGTTTGTTTGTAGCAGCCTTTTTTTTCAGAGTTATATGGAGCAAAGTCAGAGTGAGACTTGCTTTACTTCCTCACAGTCAATCAGTAATCATAACTGATTAAACTCTAGAAAAAGTCCTCATACATTATGAAATAATGCAGATATAAACTGTCAAATTGGGTTGGTAAAAAAAAATCATAAATAATTGGTGATCTAATCTATCTGAATGTTTTTCATACATATGGCTGCTTTAAACATACAGTATGAGTAGGGCATCGCTGCCAGCTTTGTTTTGTTTTCCTGAATATGTACCCACCTTAGTGAGAACAACTTTTAACTGTAATATCTGAATTATTATAATATACTGAACTATATACATTATATGCATGTATAAAACACAATTACTAATTTGATTATAATATTAATTATATAACATTGGAGTCCTGTCCTAAATGTATGACAGTTTGAGGTGAAATGCTGTGTAACTTTTGGAGGGGTTATATAAGTTTGGAGGCCACAGATGTAAGTTCCCCTCTCTATAATGTTAAAAGATTTGTTAATCCTCCAAACCATTCTTCAAACTCAATCACCAGGTAAAAAGTTTCTAATTTGCCCAAAAATGTAGTAGTAACAAAGAAAGAATAGGATAAGCTATGAAACGTTTACTAACCTTAATTTAGGCTAAGCTAACAACTGATCAACAAATGAAGCTTGTCTTTGGTGAATTCCTTCTTCTTCCTTTGAAATAACACCCACTTGTGACAGTCCAACTTCTCTCTCAGTTCCCTAGTTTTCTCCAGTTTGTGAATGTGAGAGAATGTGATGATCATAGTTTGAAGGCGATCTCAGCATCTGTCCAGGCTGAAAGTTGAGCCGACATGAAGTCTCTTCTGATCCTGACCCTTCAGTTATGACTCTATTTCATTCAATGCAGGCCCTCAGGAAGATTGTCTCCTGTAATGTGCAACTGGACTCTAACTGTGCAGAATCACATCTTATTGAGTGGGCCAGTGCTGTGCAGAGCTGTCTGTCAGTCATATTCCTTGTGTGCACTCTGCCTCTGGCATTTAAGATCACAGCCTTTGTGCATGTGTTGACGATCCCTCTTCTTGGGTTACATGTGAAGAACTTTCTGTGTGATTTCTTTGTTTTATTGAGGTTTAATAGGGCAGGAAAAACAAGAGAAAAATCACTTTTAACTGTAAATCAAAACTAAAGGAATTACCACTGTAGTGGGACGGCTTGTAAACTGGGCTGTTTCCTCCAAGGGCACTGGATTCTGCAACACATTATAAATGATTTCCTTTACAGACATTTATGGCTACAATACTAAAGCGGTAACTGTACTGCAATTTGAGCAAAGGTTTAACTGACTGCTCAAGTCATGCATTAAATAGCTGATTAAAATTAATGTGTTCTCATACAAGCGAATACCTCTAAATTCCTTGTTGGCTAATAGCTCATTTATATTCTAAACATGACCAAATAAGGACGTAAACCTGCTTTCTGCCACTTATCTTGTATTATGAGGTTCATAAGAAAAATTATTACATAACCAGCACTGTATGCAGCTGGCTTAACGAAGCATGTAAAATCAGTGATGAGTGAGTCACCAGCCTGCTACATAGTGATAAATGTGAGGTGGAATATTTTCTCATTCTAAACAGGAATAATCACTACGCTCAAAGGAAAATGTATACACATGCAGGATCATTTCCAAATGTATTGATGTTGAGCATTTTTACTGTCAGTTTCAGTTGATTTGACCATGTAATTGTGTCATTTCTTAGAAGAGACTAGCAGGTATCAAACATTTTCACGGAGTCCAGTCGCTTTGACTTTCAGCACATTTATATTTATTGACCTTTGGTTGTCAGAACCAGCCACTCATTGAGGAGTTGTTTGTCATCTTATCAGGTAAAGGTATAGCTTATATCTGTTTGTCACTGCTGACACTTAATCATCTATATTCTATCTCAAGGGCTGATTCCACTTTCATCAGAAATATGACAGAAGCTATAACATTTCAGGGTTAACTGTTTTTATTTACTGCCTCTGTGTCCTCGGAAAATAGTGTTTCTGTCGACTCCCTCAGGTATTGGGGTTATTAGTCTGGAGCGGGCCTATCCTCTTACCCTTGGGTCCAACATTGGCACCACAGCCACAGCCCTGCTGGCAGCCCTGGCCAGTCCTGGGAACCAGCTAGCAGCTGCCATTCAAGTAAGCCATTGTTTGTTAATCAGATATAACAGCCATTTAAAACTGCAGGGAAATGAGAAAGAGGACAGTCAAGGCAACAGTACCACTGCTCGTCATATTGGATGGGAAATTATTCTCATGAATATATTTTCTACTGATATGCCTCCCAGAAGGAGGATGAACCCTGACTGTGAAACGGCAATAACAGAGGAGCCTACAAATGTATTTTTTATTATTGTGATCGAAAACAGGGGTGTAACAGTGAATTATCAACAGATCGTGGATCGTAATAATGTTTGTATACAGACATTTATGGGTATGGATTTATTCATTAGGGCTTTGCAGGCAACTAACTTCACTGCAGGCCGATTGTTAGCCGTGTCTATGGAGACAAAACTATGAAAATCAGAGCCCATGCATGGATTGTGTTTATGAAATGAATGTTACATGATGTCAAATCTCTGTAGACAAAGGATGTAAATCATATAAATTGACCTTGATGTACAGTATAACGCCCTTCAGCACCAGTGTGTTGTGTCTGTCTACATCATAAGCCATACTTGTTTAATAGCCAATGTCTTTTTTTTTTGGGTTGCAGATTGCTATATGTCACCTCTTCTTCAACCTCTTTGGTATTCTGCTGTGGTATCCTCTTCCCTTTATGCGTCTGCCAATCAGGATGGCTCGTGTCTTGGGTGAGCGCACTGCTAAGTACCGTTGGTTTGCAGTCGTGTACCTTCTCATGTGTTTCTTGCTCCTGCCCTCCCTGGTTCTGGGTCTGTCACTGGCAGGATGGCAAATAATGGCAGGCATTGGGGCTCCTTTCATGGGTGTAACTATCTTTGTTGCCATGGTAAATATAATGCAGGCACGCAGCCCCAATCACCTACCTACTAAGCTACAATCTTGGGACTTCTTGCCAAAGTGGATGCGATCTCTTAAACCACTTGACCGTTTGATCACCAAGGCAACTATCTGCTGCAGCTCCACTTTTGAGGAGGGAGAAGAAGAGAAGACGCACATTTCAACACAGTCCAACTCTGTTGATGCAGAGAAAGGAGCCGCCAGCAGGAACGAAAAGGTGGCTTATGATAACCCAGTCCTGGACTTCTTGGACGAGAGCAGAGCAGGTGTCAGGGTTTTTAAATTAAAAGGCTTGGAGAGATGCAACAGCACTCCTCTGTAGTAATAGTGAAACAGTGGATCATGTTGTACACAGTTCATACTTGTTGAAAGCAAATAATTGACAAAAGGCTTACTGCTATGAAAATAAATCTATTTCTGATTTTGAACTAACTGATGAATAAAGATTAACACCAGAAAGCAGGCTAACTAAATGCAATGGTCTTCTAGTTTGTCAGGTAGACTACTTCACGTAATTTCAGGATCTTACTTAATAATCAGATTTTGACTGGCGATAAAGTTTTTTGATATGATCAGAAGCCATAGCAGTCACAATCTTTTTCTTTTTTCTTTGTCGATTGTTCTGAGCACATAATTTCATGGGTAAGTAACTTAGTCACAGAAGTTAAATCCACCATAATTTTGTAGCTGTAATCTGTGGCTTTTTCCACCACGAGCAGTTTCTTTCATGAGTGGGACCCCATGTTGTTTTAAATGCATGAGAGGCACATGCAGGCATTGACAGCTGACAAAAAAGGCTTATAATATATGGCCAGCTAACAGAAAGGATTTAATATTCATATTTCTAAAAAATTAAACTTTTGTGTAAAGACAAAAATGATTCAAACCAGAGCAGGTTCAAACCATAAATGGCTCCCATTCAAGAGCTGACCCCTTTCTTTCCTCTTTTTGTTGTTATTAAATACACGGCAGAGTGAAGGGATGATCTTTTTGTCCACACCACGCGGTCACAGGCACACCTAGGTGGTCTAACAATTGTCTTTTACACCACACATCATAGTCTTGTTCTGGTAATTATTCGGTGTGATATCTAACATATCAATCATAGGTGAAAACATTGATACATTTGGCTGATTTGATAAAGCCAAAATGGTACCAATAAAAGAGCTGTTTGGAAGCCACACACACACACACACACACACACACACACACACACACACACACACACACACACACACACACACACAGGAGGCTTATTTAAAAAAATGTGGACATTTCAAGAACAGTCTCCTCTTCATTTTGAAAAAGTAATCTATCATTTGAAAACTACACCTGGTTCATATCTAGTCATATTAAGAGTTTATATTAGGCTCTTCATGTCATTTATAAACTAATTTCAGGATTCAATAGTTATGTAAACAAAAGTGCATTTTGGGTTTTTAATCGAACTGAAGGAAGAATAAAAAAAGCCAAAGAAAAGTAATGGAATGATGCCATTGTTGTGTGGACAATTGTTCGATCATTGAGTTAAAGGACCATGTATACACACTTGTTATGCAAGTGTGTAAGTGGGCGATACACACAGACCACAAAGGATTCAAAGAATCCTCACATTAGCTTCTTGATATTCATCAACAAAAGAGAGTATGAATGTGTTGTAGCTTAAATGCGTGTGTGTTTGCTCTAATGTTTTTTTTTAATGCTTGTCTAAGTGGGAGACTATGCATACTCAGGAGGTGTTGTTGAATGTGTGAATATGTGGTGTGTTTTCTTTGTCACAGTGAAACAATTAATTCTTCATTTATTAAGTGCCGACCCTTTGAAGTCTTAGAATTTCCTTAAAGAATGCAGTCACACATCCTTTTTGACTGACAGGACTGGGACACTTTGAAGGACACTTTGCAAGAATGATGAAAGTGTACAAAAATTGAATATGGGTAAAAAAAAAAAAAAAAAAAAAAGCTTGGTTATTAAGAAAACAAAGTGATTTTTTAATAAATCCGTTATTTCTTTTGTGTCTTACTCAAAAATAATTTTAAGCGAGATACTGTATGTCCTCTTTGTCCTCTCAACATACTCCTCTGATCCTGCCAAGCTCTTTAAAGTTTCAGTGTTTCAAATGAGATGCACTCATCCCCAGCAGCAGATGAGGCAGTCTGGACTGAGCTTGCATCATCCTGTAGAGTCTTATACGTGAACCCCCGAGGCGATCAAGGGCAGCCTGAGAATGAAAGGGAGCGGAGCCAGAAGAAAGGATGTACCATGGCACGCCTGTAAGAAACCCTCAAAAACACTCCCCCCTTCCCTGCCCTGACTGAGAGTTTATGTAAGTGTTGAATATTGGCGTTGTTGGATTAAGCAGATGATTAATACTGTAGTCCAAAAAGGTCAAGTCCTGCCATGCCCTCGTGTCCTGCTGCTGCCCGGGCTCTGTGCGGTTTATTGCTGCTCGGTCAGTTTCAACTCCAAGCCTTTGTTTTATTATACTTGGTCATTGTAATACAAGCTGGCAAAGTATTTAGTAAACATCTATTACATCACTGCATTTTTTTTTTATCACTAAATAAGTACTACTAAATAACCTTTTTTCTTCACTTAAGTAGAATCTGTAAATCTGCAACAGTTTTCAATGTGATCTCTGCAGAATCTGTTACTTCCCAGCCCACAGTTTTAACACCCATTTATTGTAAACCCCCCTCCATGACTTTGGATGTGTAGATGTAGCTACTCCCTGCAGAGGCTGAAAAAGTAATTTCTTCATTGCTTCATGTCGGGCCGAAGTCACACCACATTCTTCAATAGCTTATTTCAATGAACCCATCCAACCCTCAAGCGTCTGAAAATTTGCTATCAAAGCATTTTGTGCACAACTGCTGGGCTGCTGAAGCAGCAATAATCTAACGCCAGCCACATCTTGCTGTGTAAGTTGTTTTCTGTGAGTGTTTCTCAAAGGGATTACTCTACACTAAATTAAAGAAATCATTATGAATAGTTTGAAGTGATGTCTGTGTTCACTCTCGCTGAAATAGAAATTTGCAATATCCCTCCTGAAGCGAACCAATGAGCGGAACTTTATTTTTAGGCAGCCATGTTTGCATTAAAAGTTGCTAAATATTGTTCTGTGTTACAATAACAACAAGTTATAATCTTTTTAAAGCATTAGTCATACATTTTAGTTTCTTTAAAAACAATCATTGCACAGCGTAAATAAGCAGGATTAATGACTCTTTGCTTTCATTAATAATTAAAAAAATCAAACTTTCTGTCACACTGGTTTTTTACTTTTTTTTTTACCAGGGTCAGTGTTGGCCAAAATCATTTTATAAAAGCAACTTATTAATTAAAGATGGAATATTATATCTAAATAAAGAGAACTATTCTGTGGCAGCGTACAGCTGATAAACTTTGATAAAAGAGTTTATCATGTCTTCAAACATGACTTCGATTGGAATATTTTTCTACCTGATCCTCTCATTCAGAATGGATTCATGCAGGCTTTTTGAATATAAGGACAGAAAAGCTCACATGTATACATTTTCACGGCTGTTGGCTGATTGAGTCCACACTGTGTGGGTCTGTTTGGGTGACATGTTCACATAATCTGAGCTGTCTAAAACGGACTCTCAGTTCACTTCAATGTAATTGATTCACTACATTGTTTAATGAACTTGCCATAAGTTGAGTTAGCTCCTTCTGATTTGTAATATCCATGGATTGAATATATTGTTCTAAGTGTTTGCATTTGCTCTGTTGATAACTCAGGTATGGATGTGCTTTGTGGAATCGTGAGGATGCATTTGAATGAGAACCTTTGTTTTCAGAGCAGAAACGTCATGGCGAAGCATGCCTGCACATACAACCACAGGATCAGAAGACAGCAGAAGGCTAATTATATGTAAGTGTAAAGTGTCATTTTTTAAACACTTTTTTAGCTCTAAGAGGGAGAATCAGCAGCCACCTTAAGTGTGTAACACAGCCTAATAAAGCAGTGAGGGAGTTTGGAGGTCGAGCATCTCTCATTGAAGTGCAGATCACTCCTCACAGCAACAGAGATAAGGATGGAATATAAGGTTGGAAAACGTTCAGAATTTAAATAGAACTCAAACACAGCAAGCCTTTTATTCCTTAAGTTTTTTTTAATACCAGTGATACTAAACTGCAATAACATAAGAACTCCTCCATCTGCTTGTTAGCACAATATGCATGCAGACAGAAAAATCAGGGGAATATATGAAATGGACCAACAATTGCAGCAAATTCAGAAATGGTGTGAATAGAAAAAAAAGCAATCACTGAAACAAGCAGCAACTGAAAACATGTGCAAAAACCCAAAACAACAGTAACAGTCACATATACAATACAGGTTTACATATTTAATAATAAAAGAGACATAGAGGTTATGAAAGTGTAAATTACTCAAATAGTTTGAAAGAATGAGAATATTTTAAATACATTTATCTTACATAAACATAGCCAGTGTCAGAGAGCAACGCAAAAGCATTTAAGAAGATAGTAGAAAAGGTTTTTTTCCAATCTATTCTTCACTCACATAATTACCTGATTGCAGCACAAACACATTTGAATGCATCTGAAATGAGGGACAGAGAGACAGCTACACAATAAACAGATGGAGGTTTTGGGGCAAAGCAAGCTCTGTATCTGCAGGGCTCGGGAGGTGGGTGGTTGATTTGAAATATGCAAGTTAATACTGGTTTTCAGTGAGGGGCGTTTTCACAGCACCAAGCTGAATGCTGGCTAATTCAGTAATATTTCACTTCAGTTGCTTTTCATATGCGAGTGAGTTATAAATGTGTGAAAAAACTAAGTTGAGCAGCATTACCATCCGCAATGAGAGCAGTTTGTGAACAATATTTAATGTAGCATTGCAACAATGCCGACAATTTCCCCAATGTTTTGATCTGATTCTCTTATTGATGAAGCACAGAATTACATGTCCACTGAGGGAGAAATACTGAGTGTGTACAGTACATGCAGTGGGAATTGTTCTCATCTTGGGTACACAAGTAATTTAGAAACTAATGTTTGAAACTAATTCAAGCTTCAGGTTGGTAATACATCTTGGGTATTGTATTGATACGTTTCATGAATGTTAATTTTTCTTTCTTTGTCATAGCCAGTTAATACACAGACAAACGCTGTGCCCACACACTGAGATAACATAAAGGTGGCAAGAACAAGCAGAAAGTAGTTTGAGTACGGAAAAGATGTCAAAATCCAGAAACTGTAGTAAACAATATATGCAACCAAACTTAAGTTGAAATTGAACTGATTTATTTAATAGGAATGATGCAAGTCAACAAAGTTTAATAGAACTGGTGTGCCTCACAGAGTTTGTAGATAATGCTAATTCAATCAGGAGAGACTTAATTAAGAATGAACTCTAATTTATTTAACAATTTAGGAAATAAATGTACAAAGTCTTTGGGGATTAGAGTCCAACATGATGACTTCAAGTACTCAGATGGATAATGAGTGCGACATAGCACTGACGTGACAAACTGTGGAAGAGGGAGAACAGGTTTTCAAATTTGACTGTGGCAGGATGAGTGGCTGAGGGAGGTTGTGGCAGTGTCAGGTTGGATTGTTAAACTTCAAGAGTAAACGCCCCAAATCAGCAGATCATCATAGCAGGGAGACGGAGGAAGTTTTAGAGAGGGAGAGTGGCGGAGTTGAAAAAAGAAATTGTATAACGTAAATGTGTGAACAAATATACACAGTGTTTCTGCTTGGGCTTACGCTGAGCTCCCTTTTCCAACTCTTGTCCCTGGTATATTCAATCACATTAAAGGTTAAACCACATAACACTGTATGAGTATACATTCAAGTGTACGCTACCACAATAATGACAATATGAAATTCTATAAGCCAAAAATATGAAATATAAGGTAAAGCAATTAAAAATTGCCATAGTTATGTTTTGCTTTTCGCCAGCGAGTCACCTTTTAGTAAAGATTTAAAAATCTGGAATTAAAGTTCTTCGTTTCAGAGTTTGCAGCCTTTGATGGAGAGGAGCTGAAGGTCTTACTTTTTCCAAACATGCATCCTGAACTCAACAGCTCAGTGCTCATGACCTGTTTGAGTGATGGCTCTTGTTCTCTGCATATGATTAACCCTCAGATTAAAAATGAAGAGAGTTCATGTTGGTGCCAGATAATGTTAAATCTGTGGCCATCACTCTGTGGCTCACACTCTTTATAATTTGATGAGCGTTAAAAAAGGTCAAAGACGGCTGGAGCATGACGGTTCACACTTCATCTTCATCAAAACCTTCTGTGAAATTGATTAAAATGTGAAACATTGAATGATCATTTTAAGAAGAAAGGTTTCCAATCTCCAAAATAGCCCAGACACTATTTACAGTAAGAGTTATATATATACTTTAAAATAAAAAAGATCAAATAAATAATTTGAACTTTCTTATTTGTATTTTCACTGGTTGTTTATTTTAATAAAAGACCCTTTAGATTAATTTTAAATTCCCCTACGTTAACCTGAACTCTGCTCTCTGTCTATTACCTGATTCTAGTTAAACTGGATATTAAGTCTTTATTAATGGTTCTATTTTTTGAATATCAAAATGAAAACATCTTAAATTGAAAGTGCATTTTCATGTTAATCTTGAATAAAAGTGGGAAATGATTGTGAATTTAAAAGGGATTAAGGGAAGTATTAAGTAGGATTTTTTATGAATGAGATTATTTATTGTTTATTTTATAGTTCATACAGTTCGCAGTTAAACAGGATTCATAACACTGAGCCGTGTGTCAGTAGAGAAACAGGGAAGGACGTAAGGAAAACTGAAGGTCAGTGTCTGGGGTTCTGTTTGTTTGGCTTTAAATCAGATATACAGAAGGTGGTTATGTGTTGTGTATAAACCAGAGTAAAAAAGAAACACAATCCAGAAGTCATTTAGTGAACGAAAATTCTGTTTTATTGTTTCATTTGTGGACCAACAGAAGCGCCTTCTGCTCAGCCAGTACGATAAGAACTTGGCTGAAGGGAGAAGCACATGCTAACAAATCAGAACGGATCCCACTCTGACTTTTACTGAGCTGTTTATTTTTGTTGGACTGTACTTGTCATGGCTGGGTGAGTCAATAAACCTTTGCCAAAAGAGTTGAAGAATCAATGAACAGGAAGAAGACAAGACAATGAATAGAAATAAAGGCATTCAAAGACAATAATCTCGGTCTAACTTGTCAAAGATGTCAACAACATCCTTTTACGTGCTCAGGTTCCGGTCAGTTGCAGGAACATACAGTAAAAAATAAAAAATAATAAGGCATTCGATAAGGCTTACAACCAACTCTGCATCATATGACAGAAACACAAAGGGCAAACATTTAATGCCTAAAACGTTAAAATCCCTACACATATGTGCATTTCCTTAAAGGATGAGGGGAAAAAAATAAAAATTGGCCTCAGTAGATTTCTTTGCCGAGCTCCCCCTACAGCCTGTGATAGCCAGCCAATATACTAAATCTGCAAATGTACATCGACCATAAAATGTGTGACGGTAAAATATTGTCTTGAACCATTGGAGTGCTGAAATATCAGATTTTTATAAAAGATATCTGATCAAACATTTGTTCAGTTGTTAAAAAAAAAAGATGCTTAAAATTGCTTGTGATAAAAACAGGCATTGTCTGCAACAGGAACATGAATCTTGGCAAAACACTGATTTTCACAGTAAGCCTTGCCAGCATGTGATAACAAAACGATCATTAAATGCCAGATTTTAGAGCTTTATAAAGGACCGGATCTCGGTTATCAAGACAATGTTTTATCTGTTTTCTTCTATTTTAAACCACCTCATATTCTCATTTTCTTAAACAGGCTTCAGTGACCCCTTGAGCAAGCTTTACTTCTTCTCGAGTACCTTCACTTTTTGTCGTGATGATTTTTTCTTGCCTCATTAGTTTCTTTGGTGGATTGCCCTTTAATCACAATCACATGCACACACAGTCAAGCATACCAACACATAGAAACACTTCATCACACACAATCAAACAACACAGACTAAATGATCCATCAAATTACTGAAAGGAGATGAGGATGGTGTGTTTGTTTATCCTCAGCCTCTCAAACCGACGTACTGTATGTGCACTCTATTACAGGCTCAGCTAACACAATCCATGCTCTCATTTTGCCCAGCAGCACGCAAACACAAACCCACATGAAGTTTGACTCAGTACAGGCCTATTAAACACATTTCAGACAGAGCAATACAGCATTAGTCCTGCATGTTTCATTACACTCGAGCATTAGAAGCTTTTTGTGATGTTTTCTTCTTATATATTTTATGCGTAATGTAACATAATACTGGCACTGGCATTAATGTGGTTACAAAAACACACAAGGTAAATGTTTATTGGGGAGCTTTAGAGGTCCTTGAATGCAGATGTAGCCACATTGTGACACAACCAAGCTGTTTATCCCCTGTTTATGCTTATGTAAAGGATTTGTGATATTATACAGTGACTTAAACTGCCTTAAATTTAAATTTGTATCTTTTTTTTTTTTCTCCCATTTTCCAACAACTTGACCCCAGGCTTGGTGTCTGTTTATATGACTAAGCTCAGCTTTTGGGCCAAGTACAAATCAGCAGCTAATTACAAAGAACACGTATTATTATTTCCCACAGTAGCTCAGTTTTATACTGCGTTTTTTATAGCTATGGCTTGGAGCCAGAATATGTTAGTCAGCTTTAATCTCCCTGTTGTCCTCTTTGGCCTCTCAGCTCCACTGATTTTGGTATTTGGCTGTTCATTTATATTATTAAACTAAACTTTGTAAATAGTGTAGCCACTCACTCCCTGAGAGTTTTCCTCTCTTTATTACACTGCTTGATTCACTTAAGCCTGGTATTTTAAAATCTTAATTTTAAAATGAGAGAGACCTCACACGATGACAAATAACAAAATCTAACCTCATCTAATCTCATACTGAGAAGACCAACTCAGCTCACCAAAATCTAACTTATCTTACTGGTTCATGTTGATTTTAACTTCAGTGAATGGATAGACGGTTAATAAAGCTACATTTTTGGTTACTTGTTGACATGCCCGTCTGCAGAATACACGACACATAAATGTCCTGAACTGTTGTGAGACTTGGTTTACATGTACGTGTATATTATTCATCATTTATAACACACTTAACTTCTCTGTAGTCCTTGTATTGTTGCTTTATTAGCTCTATTACTATGTACCATTTTGCTCAACACACTTCATTTGAATACTCATGTGCTGAAATGTCATGGAAGTATTATTCATTTAAGGGCTCTTTAGCCTTAATGCTTGTGATTTTTCAGCATAATGTGAAGAGCTGTTGTCTTGTCCAGTGTCTGTCAGCGGCTCTTCAAGAGCTCTCCATTCAAACCAATCAGAGGTAAGGTCACCTCATCTCTCTCTCTCTCTTGCTCTTTCTGAAATGAAATAAAACTAAAATGCGCAGAAGCACATTCTCAAGTCTTGAGACTAGAGTAAGAGAAAATAATCTAACACAAAATGTATTTTGCATGTAAGTAATTACACAGAAAGACCATTTCTTATTATTTTTGGCATGATTTATCTTTAAACAAGGACACGTTAAGAAGACCCATGTCCATCAAGTCTACTTTGGGATCCTGCTTCCTCTTAAATATGAATGTAGACAGACTGCAGACAGGTCGCTTGCTTATGTGTCAGTGATTTCCATGCAAATACACAAACGGGCAGATGGAGAGAGAGAGGCGAATTCTCTTCAGTCCAAACATGTTGCTTTTTTGGGTCCCTCTCTCACTGTAGCTGACAGTTTGTTGGCGACTGTGGTTGGAAATGGAACTTCATTATTTCTGCCAAAAAGAGAGACCCAGATGTCACAGGAGGAAGTTCTCAAACACAACCTGTTGTTAGAGTGGTATACATTCAATATGATCGTCTAAAAAAAGCCTGTGAAAGAACATCTTTACAAGATAGTTTCATTATTTTACACTTGGCAGCAACGAACACGTCATTTGTGAGTATTATTTTAGTGAATTGTAATGAAACAGTGTTAAGTAAGACTCCAGATTTATCAATAACTTTTCTGTTATCTCAAGGAACGTTGGCAAAAAAGGTGAATATACAGTAATAAACACTTGTATTTTGCAATCATGTATTCCAGTCAAATTAATTTAAATAAGACATACTGACATCCTTATTCAATGGGTTAGACAGTTAGAGCTATCCTTTCTGCTGAGCAGTTTCTTAATTTAAGGGGAGCAGAGCAGTGCTACTGAGTCAGTGGATTTTATATGCCTCAAAAACATCATGTCCTGCTGTGAATCTCACTGATGTTTTTATTTCCAAAACCCCATGATGTCAAAAAGAGAACATGTTGCATCACTTGTGTCCTCTGCTCAGTATGCTGTGCTGAGATGTTTTATATTTCTATGTCTGCTGCTCCATCAGCTCCGCAGGCATGTATTCCAAAGCTTAGATAGTCAGAAGCTGTGTGAGTAAAAACAGGATCTTGGTCAATCATCAACCAGACTTCCCATACAGTCAGCACAATGTACAGTGGTTGTAACAAATGATCTTGTCATGACTGAGTCAAGTGTTCAAATTTCAGGGCTCTGCCCATCTGAGAAAGCGGATGATGCTTGTGTAGCTCATTAAAAGATGTAAAAAAAATTAAGACAAAAATATGAAATCCTTTATTCAGGCATTTTGGGCACCTTTCAGACACCAGGTCATTCAAAGTGCTTTACACAGGCACAAAACACATTTAGACATTTACAAGATAATAATTAAACCAATATACAAAACTATACACAATTATTATGGTAGTGGATGAAGGTATGGGAGTCAGAGTTTACAATGTTGATCTCACTGTGAGTAATTTCGTTATTGGGTCGGTGCTGATCACAAACTCCGCTACAGACACCTAAATGAAGCCTTTTCAGAGCAAATTATGGAATGTATAACAGGACCGTCTGAACACAACAACTTCAGCCCCAAAATATTGCTTTTTGTTTCACCACAATAGCATTTTGGTTGCCTGAAAATTTTGGCGTAAACAAAACAGGTTCTGCAGCACTGTGCACGCATGAAAGGCAAAGTTGAGGAGACTAAACAAGAGAAGAAGAAAAAAAAAAAACTTCAGATAGACGATAGAATATATTCTGCTGTTAACTATGCCAACCTGAAGCATCGTTGTTAAATATGTGTTTCAGTTAGTGGAAGGGTTGTTACGTCAATATTGCAGGTTTAAAAGCCCTTTTCTACTGGCTAGACTTTGGCTCCAAATGAGGGTAGTTTTGGTTTTACTGAAGTACAACAAAAGGAGTTGGAGAAGTGCTGGACATCTTTATAATCTACTCCTACCCTCTGTCAGGGTTTGTTTTCACAAGTGCTCACTAACAATGACAATATATATATATATATATATATAAACTCTGTTCTGCTCTTCTCCCCATCATCTTATGCCGCTGTCATCCGAGCATCTCCTTCTCCTCTCCCAATCCTTTCTGGGTCGAAGTAGACGCAAATTGAGTGGGAATTAATCCATTTTAACAGACAGGTTCTTGTTGTGCTGTGGCCTGTCTATGTGCAGTGGGTAATGCATGAGGGAGCTTCTGTACCTGGTTTGGTTTTAATGAGGAATGTCACTGTCAGACACTAATGGTGGAAGTGTGTGTATCCTGTTTGTGCACACGTGCATGTGCTCACCTCACACTGTGTCACATGAGCAGAGGCATAGCCAATTGTCCATCTGATTGACATCTTGTGTGTCAGAGTCTGTTTATGGACTTTGCTTTGATTGTGTGCTTCAGTGGGCAGAGGTCAGAAACAACATGGAAACATGTTGCTTTGTTTCTGAGAACTGTTTCTAAATCAGCCTTGTAATTACTGGAAAATAAGGCATGGATATCTGATAAGCACATTTTGAGGTTGTGGTGTAGGGCTGTTTACCTTTTCAGGAAAACAAGGAGAAAAGAACATTTGTTACTCGGATAAGAAAGAGCAGCAGAGTTGATGTCTTTCTAAGAGAAAAATAAAACAATATTACACTCCAGCTTTCCTGGTAAAAAGAAATCATTTGTTGAGGGATTAGATCTCAGCATCACACGTTGTGCCTTAGAGTCAGAGATAAAGGAGAGGATTTGCATCAAGCAAATGCAGAAAAGATTGATGGGATAAAGACAGGCTGATAGGACGAAAGGAACCAGACCGTGTTTAAAGCTGTCCTGGAATCATGTGCCTATCTTTTAGTTTTCTGTGATGGATTTTATTCACATTTGTTGGTGTTCAAGAATCATTGAAACAGCAGAACTGGGCTGTGTTTAAAGGCTCTTTACCTGACCGTATACATAATGATAACACTCAGCACCTCTGGGTGATTGTATCAGCGTGACATCTCAGCCCCTCTGCAGGCCATCGTTCCTATAACACAGAATGTGTTTCTCACAAATAATAAAAGTGCTTTGGCTGGAAATCATGCTGAGGTCTTTTGCGTTGTGAGGTTTGAGCTAACAGCTGGCTGCTGATTGAGATACAAGATATTTGAATTCAGACAAACAAAAGAGGCCAGAGGTAAAACTACGACTGGGACAGAACAAAGCTTTAAAAAGAGAGAAAGAGAGGTCAGCAATCGGGAGGTTCTAACTCATTTCCACTGAAAATGAGTTTTTCTTCTGAGGTAGGAACACTGCTTACAATGGGGATTTTTTTCATTCTGTCTTTTAAACACATTCAATAACAAACAAAAATCCTCTAAAATGGAAAGGAATGATTCTATTTTCCTCGGGTTGTACTTTTCCATCATATGAATTTGCATACCTTTAGTTGCAACTGTTATGTTTAAACAGGGAAAATCTCACATGAAATTCATTTAATCGAATAATATTTTGACTAAATATTCTTGCACTGTTTAGTTAATCCAACAACTTTATTACAAGGCTGACTTTAAAGGTTCCAAATGAATGAGACAGCAGCAGCTTTAGTCACAACGTTCAGTGAGTCTCTGAGGTTCTTGAAATGAGATAGAGGTTCTTAGTCTCAATAGAACCAATTTTGTTAAATAAAGGGTGTATAAAATTACATTAGGTACCATTGCATCATCTGAAAACAAAGAAACAAAACAATTCAGCTGTGGCAGAATGAGCTGAAGTAGAGGTTCAGTCGATTTACCAAGAGAGCATCTGGAGAAACCAATCAAGCAATCAAGAAAATCTCCTTTTGAGGAATGCTAAATGAATCTTAATGTATGTTAAAGAGGTCAATGGAAATAAGCGTAAACAGGAACTTGATGTGGTGCTTGTATGAAAAGGATTGGAAACTCTGTCAAAGGGACCACTTGGAAAATACATTTTAGTCACATTGGTTTTGAGTTCTTGTGTCATTATTCAGGACTGTAACAATTTTGGAAATAGCCTCCATAATTTAATGTATTCATTACAGGCTACATTTCTTTTTTCACTGACCACATCCTTGTTGAATGTATAGCCTGTTGCGTCATACTCTGACATGACCAGTGTCATCCTGAACCTTTCACTCAACTGAAAATAGTGAATTTCATTTTGCTTTGGTTTATAGCTTCAGTGGTTCCAATGGTAAGCACATCAGCACAAACTCATTCAAGTCTGCAGCCCCTGTTCAGCTCAGAAAAAATGGGGTCACATTGACATCTTCCTTCCAAAAAGCTATTATTAAAACATGCTTGTCAGCAAGGCCAAATTGCTTTTGTTGGCAGGACTATTAAATGCAGTTCACAATTGATATGATATTCACCAAAGTTTTCACCATTTTTTTAAATCTTGAAAATATGTATAGAACAGTTCTACAAATTAAAACATGAAAGTGAAAAGAGACATTCTTCACTGCAAAATATCTACACTACACTGAGAAATGAACGACACTGCATCAGCACCAGTCATTTTGCTAAGTACAACAAAGTGTAAGTGGGCGACTTACATGTATGTCCCTGTTATAAAAATTAACACAGAGGAGTTGTGTTTTTACTGTACAGCAAATTGTCATTGTGCTATGGGGAGAAAACACAGCCAATTTCACACTGTATAAGCACTGTCAACATTATTGTTTGACAATGTTATGTTCACTTAAGAACCGACTTCTGTGATGATTTATTTATGCAGCGCTGCAGTATTGACGCAACCTTCATGACATACCCGTTGCATATAAAATGAGGCTTGTGAGTAATACTGACACCCAAAATCACGACAGTGTATGGCTTTATGTGGCCAACTGAGAAAATGAAATTATTCTTCCTCCATTGGCAGTGTCATATGGGACTTTCATATGGGACTTGAAGAAATGATATCCCATTAAAACGAACAGCAAAGGCTTAACACCTGACTCCCCATCTGTCTCTGAATGTGAAATAGCTACACACACACACACACCCATGCACACACACGTTTGTTTTGTTCTTGTCTCTGAGGAGGGGCAGTCATCAATGTTGCAGCATGGTAGACGTGGACTTCACCGGGACATGACCTTTACAGTTTGGGGAAACAGGGACCAAGCTTTTGGTCGCCAGGCCTCCTCCATGAGGTCTAAAAAATGAAAAGTGAGTGAACATTGGACATCTTTCTTATCACATACACACATGCTCAAACAGAGACCTATTTCCATGAAATATTATGTTTTCCATTTTACAGGCTTTATTTTGCACCTATGGAAATAGGTGTTTAAAATATATTAAATTCAGACTAACTAAAAAGTTTAACTTGGTCTCTGCGCTGAACAGATTACGTATCTTATCTTTAACCAACACATTCAGGTATTAAACTAGGCTAAAGTAGCTGTGAAATTTAATGTAATTTTCATACATAGGTTTTCTTTATTTTGTAATCATCTTACAAAAACAATAATTGTTTTTAGTCACCCTATTATCATTTGAATGATTTTGTCTGAGGTTTAGTGGGATTTCTTCCAAGAAGGGCACTATGTTGCACTGCTATTCTACAATAGCCCAAAGTGGAAAAACAAAATGTTGTCACCAGACTTTGGCGCAACCTTTGCCCAAAACATTTACCACCGGGAGAACCTGTTGGAGATGGAGAGACTATACCTTTAAGTCTTGTATGTATATTGTCAACCATGCATTAACAATGGCAACATTTTTAACCTTCATAGGACAGAAAATTATTTTCAGGGTTCTCTGTCTTTCCTTCTGATTTTTACATATCTCACCGGTACCTAGTTTCCTTTGTCAATCCTGAAAGCTTATCTGAGCAGTTTTGTTTTTTATTGCAACGTCCCACTGTATCCTCCCTGTCAAGCAGAGTAAAGAGGCACAAAAGTCAGCAACCAGTATGTGCATTTAAAAATGTCAGCCAGAATATTCCTCTTTATTTTTATCAGTTGTTGGTAACCAAACAGAGTAAAAAGGAGCCTAAGTGTTTGGGACTAAAATCATGACTCCAAATGAATACCAATGTGTTTGCTTCCAACCAGTGTTTGATGCTCTTTATATAAAGTGTGCAGTTTTCTTGGCTGAAATTCATCATGCTACCAGATTTTCTGTGAATTAATTTAAAATAATAATGTAGGAGTGAGCGGACACTTTGATAAAGATTCCTATAACATAACTACAAAATAATTAACAAGCAGTTTGTGAAGCGCTCCAGTGCCCCAGGCAGTTTGCCTTCTTTTCCCCGCTGGTAATACGGCCTCCCTCTAGTCTCAGAGGAGACCAAGAGGCTATAATTATTATTTTTTCCCACGGCATGCACATACAAAGCTGACATACTCAGTTGCCCCTCTGAACTGTGTGAGCTACACACAGCAGGCGCTGGACAGTAGCTTGGAGGCCGCAGTAACATTCGCATGTCCCTTTGGGAGAGCTGTCAGGATGAAGAGGAGTACTATAGTTCCTGATCTGCCCCCCACCTTAGCTCAGCTGCAACAGCTGCTTTTTGTCTTTAGCCACAAACAGATAGATCACTGGGAGATTTTAATATAAATAATGTATATGCTTTATTTAATCTTTTGATATTCTTGTTCACTTTTAAAAAAAATAAATAGCAGGTTACTAATACTGATAGGCTGCTATAGATTATAGTTTTCATGCAGCTATTATCTATGTTAAAAAATGTCATTTCATCACTGTTGCATAATTTGCATTTAGCATTGGAGCAATATCTTACTTGACATTCAGATAGTCTGAAGAGGCCATTTTTTTCAAGGTAATTCTGTTAATATAAACGTATCCTTATATTGTATCAACAGTTTAAAAAAAAGGTTGTGTATCAAACCATGTACAGTAGAGGCATTAGCAGTCTAATGGCAATCCTGTGCACAATCCTCTCCCCCTCTCTCTCTCTTTTTGATTTTAAGCACTTTCCTCACTTGAGTTCTGGGAGTTGTTATTTACTATGTAGTTCTTTTTTCTCCGTGGTAATAGCTCAGAAACGGTGGTCCTGTACATTGAAATGTGATAGAGGATCAAAGATGATGCTAATAATGCTGCGTGTCGACTAGCATCGCTGCCTACAGTTCACTATTAACCTTGCCACACAATGTACACAGATCGTTCCTAAATATCATGAAATCAGTGTCACACAGTGTGGCTTGCAGTAAACTTATAAGATTGCAAAAATCCCACAGACTATGGCAGGCTTTGAGCTCCTTTTACCTAAATAAGGATCCTTTAACCACTATCCTCAGCCCCTGTATTTATCAATCTATTGCTCAATGATTATGATAATAATGTGCATGACTTGACATTTAGAAAAATCTCCCTACATGCACAAATCCAATTCATAACCATGGCAAACTTTAGAACTTTAGAAGACTTATTTTGTAAAAACAGCAAGTGCACGCAGGAAAGAGAAAGTAACTCATCTCATCCCAAAGGTAAGAAATGAGAGAGGTCGTGGCTGTGGTTTGAATCAGGGAACAGATGCAGGCTTAGGCTTGGAGTGCTGATGAAAACAGGCAGCATGGCCTACAACACCAATAGCTAATTGCCAAACTGCTTGAGAGCTGTGACACTTGGGCCCATGTATGGCATTAAACAGGAGCATTTATGTACAGGAACATCTGGAGGTGCTTTAGTTCTGAGAGTCCATAAGAAACCAATCAGTGAGAGCGGGAGAGGCAAAAAGGCAAAATGTCTCGTTCTCAGAAAGCTAAAGGATTTCTTGTTGAAGAGGTCCAAAATATCCTATTAAGTTTTATTCAATTTAACATTCCCCTCAACTGACACAACTACACACTGACTTCATTAACTATGAAAGAGACGGAGCAGGTTGTGTCTTTCAAATTAAGGCTCTTTCTCGCTGGATACACGCTTAAAGAGGGATATGCTGCGAATGCTGAACCTTGGTGTCCTTGATACACGTAATTGCTCCTGAAAGCTTCCTGCTAAGTGAATACAGATGTGCAAGTGTGTGCATGTGACGTGTGTGTGTGTGTGTTAGTGTGTGTGTGCGCACGTTTGTGTGTAGAGGAAAAAAAGAGTCTGACAAAAATATTTTGGGGTGACCATGTGTTTGTGCAACCCTGCTGTTCAAGTCTTGAAATTATAACTTGAACTTTTTGTGTAACATTTATGATGTTACTAATAAATATCATAACCACAAATAATCCAGCTTTATTCATGTTTTTTTTTTTTTTACAAATTTTCATGACTGCTCTAGGTTCTTGATTGCAAAGTGAACATGTCGGCTTTTAGCATATACTCAAAAGAAAGGATGTCCAGCAGTCCATGATAAAAGTCTTTGATCCAAGATTTTCTGTAACAGCCATTGTTTACGGTCTTACTAGCGAAAATGGTGTTGAGTGGATTGTAAGCTACACTACATATAGACTAGATATAGTCTGTTTCAAGATTTCTATTGAATCATTGAAAATCATTGTTTGATCACTGTCTGAAATTGCATATGGTGAAATGTGTTTTGCCCTATATGGACTGTTTTCCTGTGTACAGCAGATGAAAAAACAAATGGACAATTTTACTCCTACAACAAACTTTATTTACATATATGTGTTAAAAATGCAACTTGATTATAGATAGGAACAAGATTGCTAGCAGCCAGGGAGCCAAAACAGTCAAATTTGTGGCTGTAAAAACCTGAACAATGAACAAAAAAAACCTAAAAGGGGCAAAACTGATTTATGTGATAATTCTGCAACAATATTGAACCCCAAATTATGTACATATATAATTACTACCTTTAAAAAAGAAATGAACACTTTCCTGCATTAGAATCACACAGCTGCACTATAGTTCAAATTGTAAATGTAAGATAGCTGTTGGTTTTTCTACAGAGCTTTGAATCTTAATAATTGGCTTTGAGCACTTTGCTCCGTGACAGTTTTTATTTTAAGCCAAACAGAATTAATGGTCTCCTTCCAACCAAATGCTACAGCAGCTGAGCCCATAAATTAGGCTCCATCAGCACATTGGTTGTCTTTGTACTCATCTGTTAATATGATGCTTTAGTGTGTTTTTAGAATTAAAGCTTGTTCATTTGATATAGTCACACATGGAGACATTTTTGGACAAAAAACTCTGGTCCTGAGTTGTTTTTTCATCAACTGTGCTCCTCTCTGTCTGTTTGTCTGACTTACCCTTTCTCTCTGTCTTTATTTTTCCCAACACTGTATACTGTGCAGTCCACGTCAGGCTCACGGGTCTTTACATTGTCAATGCCATCTGGGTTTTTGTCAAACAATGGGAAGGGGCCTGTATCAGCTACTCTTTTTTCAATAGTTTTCATCATCTGAATCTGCAGGAAAACCTTATTCAATCTGGGTGAGCTCCCAAAGCTTAATCACAGCCCGTTTGCAGGATTTCGAGCTGAATCCGGGTATGCCTGATAAAATGCGATGAATTTCCCCACTGCTGTCATTGTCAGGCATTGTTGTCTGAGCCACATGAATATTGCATAATTCATAGGTAGCACAGGGACCCATCTCTGTAATAAGCCAGTGTGACACAGATCTACACCTCAGCTATGAACAGGCTGATATGTGAGGAAAATCAATTCAGAGAAGACTACAGTGTGCTGTATAGGGCCGGAAGAGGCATACCCTTACACACACACCGATATAATGGATACATCATTTATTCAAATCCCACATTTTTCTACGTTGTTTTGAACGGATAATTCAGGATAATGAAGAGGGGTGGTATAAAGTACTTGTCATCAAGAGGAATATTAATCTGAGGCTGCTGTAAAATTCTTTTTAGGAAAAAAATGATCAAGAAAACAAAGTCTGGTTTTACATGCTATTATATATGGGAGCCACTGGTACCCTTTTGATCCAGAAAGTTCCTGAAGTACTGTTTTTGCCTTGTCCCTCTCTTAGCTCTCTGGGTCCACGGATGTGAGCTTACAGTTTACACTTGCATCTCCATTTGACCTGGGATCTCTCCTGTCCTCCAGTTTCCATCTGTAGAAGTATGTATCGTTGTGTATCCACAGTAAACAGCATGTCATGGTCACTTTGATAGAACCCAAACAGAGAATCAGTGTGCTGCCAGCGGAAGAGCATGATTGTGATATGGGGAAATATAGCCCGAAAACAAAGGGACTTGTCAGCAGAAAAGTAAAGTGATATGAACGTTTACAATACTGCAAAAGCTTTAGCAAGTTTTCAGCTTGTTTTGACTTAGAATTAGGGAAATTAAATGAAGTCCTGCACCCCTGCTGTTGTTTCAATAGAGGGGATGAGCTGACCAACTCCCGGTGGCTAATGTTCTTATAATTGACAAGTACCTCATAAACCCGAGTTCAAAAGTACCAAACTATTTTTATAACTATCTAAACTTTATATTAAACTCCCTTTAATATATTTCAACATTCTATTCTATTCATTTTGGACAAACCAGTTGAGTGATTCAAAGGATTGCAACATTTTTGCAATATACCTTCCTCTTGTTAGAACACCAGGATACAGGATTGTAATGCCTCCATGCATTGACATCAACATTATTTGTCTGAACTATCGAGGACACATTTAAAAAAACAAAAGAGAGAAAGAGCGATCAGACAAGATAAGACAAGAATGAAAGGTTTCCAGCTTAGGGGCATCATAAATAAAGGTCAGCCTTCCCAAGTGACGTTTGACAACATCACACAACGAACAACACAAACCGAACACACACATCATACTTGCTTTACATATTAAAATACAGCAGTCTAATTAGGCCACATTAGCTAAAGGTCACACTTTCAAAATCTCGAGCCTCCACCAACAAGATTTTTTACAAAACAAACTTTAACTTGGCATTTTGTGTTACTTTCCACAAGGGTACGCATGTGAAGGTAAGGAGTGAGTTTTTAGAGGCAAATTTATGTTGTGTCCTTAAAAGTTTGATTATAGCCTAGAATTTATTTTTCAGAGAGTGTGTGTGAGAGAGACAGATACGGCATACATTTTAGGACATCCTCAGGTCTCAGACGAAGGTGTCAGACCTCAGACGAAAAAGCATCAGTTCTCAGGAAAACCTCCGTCGGGTGTCAGACCTCAGACTAAACGGCCTCAGATGAAACTGTCTCAGACTAAACGGCGTCAGACCTCAGACGAAACGGCCTCAGACGAAAAAGCCTCAGACGAAACGGCCTCAGACGAAAAAGCCTCAGACGAAAAAGCCTCAGACGAAAAAGCCTCAGACGAAACGGCCTCAGACGAAACGGCCTCAGACGAAAAAGCCTCAGACGAAAAAGCCTCAGACGAAACGGCCTCAGACGAAAAAGCCTCAGACGAAACGGCCTCAGACGAAAAAGCCTCAGACGAAACTGCCTCAGACATATTTATTTTATTTATTTTTAAATTCGAGGGGGGGGGGGGGTGACTAAACGGCCTCAGATATAATTATTTTATTTATTTATATATTTTTAAATTGGGGGGGAAGCGGAGCGTTGCCGGGGAACATGAAACGTCATCAAGATGCGACCACAACAACCCTGGCGCGTCTATGGGCGCGGAATGAAAACTTACTTACTGTATTTTCATTCCGAAATTTATACTCAAAGAGCACAGGGGGCTCAAACTACCTTTACCCCCTAAAACTAAAGAAATACATTTCAAAATCATGAATGACATCTACCCATCCAAAGAATTACTTAGGTTACGCTTCAATATTGAAGATAACATCTGTTCATTCTGCAAAAGTGACATAGAAACCACGGACCATATCTTTTTCTCATGTGATGTGACTCATACATTCTGGGTTGAGATCCATAAATGGATCGCAAAGGGAATATCGTCACGTCTGCCTTCCATCTCCAGAGATGATATTACATTTGGAATCTCAAACAATACAAATGAGGAACTTTGTCTTAATTTGATTCTGTGTCTGGCAAAATTCTTTATTCACAAGAATAGATTTTTAAAGTCATCCCCCAATTTTGTCTCTTTTCTGAATGATTTCAAAGTTTATCTCAAGTCCTTAAAACTAATTAATGGAAAAAAAGCAAAAATGATATACGATGTTTTGAAAAACTTTCCCAAAGTATTAGACAACTAACATTACATACCCTTGTATATTTCATTTACTATTTATTTCTCCTTAATTTCCTTTTTCTTCTCAGTTCAGACCTCATTTATTATTTCTTAAGATTGTCATTTATTTTCTCTATTTTGAAATGAAGTGCTGGATATTGACGTTGCAATTTTGATGTGCTTGTTTTCTACGTTTGTACTGAAAGAAACGTTCAATAAAGTTTTTGAATGAAAAAAAAAAAAAAGTATTTTCATTCCGCGCCCATAGACGCGCCAGGGTTGTTGTGGTCGCATCTTGATGACGTTTCATGTTCCCCGGCAACGCTCCGCTTCCCCCCCAATTTAAAAATATATAAATAAATAAAATAATTATATCTGAGGCCGTTTAGTCACCCCCCCCCCCCCCCCCTCGAATTTAAAAATAAATAAAATAAATATGTCTGAGGCCGTTTCGTCTGAGGCTTTTTCGTCTGAGGCCGTTCAGTCTGAGGCCGTTTCGTCTGAGGCTTTTTCGTCTGAGGCCGTTTCGTCTGAGGCTTTTTCGTCTGAGGCTTTTTCGTCTGAGGCTTTTTCGTCTGAGGCCGTTTCGTCTGAGGCCGTTTCGTCTGAGGTCTGACGCCGTTTAGTCTGAGACAGTTTCATCTGAGGCCGTTTAGTCTGAGGTCTGACACCCGACGGAGGTTTTCCTGAGAACTGATGCTTTTTCGTCTGAGGTCTGACACCTTCGTCTGAGACCTGAGGATGTCCTAAAATGTATGCCGTAGACAGAGAGCATTTTTGGATAAATAGCATTCCACAAAAGCACAGTTTGATTTTGAGTTTTCAAAAACAGTATAAATGCCTACTCAAAAATAAAATAGTGTCTCTTTTGCAGGGGGCTAAAAATGCATTTCAGCTTGCAGTGTTGTCTTAGATACTACATAAAGCCTTGCCTTGAGCTTTTTGACTCTTGATTATCATGAAACCTTCTGGGAATTTTTAATAGTATGATATGAGGGAGCAGAATTAATGCTGAGTTTTGAATGAGCTTCCTAGAACTTGTTTTCGTTGGTTTGAAGAATCTCTTACTTTGCCTCGAGGAATATTCATCATCAGACACTCCCCTCAAAGCCAAATCCATCAGTGATATCGCTTTGAGAACTATGCCAAAACAAAAATGGAATAAATTAACAGTGAGACACACAGCCTCATCAGTGCCTATATGACAACAATTTCAAATTTGGCGAGGGCAGACGGCAGGAACAACTTCAGCCGTGGCATATTAGCCAAGGATAAGATAAACAAAAACAGATTAGAGACACCTTTGTCAACAAGTCCAGAATCAAAAGGTATAGTTTAAAAAAGTACCAGGCATCTTCAACATCGCACAATGTAAGGTCAGAGGATGCAATGGGAATAAAGGAATAAATGACTATTTGTGACACCAACATATAGCAGCTTTTCTATAGTACATTTGTAGCATGTTCTCACCATGTTAGTGCAACATGTTAGCCAGAGTTCTCAGTGAGGCACACACATTTCAACCTGTTCACACAAACACACGCTCACATGCCACACCTTGTATTTCTAACGGCAATAAAATTACCTAAGGGCCTAAAGTACTCCAGCACCGTAGAGAATACATAAATGCGAGGTAATTTGTTGTGAATGCGCTTGATGAAGTTCACCACTATAGACTTTACCCACCAATGTTCTCTGTAAGTAACGTAGCTCTCGTTCTCAACCTCACAAACGTTACTCACCAAACAGAAACCAAGTAGGGTGGGTTTTAGCAACACTCCAGTTAAGGGATCTCACAATTCAGTATGTTGTGCTAGGTGCGCCGTCTAGGAGAATTTCCTCCCATATGATCCTTATTTCAGATCAATAAACTAGTAGGTTATCGATCTCCCTCACTCTGTACCCCCCACGTACTGTATGTCGCAGGACTTTTTACTCTGCCGGGGGACCAGAGACCATAGACAAGTGTGAGTGTCTGTCTTGAAAAAATCCCAACTCTTATTCAATATATAAACAAAAAAAAACCTTCTTTATAACATAACTATGTGTCCAAAATTTACCAAATTCTGTATTATATTTAAATGTTCATTTTGTTGTCTAACAAGTAAGCTATGTAAACAAACCAAAATAATGTCATACTAAGTAGTAATTTAAAAATCTGCTATACTGTACAAAGACTAGTATGGAAATTCTGCAGGGCTGAAACACACTACAACTCTCAGACATATTCACATATAAACTTGTTATATGCTATGAATAAATAGACACATGAACACTTGATTGTGGTTCAGTGTGTCCTCCTGAAAAGGTGCTTATGTATTATATGATAAACACATACGCACCCTCCTTCACTGACACTCTTATACATATGCACACTTTCTCATAGTCAATGTGCTGGCACTGATATTATAGGGAACAAAAAAGAATGTGTGTCTGCACATACGCAGTACTATATACCAAACAATTTCTTTCAGAGAGGGAGAGTCCTCTGGAAGAAATAAATTCAAATGAACAGTCATACTTGTTTCGTCACTAAAATATCAAATTAATTCATAAATACATTTATCAATAAGCCATAGCCTACCATATGTCTTTGTTAGAGCATAATAGAAAGTCTTTTGGCATGAAAACATGTATTTTTCAACGTGTCAAACGTCCTGTCATAACTACATTTCTGTTGTTTGTAACAAACCAAACCCAAACCGTGTGAAAATCTGTTTCAAGATGGCGGCTGCGCTGCACGTCAGCTCCAATAGCCAGTGTCAGTCAATGGAGGCGTCTACATGCATTATGTCTATGCTCCCTCAAAAACCGTGCCCCTCACTGACTTGCACTAATGCCATTGGTCCAGAAGCCGATTTCAGCTCATGCTTTGAGTGTGGGCTCATGCATGCATGGGATAGAGAGGCTTGATTGGTTTATAAAACGTGCATTGAGTGCCAAAATTGGTTGAAGTTTTTGCCGCGTTTATACTGCTACAGATTTTTTTTTTTTTTGTATTATTTCTAAATTATTATATCAGGACCTAAAGACAATTTCAACCAAAAACTTAAAAAGTGTATCTGAAGAAAATTACCTACCCTGTCTTTAATTTATTGCAATTTTAAAAAACCTCTCCTCAGTTATTCTCCCACTTTACCTGTCTGTGTTGGAGGATCTTTATTTCTGTTTAGAAACCCTTTTCTTGTCTCTCTCGTCTTTGTTCACCACCCTCTCTGCTCACAGATTAACTCTACTCCACCATCTGCCTGCTAATCGGACCGTACAGGCTCTCATCCTCTTCCCACACCTGTTCCCATTCACAGAGCTTGGTTACCAGAAGCAGCAAAGATACTGCCTACTCATTTAGCTAGCATCCAGCGTAGCACCTACAACAGAATACCAAGGTTATTCTCACGTCTGTACCCCAGGGAGGCACGATTCTTATAAAAAGACTTTTGCCTCAGACTAACACTGTTAAGTTTCTTTTTTTCTCATTCCTGTTCGCAGATTTTATTCAGTGGCTATATTTGAAGAAATACATTCAAAACTGTTAAATATTTACTCACAACAGCAGACTTTTCCAGCAGCAGTTTTTCCACAATAAATAAAATTCTTGTACCAATTAAGCCTGCAGGGAGGCCTTTGAGTTTATTTCACTATAAATTGCAGTGTTTAAACTCTATTTGTGTGGGGTCCTTCCCTCCTGCTTGCACTATTCAGGTTAATACAGAACTATAAACAAAAGGAGAACAGAGATATTCCCTGGTAAATACTTGCCTGCACACTGCAAGTCCACGTGTATTCAGGTATCGAAAGTGCCAAAGCTATTTTTGCAGGAACTGTTTTTTAAATTAACTGAGTGGGATTGGTTGCATTTCCTTGGGAGGGAACACGTAGATCAACCCACATGGTAAAAACTGAAATAATGGTGTTGTTACACCTGAAGTAGATGGACAATCTGACTCACTTAAAGATTGTTAGAAGAAACACTGTTGTGACAAATCAAGCTTCTCCTGTATTTTTACAAGTGTCCCAATAAGCCAATAGAGTTTCACATAGTAGAAACCATAGTGAAGATGAAGCAGCAGGTTGAATTCAGGCATAATTGCACCTTTGTTTTTCCTTCTACGCTAAAGGCTGGTTTGACAAAAAAAACCCCAAACAAACCTGTCAGTGATATATACTTAAAGGCTCATTAATTTGACAGCAGGATTCAAAGGTGCAGACGTGATTCACAGGAGCAGGAGAAAACTTGATGATGACATCTAGAATGCAGGTGATGTGGTCTGAAAATGTCACCTGCTTACAAGTACACATAAATCACTCGCTGTGTCCTAATTTTTAGGCTGGTAAGTGACCCATAAGACCTGTCCCATTTTAATGCTGAGAACAGCAACTTTATTTTTACTTATAATTCAACACATAAAGAAAGCTGTGGCAAGTTCTTGGTGTCATCTGTTAGCATATACCCACTGTTAGGAAGCATCGCGTTCAGCTTTTCCCCAAAAAAAGACAGTGCATCTTATAACCTGTATTGAATTTGGAACCAATGCTATCTCCTGAGCACAGATCTAGATTGAGGCCTTAGTTTAAATGGGACATGCACAAATATTGTTGGATAGTAAAATAAAATCTTTAATTTCCCAGTCTCTCATGCAACACCTGAAAAAACATTTATGAATACCTCTGTAAAAAGAGATACACATTAACTACTCGATACAATTGAGGCAACAAATTGCACACATTCTTATTGATTAATTCTAACTTTGTTAAAAGTTGAGTTAATGTAACTCAAATCAGTTGCTAAAGAATGACCTGTTTAAATTGTGAAGCTTCAAATAAATCACAAAAACAAATTAACCATCCATCCATCCATCCATTTTCTGCCGCTTATCCTGGGCCGGGCAATCTAAGCAGAGACTTCCCTCGCCCCAGACACCTCCTCCAGCTCTTCCGGTGGGACCCCGAGGTGTTCCAAAGCCAGCCGAGAGACATAGTCTCTCCAGCGTGTCCTGGGTCGACCCCGAGGCCTCCTCCCGGACGGACATGCCCAGAACACTTCCCTAGGGAGGCGTCCAGGGGGCATCCGGACCAGATGCCCGAACCACCTCAACTGACTCCTCTCGATGTGGAGGAGTAACGGCTCTACTCCAAGCTCCTCCCTGGTGACCGAGCTCCTCACCCTATCTCTAAGGGTGCACCCAGCCACCCTACAAAGGAAGCCTATTTCGGCCGCTTGTATCTGGGATCTCGTTCTTTCAGTCATGACCTAAAGCTCATGACCATAGGTGAGGGTAGGAACAACGATCGACCGGTAAATCGAGAGCCTCACCTTTCAGCTTAGCTCCTTCTTCACCACGACGGACAGATACAGCGACAGCATGACTGCAGACGCCGCACCAATCCGTCTGTCCATCTTTCCCCCACTCCTGAACAAGACCCCGAGATACTTGAACTCCTCCACCTGGGGCAAGAACTCCCCAGTGACCCAGAGAGGGCAAGCCACCTTTTTCCGGTCGAGAACCATGGCCTCAGATTTAGAGGATCTCGTCTCTGCTTATTGTGGATGATGTGGTCCTGTTGGCTTGATCAAACCTGGAATTAATTCATTACTTTTTTATTATTGTGTCATGTCCAAATTAGGAGCGATAGATAGCATACAACTGTAACAAATAATAACATTCACTTCCTGCTGGTGACACCACACTTCACAGTAGGTTAACACAAAAATAAAGGAGTAAATAAAAGAAAAGAAAAGACCTCCAGCGTGCACTGGGGCAGTTTGCTGCTGAGTGTGAGGCAGCTGGGGAGTTCTGAACAGCATCATGAAAATCACACATCACAGTTCTTAAAAAGGAATTGTTCAAATACCTGACATATGTCTTATTTGGTCGGTGTAATCATCTTCATAGTGCTTTGATCTGGGCTGTGAAGCAGATATTTTACTATTATTTGAGTCCCATTCCTCCGCATAAGTCACAGCTGTAGTATGTTTTAAAACACACATACACCACCATGGAGGTGTACTGGAGATACTCTCTGTGGTGAGCTCAAAGTCATGAACAACCAGATCGGCCAACAGTGAATCATGACAAGGAAGTGAAGGTCTCAAAGACTCAGGGTATCTTTAAATAGAAGACAAGACAAAAAAAGGCTTATTTACTTGTCCAGATATGTATCACAACTTCAAGCGAAACTTCACCTCACTGTGGAACATACCGGAACATACCAGAGATTTTCCTCCAGCATTATCTTCCTCACTCCTTTAAAGCAAACGGAGAAAATATTCAACAATTGTGACACAATCTTTTCCAACCTTTTAACTTTGTGCAACGGTTTCATGTTGTGTTTCTATTTGTTTAAATTTATCTTTTACCCATTAGCTTTGTTGAAAGAGCACTAAAAACCAACGGTACAAAGTTCTTTACATATAATGTACTTATCCTGACAATACACAAACATTCAATAAAACCTTGACAGAAAAACAACAATGTAGCAAACAGCAAAACTTGAGAAAGAGACCGTATACTTGTGCTGGCCGCTTGTAAGGAGCCTGACAGTCGGAGCTGACTGTGGACTGGAGGTCAGCCCACACTCTACACTGCCAGCCAGCCTTTGTTTCCATAGTCTATGTGTCCACTGTGTGTTAGAGAATGAGCATCGCCTAGACGCCATTCATTCTCATAACACTGCGATGAAAAGGATTCAGCAGTAAGGGTCAAGTTTTTATTTTACCCAAAAATAGAAAACCAAATTATAAGAACTAGGCATATGAAAGATGTCAATAACTTTAAATCGAGATGATGAAATGAATTAGAGTACCTGAAATCAATGCAGAACCTTATGCCTCCATCCTTTGGCATGAGGACCACTGGGATACACCACTAGCTCTTTAAAGCCTCGATGATCCCCAGGGACAGCATCAGGTCAACCTCCCTCCTCAGTGAGGACAGCAGCCGCTCAGGGATCCTGTAACTTCATTTTCACACCTCTTATCTTTGCACCTTCTCTCACAACAATGTCATGTTCAACAATATTTGTTCTCCCACAGCATTCTCGTGGAAAACTTCTGAAATACAGCTAGATCTCACCTGAAGCAGTTGGCTGTCTGAGCTCATGGTCTACCAGGTCACTAGAGAGTTAAGTATTGCTCATCCACTTCTTCATCCAGCACACTTCAATCACGAGGTAGGAACACCAAGACTTTCTGTCCTGGGTTGAAGACTCTCGGCCTGGCTGACTTGTCATAAGAGACTTGTTGCTGCTGGAAGTCCACCATGTGCGATTGGGCCAGCTCGTCCATTTTCTCCAGCCGCTCTCTCATCTGGATGACACAGAATACAACGTTAACAGATCCCACCCTCCTCTTGCCTCCCTCCCAGATCTCTCTTAACAGTGCAAATGGGCCTCAAACTTCATGTCCATACAAAAGGAGAGAAACTTGTGGAGGAAAATGGTACTTACCTACATGCAAAGATGTAGGGCAGCCATTGATTCCAGTCTGTACCAGTGTTGTTTACAAGTACTACGTTAGCCTATCTGTTTAAGGATGATCTGGTGTGATCCTGAGTCTCCTGATACCAAGTAACTGGTACACCTGTGTCAGCAGAGTAGACATAAAGTTAGTTCCCTAATTAGTTAATTTTTCACAAAGGAAGCACATATTTGAAAAGACGAAATAGAACCTGCTGATTTTGCCTTTATGGATTTTAGTGGAAAGACTCCTGGATACTTGGTAGAATAGTCTGTTATAACAAGCATATAATGGTTTCCTGTTTTGCATCTCTACAGGACCAACTATGTCCATCCCAAGGCGCTAAAATGGGGTGCCAATAATGGGTAGTGATTAAAGTGGAGCTCTTGAGTTAGCAGATGTTATTTGGCACTGAGGGCAACTTTTACTAAACTGAGCAACATCTCTAAGCAGGCCAGAGGAAATGTTTTTAATGCAAGCCTTCATTGTGTTTGCCCAGATGGCCCCAAAGCAGGCATGGTGTTTCCAGCTGCTTGAGCAACAACTAGCTGCAACACTGACTCTTGTTGATCATAGATGATTCAATTTGTAAGATACACTCGTCACTTATACACTCCTACTCAGCTTCCTGCTCCTTCTCTTTTACTTCCTGGAGAAGCGACACAACTTCCTGTATACCAGTGTCTAAACACTCCCAGAGTCCAGCAAGGCCTTAAGGATGGTTCCATTAACTTCAATGTATTGCATATTAATAGAACACTTATTTTTAATCCGAGGACATGGTACAAAGCACATTAGTGCAAAGCAGGGCTAGTTTTTTTTTATAAAGCACATTTCAACAAAAAGGCTAAATAAAGTGCTTTAAACGACATCAAAAGCAACATAACGCAATAAGAAATGTTAAAATTTAAAAATCACTAAAACAAACAATTCACAATCACAGAGAAGAACCACTTGGACATGTGGGTACATGAATTTAGGATGGCCTTAAAGTTTAAATAGATAAGTTAACTTTTTGCTGGAGGGTTTTGTTGGTCTGCTTGCTGATGGGCCCTCCCACATTAGAGACTTACCAGCACTTGTTGCTGCTCTCTGTTGGCACTGTTGGGCTGGTTTGTGGCTGTCTTTTGTCGTCTTCCCTGCATTGTTGCTCCTTGGTTGACCCTTTTTCATGCCACCACAAAGACATCGGAAGCTTCAGTGTAAAAGCCCCGTGTTGGATTAATTCCCACTGTGTTGATTTCAACACGTTTTCAGGGTTTATATAGCAACACAAGATTAAATCAGTGTTTCACATAATTGGTAATTAAACAGCAGAAAGCCACTATTTACTTATATGCAAACAATACACTTGAAAAGCTGATGTTTAGCACTTTTAGCACTCTACATGTTGAAAAATTTACTTGAGGCCATCCTGTCTTACTTCACGTAAGTTTGGTATACATCCATTACCAGCAGGCTGTTATGTTTCCCTCCCTCTGCATTGATAATTTTGTGATAAATTACCGGGTTAACGAGTTTCGGTCCTCTCACCATCCGACTGTATTCATTTTAACCTAAATGCAACTTAAACTGCAGAAGTAATATTCTTACACTATGTAAATCTAAGCCTCACTCATAAATTACTTCTAAATTATGATTAAATTACAATCAATATATAGAAAAGCTAGTGCTACTGAGGATCTGTTTTGTACCATCTAATTTGTAGTTTTAAAATCTGATGCATGTTGATGAAGCAGGTGTCGTTGATGTGTAGCACATGTCCTCCATTTTGTGTACCCTTCCCTTAAAACTGCTATTCAAATGGACTGTCATGATTTGGTTTGGTTTCTGTGTTTCATCTTGTTTTCATGTTTCCCTTAGTGCTCTGTTTGTTTCCCTTGTGTGTTTTAATATTTCATGGTCATGGTCAACATTTCATTTCATGGTTTCATGGCCTGACTGTAACTCCTGTACCTCCTAATGAAAACAATTTAGCTAACCTGGCACATTTTCACCTTCTAGATCCTGTAGCATTAACAGACATAGTTCAACACCTCAGGTCCACTACATGCAGTCTTGACATTCTGCCCACAAGATTTTTAAAAAATGTTTTTACCTGTGTTGCACCAGATGTATTGCAGATAGTTAACAGCTCTCTACAGACAGGCACTTTTCCTGAGTCGCTAAAGACAGCAGTGATTAAACCCCTCCTAAAAAAGAGTAATCTGGATGCTTTATCAATTAATAACTATAGACCCATATCTAATTTGCCTTTCTTAGGCAAGATAATCGAAAAAGCAGTGTTTGTGCAACTTAACACTTTTATGGTACAAAATCAGTGTTTTTCAGTCTGGATTCAGGTCAAAGCACAGCACTGAGACTGCTCTTATCAAAGTGCTAAATGATATCTATGTGAATAGTGATGCATCTAAAGTCTCAGTTTTAGTGCTACTGGATCTTAGTGCTGCATTTGATATGGTGGACCATAACATACTGCTGGACAGACTTCAAAACTGGCTTGGAGTTTCTGGAACTGCCTTAAATTGGTTTAAATCTTACTTGCAGGACAGGGTCTACACTGTGTCTGTTGGTAATTATGAATCTGAGCATGTGAAGATCACCTGTGGAGTTCCTCAAGGTTCCATCCTTGGGCCGCTTTTATTTAACATCTACATGCGCCCTCTCGTTCAGATCATGGAATATTACAATGTTTCCTATCATAATTATGCAGATGACACACAGCTCTATATATCAGTGTCAACGAATGACCATAGTGCCTTATACTCACTGAGCAAGTGCATCAACGAAATCACTGAGTGGATGTGTCAGAACTTTTTACAACTGAACCCAGAAAAGACTGAGGTGATTGTTTTTGGCCCTAAAGAGGAAAGGTCAGAGGTCAGCACTTGTCTTGAATCCATGTCCTTAAGAACAACAAATCAAGCCAGAAATCTTGGTGTGATTATGGACTCAGACCTCAAATTCAACAACCACATTAAGATGGCAACAAAATCAGCTTATTACCATCTGAAAAATATTGCTAGCATCAAAGGTTTTCTGACCAAACAAGATTCAGAGAAACTTGTTCATGCTTTTATTTTCAGCAGGCTGGATTATTGTAACGGTGTGTTTACAGGCCTTAGTAAAAAAATCTGTCCGACAGCTGCAGCTGATCCAGAACGCAGCAGCCAGAGTCCTCACCAACACAAAGAGGGTGGAGCACATTACACCTGTGCTTCAATCACTGCACTGGCTGCCTGTGTGTCAGAGGATCGACTTTAAAATCTTACTACTGGTCTATAAAGCATTAAATGGTCTTGGCCTTAAGTACATGTCAGATCTACTTGTAGAATATAAAACATCCAGACCGCTCAGGTCCTCAGAAAGAAGTTTACTCAGTGTTCCCAGAGTCAGAACCAAACAAGGTGAAGCAGCGTTTAGTCACTACGCTCCTCAACTGTGGAACAAACTCCCTGAACAACTGAGGACTGCCGGCACACTCAACTCCTTTAAATCAGGCCTTAAAACGTTGTTATTCGCTCAGGCTTTCAATTAGAAATATACTGTCTGCCTTACTGCAACACATTCTTCCTTTTTTAATAGTTTTAACAGTTGTTCCTTTATCGAGTATTTTCACCTGCATCCCCATCTTTTAATGATGTATTTTGCATTCTTTCCTTAAACTCTGTTTTTATGTTTTTATGTCTGTAAAGCACTGTGAATTGCCTCGTGTCTGAACAGTGCTATATAAATAAACTTGCCTTGCCTTGCCTTGTGTTTACGTTAATCTTAAGTGTGTTTCTCTCTTTGGTGTCTTCGTCTTTGGTGTTTCCTGTTTTATTTTGTATATCTGGTTTTGTTGGTGTCAGTGTTGGGTTCTACTTTGTCTCGTTAGTCTCACCTGTGTCCAAATAACCCTGTCTATTTAGTCTCTGTTTTTCCTCAGTCCCCTGTCGGTTCATTGTCTCTGGTAGTCAGTTTATCTTTTGTCGTTGTTTTCTGATGAGTGTCCGTCTTTGCCTGTTTTGCTCCCTGGATTATATTTTGTTTTTCTCCACTCAGTGTTCGAGATGTTTTGGATTTTAGTGTTTGGGTAAGTTAAATAAATATCAGACAATAGCTGCTGAATTCAAAAGAAGAAAAAAGGCTCAAAATAACAGGAAGTGCTCTTCAAATAAAAACTGTCTAATTCTATTGAGTTGGATTCATTAAAAATTCTTAACTTAGAATTACATGAACATAAAGATTATTTTTAATGCAACCAAAATAAGCAGACACTATCTCAAACATTTTCGTTTGAAAGTTACTTAAATAATTGCCACACAATCAAGGACACATTTATATTGAATACATTTGATCAGATATAATAAGTTAAATGTCCATGACTACAGATCATTTATTACATATGCTCTTCTTGAAGTCAAATAGTAAGCAGGTTTTTGGACTGGATTCCTTCCACACTTCCAAATAGGCTACCATGAATCTATGAGATAACATTTACTCATTCAAGTGGAGTGGTGGATAATTCAACTGAAGAGGAATTTCCTCTCAAAAAGCTGGCCAAGTGCAAGGTGATAAATCTCTTCTGTATAGCCTGACAAATAAGTAGTCTGGGTCATAGCTGAGATTCCAATAATGACTGCTTAAAAAGTGTTACTTGTATTCCCTATATGTTATGCTTTGTGTGGACTAAGGCTTTTGACAAAAAACATTTTCTATTAAATACAGATTTTCTTTTCATAGTGAAAGTATATCTTAGTTCTTGTGTTTGGTGTTGTTAATAAGATACATTTTCCTATTTGGAATACGAATGATGTTAGAACTTTTGATAGATATTTGAGTCCCTGAAAACTCAGTCCAGCAAAAGTAAATAAGAAAGCTCATGACAATAAAGATCTCATCGGTTTGGATCCATTTAATTTTCTCTCTGTGAGCCATGTGTCTATTTTCTTTGGGTGCTATCCTTTTGTGTTTCATAAATCCTATTTCCCTCTTGCTTTATTTTGATGTCACGGTGGAATTGGGACATTGTCCATTCCTTAAGAGCCGCCTCTATCTCAAACTTCTGTTTCTTCCTCAGCAGTCGCCTTCAATCAGCCAGTCTTTTTGAATGATTACTTCCTGTTGTCCTTGGGATTGCTGGAGTTCTCTACGGCTACATTTTGAATCTGTTGCTCCTCTGATGCTTGGGATCACTGACCGCAAGAACTGAACTGTAGAGTCTGAAATAGCTTGATGTCAGGGAAAGATAAAAGAAGTCTTCTCTGCCTGAACTCGGCTGGATGTGGGCAGGTGGGAGGTTTGTGAGAACTTCACAGCAATCTCAGAATGATGACTGTATGTGTGGGAAACCTGAATGACATCTGACCTCACAGGGAGGGGTGGTCAGGGCAGTAGCCTACCTCTTCAACCATCTTAAACTTGGATAAGCATGATAACACCCTCTGTATTGGAATGTGTGTAAACACAACACAATAAACAAGTGTATGAAGCAGAATGATAACAGACAAATCCCTGATGAGAGATTGTCGTGTTGCATGATTGTAGTCATTATGCTGCATTCAGGGTCACTGAGAGTGAGGTCAGGGCCGGGGAAAACCCTTCCCACATCATCCTCCCCTTCCTGTCCAAACAGCTGGCTGTTCACCAAACCCCCGAAAATGTTTCATTTATCATTTCACAGTCTCAAACTTGAATCAATCAAAATCACTCTAGTTGAATGTTGGGATTATATTTTCCTCCGGTAATTTTAGCCTCCACTGCTTCTGAAAACAAAAAATATTCTTCCAGTAAATGCCAAGTTACTGGATAATAAGCTTAATGAACTAAGCAGTGTCATGCCTTTCCATTCAACACTAAGGGTCTGATTTACTAAAGGTTTGCATGAGTAAAAAAACATTATTAACTTGATATCGCCCAGAAAAAAATTTACAAACTGATTTAATAATGATGCATGGTGAATTTCCTTTTTCAAATTGCGCATTGTCCATTCAGTTAATTTGTCTAAGGTATTGTTGGTGTTTAATAGAAAGTAAATGACAGGAATTTAATTGGACTCCCTGCCTTTGTGTTGCTTGTTTCCCCTTGTATTTTTATTGCTTTAATTCCAAGTCTATCCTTAAGGGTTTCCTGTTTTATTTTTATACCAGCGTTTCTTTTCTTACTTCCTCCATTTGTCTGGGTTCCCTTCATTTTGAATGCACTGTTTGCAATTACCTGTGTCGTTAGTCTCACCTGTATCTGATAACTCCAGTGTCTATCTATTTTCAGTGTACCTTCGCTCTTGTTGTCAGTTCCTAATCTTTCTTTCTTTTCCCATTTGTTAGATAAATCTTTAGTGCTTTTATCTGCACTTGGGTCCTCTTTGTTTTTCTAACGCTGTGACATTTAATCTGTTGTTCTTCTTGTTGTACCAAAGGCATTGACCTTCTCATTTACACTCTACCATGCTGTATCTAATTTTTGTGACATTCAGATAACTTTTCAGTAGCCCGAAAAATAGGTTTATTTAGCAAAATGTCTATGTTGTTAACCAGTAAAACATGCAAATGCATAATTGAAATACTACCGTCTCCACAATCTTTGCACCGGTTATCATTTATGCAATTTTTCGAAATCAATCACCTGTGAAATGCATCCCAACCAAACAGGCTATATGGAATGAAAATACAATTCAGAACTCTTTACTTGAGGTCTTAGTCAATCATGGCCTTAAACCTAAAGCTTTAAATGAATAGTGACTCTTCTAGGACCTTCGATAATAACTTTTTTTTTCACATGGACTCTCCATCCACTGCAAGCCCGTACCAGAAAATTGGGGAAAAGACATTTAGTATCTCTGTGGACTCTAAGCTTTCCAATATTAGGAGAACTGAATTTCCAGATAGGCCTACACAGGATGTGCATATATAAGAATAAGGATAAGAATAAACTTTATTGTTACTCCAATGGGGGAAATGTGGTTGTTACAGCAGCTCCAAAAAAAACAACAACAGGAAAACAGGGAATATAAACAGCATCAATAGCAAAAAAGTTTAAAAAGCAGCTATGAACAAGTTTACATTAATTAAATAAAGAGAGAAAAATACAATAGATATGCTTAGCCTCTTCTTTTACTACCCGCTCATGAACCATTGTGTTGCCATCGTACTCCATTAACATCATAGATTCAGCAGATGACACAAATGTCTTTTGCAATAATGTGTAACTTCTACATTTACAACAAGAACAACAGTATTCCGACTTGCTGCACTATAGGTATAAGGTGTTTTCATTTTTTAGAGTTTAAGCTCTTGAGAGGATGGTAGAAGCTATGTCACCAAGATCCATGAAAGGTTTACAGAGTCTCAAGGACCACTCTTGTCAGTCTGCAGCCATCTAGCAGATGGCATTGCAGCATCACATCATGTCCTGCACCATCAGGCTCCAGGGAAAGCTTCATATCTCAGACCATGAGGCTGACAAACTCCTAAAGTTACAGGTTTGTTATTTTACTCACACACTTGTCACTTTACATTTATACTATCATTAGTTACTGGTTCTGTCCTGTTGGACCGTCACAATACACATCTATTAAGCGCCCTGAAACTGTTCACTAACTCGACCTTCTTTCAGAGCTTCCTGTTAACTTTTTCTTTTACATGTCAGCCTACTTACAATCATGAAACACAGTACATGTTGGAAAACTGTCCATTGTGCCAATGGGTGGTAATACACATGAGGTTTGCCTTGATGTTGAGAGTGGCGTGAGAGCTGTATCTCAGACGTGGGAAAGATGTACATCTTGGGAATCCAAGTAAAAGTCAAGTCAAATAAAAACTAACTATTATCTGCCATTTATTTTTTTGATGAAATCAATCATTAAAATGTGTGGTTCTGGTTTCTTTTTTATGATGTAGTAGAAAGTCAATAGGTCACGTTTTGTTATCAATTTTCTTTTTCAACATACATTACAATTCTGTAGTATGTATGTATACCATGTATGTCCTGCAACCGCCCTATCAAAGTTTCCGATTGTGTTCTAAAACCATGATGAGACACTTTACCCCACAGCTGCATGAATAAGACACACACAACACATGATGTCATTAGGAACCGCCCGTAAGGGAGATAGCCCATAGCAGAGCCTGCCGGGGGCTATCTATCTATACTTATCATCCTTGTTTTTTTCATTATGATTGGTTTCCTTTGGCCCTCCAAGAATTATTTGGCTGCACACCTGTGATTACTGCTGCTGCTTTGGCTATACAACATTGCAAGTCTTACAGACAAAAAGTAATATGGCCTTTAATGTGAAAACATTTTCCTTGCAGTTTTCGTACTCTGCTTTGTTTTGCTCTTCTTAACTGGTAGTGTAGGATTGCTACAGAAGAAGTGAAAGCAAATAAAGAACAAAAATCAACAGGTTTTGTATTCTTCAAAGATGGTTCAATAAGCTTACGTCATTCCAAACATGTAATTCCTCCTTTTTCAGCCTTGACCTACCTTAGCTCATAAAAGCTCTCCATGTCCTCTTTTTAGATACCACAGTTTCTATAACATCACAGGTCATAGGTGTCCTTTCAGCGCTGTTTTCAGTAATCCATAATGGACAAACATATGGCAGGAGGTGAGAGTATGTTACAAATGATCAGGGAAATGGCAAACAAAGGTGGAGAAAAATGCACTTTGGTCCAGTAATCTACCTCAGCACAGAAACACAGGTAAACACTTGAGTGGATCAAGAATAGCTCCTTCCATTAGTGATCGTTATATACAGTGTTCAGTATTTCCCCAGAAAACAATCATCTGCTTTTCATTTTTTAAAGAATGTGTTGAGATGAATACCATATCTTATTCATGTATTTTCAGACAACCAGCAGCACAAGGAATGAAAGAAACATTCCTTGAATTTTCACGTCAAACATTTTAGGTTAAAATCGAATTATACTGAGAGGAAAGATCTTTTCAGATGGATAACTTTTCAAAATTAAACAACACAGTTAACAGTTTTTAATGAAAAGAATTAATCAAGACAATATAATTCTTTGTTAATATCTTTTTTTTCTGAGTAACTGCCTGAAACTGAAAACCTTTCTTAATCCAGGACTGAAAATAACACCTGACGGCCTGGTTTCCAAAAGGATTGCACTGTCTTTGCACCCACTAAACCTATGCAAATGATAAAAGAAACTTGGGATATTACAAGAGATATCAAACCCATAACGTCCAGTGAACAAGAAAATAATTCCACCTCTGTGATAAATTCACTGTAGAGGAAGTCTGTAAATTCTACTTTGACATTACTATAATTAGGGCATAAGTCAGTTCTGGTCTGTCAGCGGCGAGACAGTTCATCCACATGTGTTGAGATGTGACGAGATGTAAGATGGAACTTGAAACGTTTTCCCTCCTTTCCTCATCATCTTTTTGTGACCTATAAATTGTGATGCTGGTTGAATTAGACCTTGAGATGGAAACAGCAGTAGCAAATAATAGGCAGTTTTTGGAGTTTTGGAGGCCGCAATCCATTCTCTGCGAACCAGTTAGTGGTATCTCACCTGCACTGAAAAAGAATCAAGACTGTTTAAACACACTGCCAATTATTAATCACAATCCCGTCAATGTTATCAAAGTTACAGCAATTAACATGATTTACTTTCTCGAAGAATAAAACTATGTTGGTTCAAGCACATCTTTGAACTAAATGGTTTATATAAAAAATGTTTTTTTGACAAAAGTACCCCCCCATCCTATAAATCAATAGAAATAGAAAATCAGCTAACCATATGTTAAATTAAAGATAAAAAATACATTTATTTTCTCAACTGTCTGCCACTATGTAAAACACATCTCACTAAAACAGAAGTAAAGTGTTTTTCCAGCTTCATGTTTACTGTGTCAGTTTGTATTTACAGCAGTGCGACTCAGTGATTTCTTTGAATATAAATGAAGGGCCACCTTTGTTAGAGGCTTTGCATGAACAAAACTAACAAATGGAGCACGTGGATACAATATTACTTTACCTTTTGATAATTTGGGGGTTATTACAGATTGCATATTATGTGACAACCTCTGCAGACAGGCATACACCTGCTTAGACTGGGAGGCTTAAAGGATAGACATCTGTATTTGTTTCCATCAGTCACAAACATAAAGTCTGGTAATCTGACATCTGCAGGTTTCTGTTTTAGTTTGACACTTCCAGTCTGGTAAAGAGGCCAATATACAAGAATGGCCTGGAGACAGTGAGCTCAATCCCACCCCCGTTTTGACGTGACACTAGCTGATTTACACTAATGACAAACTGGCTCCTCTGCTCCAGATACACAGCTTCCTGGGATCGGCTCGAGTTTTGGCCTCGCTAGGCACCAACCCTTATCTTGTTAGAGACAATTGAAAAACGCAATTACCTGCAGATGCAGCATTGTGTCTGACAAATAAGGTAATGTAGCAGAGGGCAACAGGCAAATGCTCTGTCATTCTCTCAAAGAGGTTCCTTTTTTTTTAGCTCTGATGAATTTTGAAACATTTATAACATCTCCTCCGACTATTGTGACAGGATTGCTGATAGGCTTGCCGACACTGCCGCTCTTCCTCTTTTTGTAAAAAAAAACTTTGAATGAAGCTTTCCTCCAGCATCCTTCACCAGGAAATGTTTTGACTTTTTCCAGTTGGTCTGTTGCTGTCATTAAGCTTTCATAAGAGGATTTGAAAGGATGAGGGTCATGCAGCTTTGCTTCTCCTCCTGAACTCATCTCTAACTTTGTTTGGAGTGCAGGACGGATGAAAGGCTCTTTGATGGATGCACATACTGGAGAAGCCTATAAATCAAAAGACAACAAAAACCACTAATTTTGTCATTATAAAAGGAAATGAGCATAAACTACAATATTTATCACATTAATTTAGCAGGAATTGTAAGGAATCTGCTTCAGGTTTTGTTTGAAAGTCTTTTTGTTGTGTAAAAGAAGAAAAGGATGTTTTTAAGTAAACACTATTTCCACATTTGATATAAAATGCTTAAAACAGTGTCACATGTGTATGTCCAAGGGGATCAAATGTCATGTTGTCAGACAAATGTCCCCTAGAAATTCCTATCAACTCTTATGCATAAATAGCAGAAAATGTGTGTATTCCAGAAGCTGTGTTCTTTCCATAACTTTGAAGAGGACATGTTATACCCCTTTGTCACTGTTTCAAACAGGCCCACTGAGTTTTCCCTGCAGATAACACTCTTCTGTGGAGAGAATAAAAATGTCGGACCTGCGCAAATGTTTTTCTCTAAGCTTTGGGTGGAGTCCATGGGTGGAGCTACCAGGGTAGGGGAGGGTATTTCTATCACTACCATCTAACTTGTGATGTCACAAAAAATTGAAACAGAGATTTTTTCTCTGCATAGGTCTGTGTTGTCAGACCTATGCAGACCACAAACAAAGGACTGGATGGGTTTATGTCATATTTTTTAGGTCAGTAGACACTCAGGTTACCCAAAATGTATGTTCAAAAACACCGTAAAAGTGGATTTTTTCATAATGTTGTGGTTTCCATAAGGATTATTTTTTGAGTATACTGAAGGTCCATGGAAAAATTAAATTCAAATTAAGTTAGAAATTGCTTTTATAAGACATGTCCTGAATAAGTTTTTTTTAATGTTGATATTCACTGTTTGAATGACAAAGACAAAATTCAGCGCAAATTATCAGTAGAGCGAAAAAGTCTCAGAAAGATTTCTTCAAACCGTAGAAACAATAGTTAATAGATCTGTGGTTTAAACTGCTGGGCCTTCACACCACACTTATTGTAAAGCGCCACCTTTTGCTTTGAACGTGCAGCTACAAAATGCTAAAGATGTTAGTTGAGAGTGTTAGTTTGAAAATTCAATAACTGTACCAATCAAAAACCTCATTATCGTAACAAAACTATCTAAATTAAAAGAGTCAGCTGCAGCGAGTGACAGAGAACAGTCCAGCTTGTGCTCAGTTATTGTTGCTGCATGTGAAGCAGTTGATTAAAAAGATAATTGAATTCAGAAGCAAGATTTAACAAGGGACTAACTTGTCCTGTTGCATAGTTCTCAGTATACAAATGGAGAGGAAGCTAAATGAATGTCCATGTAAATATTTACTCATCAGATGATGCAACAGACATTAGGAGTGATGGCCGTGCTCTCTGGAGAAATTAAGTTACCTGTAACACACAGCAACTTTGCATTACTATACACAGCTCCCAATTAACATCACTTCCACCTCAGTGGGTCTTCAAGATGAAGACAAAGATTCAAAGCTCATTTAACTTCCTCTCCTGAGCACTACATGGCCCGCACATTTCATTTGTTTCAAGAGTTTGAGAATCCCTCTGAGGTAAAGTTTCTTTTTTCACAGCAGCTCTGCTTCTGTCTAATTATATTCATGACTCAAATGTTACTGCTGAAAGTAAGCATGCGTGCACATTCACTTCTGTTCCTCTTGATGATATTTTAACAAATTTCTCCTCAGTACAGGCAGAAAGAAACAGTTAATGCTATTTTTTTTTTCTTTTAAGCATGACACCCTTCAAACAGGATGATTATCTTTGGCGAGGCGCCAGTAAGCCGCAGGAGTGCTTTGAAGACATTCCTAAGAGGAAAAAAAATAGTGCACCCCATGCAGACAATAAGCTGATATGGAGCTGGTCAGCCGTCTTCTCTCTAACCCTAGTTTTCCCACAGAAGCTAAGGGCTTCATGTACAACCTTCATCATATATTTTCGACCTTTCACATACACTGTGTGCCCCACATGCTTCATTGTCTGGCAGCAGTCTGAGGCTGTACGGGAAAAAAAGTTTTCTTTCATATAATATATCCCTTCAAACTAACCACAACTAATTTAAATGAAGATCATTTTGAAACCAAATGATGCAGCTTTATAAAGCAGAGGATTATAGCCAGAAGCTTAGTTATTATATGTAAAGATCTGTCAATGAATCACCAAGATGTAAAGCTGCTGAAAGTTCAGCTTTACTAGTAATAACTGTGTGCAGAGATTTTATTTTTAAGACCGAGGAGGCAGATGTATTCTATTTTTGAGCATCCTCCTGCATGCTCAGGATTCTCACATAGTTTGTCATGTCCAGTTCACCTTTTTTTCCTCACAATGTCTTCAACACTTCATCACTGAGAAAAATAAATAAATAATTATAATGAAGTAATAATGTTGGTCAGTAACCCCCAAACGATCTCTGTCCCATGACACTAAATCCAGGTTATATAGCAGGATTGTGATGTCACAAGGTTTAAATATTTACTGAGGTGTTGAAATGAAAAACACAGATTTATCCAGCAGATTTAGCACACTCAGCCCTCAGCTTTGCCATTGTTCTGCAGTGAGCTGGTGTGATGTTTTGGTTGGGCTGCGAGATAAAACTCTTACGTAAATTTGGGGGTTCAGTGATAAGAAGGGAGCCTTGCTGTGGCTTTCACTGCAGCATGTAAAAAAGATAAATCTGAATTTCCTTTAATAATGAAAAATATCTCAACCGTTCTGCACATGGTGATAGTTTCTTTCATTCATCATTTCAAGAATTAATTGAACTTTCTTCCATGACAAACACACGCACACACAAACACTTACTCCTTCACAGCCTCTAGCCTTCTTATCCCTCTGCTCATATCTTATAGATGCAGCAGATCAATCTTCTTTATATCCCAACACAAAACACCCACTTTGAACCAGCCTCCATCACGGGAAGCCAGCCACATTCAATTTCACTCTGGAGTAGCTTTTTCCTTCTGCTTGCTGCAGAATAAAATATTAGTCCAATCCCAGGGATTTCTTGTTCAAAGGATCAGGTTTGCAGGACATATTATACACTGACCTATATATTATAACTTTTAATACTCAAGTTGCACACATTTAAAAAAAAATCTCAGACCATATTTGCAGTAAAAGGATTTGTGTCTTTTTTTTTTTGCTGAAATTTACAATTTATTCATAGACATGTATTTTACACAACACTGGTTTCTTTTCGGTACAACAGTAGTTAGAATAAAAAATATTTTCTTGAAATGAAAACAGTCAGCCATGAAATGAGTTCCAATAGTTCCTTCCTTTTCATCACTGCTGATTGAATGAGACAAAACAACTATTAGTCTAAGGAACCCTTTTAAGAGTTTATGTGCGTTTTGAAGTCCTGCATATTATTTTCTTGAATGCTTTCCTGAAATCCCTGTTGAAAATGGTGTAAATTATTGGATTCACGGAGCTGTTGCAGTATCCAATCCAAAAGAAGAGGTTAAAAAGTGCACCAGGGATGTAACAGCTTTCTCTGCAGATAGCATGTAGGCTATAGGTGAAGAAAAAGGGGAACCAACAGAGTACAAACACCCCCATAACTACAGCCAGAACGAAAGTGAAACGTTTCTCCCGCATCTGGGCCACTTTAGTTTTGTTGGCTGCTGCCAGCTGTTGCCTCCGAGCCTGGTTCTTCTGCTCCGGGTAGAGCTGTAACGCCCGGGCTGAAGCCCAAGAGAGGCGGCAGTTCTGAGGAGGGCAGCAGTCCGATCCTTCCACCTTTCTCCTCTTGGTGAAACGATGATTGCGTGGTTTGGTGTCCGACGCGCAGCAGCTCTCCTCCAGGTCGATGTCATCCAGCTCACCTTGCCTCGGCTGGTTGCTGCCGGAGCTCTGGCTGCTGGGGCTCTCCATCTCGAAACGGTCTTGTTTCGGGACGAAGCAGGTCTCTGACTGAGACGGCTGTCTCTCCAGTCCGTTTTTAGCCACAAACACGGTGGAGGAGCGCTGCTTGGCCACCTTATATATCTTGCAGTAAACCAGAATCATGATAAGACCCGGAGCAAAGAAGGACACTAAGCAGGAGGAGAGGATGTACCAGGTTTCATCGTTCAACAAACACTCTCGCTCGGCGTGTTTGGTCATAAGAAGAGGAGGGAAGGATATGACAGCAGATATTATCCACACTATGGCTATCATGGACTTGATACGCTTAGGTGTCCGCTTCAGGTTGTAACTGACCGCCTTAGTCACAGACCAGTAGCGGTCCAAGCTGATAGCGCACAGGTGCACTATGGATGAGGTGCAAAACAAGACGTCCAGGGCCAAATAAAAAGCGCACCAAGTACTCCCAAAGTACCAGTATCCCATGACCTCATTGGCGAGCGAGAATGGGATGACCAGCGTGGCCACCAGGATGTCTGCTGAAGCCAGAGAGACCAGGAAAAGGTTCTGGGGCGGACGGAGAGCCCGGCTGGTCAGCACCGCTACAATCACCAATACGTTACCCACAATAGTTACCAGGATGATCACAGAAACAACCACAATGATGAGCACAGTGGCTGTCACCGTATGTGGCAATGTAAACGCTGCGCCCGTGGTGTTCTCATCGTTGGAGACGTTTTCCACACACCGATTATAGTGCGTTAAATCCATTCCGGCTCAATTTCGGATCATGTTGGTTGTTTCGCACCCTGTTCTATCCCAAAACAGCTAAGCCCGGGTGCGCTGAGCTGGTTTCTACTAACGCGCAGAGGTGTTTCGTGCGTAACGCTCAAGATCAGTGTCATTAGAGTCAAACCCACATAAGGCACCATACCTGTATGCACGAATCGCCTTAAATAGGAAGCCCGTCATTATGATGGATGCTTCAGATTTCCCCGACTGGCAAATGGAGTTTCGTAAATATCACAACAGAGTTTACAATCCAATGTTCCACGTCGCTCCACTGCGGTCACATCGACGTGCGTAAAGCATCGTTTGCGTTTTGGGAAAGCGATGCTCGCTGTGGGTGGAATGAACGGCCGTAAAGGAGTGAGGTGACATCACTCTGAGGACCAGCCCATCTTTAAACTTGAGAAGCGAGAGAGAGAGAGAGAGAGAGAGAGAGAGAGAGAGAGAGAGAGAGAGAGAGAGAGAGAGACTGCGTGTGAGATAGTGACAGCGGGAGGCATCAGAATTATTTAGACAGTTGGGTTTAAGATTTCTTAGAAAAGAGATTTTTTTTCTCTTCACACAAGGACTAGTTGTGCTTTATTTCTCTCACAGAACTTTTCTTGGCATTGTGTCTTATTACAGAGGTGGAACTCTGTGTAAGCCTCATTTGGCTTCGTTCTCCTCTTTGCCCTTCTCTGTATGTGCTAAATAAACAAATCAAATCAATTATTTAACAAAAATCCTGAAATATCCTTTAATTACACTGCAGACTATTTTAGATGATATTTTAAATTGTTTATAAGGGTGGTAGTCATATTTAATATGAAAGAGCCATCAAAAGACGCTGATGGTCGAGATGGGAAACAGCACAGCAGGAGTTTTCTCTGAACTTTATCAGCCTTGCAGGGACACCAATTAGTTGGCCATGACTTTTAAAGTAAAAACAGACTTTATGGAACCCCGATTGGTTGGTAAAAATAGGAAAAGTTTGCAAAATCACATTTTTCATGTTGACTTCTCTGGATGTCCTTTTGTGCAGCATTCTTTTTTCCATTATTCATGCCCAGTCAATCAGAATTGTTGTATGCTGGCACATGAAGGGGGTCATAACAAAACCTATTGCTGGGGGGCTTAAATCACTTTGGAGGTCTAGTTAACATATGCAGTGGCAGCCTAGCACTAGTCAGAAGTCAGTGATACAAAAGATGTACCCACACACAAACACCACTGCTAGTCAGTGGTCATCGAAATACGATTGCCATGAAATAGACAGTCTGGAACTCTGCTCACCAGATGCACTTTACCAATTCTTTTTTTATAAAATAAAATAATATATATTTGTAAAGTAAATAGCATCTTCTGGAAGCACGTCAGCTTTGGGATTTTGCAGTCCAGCTAGCTCTTTGATAGATGCCAACACTGATGTTGGTGTATGTGTGTTGGAACAGTGTTTATCCTTGAAAGTGAGTCGTCTGGAGGCTCAGCGAGAACATCCTGCAGTGAGACGAAACACAGAAGTAGATTTATGTGGAGGAGGATTCGGACAGCCTATCACGCTTCCTTCTCTGTTCCCTCGCTCCCTCTCCAGCAATGAGCTCTCTCCCATGGTGAGAATTAAAAACAGTTAGGATTATCTAAAGGGTGACTGTCACCATGTATCAGTGGATTGTAGACCTTTCCTTAAGTGTCTACCTGCTGCATAAAAATAGAAAAATAGCTTTGGCCTCAGAAAGCATCATCATCCATGCTTAGCAAAACAGAGGTTCATTGTGTCTGTCTGTGTTTGCAGAGCCCGAGGGGGCTCCAAGGAATCGCATGTAATTATTAGTATTACAAATGAGCTTGTCTTGTTATGCAATCATTTGATGGAGGATTAGATGCAATTACATGAATTTCTGTTGTATTGTTTTTTTGTGCTATTAGAGGGGCATACAATACATTCTACATCTGTTACTTTTACCTTGGCAAAAGAAACAAAAGTTATGCAGCAGGTCAGATTTATTTTGAGAGCATGTGTTGATAAAAACCAGTCAAGGAGATGCCAAAAGGTTTCGTCTTATACGTTCACAGACTTTTTCTTCTGGGAGAAATTTTACAAACAATTGTTTTAAACAGAAAGAGCATAAGTGTGTATGCATGATTTGTCTTGTTTCATTCAAAATAATTTAAAGTTACATAATGCATTATTTTTAAAAGTGTATCTCTTAAATTTAAAACTAAACATTTGAATGTGTCAACATGCTTTGTAGTATAAAGTTTTGCAAAAGTCACTTGGATACACCCATGCATTTATTCATACTGTACCAGTACATTACAAAAAAAATAACTGCACTACAATGGAGTGTACATAAAGTACTGCAAAAAAGACAAAAAATGAAGGAGAACGTCCATGAAGGCAAACGTAAGTGAAACCATTTTGATTTTATCACATCAAATTTTTTTATCATATGATCTCAGGAAAACTAGTGATGAAAAAGGATGAAGTTGATTTTCCTTCAAACTTTCCATACTTTCTATTCTGAGTAAAACAACAATACCCAACATCCTGTCACTTTGGATACAGCTTCCTGTTATGATGCAGACCTCACAGCTAGTGAAGGGTGTATGCCTATCCTGAGGCCCCCTGCCTCAGGGTTGATAATGTTCTCTTAGATTATAGAGAAAACACACAATCATTCTCAAGAGTGACAAAACTAACCTGCTACATTTAACGTAATTGCCCTCGAATGTTTGCCAGTGGAATTAGTGCTAATGTCTTTAGGTACAGGGGTACAAGATGTTAAGTCATGAAGTCTAAATTGTTTAGGAATCATCAAAAAGTATACTATCATTATTAATGTATTACTGTGATTATTACAGGCATGATTCAGTGAGCAATCATCTTGATTTTTCAGAGATAAGGATGTGTCAGGGAGAACTAAAATCAGAATAAACGTAGTTTACCTGTAACACAGTGTTACAAGGGGAAACTATACTGTCCCATATACATAATGGGAGGGCAGCATTCTCTTTCCTTGAAACGTCAAGTGTCTATTGTTCAGTTTAATGGTCTTACTGTACTCATTTTTTACGTGGTACCGATTCTAATAATAGCATAGAAGGATTTATTCTGAACAATAACAAAACAAATTCTTCCCAAACTCCCCAGCAATGTGATAATCTACACTTTTTTTGAACATTTTAAGGGGTAAGGCATTTATATGGCTAAACCAGATATTTATCATGACATATATTTCAATTGTGTGTGACACACATGAGCCCCCTTTGATGCTAAAGCCAGGTATTTACTGTTGTGCTTAAAATATTAGAAGCTAATTGATGCAAAAGAAGTGTTTGGAGTGGCAATAACCGAGTCACCCAAATGCACTTAATCTCATCAGCTCATCAAATCATTAGATATGTGATTTGACATCTTGTTTTAGTGCCAGCAGGTCGAAATATGTCTGCTCTTATGACTGAGCTAAACCAGGACTCCATGTTTTTCATTTTTGTCAACTCCAGTTATAACAAATAATCACCCAGAAATATTCATCAGCTTAGCAGTAATTATTTACATACGTTTAGCACTAAATCACAGACAAATCTGTAAGCACCCTTTTCTCACTTACACTTTTTTTTATTTATAGAGGTTCTTCAGCCAACTGTGTGTTTCATATAGCCTACAGTATGTGCAAGTTTTTTTTTTGCAGGAGACAGTGATTGTACTGACAATACTGTTTATTGGCCATAAAAGTCTGCATAATTTTAAAATGAAATCCCAGTGAAGGTAGCTGTATACAGAAGCAACTGATGTCTGTGTTTCTCTCGCTACTCAATCCCCTTACATTCCTGTTTTCCTCCAAGGAGCCTGTTTAGCCAGGTTGCTTCTGAGCCCTCTGATGCGTTATGCAACGTTCCAGGAATAAACGTCCCTGAGGTGGTGTGTGAAAACCACACTTCAGGTTGCAGGTGACCTATAATAGTAAACAATTTCTTCAAGGAATGGAAGCCTGCCGATATCAGCTAGGACCCCATATGATAAATACTGCATGTACATAGTTATTTGCATCTGTGTGTGTGTGTGTGTGTGTGTGTGCATGTGTGTGTGTGTGTGTGTGTGCATGTGTGTGTGTGTGTGTGTGTGTGTGTGTGTGTGTGTGTTTTATAGGCTTCCTGGCTCTTGTTGATTTTTATACTTGTAGGTGATAGAGTGGGAGAGGACTCTGTCTGCGTGTCCGTGTGTGTTTGTGCATATACGTGTGCCCATGTGTGCGTTTTCATGTGTGAGTGTGTCACTTTCACACTGTGATTCACGTTCTTTTTTCAGAGATAACACATCTCTCCACATCTCCCACCTTCTTTCTCCTAGTGTTGCTATTACTGTCAGAGGCTTTAGCAGCTCTGGATAAATACCATCACGGCTGACCTTTGTTCGTCCCAAACAAACAATAGTTCCTTCACATTTTTCCACAGCTTTGGACAAAAACTGAAGGAATTTAAAAAGCGTGACAAATGGATTAATAAAACCTTGAAGGTCACACTTGTCAGCACATTCCCTGATTGAAGTTTCAGCTCAAATTATTCAAGATAGCTGAAGTTAGAAATGGCTTTTTAACAGGGAAAGTTGTCGAGGCTCAAAGGTCAATGAACACATCATGTGGCCATTTTTACACATTGTTGGCTCCTTTGAACAATTTCACACTGAAGCAGGCCTGCCATTCTTTCCGGTAGATCATTGATATGGTCTTGAATGTGTTCAAACTGGAACTGGTTTCATTAGCTGCTCTCTGAACCAGAAAAAAGGTTGTTAGGGCTTCATCTTCGATTAAGAGCTGTAATAGTCATTAACACACAGCATAAGAAGGTTATTTTAAATTCACTTCAAAGATTCAAGAGAAAAGGCTTTTGACAAAAACAGTTTTGTGAATTAGACCCATTTAAAGTCAAAGAGCACATTTGTTGCTGAAGTGGCTCATTTCCAGGGTTTTTGGTTGATTTTGCTTACTGCTCTTATGGCCACATAATAGTCCAGAACAAGGACCAGAAACAAACAAATTAAGGCCTATTTTGGTTAAAATTACAGGATTCATGATGTGTTCTGAAAAACGGCCACGTTGTGGTAAATACAAAGAATATTTAAAAATAACTTCTTCTTTTTTTTTACTCTGATCAAGTTGAGCAACAATTCAGTCGTGAATCACAAGGCACCAAGATTTGGTCTTTTGGACTAAGACTTCAGGAAGTTAAATTTAACAATGTTTGAGATGGGTGCCGTATTTTCATAAAGACAATGAGGATTAAAAGGAAGTTCTAATTACAAACAAGACAACAATTTTCAAAAATAATTCCATGAATAGCAAGTTAAACAAACCACTGCACTCTATGATCCTAATGTGCTTAAGTAGCACCATGAGGGGGAGATGGACCGCTAAAAGATGTTTGTACGACTTTATAATATAAGCACCATGGCTCAGCAGATGGCGGTGTCAATCTGTTGCTCTGCCTGTTCAGTCTAGAATGAAACATCTATGTCCAATGCTGTGTTATGACAGGAATACAAACATAGCATGCTAAAGCTATAGTCCATAGCGTCAATGTTTTTGCTTTGTCTGCAAGTTAGCACGCTGACGTTAGAACTAATAGAAATGAAAAACACGCTCCACTCCCTAACAGCCTTTCACGTCTGTGTGCTGTTTCCTGAAAAAAGGTCCAAAACAAGAAGAAAAGGCACCTGCTCCAAATGTACATTGTTCTTGTTTTAATGTTAGTATAGTGTTAACCTGGAAGCAACAATAAGTACTTCTTTAACACCACAAAGTTGACAGTGTGGCTGTAGATTTGGTCTTTTTATAATTTAATGGAATGGCATGGAAATAATCAAAATAAATATTGCAACAGTTCATCATTGTTTTTTTTGAGTCGTTGTTGTCTTAGCGTCTCCTGAATGTACTGATAAGAATGTTGGAATATTAGATGGATGCATAAATGTGAATACACACGTTTGTTCAGTACCCTCCTACAGCAAACTCTTAATAAGAAGACCCCTCAAGGAAGCCCCTTTGTAATCCTGACTCTGTTTTGACTCTTGTCAAGGCTTAAGATTTCAACTAAATTTGTTGCTGCTGGAGGGGAAAAAGCTGCTCTGCAGTCTGGTGGTACAGCAGTGAATACTTCTGGATCTCCTCCCAGGCGGCAGTGAGGATTTGGCTGGAATAGGTATTTCCTATTAATATCCTTTGGGCTGCACTCAGGCACCTGAACTAATTGTCATCAATGATGATAGGCTCACAGGTGGCAATGATGTTGTGTGAGGTTTTAATAATTTAATGCACAGCCCTGCTGTCCTGGGCCACGTCACCATGTCCAGGACAGCTAGTGATGTTTCTAGTCGGGATGCCTTTTAGCTCTTTCTCTTGAGAAGTTGACCAACGTTTTGGATGTGAATTTGAGCTCCTCCACTTACTTAAGAATGTGCTGTTTCTTCGAAACTTTGATTTGTCCACCTGCTCCACCTCCTCTCAACTGTTGCAGATCAGGATGTTTCTTGTGTCCTTGTTTTCTAAAATCAATGATCAGTTCCTTGGTTTTGCTGATGTTGATCATTAGGTTGTTCTCTGTGCACCTTTTCCCACCTGATAACAAATATCATTGTGTGTGAGTCATACAAAGTAGGTTTAATGGCGTGACTTCAAATAAAGCTATGGTCTACCAAATCCCTGTCTTTAAGTTTAAGCTGTGAAAGAGAAAGTAATTTACCACCAAACAAGTCTTGCTATCTCTTATCTCTCCTCCAGAATATACCACTTTTCTCACTCCGCTGTTCTCATCTCTGCTTCTAAAAGTGAAGTGTGTGTATTCAAGGTTACACTCTGAATCTTGCATTGAGGCCAAGAGCTCACTGAGCATTTATTCTGAATTGTTACGTTAATGTCGTTCCACGTTATCTTTGCTGCAGCCTGAATAATAAAACTGTGCTTTTCTGTTATCACAGAAAACATCTGTTCATTAATCGCAAGTGTTTCTTGCTGGAACACAACTGGAATGCTGCTCTCTCTAATGCAGCATGTTGAAGAAAAGAAAAAGCACAATTTGTACTATTTGTAATAACTTTTTACAATATAAGCAGTTCTAATGTATCAATTTAAAATCTCCTAAAGATCACAAATCCAAGGGTGCGAGGGAATGGTTAGCATTTGTGACACAAACCATTTTGTATTAACCTTATTTTAAGAGCATTAGTTTTCATCTTTTGCATTAGATTTGCAGTATAACAATCAGGAGGCAAAAAACAGTTAACATGCAAAATAAGGCTAAAATAACAAGTATCTGAATAAAATAAAATACTAATAGTAAACATAAGGAATAATAAAAAAAGAAGAAGATTCCTGAGAGTTAATTTGGCTGAATGAGGCATCTTAAAATTGTACACGACGTACTTTTTCTCTCCTTAGAGGCCAAAATAGCTTCAGTTTTCTGACACAACATCCATTAGATTCTTTAGCCCCAGTATATAGCTGTCTGGTGAGGCATCCTGTTGTGACACCCATCACCCCCTGGGGTCACAGATTTCAGGGTGAGTCACTGGGCTCTGATCCACCATCAGCCTCCTCTGTCTCTGGACCTGGCACGCTCTGCCAGTCAAGTAACCTTGTTAGCGGTTCTGTGCTGCTCCACAGTCTGAAGAGGCAGCAGGTGAGTGGCACAGTCCTGAATCTGATGGCAATGTGAAGCAAGATGTGTGGCAGGCATGGTGTAAACAGCTTTAGAGCATGACATGGATGTGGACAGCAAAACAAGGAAATGGAAGACGTGGTTGTTGGGTAATTTTCAAACAGTGTCCTCTTCTGACCTATCTCTGGTCATTTTGTCAGACCTTTTTTTCGCTGTCCCTTCAATGCTCTTTTGGTGACAGCTGACATATTGTTCTTTCTGGATGATGTTGTTTCTCTTTACCCCTTTATCTCCGTCCTCCTGTCTCTTCTGACACTTCTCTTTACACGTTACATTTCTGTGAGACAGGACTCTTTGCCCTGACCATCTGGTGTGCTTTTTTTTGGTTTCGTTTTTTTCTAAGCTCTTACGCTATTCCTGCTGCTCTGTGGCAGCGATATGTGGCTTTAGAGCAACAGTCCCTTTATTCATAATTACAGCAGACCACAGGAATGTACTACTCACCAGCATCCATGTCCAAAATCAGCTGTGATCCTGGCAAAACAAACCTTCAACAGGATTAACCCTGACCTTGTCATCTGATGTAAAAATGGGTTTTATTTTTTGAATGGAAGTATAGGGTTTATAGCCCATGAGTCTATCTCTTTTGATGCTACTTGAAGCTTATACTATACAGCTCATTTTAAATACTGACTTTTTATTGTATGTGGTTAATAGAAGTTTTTTTTCATATTGATATCTTACATTAAAAATGTCTGACACTCTTAAAAAATAAGGCAAATAAACAGTAGATTCTTCACCTCTATAGCCTCATATTACTCATAATCAAAAGTGTCTGGCTACCTCACAATCAGGTGTCTTTGGGTTGGGAAGCTCAACCAAATAGGGATTTCCCTTCTTAATTTTTAAATTGATTAAAAAATTCTTATACGTTGTCTTTTCAAAACAGAAGTGTCCATAGAACAGAGGTTGTTAGTCATGTTGTTTCCAACGCAATAAGATTTTATTTGTGGTTGTAGCTGGAGCTGATAAAAATGAAGAACATGGAGTCCTGGTTTAACTTAGTCGAAAGAGCAGACTCCACATATAAAGAGACTAGTACTTATAGACCCCAGTCTTGAATGGCCATTTACTACAATAAACTGTACACCATGTGACTGACAGCAGCATAAAAACTCACCAGAAGGCATAATCATACAAACCAGGCCAAAAAAAGGTCAACTTACGTGACTGGCAGTTAACAGAAGTGAAAGCTAGCAGACATCTAGCTGCAACCACCTGTCACACAATGCAACAACACAGCTAATTTGACGAGCTGTGGTAGAATTAGGTAGGTAGTATCTAATGTGGTGTTCCGGGCATGTCCTTCTGGGAGGAGGCCTCGGGGTAGACCCAGGACACTTTGGAGAGACTATGTCTCTCGGCTGGCTTGGGAACGCCTCGGGGTCCCACCGGAAGAGCTGGAGGAGGTGTCTGGGGTGAGGGAAGTCTGGGTGTCTCTGCTTAGACTGCTGCCCCCGCGACCTGGCCCCGGATAAGCGGCAGAAAATGGATGGATGGTATCTAATGTATTTACCAACATGTTTTCATGCATCAAATAAATAAGATATAAAAACCAAAAATGGAAACTTGTTTATATTGTCTCAAAGAATTGCATTTTCATATTTTCTCACAATTGGAACTAGCCTCAAGTGGACACTCGAGGAACTGCATTTTTTGAGAATTCCTCATTGGCTTTTTTTTTAGCCTCAGAGGTTTTTGCTTCGCATTAAAATTCTTAAAATGTGTTATGAACAATTTTGGGTATGCTACCAACAACAAGTAACTAATTACAGTTACTACTAAAAAGTAATTAAGAAAATTACTGAAGTATTAGGACTACTTTATGTTTTAATACCAATATTGATTTGGACATTATTTAGTGTTGCTGTGGCAGTGTGAGAGGAAACAACTCTCAAGTCTCACACATGATCTCACACTCATCTGTTTTGTGATTGTGACTGACAAAGTAGACACAAAAACATAAATATCCCCTACTGGCATTATGTGACATCCCACCACTAACATTTAATTTTCACCATGTCTGGTTAACGGGGGGAAAAAACATACATTTTGTCATTGTTTTTATTTTCAGCTCGTCAATGTCATGTCATCTTCATATTGTCGGTCATAGAGAACTAGTCCACAGTACCTCTGCGGTCAGGATTTGTTTCTGGACCAGGATTGGAAATTACATTTTCAAGTAACGCTGAAGGAGAGCAGAGTCTTCATATGGTTTGTTTTGGTTTCAGGATGGTGCTCAAGGGCGACATGCTGGATGGAAAAGCTTCAAATTCATACTTTAGATTAAATACTGACATGCTGTGTCTGTCCAACGTAGACAGAAAATAAATGTTTATTTTAGTCAGTTATTTTCAGGCTGTCTTCAATGCAACCACGTCTTCAAAGGTTAATGAGAACAGTATCTAATTAACCTCGACTGACAGGCAAGATAATCAGTTCATTTAAAAAAAAAAAAATGAATGAGCTTATGTAAAGATTGTCATCACAATCAGAAAGGTTACTGCTGGTGTGAGTTTGATTTTTTGATCACACATAATCTTATATTTACACGTGACCCTAACTCAATGACAGTTTGAAATGTTTTTCTTCAAAAAACTGAACGGTGACTCTATGGCCACAGAATGCAGTTCCTTCAGTATTTCACAATTATTCACCTTTGATGAGTTATGCATCAAAGCAGTCTGTCAGACAATGTTAATGATGTTGATTTAACACTCAAGCCAATTAAGACAGTGTTTCCCCCCCCAAGAAGATACCTTTTGAATGTTATTCATTTTTTGCTGTGGTGATAGCAGTCACTGCAGTCTTACTTCTGCAGTGGGAAAGTGTTGGCTGACTCCTCTATCAGTGTCACAGAGAGCCCAGGCTGTCTGGCTGAGACAAGAAGGGATAAACAGGGTTGTCTCTCACTCATGCAGCTCCTCAGTAAACACAGATAGCTGTCTTCCTTCTCTGTGCTTGCCTTTTCTTCTTAGACTAAAACTACTTGTCCTCATACTGACTGATGATTTTATAGCTCTTGTGTGCCTTTTCCCTTCAGGTATGATGTTGCACAATAACAGTGTGTATACTGTGTGTCCTTAGAAAACCTTGACACCTGGACAGTTATTATTGTCATTTCCGTGAAATGGATTATACATGCTTCTTCATGTGTGGTAAGTTTTTATGCCTTGTGCCAAATCGATCCATTTGCTGATTTTGCTTGTTGTATGTCTGACTCTCTAAGATAAGACTTACAATTCAAAATTCTCAAAAATCATTGTTCAAGAATCAACTGCTCCCAGCATGCAATGCTGCTTGCCTCAGGTAAGTATCCTTGAGGGTCTCCACATCCTTTTCAGCTAATACAGCTAAAAGAAAAGGAAAATATTACAAGCACTTATTTTCTTTTGTCCAGAGTATTTATGCCTTACAGTATATACTAATTATTTGAAGTAAAATGGGCCCCATGGATACAGGTATTGACTATGCTCTAGTCACCTCTTAATATTTTGAATTTTATTTCGTTTATTTATCTTTATTTATTTAACTTTTATTTGCACTAGTCTATTGTATTGCAAAATACTAATATGTTCACAGAAGTGATTATTCATCTAAGGTAAAAGGATGTGAAGGATGCCTTATGTGTGGTTGTATGCATGTATATAAATATGTCTATCGACAGTAGGTTTGAAGGAAAGGGGGTGTGTCTACATGTATGATTTGGATGAGTAGTTATTTGGTGATATGGCATGTTAGGTGTTCACAAGATAATGCACAAGTGTAACAAGAAAATTAAGAAAAAGAAAGGTTGCTGCACATGTGAAAACCTGGAATTTGACAACTGTTGTACGATAACAGACCTATACAGCTTATTTTACTTACCTTGGGGTCCATTTTTGTACCGCTACATAGTAAATGATCATGCATAACTGAATAAGAAGAACATACGTTTATAAAAAAGACATTTTCGTTTGCTCTGGTTAAGTCTTGCTTGGGGCAGAGTAAGAATAAACTCTGGGCTTACAAGCCGTTAACTTTAGTTATAGCTGAGGCTATAGCTGCAGTTAGCCCATGAGCTAGCAGTCACCTCACTTAACTTTCTTAAATGTTGTCTTTCCTTGATGTTGGGTTTTTCTTGATAATTCATCATGCTGGTTTCATTTGAGTATAGCCTTAAGTAAAGTTTATTCTATAAGGGTTTGTAAAAATAAAATAAAAAATGTCATTCAGGTTTATGAACATTTGAATAAAGGCAGATTGAACTGCTACATTAAAGGTTGTTTTGGGGCCCACATTTATACAGACAAGGCAAAATTTAGAGAAGGTTCAGCTCTTATCAAACATCTCTACACACTTCTATCCAAAGCCAGCTGGCTCCATTTCAGACATAACTGGTTGACAAAAAAGTCTTTTGTTTACCTTTAAAATGGGAAACTACACAGCCTACGTGCTCTCTTGCTGTTAAAGTATTTCAACCTTCAATCCAATGTGTCCATGTATGGGCAGGAGGGTTTGGACGTTCGTCAAGGATTCGAAACGTTCCGTCCCTTGCTGTCTAATTGAACTCGGACCAGCTCTTCTGATGAATTAAGTTTGACATTGTTATATTTTTTTGTTCTTAAAGTGTATCCTTTGGAACTGTGTACTTAATACGCACATACTTGCAGTATTTACTTGGCATTAATCACTTTTGTGAGTCCAACTCTGTAACCCATTTTATAACTTGAGACTTATAACGACTTTTATCAGAAATATTCTAATTCAAAAGGTGTGCTCCAGAGTCTTTTGCATTTTAACACTAAGTGCTTAATTATTTTAAAACATACTGGTGCATGCTTTATCACTATATACACAAAATGACATTATTCACTCCCACCACCAACATAATAGTCTTCAGATTACTTACAGTAAGAGGTGTCAGGAGGCTGTTTTGATGACACAGCCTGTGTGACATCTCTGACAGAGTAAATGATGAAGACATTGGTACGAGCTCTTTCCATTAAATTACAATGACAAGGTGATGTAGGGGCAGGTAATGTACTTCTCTTTGAAAAACAAACAAACATGACCAACAATACTTTCTTGTGTATTGGAATATCTGCTGTCCTCAGCACTGCATTTGAAAACTATGACTACAAAATTAAACTTTATAAAATGGCACAATGACAAAAAAAAGCCTGTATAAACTGACTACAGTTCAGTGTTCAGTTTAAGCAATGTACTTATTACAATTATTTTTTTATCAACTCAACACACCAGAGTAAATACTGTTTGCAGTATGTGTTACAGCTCTGCTTGGTAGGAAGCAGCTTTTAACAATGGCATGCACCATGAACACACTGTAAGATCTAATCTGGGATCATAACAAGGAAGTTAGTGAGCTGTGCGACACATGTGTAATGTGTCATCAAATACACATCCAATTCCTGCAGCCCTTTGACCCTGACATTTTCTTTTTAATGTCATTATCAGAGTTTGTTTCAGTCCAGACCCCTCCAATGAATTACAAAATAACAGTCCATGGGGTTAAGGCTAAAGACAGCTCATTGGAGTAAGAGTTTATGTTCAGATGATATATCTCAGCCTTCTGCATACAAGAAAAAAGAGTACATTACATTTACTATAGCATAAGGTAAGGATGCAAAAACTCCAGGCTATTTCATCCAATTAAGAACTATTCTGTTTTTTCTTTGTTAGTTCTTTTCTGAGATGACTTTTAGGACTTTTTAGGTAGAAGATGCACAGATGTGACAGATGCAAAACACCATCCGTCACACACATTGAACAACTGTCAAAATGTTTTCAACAACATGAGTGCTCTCCAGTGGTGACTAAAGGGAGTACAGAAAGTCACTGTATATCGAAAGATGTGTGTGTGCATCTTCAGCCTCAGCAAATAATAAACACATCTGTCTTTCAATTGTTTAATCTGCTTTGCTTGACTTGAGCGAGCCACTTCACTTTTGCAATAACTGCAAGGACGTGTATGAAGCCAGTCACTGCTGTTGTTTCAATGTGCTCAAGCAGAACGATTCAGTTTTTCCTCTCTTTTTGTAACAAGCTTGATCCTTACCTGAGCCAAGTTTACACATTTTAAAGGACAATTTCTAAATCCTGCTAAAAGTGTAATAAAAGATTGTTGGGAATATAATTCTTTTAACGGTAATGGATTTGGTTGGGAAATAATAGAAAAAGTAAAGGAATATAAGATTGAAAATATATGCATTACATCTCCTACTCCTATCAGTAATATTCCTATTTGGATGTTTCCGGCTACTGAGGTAGATTTGAGTTTGATGGACCTAAAAAGAAAATGGGGAGACAATGAAAAAAGAATATTGGTAAGTCAGTATATTAAAAATAAATATTATAATTATATAGATATATATACAGACGGATCTAAAGACGAAGAGGATAGGGTAGGTATAGGAATAAGCACACCATCAATAAAAATAAATATTGGTAAAAGATTACCTGATCAGTTGTCAGTATATACGGCAGAAATGATAGCTATTATTATAGGACTTCAATGGGTGGAGGAAGGGAAACCAGATAGAGTAGTATGTTGTGTTGATTCCTTATATGCCCTCTATAGTATCCAGAATATGAAATCGGATAGAGAAGATTTAATGTTAGAAATTCATCAAAGTTTGTTTAGACTACATAAACTTCTTATAGATGTGAGATTCTGTTGGGTACCTGCACATGTAGGAGTTAAAGGAAATGAAAAAGCAGATAAAATTTCTTCTAAAATCGGAGAATTTATAGATGTACCTTTTGGGAAAGGCGAAATTAAGACATTGATCAAAAAAGAAATGACAAAGAAATGGCAAGTCAGATGGGACAGGAATAAAAATGGGAGGAAATATTACAATTTACAGAAATCTATAAACACACAAGGAGTAAATAGGAAAAATAGAAGAGAGGAGACAATTTTAACTAAAATGAGATTTGACCATACAGGGTTGAATAACACAATGTTTTTGTTAGGTAAAAGAGAAACAGATGAATGTGAGGAATGTGGAGTCACAGAAAACGTTAAACACATATTGTTCCATTGCAAAAAATATAGAAGAATGAGGATAAGACTAAATAAAAAGATTAGAGAGGTAGGAAGGAAATGGAGTATTGAGGGATTACTTGGAACTACAGGAGAAGGAATCAAGAAAACACAGAAAGCTGTAATACAATTTTTGAAAGATATAGAGATATATAATCGGATTTAGGTCATTATTTAGTTAGTAATGTTTTGGGGGTTTTTTTGTTTTTTTTAATTTATTTATCTTTTTTATTTTATTTTATTTCATTTACTTGATATTAAATAGAGAAGTATAAACTCAAGCTACATACTCCGGTACAGTAGGTGGCGGTATACACCTCTTTTAGATATGTTTGTAACCCGCCATTAAACTAAAAGAGGAAGAAGAAGAAGAAGCAGCGCCATTTCACTCCAGTGCAGTAGGTGGCGATGTGGTGTCCAGTTAGGCGGGATCTACCACACTACAGAAGAAAACATGACAAAAAAACCAAAAAAAAAACAACAACAATGAGGAAATGTCACTTTCCTTTCAACAGATACGCTCGCTCAGTTTCACTCAACGACAAACCGTCTGGACGTCATATTGCTTGTTGCTATCCGGATGTAACTGGTGTATTTTTAAATTGACGAGCTCTGAGCCCTGTGCGTGATGATGGCACGGTGACTGGCTCTCTCTCTTTGCGGACATGTCAAAGTCCAAAGGATTACTTACCTGCCAAATGCATCTGCCATGTGTTTGTTAACAATATTTGACAGGGACTTGCCTGCTAACCTTACCTGTTTTGCTGTAGCACCGAGGCAACGTTTCTGCAACAACAAAAAATGTATTTTAGTGAACTAGCATGATTTGACCTGAATCTCGTCTGGTTTTTTTTTTTTTTTTTAATGAAAGAAGAGACATGGGTGATGTGATCGTTCTCAGCTCCGACAATGACGATGCTGAAGAGGACTCAGATGTGGAGATAGTAGGCTGTTACAGTCACTTCATGACTAAAGCAGAGCCTCTGCCGCTCACTGCGCTGCGAGTAGACGTCCCAACAGTAAGTCTGCACCCTCATCACTACAGTCTACACCCTCATCACTACAGTCTACACCCTCATCACTACAGTCTACAGTCTGCACCCTCATCACTACAGTCTGCACCCTCATCACTACAGTCTACACCCTCATCACTACAGTCTACACCCTCATCACTACAGTCTACACCCTCATCACTACAGTCTACACCCTCATCACTACAGTCTACAGTCTGCACCCTCATCACTACAGTCTGCACCCTCATCACTACAGTCTACACCCTCATCACTACAGTCTGCACCCTCATCACTACAGTCTACAGTCTGCACCCTCATCACTACAGTCTGCACCCTCATCACTACAGTCTGCACCCTCATCACTACAGTCTACAGTCTGCACTATCATAAAACAAAACTTACACATAGAGCACACAATGAACAAGTGTGTGATCAGCTGCTCCTAAATGATACTATCTGTCCCTGTGGTAAAACACACAACACTCTCAAGTGCTTACCCCAAGAGCCAAAGTGACAGAAGTTTAGACCAACATGTGCTTTATCAGTTATATTAAATACAAATCGATTGATTAAATTGAACAAAATGTAAGATGTTAACCTATGTTGGTAGTTATATTACAAGTGTTACTATTATGACCAGTTTAATTGTTCATTATGAGATGGTTAGTCAAACTATTTACCCTTAAATGTCCCTGTTTATGTCCCTCTTTTCTTTTTCTTTTTTTAACATTTGTAAGTGATAACATTAGCTTACATTGCTGCTAACTGGGGATTGTTAGTTAGTCATTTCCCTACCTCCCTTCACATGTTTGTGTTGTTTAAATGCAAAACAAGTCAAACAAATTAAACATTTCAAATAGGTTTTATGTTGGGATTCATTTGTTTACGGTTGTGTTGTTGAGACTGTTATTACAGTCTGAATCATCAGTTGATGAAGCAGTTCTACCCATTAATTTGCATCATTTTTTATTTTGTTTTATTAATGAACACAAAAAATAGTAATAATAATAAATAACAGATCAAAAAACAGATATAATTACAAACAGTGGAAAGTATGATTCAGAAGAAAACAAAAAAAGGTTAGAAGTTGCATGTCTTTAAAGGAGTGAAAGGAGGAAATAAAAGTTATTGAGTCCGACCCCCTCTCCATCTATTCAACTATCGTGTAATATAATATGAAAATATTATAATAATATGATTTGTGTCATTTTTCACAAATATCCCCAAAACATCCCCAGATGAAAGCTTTGGTAGAATATCACTGTCCACCTTCAGAGCCATCATATTTACAATACAGTGTTTTTCAGTTTTCCATCCACCTATATACATAACTTTCTATAAATGAATGAAGACAAATGTGACCATTACTTGCTTTTTTTAGTAGAAGTTAATATATTTTTTTGTCTGTTTTTTCCTATCCAGGGTTATATAAATCTCAAAGATCCAAGATGGACTCTTCCAGACCTGAAGCTGCACAAAAGAAAAAATTCCACTGCCATGGCATTGGTGGACCTGACTGAGAGCAAGATAGCTATTTTGACGAAAGAGAAGACAGACATTTCGCCTGTGGACAACCATCAAATAAAGAAAGAGAGTAAAAATGAAATTCCTTCTTTAAACAAACACAATTGCAACAAAGAGAAGAGCCCTTCAAGTGACTCAACTGCTCTACAGGAAGACCGTTTGAACCTCAAGCAGAGGCAAAGATGTTTGGGTTCTCAAAGCCACCAAAAGCAGACCACCAAAGAAAATCCCTGCATGCCAGCTATACAATTAGAACGGCTGCCTTTTCTTGAAACTCACGTCACAGACCTGAAGATGTCAAGTCGTTCTGTATCCCTTACCAAAGAGCCTATGCAAATGTCACTGAACTCTATTCAACAAGGTGATACCAGTGAAACACCAGAGTGCAGCAATGATCTGAGGACAACTTCTGCATCAAATAGTCTCCACACAGAACCTCGACTGGACAATTTGCTTTCTCAGACTGTTCATTCTCCTGTCAGAAAAAAACAAATTCCTGGTGAATTTACTCACAAGCTGTTACATGCTGAAGTGTCTCAGCATGTCCAGAGCCCTACGGACTTTTCCGTAGGGACTTTTCTGAGAGAGATCAGCACTTTTGAAGACGCAAGGGATGACCTTTGCTCAGATGTGCTTATTCCCTTTCCATCACTCCCTTTTTCATCTGTTAAAAAGACACACGGTCACTTTCAAAGTCAGGTCCTCTCCTCTGATACCACAACGCTGATATCCCATAAAGGGGACTCTGCACAAAGTGTTCCCTCTAATCACTCACCCCTCCGCTCTCCTTCGACCAGACTGAACCTTTCTGAGACTACTGACCTCAACTGTCTGCCCAAAACAAGTCACCAACCTCTGAACTTCAAGAGCGGAGTTGACGCAACGCCGACCTCTAGTTATACACCAGCTGAGAACATGTCTGAATGGGAAGTGAATGCTAACGAGGCGTCAAACAGTTCTGACCTCCAGGGCTGGAGCATCCCTTATGAACCTCTTTTGACTTTGCCTAACACTGATAACATGGATAGCAGATCTGGGAGCTGGCAATATGAACAGGATCTGAACGTTGATAGCCCAGTGTCTTATATTTGGCAGGAAGAGACTGATGGAGGACGCGTAAACGCAGAGAGCAGATTTGATGAGGACTTCAGGGCAGCCAGCAGTGACGACAGGCATTTTGTGTGTCCAGTCACACTCAGGAATGTAATGTCCGGACCAGCTCAAACCCTGGTGAGACACATTTATAAAACTATTCTCAGCTATTCGCAAACTTAAAAATCTGTCTATTTCATCATTTGTGAAATTCGATATTTGGAAGCCTAGGGCATTGCATTAAAACCCAATGATCCACCAATCAACAAACACACTTTGGGAATCACTGCTCTAGAGTTTTATACTTGCATCTTTCTGTCACACTCGTTAATTATGAAATATGAAAGTTTAATAAAAATGTATTTGATGTGGACATTGCCATTACTTTGGACAAACCAGATGCATTCATTGGGTGTTTAAGCGCAACACTAGTCAACAGGTGGCTTTTGAGAGGATAGAAGGATGCTAGGCTGAATGGGCTGCATGTCTTTTTCTTTTCTTTTCTTTTCTTTGTTTAGACGGCTGAGGAAGAAGAAGGAGTGAGAACTCCAAAGTTGCTGTGTCGTCAGAGCCTGAGCCTGGTTTACAGCACCATTGATGAGAACTACCCAGAGGGCACTTTGCAGCTCCTTTCTGACATGCTACAGCCGGGCTGCTACCCTCCCAAGGATATCACCGTCCACCTGCTAAACGGCATTCTGCTCGACCCAAATCGTCCTCATCATCTGTGTGTGCAGGCCTTTAGTCTGCTGATGAGGACACAGAGGTGAGGAAAACACATGAAGAAGAGTGGATTTTCTAACCTTTAACCATTCGATCCCCTTACTGCCTTTGAATTCAAACTAAAACTGCTTTCTGTGTGCAGACACCACATGGTTGATAAATCCACCGTTCCATGGGATTGGGACTTATTGACCACATGCATGGCTAATCAGGTAAATCTATAAATGTAGAACAAAGCTAGGCGACATAACTTTGAACTCTTATTTTGCAGATACATTAATCACAAATTGGCCTTCTAGTCTTTTTAATCACAGTGGGACTTCTTCTGTGTCACTTTCATTCTTAAAATATTGTTGCATTGCTGATATAGTCAATATAAAAAAAACAAGCAAAAAAGATCTTTGTTTTGATCAGTCTCACTGAACTGCCTGCTCTTCTTGCTCCTTCTGCAGGACGACATGAAGAGACATAGGATTGAGGTTGTGCGCATGCTCCTGGAGTATGTTGTGCAAACTTTAGAGGATGACTTCAAGGCCAAATATTCTCCCTCTGCCCTCCAACACTCCATCGCGAGGGCAACACTGTCGTGTGATAAGCAGTTCCCTCGTGTCAAGTGAGTTTGGTTAACAGGGGTCTGTAAAGTAAGAGGCGCTTCCCATCATCGAAGCATCACGCTCTTTGTTCAACAGTCTTTCTTCACAATGTTGGGAAAGAAACGATTTTCTTGGGTTTTGCTTTAAACTTTGATGCGTTTGTATTTATTTATTTTTTTAAACCAATCAGAGAAAAATGTCTGAGCCGTTACACCGCCGCGATGACATAACTCCTCTGTGTGTCTTAAGAGACATCCGTGATAACGCTACATGCCATTAAAACACCTTCCCAATAAAAGATGCAAAGTGGCACATATTAAACCAGTATCTGTTGATTGGAAGCTGCACAATTTAAGCTATCCCACAGAAATGTAAGCTCGCTCCATCATCACATAGGCAATAAAATATAACTTATTGTTAGACGGGGATAACAGTGTATACATGTTTTACCTTTAAAATCATCTTTTATTAAGTCATATTGTCGATATTTGTATGTTTTTATAGGGATGTCATCAAGTGGCTCTTCACAGCCATCATAAAATCAACAGAGAATGGAGAGAGTAGAGAAGCAGCCAGAGAAAAAGATGAACACATCAGGTAATAAAATACAAAATCCAAATATTTATCTTCTTTTTTTAAATTCATTTTAATGTTTTCTTAGTATATGTGCTGTGAGTGAGGGTCACATCATTGTTAGTGTTCAAAGGTCTTCTTCATGTTCCATTTCTTTCTCCTTTTACTCGCCTGCAGAGTCGTCTACATCCTCCAGAGGATGCTGTCCGTGGCTCTGGAGGTGGACCGCTCTCCAACTCTCACCTCTGCCAAACTGTCCCAGGAGCTATTCCATATGCTCATTAGCAACGTGCCCATACGAGCACACAGGTGAGGGGGTGGGGGGGGGATAAAGTTGAATATTGGCCATTTAAGTTCCCATCGAAACAGATCAGACAACATGGCATTGCGAATATACACGGCCTCATTTTTAACCATTCTATTGCCTTCAGATGACAAAAGGAAACCCAAAAACCTCGAAAGTTGTCACTGGCAAAATCGGCTGCTTTCCCCAGTTTGTCAGGTCACTGTTGACTAATGTGTTTCTGACAATCAGGATGTTGTTGCTGGAGTGCCTGCAGAGTAAACTGCTGAGATGTAAGCTGTTGGAACATCTGTTGGACTATGCTTGCCCACTCAAAATCTCTCTGCCCATGTCGCTCAATCTTTTGCTGCATTTTCTGAAGCACTGCACTCTGGAGCCTGACCCAAAGGTGAATATCACTCTTGTATCATGTTTTCATCTTCTTCTTATTGCCGTCTTTTATTTCTCAATTAAGAAATTGTTCAGATCATTTGACTAAATGCTTAATTGAAAAGTTTTTAACAACATGTGACTGTTCAATTCAATTGAGCCTTGATTGAATTTACCAGGACGGCACTGAAAGGTGGAAGAGGTGGGAAGAGTTGATCCATCTTCTCTGGATGTTGCTGCTCAGCTACAACAAAGCAATGAAAGGTGAGATGTGGTAAAGAGAAGAAGAAACGGATGGAGGATGGAGCTGCTGTAGTTGCCAAAGTCATGCTGCACTGCTTCACACTTGTTTCATGAGGTTTTGGGCATTACCCCATTTACACACGTCTTTACGTGTGTTAATTTAGCTGCTGGTTTGTTGCAAGTAGCAAAGGAGCCACAATTTGGATTGTTTTGCCGTTGTCCTTGAAGCCCAATATTAACACATTTAAATACCAATAGAAGGAACCTTCAAATAGTTATGCCCTTACATTAATTCTGTCAAGTTGAAGAGTGGATCAAATTTTTCATTAAATGTTGTTGCTTGTCTCAGAATTAGATTTTCAATGGTCATTATACACAGCTTCATTAGCTCCTCGGTTTTTCACTGAAATCTAAAACAGGTAATAAGGTTGAGCCTATTAAGTTTAAATTCAACGACTGTATTGACTATTTTAGTTTTTCCTGCTGACACGAGGCAAACAGTGCTTGGAGCCATTGGGAAACCTCAACTAAAAAACAACACAAAACTTCTATGGCATTGTCTGTTTTTTTCCCCCCTTTCCTCTAAAGACTTGGCAATATGGCCTACAAATAAAGTCTGTTTTTTTTTTCATACCAAACTTATTTTCCAGTTTTAATAGAATTCTTTAGCAGGTAAGTTTAGGAGTGGATACAATTCAGCGTTTGGCCGCAATTCAAACCGGCGAATATGACGGACATGAAATATAATCATAGTGAGGCAAAAAAGGCACATGGATAAAGGTTATTCCAAAACGAGGTTGAAGCTTGTGTTGGCTTTCACATGCGGACGCAGAGTTTTTTTCTGTTGGACAGGCATGGTTAGCTTGTGCCAGCAAAAGCAGACGTACACAGGCACAAGCAGTACACATTTATTTCTACAGTGATTTTGTACTTCTGGAAGGGATTTACCTAGGGGAAAAGTCCTGGTTTGAAAGTTGTGTTTACAAGCTACAGCAAACAATGCTACTGACTCCACCTTTAAAAGTGCACTATGTAGTTTTAGGGTAGAGCAAAAGTACAGATGAGGCAGAAGACCTTCCTCAGGTAAAGACGTGGCTGGGACGCGCATATATGGGGCCGATACTTTCAGGCATGTGGATAAACTCAGGCTTTTTGACTGTATATGGGCACCATACAACACTACTTCATCAATAATAGCTTTCCATTGAGATCCCTTCTTGTCAGACGTAATGCAGTGGGAAAATGATATGATAAATGTTGGTTGCTTTTTAACAGTTATTTGTGGGCTGTAGCGTAGTGAGACACATTCTGTATTTATTTCCTCTGTTTTATCATCTTATTTAGAGTATATTATATAATAGTCTTTGGCATTTAAAGATGGCTTCAATTAATAATTTTGCATGAATCATTTCAACAATAAGTATTCACTGTTACAAGCCTAGTTTTTATTTACTCACAACTTTTTTCATTTGTCATATGCAGGATATCTTTGCAGCTCAGTTATGGAGCAAAGCGGCAGAGTTGGCACTCTGGTCTACAAGCAGGACGACGTGCTATCCAAACCTGCAGTTCATGAAGCTGTAAAGGCCTTTCTATCAAGATCCCAGGCAGACCTCGGCCAGGCTTTACCTCTCCATGTTGAGGAGTCCCTCACTTATCTTCAGGATTACTTGCTCGATGTCTGTCAGTGTTGATTTAAAAACACTGTGTTATTTTGTTCCCAAATCTGCATTGTATTAATTTAATATTTATATATTTTTTAGACTGATTTGAATACGTTTTAAATAAATGCCATTTCCTGGCTGGATTCTTCTTCTGAAATGGAAATCAATTTTGTGCATCTTGTTTCTATAAATGATCTATTTTCATATAGACACGATCACAATACCAAGAAATTATACTTTGGTGCAATAAAACGTCAATTAGACAAGCCAAGGCGAATATAACTACTTTCTAATCCATCGCTGTGATATCCAGTCAGTCATCGCTTCAGGGTTATATTTACTCTGACTCAACAGCTGGTTGGACCGTCTACGAGCTGACCAATAGGATCACGCGCTGTTATCGCCAGAGAGAAAAAAAAGAAGTGCTCACAGTCGCCATGATACAGCAGCAGCGGAAACGAGCGAGAAGTAGCTAGAAAACAAAAGAGAACACGCAGTCGTCCTCCCGATCTGGTATGCTCTTGCAGGTAAAACATGAAAAAAACCTTCCTCGGAAATCCCAAACATTTCACTCCTTTCGCGGCTTTCTAACGCAGACGTTCAAAACATGGCTTTGCTAATTTTCCGAAGAAGGACTTCAAAAAACGAAGTCGACCAGCTTCGAATAATCGGGATATGTTAGCTTGTAGCTAGCAAGCTAACTCAAGCTAAACTAAAAAAGCTCATAGTTTGCGTGCTGTCGCGGCATTTCTGGGCTTTGTAAGCTCTTTTTGCTCACTGTTTATCTTCCGTGTTAGTTGTTCGTGCCACTGGAAGCTAGCTAGCTGTAGCTAAGTAAAGCGCTGTGTCGAGGCCCAGTGTCAATGCGCAAGTCTATTATGTAAACAACAATTACATAGCTTCTTTTAATATCACTTTGTATCTCCATTACTTAACAATTTAGACACGGTGATAGTTGGCCAATTAAGTGTACCCAATTTAGCGTACCTCTTTTGCACATTTATTGTTAGCATGTGAGCTAGCGATAGCTATTTAGCGTTTGTTATGTATAGTTTTTAGCCACCTATTTAGGTTAAGCTAGGCTAATTAGCTAGCGCCTGTGATAAGACAAATCTGCAATATTAGCTATATATAGCTGTTTTTACTCACTGTAGAAATATATTTAAACTTTGACTTATACTGGCTTTACACCTTTGTGAAAACACAGTAAACAAAGATTAACTAGAAGAAATGTTGCAGCACGTTGACTTATGTAACTCATTAAATCACAGTTTATTATGTGAAGTCATTTAAATGTTAATTGCATTATGATCGATTGGTTTCAACGCAGTACCTTGACATTACAGTGGATTTATAAAAAACGTGGTGTTTGATGAGGTTGAGTGTCGCCCACGAACACGTGTACATGCGGTATCTTCTCAGGGTCTCCATGTAAATGTCATGATCTGTTCTTGTTAAGCAGATGCATCACATGTTGACTAGATCACCATGTTGTAGTGTCAGGTCAATCATTAATTAAGCATACATTTGATGGGCTATTATTTATTTCACGCTGGTTGTGATTTACATTTAATGGTTTATGTTTTTCTTTTCAGTGTTATAGGAATGCCCAAGGAAAAATATGACCCGCCGGATCCCAGGCGGATGTATACAATTATGTCAACCGAGGAAGCAGCCAATGGGAAGAAGTCATACTGGGCTGAGCTGGAAATAAGCGGTGAGTTTATATGCGTGTGTTTCTGGATAACATAGCTCTTTCAATATTGTACTTTTCAGTTGTGTGTTTTGGTGCTGATATAGTGCTGAATCATTTTATCTTAGGCCTTCCTATGTCATGACCCTTTCACGTTTCTACCTTACAGTCTACATGACAGGCACAGATAGTAGCTGGATCTGATTTAAAGAAAAATACATTGGCTATTAATTTAGCCCTTCACATTGTCATCTGGTATTGGGCTGCAGTCCAGGATTGGATTTACAATCACTTGGTCTGCCAAATATGTTCTTGTTAATTTACTTGTCCCAGAAAAAAGTGCCATTTAATACTGGGAAATGTCCATCCTTGTAGGCCTAGAGCCCATGTTGAAAATGTCTCCCTGTCTCGTGAGACCACCGATTTGAAATTAAGGGATTAATTGGTAATCTGTTAAAGTGACGGTCATAAACTTGTATTTTCAGATTGTAAGAGCGGTCCTCAGATTTAAAGACATGGTCAAAATCCTCTTGGTCTTGGCGTGATTGTCTGTCTGTCAGTTACTTTTTCTGAAATTAATGTAGTCCGAGAGTTATGTTAGTTCAACATTGTAAAATCAATTAACTTGTATTGACCCATCACACCAATGAGTATCCTGAAGCTATTCCTCTGTTTTTAAGGGATTTAAAGTGATTCTTGGACTAACTTCATAGTTGTCTGTCCTTCCATTTCTACTGCAGGCCGAGTAAAGAGTCTCAGCACAGCCCTGTGGTCTCTCACCCACCTCACTGCCCTGCACCTCAGTGACAACTCTTTGTCACGTATCCCGCCAGACATTGCCAAACTACACAACCTGGTATACCTGGATCTCTCATCCAATAAGATCAGGAGCCTGCCGGCAGAGCTCGGTAACATGGTGTCTCTCAGGTGAGGGCTTCAAGACTCCTTTTGTGAGCAGAGTGGAAAGAAGTCGCTCTCATAGAATTTAAGTTTGGCCATCACTTATTACACCATATACTGTTAGTTCTCCTTCTGCCATGTTACATGATTTTATAATCTAACTTAAATGTAAGAGATCTCCATTAGCACTATGTCAAGAGTTGACGAGTGTGTGTTACAGCGTGGTTCTTGGTGATCAAACGTCTCCTGTATCCTCCACAGGGAACTGCTTTTAAATAACAACCAGTTGCGGATTCTGCCATTTGAATTGGGGAAACTGTTTCAGTTACAAACACTGGGGTTGAAAGGTGAGTGCCTCATCGATGACTTCTGTAGCCTTTCTCGCCCTGAAATCCCATTGTTGTCTTAAAAGGGATTCATGCGTGGCTTGCTTTTCCATTAACAGGAAACCCACTTGCACAAGAAATTATGAGCCTCTACCAGGAACCTGATGGCACGCGGAGACTGCTCAACTACTTGTTAGACAATCTGGCGGGGGCTATCAAGCGCAGTGAGTCCCCCCCTCTCTCTCTCTCTGATATTTTAAGACTTGAATCTCATATTGCATATTGAGTGATAGGTTCATCTGTTAACACTGAAGATGGGTTCGCCCCTCACTTTGTTGAAGTCATCGGGTGCACGTCTTCCTCCATACTGAACCGTTTTCTCCCCTTTGCTCAGTACCAACAGAGCAGCCTCCAGCTCGGTCATGGATCTCACTTCAGGAACCAGATCGAACGCGGGCCTCAGGTGAGGACGACGCACACACAAAGCATGAACAGACTCATCTCCATAACTAGCTATAGTGACACATTTCATTAATATTGTCAGCTAGTGTATCCCCGAGCATTTACTGTCAGCCAATCTTCTCTCTTGACTTTTTTTTGTTGACGAACAGGCTGACAAGTCAAAAGATTGCATTCATCAATGTATATGAAATAATTACAGATCTAAATGAAATGAAACGCATTTATATTTAGATCAGTTCGTCAGAATCAAGACGGGAGCTAGGATATATGCACCATATTGAATTGTTCTGTATTGGACCCAATTCATACTAAGAGCACACACTGTAGCCTTCATGACGCTGGTGTCTTTGTGCAGCCTGTCAGTTTATACAACCACGACTAGGTCTGCATAACCAATCTGAGTTTTGAGTGGACATATCCACAAAAAAGTAACATTTGTCTCTATCAATAAGAAAACAATATTTTTATTGAAACGCTGCCACTCAGTCACTCTGCATGTGTGCATGTAACCTGTGTGTTAGAGCCTGGCACTAAGGCACGTTTGATACAATCACGCTGAGGCTTGTGCCAGCTCTCAGCTACCTTACATTCATTGCCTGAAAGTCTCTGATTCACTGAATGCAGACTGAGATCATCGTATGGGAGTTGAAGCTATGCGATGATAAAGTATAAACACACCATCAGGAAAAAGTGTTTGAGCTAAACAGACTTGTAGGAGCTCGTCTCTTCCCGAGTTTCAAAACGGAACCAAGAGAACCAATCACAGCTCTTGAGCTCTCACTCAGTGTAGTTATAGTTATTGTGAGGTTCACTTCTACTTTTCAGTCCATCTAAGGCAGAAGTACAAATCAGGCTTTATAGAGTTAGTTGACCTCTTTAGGGGGATGTTGGCTACAGTTGTTATAATGTATCTGTTGTCAATATTAAAAACAAATCAGTGTTTTCTTCAGTCTTGACAAGAATTTCCACCACAGAGCGAGATTCAAGTTTAGCCCTCCTCCGTCCTTCTGCCAGTCATTGACCTCCCTCCACTGTTACTGATCACAGGATCAAATCATCATCCAGCTTCCTTGTTTGTTCTGTTTCTCCCTGCAGCACTGTTCTCTGTGATGTGCTACAACGTGCTGTGTGATAAATACGCCACACGACAGTTATACGGCTACTGCCCCTCCTGGGCTCTGAACTGGGAGTACAGGAAGAAATCCATCATGCAGGAGATCCTGGGCTGCAATGCAGACATCATCAGTTTGCAGGTGAGAAAAGGACGTCACATCACGTGGTGGAGAAAAACAGCCTGTCCATTTATTTATGCGTTTTTTTTATCTCAATGCAATTATGAAGAGAGACGAAGGTGGGGTTAAAGGCTGCAGGAGGTTTTTAAGCAGCACGGTAAATTGTGATGCAGGTCAATAAGCCTTCAATAAATGCTCCCTTTGTGGAGCACAGTGGTCTGTGTTGAGACTGTTAACACCAACCACTGATGCTTTGGGTTTGTCATTAGGTCGGAATGTTCAGAGTGTCGTATTAGAAAGTCATTAATAAACAGTGGACATGTATTTGAACGCTTTCTGATGCGTGAAGGGTTTTGGTGCTCTCACGTTGCTCTGTGCTGTTTCAGTTCTTTGACTGTTTCAGTTCTTTGACTTCTTTCACTAAGGGTAAAAAAAAAAGGAATCAGATATGTTGCACTTGACAACCTTGCAGTCATCTCGCACACCCCGTGTACAGAGGTCATAGTCCTCGTCACGACGGCCGAGGGTTCAAATCTGGCTGCATGTTTCTCCTACTTACATTTCCTGTCTCTCTTCTTTTCCCCAATAATAAAAATGTCAGAAGACAACTCATCAAATGTGTCCATAGCTCAAGAGACGGGAATCATATTTGGCTCTTAAGTTTGTTTTGTCCGGAACAGTGTACAGCTTACATAAATCTGAATGAAGGAGAGGAGATGCCTTACACTAGATTTGGAGCTCTTTAACACACAGAGGCTTCTTCAAAGAATCATTCCCACCAATGAATTGCCTCTGTGGATTATGAGACTGTCGGCCCATCCCCTGAAGCATGTTCTGTGTCGATTACAGGAAGTTGAAACAGAACAGTACTACAACTTCTTCCTGCCTGAGCTTAAGGAGCAGGGATACGAGGGTTTCTTCAGTCCAAAGTCACGAGCCAGGACCATGTCAGAGTCGGACCGCAAGCACGTGGACGGATGTGCAGTTTTCTACAAATCGGAAAAGTATGTATCCAATATTTAGAAGTTTATCGTCCTGTGGCGCCTGCATCTTATTCACGTGTATATATATTTTTTTTTTTCCCCAAATCACTGGCTTGTTAGCTCTTAGAAGTAAAGAGTTTCAAATCAATAACTTGAGATGTTTTAATTAACAGTATAAACTGAAATAAGACACAAACCTGTGAATGTGCATCATTCCTTTGAGCAGGTCGACAGAGTTCTAGAAAATTCTGTTAAATAACTTCATACTAAATGTGGAAATGATCCAACTAGATGATCTGTGCTCTCATTTTCTTGTCAGCGTGATTTGTGTTCATGATGGGTCAAACAATTATCTGTTTCATTAGAACATTCAGTCCAGGTCCGTTCTTACTTGATAAAATGTCTGTAGCATGTGACACCCCCCCCCGATTATCTGTACGTTAACATCAGTGGTGTTCGCTATAAGATCGCAGTAATTAGTTTCTGCGATTCAAAGCGTCCACAAGTTGATTTATCAAAAACTCTTTTTAAAATCTGAAGTTCATTTTCACTGTTAGCGCGCAGCTGATGTGGCCTCTTCTCCTGCCTTAGTTCACTGATCCAGCAGGGGGCGTTTCGGCCTGACTCTTCAGTTAGTTCACCGCATTTGCAATGTTCTGTGACCTATATCGTCTGTTTAAGACATTTAGCCCATTGTGTTATCATTGAAGACGAGCATTGGATGCACGTAGGGTTCTGTAGTCTGCAAAATGAAAGTGAAACTCTTCAGAATGAGTTCACATTATATGCCACCAATAACAATAACGATTACAGTGGACAACAACATCTGAATGACGCACACAGCATCACTTTATTTATCTGCCAGCCAATTTCAAAAGACCTGCTCTCCTAGGCCGGTGACGAAACTAAAGGCTTCCAATAAATACCCAGCCCACTCGAGCCTTTTATTAAGATGAATATATAGATTTTTTTTGAGGCAGGCTTGGTAACTTTCTGCAGATCCTGTGGTAGAGCTTGTTGTGTAAAGTCAAGTATTTAATGTCTGATCCAGTGAGCTAAAACAAGGTTTTCACAACACCATCGTCGTAAACTTGAATATCAAACTTGTCAAATTAAACTCTATCAACACTTCAGGAAACAAACTCATAAAGCTTGTTTCTCATCTCCAACCTACACACTCACCTCGCTGCTTCAAAAGTACTCACTGAACACACACATGAATTAGAATCGTTGTTACCAGTAACACGAGCTCCTCGTGAGGACGATTTCGTCCCATAGTTCTGTTAAAGACTTCTCGTGTTTCATCTGCACAGACCAAAGTGTAGACTGAATCAAAGCACAGTGCTGCCTCTCTCCTGAGTCCGGCCCACACTGATGTAACTCATCTTAATAAGATGAGCCAGGCTACGACCCCAACAGGGACATCTATGTAAGCACGGATGCTGTTGTGATTAAAAGAATTAAAGGGAAATCATTTTTGTCCTCCGAGGAAAACAAAGTCTAAGTGCTTTGTTAATGTAATTCAGTTTTAAATCGTCTTTTAAAAGTTTATCAGAGCACACTTCTCGATATTACAACACGGAATAATATTTGATTTTAAATTCAGAAAGTTTGCAACAGGTAAAAAAACAAAGACGAGAAGAAAAAAAAACATCGCTCTTATTTTGAAAAAAATCCCCTTTTGTTGAGATTATTATCATTTAGTTTTTTTCACAAGTCTTGTCCTCTTTCATTCTGGATTGATCTTAAAGTGTGGTCTAGTTTAACGTAACGGTCCTTCCTGGGGGGGGGGGGGTTCCTCCTTGAGAGTTACTCCACGAGTGACAATCGCAGCAGTTTCTCTAAAGTGTCCCGTGACAAACATGGAGAAGCTCACCCGTCGTCTGGAGCTGTTCCCCTCTCAGCTGGAGGTCAGCAGGCTGACGACACATCAGCTGATGCTATCAGACTGTGGAGATGATAAGACTCAGTGTTTGCTCAATGAATGGGGAAAATATGTATAGCCTCAAATAGAAGAGATTCAACTGTGACTGCTAATTGCCTTATTATTGGTAATGTCACACTCTTGATGTAAAGTCACACTCTTTATATAAGTGTGTGTGTGTAAGTAATACAAGTCAACAGGAAAATGTGCTTTAGTTAAACATCAGTGCTTGCTTTTTTGTAGACGGTTCTCAGTTAAAGTTTTTTTCTTTAATTATAAGAAACATTTTTCTGTGTTTTAAATACATGAGCATGAAAAGTGATTGTTTAAAGTTTAAGCTTCATCCTAAGAGCAGCAGGGCATCACGCTCTAACTGTAGTGCCGAGGAGTCATTGTGTTCGGTGGACACTATTACTTCTTAAAAAAAGAAACATGAAATAGAAAAGTGAGTCTGTTCACGTGTTTGTCACCCAGAACAAACCTGGGGAAGAAGTCTTGACTTCCATGTGTTTAGCGTTGAAAATATTTGTGCACAGCGTTTTTAGTTTCTTCTGACTTGACGGTCCGTTCCTGACGCTGAGCTCTTGTCCGTGTCCCTCCCTGTTCGTCTCCAGGTTCAGCGCAGTGCAGAAGCACACGGTGGAGTTCAACCAGCTGGCCATGGCTAACTCCGAGGGCTCAGAGGCCATGCTGAACAGGGTTATGACCAAGGACAACATCGGGGTGGCCGTACTGCTTGAGGTCCGCAAAGAGATGATGGAGCTCTCCTGTGAGTAGAAACCCTCCTCTGATCTTTAACACGCTTCATGTTAGGGTGTCTGTCTTTTCTTGTTCAGCTGGGGGGGGGGGGGGTCTGCTAATCCTGAATTGACTCGCGCCTAAATCTAAGTGTTAAGCCGGATTTACAAGACGGGATAGTTATTGGGGTGACCGACCTTATAGCAGTGCGCTTGTGTCCATTTTAATAACTCCTCCTTTTCCTCTTCCTCCTGATAACCTTTTCCCCTCCGTCCAGCTGGGAAGTCCCTCCACGGCATGGAGAAACAGCTGCTCCTGGTAGCCAATGCCCACATGCACTGGGACCCGGAGTACTCTGACGTCAAGCTGGTGCAGACGATGATGTTCCTGTCGGAGGTGAAGAACATTGTGGACAAGGCAACACGCAGCCTCAAGCTGTCCTCCGTCTCAGGCGAGACCAACGCCATTCCACTGGTGCTGTGCGCTGACCTCAACTCTTTGCCCGACTCTGGTAAGTGAGCTGAGCTGCAGACCTGCGGTGTGTCAGAGTCATTCTCTAAAGAGGTGTGCGTCCCTACATGGGGATACTAAAATCATGTAGGGACATCATGCCAAGAGACCTTGTCTTGACTCTGTCGTGTTGAAACTGAAGACGCCTCTTTTTCAGATTGTCTCTAAGACGTCGTGTAATCGGGAAACAAACAACCGCAGAAAATTGCATCACAGCCATGGAAACATTTCAGACCAGCTCGCAGACATATTTGCACATTACCTTCTAATTAAGTCTTTAAATCAGCCCCTATAAAATAATGTCCACATGTAAAAGGCCTTTACAATAGCACACTACAGCAAAGCCATGAAGGTTGTGGGCCCCTGCTGCGTTGGTTCCCCTGCACTGACAGCATTGTATGCTAACAGTAGGACGCCTTGTCATCTCCGCTCTGCACAGGTGTTGTGGAGTACCTCAGTTCAGGTGGAGTGGACTGCACCCACAAGGACTTCAAGGAGCTTCGATACAGCGACAGTCTGACCAAATTCAACTGCAACGGCAAGAACAGCACGTCCAATGGCAGGATCACCCACGGCTTCAAGCTAAAGAGCGCCTACGAGAATGGCCTGATGCCTTACACCAACTACACCTTCGACTTCAAGGTGATTGGACGGACAGTTTTTCGTTCTCGACGTTGTTTGTCTGTTAAAATATACAGATGATGAAGCAATACTTAGCTTTAACATGGCAGTTCAGTTGACCCCTCTTCTTCTCTCCCCAGGGTGTCATCGACTACATTTTCTACTCGAGGCCTAACCTGAACGTGCTGGGTATCTTGGGCCCCCTGGAACCCCACTGGCTTGTAGAGAACAATGTCAGCGGCTGCCCACATCCCCACATCCCCTCCGACCACTTCTCCCTCTTCGCCCAGCTGGAGCTGCTCCTGCCCAATTTGCCCCCCCAGGTCAATGGGCTCCACCTGCCTGCACGCAGGTAGTGAGTCCCTGACGCACCACCAGGGGGAGCTGCCACCTCAGCCAACCCCCACCCTGACCCCTTCTTCCCCCCCTCCCTTTTTTTTTTTTTTTTTTCCCCAGCTGCCCTCCTCCCTCCCACTACCAGCTCTTCCTTCCACCACAGTGGAGGAGGAAGACAAAAAAAAAACACAACCTGTAAAATATATTCGTACAGTGAGGTCTGGCCGACAGGGATTTCGTAAAAATGTTATAGATATTCTATATTTTTTCTTTTTTTCTTTCTCTGTTTTTCTTTTTTTGTTCTTTTTTTAACTGCTCAATTCAGTCCTGTTTGTGTATCACATTTTGTGTTTTGGACTCCCCTTTTTCCTCCTGAATTCCACCCACCTACCCACTTTGCGTCTGTCTTTCAAATTAGAGGGGATGGTAGCTCGTTCAGCTTCGTCACATGGGGGGGGGGAGGGTAGGGGGGGGCTGTTTGGTTTTTAAGAGCAACGAGGAAACCTAAAAGTGGCTGAGAGGATAATATTGAGCAGAAAAAGCTGATAGTCTGCCTGTCTGTCTGTCCTGTATAAATCTGAAACCAGCAAAGACAGCAGACTTGTCAGTCTCAGACCTCCATCATTGGCTTTTTGCACGTTTTCTCCGGTACTCTGGGAAGCCAGCGTACTCTCTCAGTGGTTAAATGGTACAAACATTTGTTGTTGTTGTTGGGTTAGAGCTGCTTTAGCTGGTAGTTAAACATCCCCGGAGGTGGATGTAGCGCAGCTCGATCGAGGTAAGATATATCCTGCTGTCATTCAGTGGTGCTGAGGCCTTTTGTGTGGTCACGGCCTCCCATGGTGCTACAAGATAGTCTTCACCTCCGACCCTGATCCCTGCTGCATCAGCTACCAAACCCACAGATGCCTCAAAAAAAAACAAAAAACAGACGTCCAAGAACTACACGAGTCTGGGTTTTTTTTACATCAATGGTGTTCAAGTGTACATTTGTGGAGGAAGGATATGTGAGAAACTGAGAGCAGCTACCATCCTTGTTCGCAGACTGTTTTCACCCCAGCTTGTATAGTTGTTAGGCTCGTCTTGTGCTTTAGGAGCTCAACCGTTTTTTTTTGTTTTTTTTGTTTTGGGTTTTTTTTTTGGGTCGAGGGACAGGGGATTTGGGCTGATGGGCGGAGCGTTGAGGGGTTTTCACAAATCTTTTCTTTGTCTCGATTGCGTTTATAGGCAGAGAGAGCGAGTCATTGCTGATACACGGGAGTATAAAAAAAAAACCAGCATTCCTCTCACTGTCTGGAGTCACCATCCGACTCCACACATGCAAGCTTACACACACACACACACACACACACACACACACACACACCTCTACACACACACACACGCACCTACACACACGCATATATAACACAGGTAATTTTGCAGGCAGATCTGTAGCACTGTCTCTGAGGCCAGTAGTGACTTTCCCCAGCCATAAAATCCATACACGAAAAGCAGTGGTTTTTTTCACAAGTGTTTGTACAGAATAGAAATCTAGACTCAGTCTTTACATGATTGTATATGAACCACAAAAGACCTGTTTTCTGGCGTTTTTTGTACTAAGAGTAAATTATGATCAGATTTGAGAAAAAAAAGAAAAAAAAAAAAGAAGCAGATTGTATTGTAAACTATGGCTAAATTTTTATCCAGTTAATGTTAAGATGAATTGATATTACCAGCTTGTACAAAAGACGTAAGAAGAGGTTGTTCAAGGCGTTCGCTGTCACTACTTTGCACTCCCTCGAGGTAAACTGTAATGTATCAGTATTGTTTTGTTATCTCTCTCTCTCTCTCTCCCCCCTCCCCTCCCTCACACACCCTCTGCTGTTGGTTTTGATTTGCCGGCACATTGCTGCAACTGTAAATAGACACTTGAGTAAACTTCTGCCTGTTGCTTCCCATTAACAAAGCCATCGATCCACACTGCTGCCATCAGTCCCGACAATAAGAACCCTCCAGTGACTCCACATCTGTTCATGTATAGCTCTCACACTCGCTCCCATTAGTGACGTGTGACCCACACAAGATCCCACCTGTAGAACTAAACATCGTGCCTCACTGTAGCAGTTGTCGTTGTCTTGCACTATTTTACATTTGACGAACGCCTGAACAACCTTTTCTGCTTTTATTTTTAAATACTGTTGAGACATTTGTGAAGATTTTATGTCCTTTTATTGGTTTTTTTGTTAATGTTGAGTTCCTTTTTTATGAGCTGTGACAATGTTATGACGACGTGTATATCCTTCCTGTTCATCGAGCTCTCTAGTAATCAGGTATGCTACCGTCACCCATCCCCTCTCTTCCCCTCAAAGAACACGAGCAGGATGTCTAATCTTTATTCAGTCCACTCTCCCTCTGTTGTTTTGCTCCCTCTTTGTACCTTAGCACAGCTCCATGCCCAGATCCCCCCCCCCCCCCCCCAAAAAAAATTCCTTCCCTGTCTCTGAATTTTAAATCACCTTACACCTGTCTGTCACCCTTAACCCCCCAACACTTGAACCGCCCAACCTTGACACCCCCCCACCCCCCCCCCTTCATTACTCAAGCTGTGTCCTTTAAACCCTTTTTGCTCAACCACTTTGTATAGTTGTTAACCCCTCGTCACTGCAGCGATAGTGCCATCTGTGGACCCCCTACCTCTGTGTGGGAAAGGTGGAAGGCCCACTTAGCTCTGCTTTGAGATGAAGGGGAGGGGAGGAGGGGCAGTCGGCTCAGCTATTTCTCTCTGGAAAGCCGGACAAACGCATCCCAAACAAACAAGTGAAATCTATCAGTGGTTAGCAGATTGTTTCCACAGCAACAACGGATGATGAGCACTTATTGAGTTCAGATGCAGCTCCCCTCACTCCTTGTTTCCTCTCTTTAGCGAACCAATATCTCATTACTCTGATGTATATGTTGAAAATGACATTTTAAAAGCAAGAAAATAGGGAGTGTAAGTTTAGTCCTCAGATCAACTTCTCTTGTCCCGTTTCTTTCCCCCTTCATGTTTTTTAACTTCTTTTTTTTCTTTCTTTGTTTTCCAATGGAAACCAATGTGTCCAGTTTTTTTTTTCTGAATGGCATTAGTAATGTAGTAGATTTAAAGGCTAGCTTTTTTGTAAAGTGTGAATAAAAGATGTATCTCATGTTTCCTTTCTAAAAAGATATTGAATTGTGTTGTTGATGTGTAAATCATGAATTCTATGACGGTGTTCTGTTTGCTACTTTGTTTAGACTTTCACTCCGATATGTTTCTTTCCCCGTATGCTCCCATCAAAAACCAAATCCTCTGTAGAAATCATGAGGCATTGTGTTGATGGGGTCGATCGGAGGAGTCGAATGTTCCTCACGATGTCTCGTAGAATGAAGGATTGAGCTCTTGTTGGAGGAAGAACGACCTGTATCATTGGCTTCAGTAAAAAAAAAAAAAAAAAAAAAAAACTTTCAGCACAGGGATACTCAGTTTTTCTTTTTTTTTTTTTTTTTGGACTTTTCAGCTTTATGTTGGATGTCGGCACTAGCTGGAGAGTGCTGGTGCCTGTAGGTCAGGGCAGCAGAGCTGTCTTACTCATGGCTGCAGTTCAGTTCGACAGAAAACTGTTGCGACTGGTGTAAAAACGTTTGTAAGACTAAGCTAACCACCTGCCGCTGTTCGCTATACCGGTCCCGTCAGGATTTTGAGTACTGCTAGTCCATCTTTCTGTTTTTGTGCATCACAGTGAAAGTAAAATTATAAATTACACTAGTTAATGTCGATAGTCACTGATTTGACTCTTTAATCTATTCAGTCGCCCCCCTCCTCTTTTCATCCTGCTTAAATTCCGACTATGGCTTTGGACTGAAAATCTGGCGAATCACACGGCCGAGTTATGTCACCTTGTAAACCTCGGCGAGTGATCACATTGTTAGCTTTGTACTTTTCCACTGTTGCATTGTGTTTCATAGTTGGCTTGTTAGGCGTAGAACGATTTCCCAGGCTGCATCTCTTTTTGTAATGGTGCACACCAAAGCTGCTTGTAGTTATAGAGCGACTTCTTTTCAACCTCCAATCCCAATCATAGTCTTCATGAATTGTTAGGGCTGCTAAGGAAAGCACGGTACTTTTGTCCTTTTCCTTGAATCTCACAAACCCGTTAAATCCATATTTCTGTTGGTTTTCATTCATGAATGCATCCTTTTTTCCAAAAAACAACTTGGCAATAATACTCAGAAACATCCAGACACATTCAGAATGTTTTTGTTTTGTTTTTTTTCAAATATTTCACCTGAAAAAAAAATGTAGCTATTACATCTTAAGGTCTGTGGTTGTACTCTTTGTTTTGTTCTTGAACTCAACATCTTCAGCCTTCTCGACCCCTTTTTATGCCCATCCGCTCTTTTCTCAACCATCTTGTATATTTCTCATCCACCCCTGCCGATCTAGTGTTAGTTGTCCAATGATCAGGATTGTCTATCTGTAGTCAGCTGAGTACATATATTGATCTGTGTCACTGTGTTTATGCACTGGACCAATTATTGTTTACCATTCATGAAATACCAGCAAAAAAAAAAAGAAGAGAAGAATAACGACAAAACACTTGCACAATGTTGTAGAATGTCCATTAACCAAGGTGAGAAATCAAGGCAGCTGTTTTCAAATCAACACATACTGTTTTAAAAAGAAACTGAATGGTAAACAATGCTTTCTGTTCTACCCCTTAGCCGTCCTCCTGATTCTCTTTGGACTAGTTTTGTTTCTTTGGATTTTACTTCTTCTGTTTGACTACAGGTTCTGCTTGTTTCCTTTACACCTACCTATGTATTTTCCTACTTCTGGTTGAAAATAAATTCTATATTATCTGTTTCAAGCTGTGTCACCTTTTATTCTTTGCAATGGATATTGAAAATAAATTCTATATCTGTTCTCCTTGTATCGTCTCCTTTGCTTCCTTGTCAAATTCTTCTCTCTTATCACATTGTGATGTCTGTTTTGTGTTCTCCTGTTTCGTGGCCTTGTTAACCATTCACAATGGACCAAACAAGAAGACTTCTATGTTGCAAACCCTCCTGAATTTGACACTTTACTCGCTTAAACAGCAGTGTAAAGTGTTCGTAACCGAATCAAATAGCAGTCCAGTGAGATGATTTTTTTTTGTGATTGGTAGCAATTAAATACTGTGTACACTACTGACTGACAGACTGATGGGATGAAGTACGCTCCCCAAATGAAGTGTCCTTAAACCGGACACCAATGTGTAATCATCATCCTGAGTGTTTTTTTTGAGCCGAGCCTGACCTTTGCTTTCCCACCAGGATGAAAAATGAAAAGTGAATATCCCATCAGGGATCAATAAAGCCTCATATTAAACCGTAATACCAAAAATAGCCTGAGGCCTACCTCAGTGTGTTCTCATTAGTAGACACACGGTGGAGCCAGAGGATCATCTGTGAACAGGCCCTGAAAACTGATCCGGCCATGTCATGTACTAAAGGAGGTTCGCCGCCAGATCTGAATGAGTCTCTGATGGCTCATAACATCAGCTGGAATGAATTTAAAGGGAGCAGAAACGATGTGAGACAGGAAGTTTAACAGCAGACTTTAGTCTCAAGCACTGCAGGTGCTACATAATTATCTATTATTTTTCAAACACTTTACTGCTTTCAAACGGATGTATAATTATTTGACATGTACATTTGTGTATTTTTTATGGTTAATAATTAAAGGGATACTTCACCCATTTACATGAAGCTGTATATCATTAGAAACATCATGCAAAAAGTGTCATATTGCATCACATGAAAAAAACTTCCAGGCAAAGAAAAACATTTTTCTCGTCTCAGGACAAAATGAGGGCTGGACTCACAACCATTCAACACTACTACCATGTTTCTAATGAAACACAGCTTCGTGCAAATGGGTGAAGTATCCCTTTAAATCATAGATATTATTTTAACCGGGCAGTGTACAGCCTGTTTGCTAATGCTTAGCCTACTTGTGTTATGTTAATAACTCAATTAATTGATTAATCTCTTATGACCGGCAAGAGTTCTGCACGATTTAAAGTTACTGAAATAGTAAAAATGTTTTCTCAATACGCTTTACTAAAGAGCAAGTAAAAGACCATACTCATCTGTAAATCCAGGCTCTAAAATGAGCCTTAAAGACAATTTGTGTAGCTCTTTTTTTTTTGCAGCAACCTTCTCATTTGAGAGTAAGTCATCAGCACTGCTAATTATTTATGCTTTTGTCTTTTTTTTTTTTTAAAGGTGATTTTGGAATGATTTCAAACAAATTGTAATTCCTTCGATAATATCAGAGGTAAAGGTTGCCTTGTCTGACTCAAGTGACAGACTTTGTAACAGCATCAGAATCAAGCTGCCTTTAATCAATGTAGTATGTGTTGAAGTCTTTTTGTTGTGTTTGTTAATGTTAAAAACTAAGTTGCCAAATGTTCTGCGGGATTTACTGGTTGCAGAACAAAAAAGGGATGTGAGCCTTGTGCTCAAGGGTGAAAAAACAAAACAAAAAGCTTTAACAGAGAGGAGACGTGAACTAACAATGATAGCATTATAACAAGAGATCATCAACACACACCTCTATACACAGTGGAATTACTCCATTGCAGAAGTTGCAGTCTGAGAGGAACAAGGCATACTTTTATTACCCTGAAGTGGACCGTGACAGCAAATGTGAGTGTGCTAGTAAGTGACCCAGGAAAGGCAAGTTTAATCCCTTAATCTGTTTAAAATGAGAGTTAGGAAGTTGGAAGAGAATATTGAAGAGTGTCCAATAGCTCATTTTGAATCTTAAGGTCCTGAACTATTTCTAGTTTAAAATGATTTTTATTTATTTGTGTTGGCATGTCAGTGGATATCAGAGACAACAAAGGACTATGTTGATCACTTAGGAGGAAAAGTCTTGTGGGAGAGAGAAGACAGATTCCTCTCCACTTCACCCCAATGTTTGCAGACTACAGTGTCTGTCTTTGGTTGACGTGGCAGCCCTGATTGCAAAGCCTGTGAAGTTCTCTGCAGATGCAGACTCTGTATCTCTCCTCTCTGGTTCCTGCTTGTTTTCTTCCTTCTCTGTATCCTCCTTTATTCCTCCTCCCCCACACAATCATCCTCTTTTTTTTATCCTTTTCCTCTGGAAGTCTCACTAAAGTGTGTGTGTGTGTGTGTGTGCGTGTCGAAGGGTGTGTGTAAGAGTGTCTGTGTGTGTGCATGACTACTAGGCCAGTTTCGTGTGTGATGTGCAGCCAACTCCTCCAAACACGCTCTCAGAATACTTCTTTTGGGCCTCATGGATGTGGATTCAAGTTGTTAAGTTGCCAGAATTGAGCACATGATATATAGCTATGTGTGTCTGACTGAGGCTGGAGCAGACTCAGCCAACACAGCAGGCCAGCAGGCTGGGGCTGCACTCGAACCTGAACTTTTCCCGAGGACTTTCTGGAAACATGACCTCAGATAATCCTGAGCGTAACAGAAAACCAAAACAGAGACGGAAAACAATCAAAAGCATGTGTTAAAAATTCACCAAGGTGCTTTCATTGTAAAGGGGAAAACACCTGAGCATTTGCTGATCTGTTAAACAGCACATGCTTGTGTGTGTTTTATTACTCTTGTTAAACCAAGGGGTGTGTTTTTGTCCTATTAAAGAAGTAGGGGAGACCCGACAGTTAAGTGTGTACTGGCCAGCAGCAGCTTTGGAAGGAGGGTTTGTACTGTAAAACACAACTAGTTTAACTTTTTAACAATACATTTCCCTTTTTCCTGTGCCTTGTCTGAATGATCACAAGTGTGTTTAAGATTAAACAAACGTATTGCCTATCGCTGAGCTCAAGAAAACAAGTTCTTGTTTTTCCTACTTAGCTGGAGCTTTTTAGTCAGACACTCATCTTTTCCGCCTACTCAGCTTTTATGTCGGCAAACTAACATAAAAAACATAAACTGAAGATTTACTCCATCAACTCTCCTCTTTAAGTTCAGGGTGATGAAGTTCAGCTTGTGTTAAGCAGTGCTTATGTTCACTGAGACATAGTTTTCCCTCAAGCCTTTGAGTAGCGGTTATCAAACACCCTGTCGTTCTTCTAACCCGAAACTCAACCGAGCATCTCCAATGGACTTGAATTAACTCTTCCTCACCTTGGCTTGACCCTGTGAGTGTTGGAGAACATTATAAGACGATTACATACATGGAAAAAGTCAATCTTCTCCTTTGGGTACTTGTTTGTTTTTGTTGGCAAAGTTTAGGATTTAATACAGATGGCAGATTCTAATTACAGTTAAACAAACTTCTCTTGGATGTTTTGCAGTGTGTTGTGTTTGTGGTTTAGGGCTGTTTCATGTAACATCAGGGTGGCCATGTGGCATCTTGGACTGATGAGATGTATTGAGTGATGTCACCTGTTGCCAGTGTGAGCTTAAGTTTAACACACCCGCCAAGGAACAGAACATTTTCCAAAATGTAGCTCGAGCTGTTGTCTAACTGCTGCAGTGTTGTTGAGAAGTTTTGTGTCCACATGTGGATGAGACACTTCATGGAAAACACCATGAAAAAAAAAAATATAAACCCTGTCCAGTTCTCTTTTCCAGTCCTTTTATTTTGACTCATCCAATGATCCAACAACCACTGAGTTTTACTGTTATGGTTTGGGACTAGCTCCCTGAGCTATATTTTAAGACATCATGTGCTGTTTTTGTCATAAGTCATAAAACTGTGCAGTAAAATATCTGCACAAGGCAGAAAGACTCAGAACGTGTGCAAGTTTCCTTTCCGGCTCTAAAGCTCAGCAATTGTTCAAACATATTCTGCAATCTCATTCAATTGAAATAATACTGTTCTGATGATTAACTCAAGTGCCACTTCAGCTACTACTGATGAAAGTTATGAAAAAGGCCTCCTTTATTCTACAAAAACAATATTAATGGAGTCCCAGCACTGAATGAAACAATAACATGGCTACCAGTAAATCCGGATTCCTGACAGGAGCTTTTTTTTAAATTATAAGATTTGTAACCACACAAAAGGAAACTAATGAAACCTTGGATTACATAACTATAGTTGAGGGGAGACATCAGGTCAAAGACATGAAAAATGAATGAATGAGTTTTAAAATTATAAATGCAACCTTGAATTACATAACGGCCACATAATAGACAGACAGGCAGGCATACTTTACTGATCCAGAGGGAAATTCAAGGTATTTTATTTGAGATTATTTTCCTTTTCTGTTAAGACTATCTGACATGAGTTTATCTTTTTTTTCTCTTGTAACATGTTGGACAAGATGACAGTGCAGGGCAAACAAGACATACAAGCCTGCTGGAGATATGAGGATGCACAAACCAAAGAGCACACCTGTCTGAAAATTTACCACCAATGTATATTATCCACAAAGAGTAGAGATAAACAAGGCTGTGTGCCTGTGAAGTCACGCCAGGAATTCACAGCACACACACACCTGACATAAATGTGTGTGTGTGTGTGTATTGGGGGAGTGGGGGGCTTGTAAAATGTATAATGTCTGACTGAAAAGAGGCTCAGTAGGTTTGTATTGATCCAGTGGTATCAATGTCAGTGCATGTCAAGTGTAAATTTATAATAAACTTCTAAAAATGTCTTCAATTAAATTCTGTAAAAAAAAAAATCTGTATGTTTTTCTTCCTCCATTGTACCTCTTTCAGTCTGTCTGTCAGTAAGTCTCGTAGCATGGAGATGATGGGGACTGCTCACAGTGCAATGGAGCAGGGTCACAACCTCCTCGTCTTACTCCAGTGAGCAGCTTTATATGACACCCTTTCCCGCCTTCTTTCTCCCCCTCTCTCTCTCACTGTGTCTCCCATGTTGGCAGTGCTAATTGTTCTCAGGGCCGGGGTCATTCGTCTGTCACTCGAGGCCTGTATAAACGCATTTGTGGGTCACAGGCTCCGGCAAAGACTGGAGAGGAGATGTGACAGCTCCTGTATGAATGTGTATGTGTCTGTTTCCGCATGAATTATAGAGGAGTTTGGGATAGCTGGAGGAGCCCTGCTTCAGGTAAACATAAAGGTATGATTTAAGAGCAAGATAAATAAACAACAATGCCAGTAAACTAAGGATATGACTATGTTAAAGCAGAATCTTCTATGTATTTTATCTGAATGGAGGACAAGTGGGCACTAATTATCATTTTCATAAACTTCACTGGGATAGTTAAAGGAATAGTTTTTCATTTTGGAAAATACTTACTTCTACAGTATATACAACTCCAGGCCTTAAATCTAAAGGTTATGTAACTCATTGCTCTGACTGAAAAGGATAACAGACATAAGGTGTCAACAAGAAAGTTGCATTTAGAGTTAGAACCAGACTTCTGAGATTGTGATGTGTGTTTGTAGAGAATAGCTGCAGTGGTGAACAGAAACATAGTAAGTGTAGAATTACTTTACTTTATAGGTTGATAAAGTCCTGGTTGGCCTTTATAATAAAGGATGGGATGACACAGTCCAGTTTTTCAAACTCTGTCTCCAGCCAAACTGAATGAAGGTGACGTGCATTCACTTGATGTTTTGGGTGGAGATGTATGAGAGGAAAGCCCGCACAGAAAAAAAAAAAAAATGCAAGGCAGAGCTAAAAAGATAAAACGCTCAGGGTGTTGTTCTGATAAAGAATGATGGCGAAAAGAGACACGTTTTCTTTTGCTACTCGTGTCATAAATAACATGAGTGAGGATAATATGTGAGCATCACTGCTGAGTTATGTCCCTGCTGCAGTCGCTGCTGTTACTTAGACGCTGCTGCTGTCAGAGCTTGTGGGAAAGAAGTGAAGTCTAATGTGAGTGGTTGCTGGCTGCGGTTGTCCCTTTGTTTACTGTTGTTTAGTCTTTGGTATTTATAGGTACAGTGTTGGCTGTTTGAGCTAATTATAATGTGGAGGCTAAAGGAATGACTGCAGTAATGACTGGTTGCCTTTCCAAAGAATTCAGATCTGTTTTCCCCTTCGTTCATCTTGTTATGGGACACAATCAGAGCATTTTTTGTTTTTGTGTACAGTACGTTTTGATTCATATACATTTGCCTGTGTACATGTATTCTCCCTAAGGGCTTGTCAGATATGTTTGTGATTGCTGTGGTGTTGTGCCTTGTGTGCATAAAAAAAAAAAAACACATTTCACTCTTAGCGGAGGAATTTCTCAACCAGAAGAGGCCCACTTCTACTTCAGCCTCTGCTGCTCGCTCAACATGCAGAAATGGAGCCCAGGAATGTTCTTTAATCAGTCTTAATGATAGTTTTTTAGATTCTGCTGCTCCCAGGTCAGTTGTTAATCCAGGCTTCTGGTTCAAGAGTTCAGTGTTGTTTGTTCAGACAATCGGGACTCTGAACACTTCCCTCTAACTACGAACTAACTTAAACACAGGCGCAACTCAAATCCATCACAAGGTCCTCTCATGTGCTCTAACATTTCAAAGCCTCACTTACAGCCTGATGTTAATTGTGAACAATGTTGAACTTGAACTGAAATGCACTCTCTGCGTTTTTGAGTCTGTCTGTCTTGATTCATTGAGGAAAAATTCTTGGCATTCAGTTAAAATGTTTTTATTGATGACACTGGTTTGCGCTGCATCAGAAGAATGCAGACGCTGACGGGTAACTATAATGCAACATTTACACGTCTTCACACGCAACCGCTGTCTACGCCGTGTGCCTGTCTGCTTCACACTTGCACGTAAACAACGAAGAATTCTGATCCAGTCCTACACACAGGAATACGGAGAACTCATTCAGCCCATGCCAGAGTGATAATTCAGCCCAGATCCAGTCAAACACACACATGTGGAGTGTGGATGAATAGTTTGGAAGTGCAGCTGACACGTTTTCAAAACACTGCGTGCTGGGTTGAGAGTGTGTTGGATGGGTCATTGAGATTTGACGTGAGAAAAACAGTCTGCTGTATGCTAGCGATACAGATCTCATTTTGCCTGGCTGCCAGCAAACGTGTCCTCAGGAGACTTTGTGTTTGTACATGAACACTTGAGGTGTATAGAATCAGTGAAATGAAGCAAAGGAGAGCAATAGTTGTGGCATGGGGCTTCCACTGTAGATGGATAATGTTATAATTCAGGATTCCTATAAAGGTGGGTTCAGTGGTTGTGTGCTGTGTGTGACGGTTTATATAGGTCCTATAAAACTAGACAGACCAATTTCTCACCAACAATAAGCAATACTTTAGAAACACTGAGAGATCACATGATGACTTTTTATTTATTAATCCCTGAGGAAATTTAAGACACAAACTTGCAAATTTACAATGGGAAGAAAAATGACATGTTTTTTTTTCTCTCGAATGTCTGTCATTTTTTACTATTTTCTTTTGCAAGCATTTATCCTAAATCTCACATGTTCAAATTTCTTAAAAAATCTGAAAAAAAAGTTAGTGTAAAACATTCCTCTTTTAAGAGTTTGCTGCTCATCTGCCTCCGTATTTACTGTAAGATTACTAAACAGGGAACTACACAAATAGCAAAAACCAATATGATGCAGTATTTAATCGACACCCCAATGAGAACTCAACTCAACTTTATTTATAAAGCACTTTAAACAGCCGTAGCTGTGACAAAGTGCTGTACATACATGAAGAGCACATAACATAAAACATAAGTAAAACACTAACAGGAAGCTCCAATCACCTCCATAGTCTCTCCAAATATATCGTAAAAGAATCGTATCGTGGGTTGAGTGAATCGTTACGTCCTGTATTGACCTAAATTAACTAAGAAAAACAATTTAGAGTTTGGGATTTGATGACAGCTTTGATTAGGAATTTAGAGTAAGGAGAGATACAAGATGGGAGGTGTTTACAGAGACTTCAGCCTGTGCGTGTGTGTGTGTGTTTGTGTGTCTAGCTGGAAGGCACTTGTCTCAGAATATCGATTGCTATTGACCAGAGCAACATCTGAGAGTGCAGATACTGACGGCTGCCCCTGCGGTCGGTCGCTGTTCTCATTTCTTCATTTCATTACAGGCTTTGTTGCCTTATCATGTACAACTCCTTATCTCACTAGAGGTTCATTATGTCTAGCAGTTCTCCTCCAGTGTGTGAATGAATGCATGTCAGAATGCTTGTTCTACTTACTGTATTCACCATGCTCATACACGTCCACACATCCAGCAACTCCACCTCCTGATGTCATATTAACAGGAGCCGATCTTTGACAAATGAAATGACTGTTTGACACATTATTCTGTCCATTATGCTTGCTCAAAATAACACAGCATTGAGGGTATGGAAATGCATCAGTTTATGCCTCTAGTGCCCGTTGACAAGCCCTGTACGTTGAACCCGGCGTTAACAGTGATGAGACATGCATGTGAGCGAATGATGCTGCCAAGTTGGGTTCTTATATTCCCCTGTGGGCGATGCCAGTCTGACAGGGACGATATACCAGCTCAACATATAATGTAAGGACAAGTAGTCATCTACCCCTTCTTGAAGTCATTACCCACTCACATGATTTTATATAAGCTAATGTATAACTAAGCTTTCTGGGTTTGCCTAACTTAACAAACTCAGTAAGACAAACAAAAAAGTTTCGCTGAGGTGCAGAAAATATGAGCCTCATGTCCAGACACGCTAATAATCAAATAGTGGTGACTGGAGATATGCTCCCATTATTTTTTGTGAAAGTAAAAGCTTCAGCGGCCTGATGGAGTTTTTCTCGAGCCATCGAGTATTTTCTGTTTTATTTTTTCATGTCCTTTTCTTGTGCCTCTATCTTTTTGTTACATTCTTCAGTTCTCTGTGTTCAGTTTTCCATGCTTTACTTTGTAGTTGTCCTCAGTGGGTACGTTCTGGTTCTCTTATTTGCAATCTCCCCGGTCCTCGGCCGAACCAGAGGTAGTTCCAGAGCCGCCATGTAGAGGATCGTTCCAAAGCTCCGGAACGGAGGAGAGAGGATCAAGGTGCGAGGAAGCAGATCCAAGGAGCGATGACCGAGGAGACACTGACAGACACGCCCCCTTCTCGTATATCACTCATTGATTGGACGCTGCACAGGATCAGACTTCAGTGAAACTTCTCAACATGAGCAGAGTTTAATACCGGAGAAAAGACGGACATTAAGAAGACACTAAATGCAGCGTCGGACATTTAAACAGATCATGAACATCAGTGAGTAAAGAGTCGGTCTGTGATGAGCTGGGATTAAAAAGAGTCTGACATGAAGTTTAACAACCAAATATGAAGCTCTATAACTTCTATAAAATCAATATCCTGCATGTTCTGTTCATCATCCCTCAGACTGTTTGAATATCTGATGATGATGAAGAGGGAGTCTGTCAGTCACAAACACATTTTACATTCACACTTTTATTTATCTTCAGAAAGTTTCATAATTTAGATTATAATCAATACTTTTCAGTATTCCTGACGAAATGAAATCTTTTTGTCAGTAACAATTGTCCTTTTGGTTTGTCTGCAGGTTGTTCTTCAGGTGTTTGTTATCAGGTAAAGAGACTAAACATTGGGTTAGGGTTAGTGTGTATTTGATTAGAAATAATACAGTGCTTGTTTGTGTGGACATAAACAGCTGTTAGGCTGACTGACAGCTGAATGTGATCAGCTGATGTCACATCATGTGACGCTGTCGAGGAAAGGACGTCCCATGTCTCCTAAAACTGATTTCCTCGGTCCTCTCTCCTCGGCTTCGTTTCCTCCGTGCATCTCTGGTGGGCGGGACTAAGACGCAAGTGGAGGAGACAACTTGGAGGACACTCGATGCAAATAAGAGAACCGAAACGCAGCCCGTCTCTGGTCTTGATCGTTGCTCCTCTGTGTGTTTCCTTCTTGTCTGATTGCCCTGATTGTCCTCACCTGTGTAACCAGTCTCACCTGTGTTTGATTACCCCTGTGTCTTTATTGTCTAGTGTTCCTTCCCTCGTGTTGTCGGTTCATTGTCTTATGTCTCATGTACCCTGTCTCCTGTCAGATGTTTCTTTTTATTTCCTGTTCCTGGTTTTCTCGTGTTGGATTAAGTTTTAAGTACTTTTTGTTTTAGCCTTTTATTTAATAAATATTTTTGTGTTTTTCTGCAATACCTCCTTGGTTTTTCCAGCCGTAACATCGTTGACACATTCTAATCCTTTACAATCGTTGTGAAACACGTTCTGAGGGTAAGATCTGTCATAGCTACATAACTGACTGCCTGATGATGCTGTGAGATTCGAGACGCAGTATCAAATAACAGCGTAGAATTATGCTTTTTATTTGTAATGAAATGAGAATAATTGGATGCTTTTTCGGCCAACGTCAGACTATCTATCCTCTCTTCATAATACATCTCAAGCCTAGAGTGACGCCACTGACATTCAATTTGTCTGCAGCACTTTCTAAGGGTTAGTACTAATTTAGAGAGGGGATAGCTCTAGTAAAGGTTAGCTGCACATTTTTGTTGTGGCACAGTACTCCTTCATCTCTCGAGATGAATGGAAGTGTCTCATCAATATGACAACCGCTGCAAAAGAAGTGCTGATTGAAAGCTTCTGTAAAAGACAGAAGGAGGTAAAAAAAACAAAAACAAAGGGTGGGTGAGAATAGTTCACGCTGCATCGTCTTTTTACGCTCTAGAATTCAGCGATTTGCATTTTAAAGAACAGATCACATGACGGAGGTAAAGGGCTCGGGCTGCAGAAATGTGACTCTATCGATGAGCTTCTTTGCTTATTACCCAACTCTGTCTTGTTTCAGCTTCCACCCTATCCATCAACCTGTCTTCCATGTGTTAGCGTGCATTCATGTTGCGTTCACACGTGGTTGTTTAAGTGTCCACGTGTGGCTTCACACGTCGACACAGCTGTATAAGCTGACTTGAAAACTGACGTGAGCCCTCTTAATTCCTGACTAAGTGTCAGATGTAATGAGCAGCTTGGAGCGGCAATGTTTTGCTCTGTTTTGAATCACTCATTTTCAGCTCAAACATACCTTTCAGGAGTATGTTCCAGCCTTACAGATGGCGAAGGGAGTTTCGCACACCTGCAATTTAGCCCAACATATACTCAACAAAAATATAAACGCAACACTTTTGTTTTTGCTCCCATTTGTCATGAGATGGACTCAAAGATCTAAAATTCATTCCAGATACACAATATTACCATTTCTCTCAAACATTGTTCATAAATCTGTCTAAATGTGTGATAGTGAGCACTTTTGCTTTGCTGAGACAATCCATCCCACCTCACAGGTGTGCCACATCAAGATGCTCATCAGACACCATGATTAGTGCACAGGTGTACCTTATACTGCCCACAATAAAAGGCCACCCTGAAATGTGCAGTTTTTGCTTTATTGAGGGTCTGGGGACTCAGAACCAGTCAGTATCTGGTGTGACCACCATTTGCCTCATGCAGTGCAACACATCTTCTTCGCATAGAGTTTATCAGATTGTCAATTGTGGCCTGTGGAATGTTGGTCCACTCCTCTTCAATGGCTGTGCGAAGTTGCTGGATATTAGTGGGAACTGGTACGCGCTGTCGTATACGCCGGTCAAGCACATCCCAAACATGCTCAATGGGTGACATGTCCGGTGAGTATGCTGGCCATGCAAGAACTGGGACATTTTCAGCTTCCAAGAATTGTGTACAGATCCTTGCAACATGGGGCCGTGCATTATCTTGCTGAAACATGAGGTGATGTTCATGGATGTATGGCACAACAATGGGCCTCAGGATCTCATCACGGTATCTCTGTGCATTCAAAATGCCATCAATAAAATGCACCTGTGTTCTTCGTCCATAACAGATGCCTGCCCATACCATAACCCCACCACCACCATGGGCCACTCGATCCACAACATTGACATCAGCAAAGCGCTCACCCACACGACGCCACACACGCTGTCTGCCATCTGCCCTGAACAATGTAAACCGAGATTCGTCCGTGAAGAGAACACCTCTCCAACGTGCCAGACGCCATCGAATGTGAGCATTTGCCCACTCAAGTCTGTTACGGCGACGATCTGGAGTCAGGTTAAGACCCCGATGAGGACGACGAGCATGCAGTTGAGCTTCCCTGAGACGGTTTCTGACAGTTTGTGCAGAAATTCTTTGGTTATGCAAACCAATTGTTTCAGCAGCTGTCTGAGTAGCTGGTCTCAGACGATCTTGGAGGTGAACCTGCTGGATGTGGAGGTCCTGGGCTGGTGTGGTTACACGTGGTCTGCGGTTGTGAGGCCGGTTGGATGTACTGCCATATTCTCTGAAACGCCTTTGGAGACGGCTTATGGTGGAGAAATGAACATTCAATGCCCGAGCAACAGATCTGGTTGACATTCCTGCTGTCAGCATGCCAATTGCACGCTCCCTCAATGCTTGCGCCATCTGTGGCATTTTGCTGTGAGACAAAACTGCACATTTCAGAGTGGCCTTTTATTGTGGGCAGTATAAGGTACACCTGTGCACTAATCATGGTGTCTGATGAGCATCTTGATGTGGCACACCTGTGAGGTGGGATGGATTGTCTCAGCAAAGCAAAAGTGCTCACTATCACACATTTAGACAGATTTATGAACAATGTTTGAGAGAAATGGTAATATTGTGTATCTGGAATGAATTTTAGATCTTTGAGTCCATCTCATGACAAATGGGAGCAAAAACAAAAGTGTTGCGTTTATATTTTTGTTGAGTGTAGAAACAGAGCCTTCAGAAAAATCCACATTTCCTAACAGTGCTGCTTATGTAACAGTGACATACCGAGAGTTGGTAAATGTCTGTTGTGTAAGCAGGGAAAGCCTTTGAACTACCCCCTCCTGTTATAAAACACAGTGGGGTTACCTGTACTCGCCACCCCGCCATCTCTTTAACCTGCACCAGGCGACACCTGAGTGTTTGTTGTCAGGAACAAGTCTATTAGTTTGACCCTGTGGCTGTTCTCGCAGAAATGGCAGCCTTCTCCTTTCTGTCGTCGCCCGGCCTTGCAACGTGAAACAGAAAAATGCCAGGGAACACTGAGACGTCTCACTCTGCTCATCTGACCTCCAAAAAAGTTGAAAGAGAGACTGGAGCGAGCGCAGAGTCGGAGCGGAGGATGATGGATGGCTCTAAGCAGTGTCACAGCTTTGCCGTTCTCTACGGAAAGAGAACAAATATCTGCCAGCGCTGAATGATGTGTGTGGCCTCTGCTCCCATCATAAAGGCTGCTAGGTTCTCTCATGTGGCTCTCCTTTGGGTATGTACAGTAGACGCAGAGAAAGGGAGAGCTGTGTGGACAAAAGGCTCGGCTGAGACGGATGTGGAGACTTTGAGGAAAAGGGAGAACGAGACAAAAAGAAGAGAAAATGGAGGAGGGTCGGTGTGACATTGGCAGAGGCAGAGAGGAGAGATCTCAGCTCTGTCAGGTCGCCTGTCTTCACACAGCGCCTTGAGATGGTTGGTTCATAACTCTGTGCTGGTCTAATGATCAGCCTGCAGGCTTTATGTCCTCTTTACATTGACATATAACAGCTAGTGATGGTACGTAAATGTCAAGTAGTCATGACACCTCTGCTCTGCCATCAACGTTTTTTTGAACAGTATAGTATGAAGATATGCACAACACAAGCAACGCAACGACTGCAAAATATAGCCTCACAATAGCAAAGACAACGTTAGGTGGGGGCTAAACACAAAATAAAAACATAAAGACAATCTGTTTTATTTAGTCACAACTGGCAAGGGGGATGGAACGTTTCAGGTAAATTTCAGGAAACTTTCAATGGGAAGTTAAGCTTAGGAATTTTGGAAATGTTCCAAATTGGAAACTTTCCATGGGAATTATGGGAATGTCTGCTGGAAATTGAGGGTAATTTCATTGAACTGTATCATATTAAAGCATAAATATAACCATGTTGTTTTGTCCTCAGCAGATATCCATGCAAAATTAAACAATTAAAAAACATCGCAACAGATATACATCAGATTTGAAAACTATATTACCCCATAATATCATCCAAACATCCAAAATCCAGAGTTTATGTAGTACACAGGCTCAAATGTGTGGCTTCAATAGTTTTGTGTTCTGGGCTTAAAGTGTGGTCCAGGCTTCTAGAAATCATCTGTGCATGAGATGGAGGAGTGTACAGTGCATGTAGGGGGCGTCGTTTTAATCAAGTTTATGCAACAATACATTTTCCTCATCTAAATTTACATTCACTGTTGAGGGCCAACCTTCAATTTTGCAAACTCCTAGTTTATTCCGATCAATTCCAGTTAATTCTCATGGAAAGTTTCCATCTTTAAAAAATTCCCGGAATTTTGCAACCCTACAACTGACTGTAACATAAAAAGCTACATCATTTCAAGACCAGTGTTTGTTACAAAACCAATAGCAAAGAAGGCTACACCCATACTCACCCATACAGTTTTACATCCAGAAACCAAACACAGCGCTCTGTAACGTTTAATTTTGCAGCTACAGACGACAGACGGATGTTATGTTACTGATGATTTATTTCTGATTGTTGTTAGCCGCAACCACCAGCTGATACCTGTAAGACGCACACGGTAAGATGAAATTGAGAAAAAAATCCAATTTCCGCAGACCACATGCAGCCTTGGTCTGATCTATTCTATAAAACACTTTGGGAAATGCTGCAATTACATGAACACATGTATGACAAGTACACTGAATCTGGGTTAAATTTATTTTGAGAGCAATTTTAACACATTTTGTTGTGCTACTTTTTTTTAGTTTGTTAAATGTTTTCTTGTAACTCTTGGAATCCACATAAAATCTCAAAATTAAAAATGTTGTTGTTAGTATCAGTGACTGTGTAGAAAATGTTCTACCAAAAGATTTTAAAGAAGGGATTGATGTTGTTTTTTAGAAACAATTTCAAGGGCATTCAAATATGAAATTCAACTTCTCATAAAGAACGGAGTGTAAATGAAAAAGCCCTCTGCCGTGTAGAAAGACACTTTAAAGTCTTTTGATCACCATTTTGAACCCAATCAGTTGCACAGATCTGCTGTCTGTTCCTGAAATCAAACTATTAAAACAAATGATCACAAGATTTTGTTCTTGCACAAACACAAGACGGAGCTTCAGTTTAATGATGCTTTTTTTAACATCTTTTCTACAATACATTCTCTCAATCTATACCCAGGCCACGGCCGTTGATCTATATTTTAGACATATAAGTATATGTCCAGAATAGATAAAAAGATCAAAAACTAGGCACCCCTGTCTCGCAAAGCCTGGCAACTCGGTTCATAAATGATTGCATGCTGCGGCGAGCTGCAGCCCTGAGGGTTTTGGAGAAGACCTTTAGCAGAGCTGAGACTGCTTTATACCTGTAATATAAATGAAGTGCAGGCTGAGAAGTGGAAGGGATGGACACCTGAAGCTAGAGCTGCAACCTGACTTTCCTGTGTCATGATTTATCACTGCAGGATGGATCAAGGCCATGTTTTCACTCCTGTCATCCTCCTCAAAAGATTTTATGGACCGTTTTAAACAAGTAAATGGAGAGTTTACAAGGCAAAGTAGGACCATGAAATCCTACGCGACTAACTGGGCTGCAATGCTATACTCTTTTCTGCATGAAGTTTTGAATGCGGCGGATAATCTCATATCATTGTTTGAGATGGACTTTAGATAGAGAAGCTCAAATATTGAAATTAGGTGATGAGGCTCCTCAGAATTATCTTTCTGGATCTTACTCAAATTTTCAATTTTTCATTCTTGTTGGATATGTCTCAATCATTCTATGTTGACAAAAAGTGAGGCTCAAAGTGTTGCTGGGAATAATAGTTTGGCCCTTTGGTGCTTATCTGTTGTTGATTTTTAATCTAGATTGATTTAATCTAAATCTTTGAACAACATGAGCAGAGCGCTTGAAGAACAGCCGGAAGCTTCTTTTATGGGACACAAACCAGAAGGGCTTGTTGTGAAAGTTTCCTTCTGCTCACAAGTGTGCTCGTCCTGGACACACAGACTGTTGTACTGGCAAGAAGTTCACCCTCCTGCTTCACATGCACAACCAATATGTAGCAACTGTCACTGTAACATGTTGTATTTGAAATTAGAAGTAATGTTTATCATACATAACATAAAATATACTCAACAAAAATATAAACGCAACACTTTTGTTTTTGCTCCCATTTGTCATGAGATGGACTCAAAGATCTAAAATTCATTCCAGATACACAATATTACCATTTCTCTCAAACATTGTTCATAAATCTGTCTAAATGTGTGATAGTGAGCACTTTTGCTTTGCTGAGACAATCCATCCCACCTCACAGGTGTGCCACATCAAGATGCTCATCAGACACCATGATTAGTGCATAGGTGTACCTTAGACTGTCCACAATAAAAGGCCACCCTGAAATGTGCAGTTTTTGCTTTATTGAGGGTCTGGGGACTCAGAACCAGTCAGTATCTGGTGTGACCACCATTTGCCTCATGCAGTGCAACACATCTTCTTCGCATAGAGTTTATCAGATTGTCAATTGTGGCCTGTGGAATGTTGGTCCACTCCTCTTCAATGGCTGTGCGAAGTTGCTGGATATTAGTGGGAACTGGTACGCGCTGTCGTATACGCCGGTCAAGCACATCCCAAACATGCTCAATGGGTGACATGTCCGGTGAGTATGCTGGCCATGCAAGAACTGGGACATTTTCAGCTTCCAAGAATTGTGTACAGATCCTTGCAACAGGATGCCGTGCATTATCTTGCTGAAACATGAGGTGATGTTCATGGATGTATGGCACAACAATGGGCCTCAGGATCTCATCACGGTATCTCTGTGCATTCAAAATGCCATCAATAAAATGCACCTGTGTTCTTCGTCCATAACAGATGCCTGCCCATACCATAACCCCACCACCACCATGGGCCACTCGATCCACAACATTGACATCAGCAAAGCGCTCACCCACACGACGCCACACACGCTGTCTGCCATCTGCCCTGAACAATGTAAACCGAGATTCATCCGTGAAGAGAACACCTCTCCAACGTGCCAGACGCCATCGAATGTGAGCATTTGCCCACTCAAGTCTGTTACGGCGACGATCTGGAGTCAGGTTAAGACCCCGATGAGGACGACGAGCATGCAGTTGAGCTTCCCTGAGATGGTTTCTGACAGTTTGTGCAGAAATTCTTTGGTTATGCAAACCAATTGTTTCAGCAGCTGTCTGAGTAGCTGGTCTCAGACGATCTTGGAGGTGAACCTGCTGGATGTGGAGGTCCTGGGCTGGTGTGGTTACACGTGGTCTGCGGTTGTGAGGCCGGTTGGATGTACTGCCATATTCTCTGAAACGCCTTTGGAGACGGCTTATGGTGGAGAAATGAACATTCAATGCCCGAGCAACAGATCTGGTTGACATTCCTGCTGTCAGCATGCCAATTGCACGCTCCCTCAATGCTTGCGCCATCTGTGGCATTTTGCTGTGAGACAAAACTGCACATTTCAGAGTGGCCTTTTATTGTGGACAGTCTAAGGTACACCTATGCACTAATCATGGTGTCTGATGAGCATCTTGATGTGGCACACCTGTGAGGTGGGATGGATTGTCTCAGCAAAGCAAAAGTGCTCACTATCACACATTTAGACAGATTTATGAACAATGTTTGAGAGAAATGGTAATATTGTGTATCTGGAATGAATTTTAGATCTTTGAGTCCATCTCATGACAAATGGGAGCAAAAACAAAAGTGTTGCGTTTATATTTTTGTTGAGTGTATATTTATTTATTAAAAACAAGGGAAATAAGATGATTGATACTTGTTTACTTTAAACGCTGGTGCATAAGACGAGCTCTAACACCCGTTTTTTAAATCTGAAAAGTTGTCAGTACCAGTACAAAGCTGATATGCACTGTCATAATGGTACAGCTGCCCCCAGCCTCATCCACTACACACAACCTGACGTGACTGAAAACGTGACAAATGATAAGTGGAGGTGACCTTGCAGGCTCTGATTCCGTACTTCACAAATTGTATTGTTGGCTGAGAGCTCAACTATCGTCCTTTTTAAGCAGGAGTGTAAACTGTAAAGAAACTGCACGTTGATGATGTTGGTGAACATTAAAAAAATGTAATCATCGTGCCGAAGGACAGTTTAAACCCTTTTTCTCTCGAGGAGACGTCCCAAAACCAAATGTGTGTTGTATACCGTTGCCACTTATATTTTTTGGAACGCTAAATAAAGAGCAGTTTTTCAATTAGCTTAGCTTAGCATCACAACTGGACACTCGGAGAAAACAGCTATGGTGGCTAATTTTAAAGTACACAAAACACACAACTCTTGTTGTAGTAGAGTTAGGGTTTTAACCTAAGGTAAACCAAAATCTGTCAGAGACAAAATTGTCACAAAATTGGATGATACAAAGATCCAATACAACATTGAATATCAGCTTCTCTAATGCTTAAGAATTTATGTTTAATTCATTGTTTATCTGTCTTAAGATATTTCTTTTTATTTCAAAGAAAGCCAAGCAAAGTGGCAAGCTTCTCCATGCTCCAATTTTTCATGCTAGACTTTGCTAGGGATCAGCAGCAATGTTAAGACCTCAAACTCTGCTCTCAGTGAGGATGTTAACACCCTGGCCTTTTCATTCCTAAGGGTGTATTCACACCTAACTTGTTTGGTTCGCTTGAAACGAACTAAAACCCTGGTGCGGATCTTTTGAGTAGGTGTGAATACAAACCATCAAACTCAGGTGCGCACCAAACAGCCGGACCGAGACCCAGCCGAAGAGGTGGTCTTGGTTCGCTTCCAAACGAACCCTGGTACGGTTCATTTGAGGTGTGAAAGCAACCAGACCTCAGTCCGACCCAGCTCTAAAAATCGTACGGCTTTTTGGACATAACAGGCTCCCGTTGCTTTGCACATTAAGTGAAATAATTGTTTGGTTAACAGCACAGTGTTCTTGTTTGTTTCTATTGCCTACTTCTTTGATATAAGACGCGGGGGTAATCTTTAGTCTATCTTTCAGACACTTTCACTAGTGTTTCATCGCTCTGTTCTTTTATTATCCAATACTTTTAAATCACACAGACTATGAACAGAACATCAGCTGCAGCAGAGTTTTCCTGGCGCTTTTCCCCCGCAGCAGTCTGATCCTCCTCCTTTCCCCAGCGCCACATACGTCATTTATAACCTCGGCCACATTCATCATAACACCGGTTGATTGCCCACACATAGATCTACATTTTTTACACAATTAAATATTTTCGTACCTGTACTAAATGGATGAATTTCTTGCTAAAATGTTTAATACCAGGACAGCGAGTGCAGCATGCAAGTTCTCCATGATTGTTTACTTTCATTTTGCGATTACGGCTTTACCCTGCCCTAAACCTTTTTATCCAATGATTGAACGATCTTCGCACACATGGTTTTGTTTATGAATTCTGGGCCTCTTGCGAAAAGTGCAATGTGAAAACAAACCGCACCAAACCAAAAAAGAAACATTGTATTTGGTCTGAACCAAAGAAAGCGGACTAAAGGACTTTTCTGGTGTTTACAATAGGCATGCATGTTAAAGCAAGCATAAACGTTTAGATGAGTGCAGAGAAACCCTTCAGAGTATGAATGACATTACTCACAGCGTCATCATGTTACAATGGTGGAACTAACAACATCTTAAATCCTGATTTTAAAAAAAAGTGTTGGGGGAGAAAAGGAAAGAAATTAGTCAAAGCCTATTTCTTCTGCTCTGAATGTTTGCTCTTCTTAGGAGAAACAATCAGTGATTCTGGAAGCTTCTACCGGGGCCATTAAAAAATCATGAATCAATTTGTGCTTGTTCAAAATTTCAAACAGAGCTTTCATTAAAAATTCACTGGGACCTCTCTATCTGTCGCTTGTAAATACATCAGTGCTGTGGCCGATGAGGGCTGCCTCAGAATGCTTATGTGCTTGGTCTTTGACTTGGCTGTCAAGGGCAAAGTTTTAGACTCAGTTCACGCTTCTGTGTTAAACTTTTAAAACTAAGGTAACTGAATTGCATAATGTCTTTTTCGCCTCATAAACCTGAATTTTGCATGGTTCAACTCTTCCACCTCAGGCATCCTTTTTAAGCATTAAAAATCATTCTCTGCTCAGATTTGAATGGGAACATTCAGGTGTTTAAAATGAAGTGAGCTTTGTAAGATACAAGCACTTTCTTACCTGCAAACTCTCTTATCCTCCCTCCCTTGCATACGCAACCTCCCTGCTTTCCCTGGTTTCCATGGCAACCTTCGATGAAGGAGCAGAGGATTCAAGGACAGGTGTGTTTGCAAATGAGTTCCTCAATCCTACATGCATGGAGCCGCTATCACCAGCACATCTTATCCTCTAACACAGTCTCTGATACCAACAGCGTGCTGAACAAGCATGTGCATCTTATTATGGAGAAATTCAAAGAATGTAAAGTTGAACATGATGCCATTTGGGCATTTTCCTCGGATACATCTGTAGACCATGCTGTGTTTGTATGTATGTGTGTGTGTGTGTGTGCCATGTGTTTTTCTGCCTCACACATGATCAGACACAAACACAGACACACACCAATATGGTCGCTGATTAGGAGAGCAGACTGTCCTGACTTCACTCTCAGCACAAAACATGAACAACTATCTAAAAATAACAAGAGTGTCCCAAGCATTGTTTTTGAAGGATGAATTTGAGGATAGAAGGTTTAAAACAACTGCAACAGACTTACAAGGACGTATCAAGGTCACAATTTTTAATTTTTAATTTGTAAACAGCCATTCTATCGCTTCATGAGTGGGAATTGTCAACATAAAATCTCACTCTGTCACTGTGCTTTTTTCATCCCACAGAGCGCAGGAAGGATCACATCTCTGATCACTGTCTACCGTCCCTCACAGACGTGTGGGTGTCAGACTTTAGGCTACATTTAAAATCCCATTTTGCAGAAATCAACGGAGTAAGCAGAGGGACAATCTGCCCTCCTGCAGATCTGTCTGTCTTTGACAACTCTCTGAGAATTGTCACCTGAGTCTTTGGTTCCCCTTCGATTATAAAGCGCCTATATATATATTCACAAGGTGTTGGTTGAATGATGACAACAAACAAAAAAATCAGATGAAACAAAGCGTTTAAGTTAATCAGCAGCACTGCTAAGATGAAGAACCAATGACAACATGTATAAGAAGAGTAAATGGATGTAAAAGTTGAGCTTGCTGCAGATACCTGACGCTATGACCTTACAGAAATACTTTTTAGCCTCCCATATTGCACACTTTAATACTTACATGTAACATGTAAAAGCCTGGAGTTCATGAACGTACAGAGCAGCTGAAAGAGGGTTCACTGTGACAGCAGAGGGGGAGTGATGCTGTTGATGTTGGTACGAAGATCGTGGGTCAGACTGTGGTCGCCGTTTAGTCACTTTGTATGAGCTGTGCATGTTTTATTTAATTTGTATTTCACCAGGTAATTAGCATAATTGAATGTAGGGGGCTTTTTAAAACCAGATGTAATATTTGGTCAGCGTTTGAACATCACTTTGTTCTTCATACATAAACTTTGGAAGCATTAGAAAAAAATGTCTGCAAAATTAGCTTATTAGCATTTGTTTGCTAAACCGGTATTTATTGTTTCTTCTCATAAGACGTGAATGTTTTTTTATTGCCTAGTTTCACCTGCAACTTTCAGAAAACCAACATAACCAGGATGATAGTGTGTGTTGGCCTATATAAGCAGACCACTCTTAGTTAATCAAATTAATACTCAAATTAATTTAAGTCTGTGTTAATTTAAGTGTGTGTAGGTGTGTGTGTGTGTGTGTGTGTGTGTGTGTGTCTTATGTACAGGAGTATGTTAAATGATGGACTGAAGGTCATGATTTCAAACACACACACACACACGCACACACATATGAACATGCTGTTCAGCCTCCTATAGCACTCCATACCATATGTCACCCCTGGAGAAAAAACTGGCTCAGGCTGTTTCCATGAAAAGTGGCACCCACTCTTCACATTCTAAATACGTATCCGTAAAAAGTGCTCACACTTTTTATATTTTCATGCCGCCACGTGTTTTATCACACACGGGACCGAAATAGAAATTCTACTATCACTTAAAAGCTGTGACATTATTTCTCCATGGTTTTTAATGCTGCAAGCATGTTGCTCTGTTCCTGTGTTCTGTTGTCTCGTAATGTTAAAGATTTCATGTTGTCTGGGTGATAGGCTATTAATACGCAGAGCAGCGTTCTAACAACCTCCACACACATCTGCATGGAAACCCATGTGTTTCTCTCGTTTTGTCCTTCTTTTTTCTATTTTTTTCAATCTCAGGGTCATGACGTGCAATCGAGGATTTGAAAAAGGGGAGAGTGCACATGATTGTGCGTGAACTGCAATACTGATGCATGTAACACAAACACATTAAGGAGTTATAAATCATATCATAAAATTCACATTCTTTAGAGTCATATATTTAAAGAAAAAATGCTTTTCTTCTTGAGTTAAAGTTGTGTTAAATCAGTGTTGTTTTTTCACCCCGCCGAACACAACACGTATACTTGTTCATAAAAAGAGTTCACCCTAACCTCTTAATATATTGTTTCCAGGAGAGTTGGTATTGAGCAAAACAAAAGTAAAAGCTAATTGGAGTGACATTTCTCGAGGGGTTGGGGTGGGGGCGTGACTTTAAATGAATGTCAATGTTGCTGTCCGTCTGCTGAATGTTAAAATAGACTACTGCTTGTTAATGGTCCTTATTTACACTGAAGTTCTGCTGGTTCTAAATGAACTAAGACGTTATGTGTCAGGGAGCACTTTGCAAACTTAATGTCACTGTTCTGTGATCAGCTTGTTGTAACACTTTCATTAATGGACAAATATTTGGAACCCTTTTCTGTAAGTGAACGAATCAGATGAACACCCAGCCTTGCTACTCAAATATTCCAGTTGTTAATCTTTGATATGAAATATAAGACATAATAATCTTGTTTGATTAGAGTTTGAGATATTAATGGCAAAGCTATGACTTAAAAAAAAGTCTTCTGGGATTAAAGTCTGAAAAACCAATTATGACACTTATTTTTCATGATCAAGATAATTATCAAGGCTTGGTTTTTATCTAAATACTTTTTTGGGGGAAGAAGGGCTTACAAAGTGAAGAAAATAAATACAGCCTTATGAAAATAAAAGGAAAAGTTTAGTTGGTAACTATTTCGCAAATATGTTCTCATTTTTTTTCAGAGTTAAGAAAAACTCAGAACAAACTTAGGTAAGTCATGTGAGATGGAATCACAATGCTAACAGTTGATTGTGACCTTTTGAATCAGTGTAACACAGATTTTTCTGCCTGTGCTCCACACTCAGTTTGTAAAAACACGCTCAAAAATGATTTCAAAGGAATCTCTTTATTATGGTGCATTTTTGGCCCAACAAGAAGTGGCACTAGAGTGGGGGGAGACGAAATTATTTAGACTAGATTATTTCGGTAGAGCCTGGATTGAAGGAGGAAAGAAACAAGCCTAGTCTGAAAGGATTGGAGGAAGAACAGAGACGCGCAGTAGCAGCCTGGTTCTTCATCATTTACGGTTTCCTGTTTATGACGGCTTCTGTCTGCTTAAGTCAACAGCCAGACAAGGAAAAAGTCGACCTGGTATGCGCTCTTTTTCCAGCATACTCGCACTTTCGTTTTTTTTATTTTAATTGGCTGCTCTCCTCTTCTCCTCTTGCTTTTTTCTCACTCTTCTTCTCCGAAATTTTCCTTTCTACTCTGTCCAACGTGCACTCTGAGATTTTTGTATTGTTTATTTCCCTGTCTTTAACCCCAACTACTCCTGTCACTCTCTGTCTTAGTTTCTTCCTCCTTTTTCCTACAGAGGCACAGTGTTTGTGTTAGGTCTTGGCATGGGTGGCATGCTCCCATATGGAAGTGTTCAGGAGATGATATAGAACATATGTGACCCCAGCTCGCTGGCTGGGGACTGTGCAGATCACACCGTGTCATTAGTGGCAAAGAGAAAGCCAGCACTGCAGTGCAGGGGAGGAGAGAAAAGGATAAGGAGAGATATAATTAGGTTAAGGAAGGGGGAAAGGTTGAAAACGGAGGAAGAGAACAAGGGATCATGCTGGGTACAATGTGTTCTTTAGTGGATCTCAGTGGGCGTGTATGTGTGTGTTCTGGCCCCCAAGCTGGTTAAGACTGAGCAGAGACACAAGCCGAACCTGGCAGGAAGGCCAGGTACAATACATTAAATCTTTGCTTTAAGTCGGATTTCTTTGGAACCATGCTTTAACAAAGTGTTTTACTCCAAACCTTTGTGGAACAGAATCTGTCAGCGGGAATTAACTTGTGATTTATACCTTTACAACAAGACATGCGCTGATGTCACGCAGACCTCAAAAGGAAAACCAATTCTCCATCTCCATATTTTCCACATAATGCTTCACAATATTAATCTGCTTTGATTGTCGCTGTCAAAGCCTGGCCTGTGGAACGATTCTGTCGAGCCACAGCTATTTGGGTTCAGCTTGTGAAAGTTTGCCGAGTCTTTATTTCCTTAACTGCATATTAGATGAAAAATATTGCTCCTTTTAAAGTCATATCTCTGCTTTTCCTTTGCTTTGCTGTGGACTTTAGGGGAGCTCTGGTTGAATAAGACCTGAGCAGTAAGGTATACATAAAGGAGGGAAAAATGTCCTCTTCTGTAGTTCCGATTTGGCCTTTTAAAAAGTTTAGAACTGCTCTGTAAACCTTTACAAAACCGCCATCTTTTCTTGCATGTTGTTTGGCTGCAATATCTCAATGTAATTTAGTGACTGCATTCTTAGCTGACACGTCACAATAAATCATTACTCATAGAAGATATTGATCTCCACAACCTAGAACAATTACATTGTCTAGCTACCTTAAAGCATGTGTTACCTTCCCAAAATGATTATAAATCTATAACTTTTCTCTGATGTCAATCTGCAGCTTTGATCAAAGTTGATCTTTCTGAGCGAACCGTCCAATTCCCGGCATATACAGCCATAAATTTCTCTTAAGAGACGACTTTGAACAATATTAAAAACCCCTGGAGGGAGGAAAAGAGACCTTTGAGGAGAAAAATGTATCTCTAAAGTAACTCGAACTGCAGTTAAACTGAAATTCTTTACACTTTCCCGTCTAAATTTCCCACTCTTAAACTTCTTAACTGTTCCTAAATTAATTTGAGGTCCTTGTCAGCAGCTTTCCATAAATCCATCTACTCACAAATCTGTTTTCCTTTTCTTCATGCTCGGCTTACTGATCTACGAGCACTCATTCAGACGTTGCACAATAGGTCTGTGTTGCTCTCTTTGAAAAACTCGTAAATCTCGAAATTTTGTGGTTTTAAAAAATTGACTTCATCATTACTTCACACTTTACATGAAGCATACACATCAATCATTTTGGGATGATGTTACTTTGTAAACTAAGTGGTCAGAACCTCAAAGTTATGAAAGTACACAACTTGAACTTAACACAAAAATGGTATAAAAGAGAAACATTCATTATTTTCATCAATCACATTAAGGAAGCAAATATGCCTATCACAAGACTGCACTAGAGCTCTTAAGGGTTGTTCAGGGGGCTTCAGACAGTGTCACCCTAAAAAATTAACGCTACTTTGTTGACATTTATACAGAAGAGAAAAGTAAAAGTTTCGTGTTGTGAGAAAAATTTAAGAACAGTGGAGGTAAAATAAGTGAAAACAAACTAAGAGGACAATAGCCTGAGGGCTACGCCAAATAGCTGAATAATTCAAAGAAAATCATGAACCTTCTCATTACAACATGGAGGTGTTCAGTTGACAGAGTATATGTCAATAGTAAAAAAATAAAGTAGAGATTTTTTTGGGGAAAAAAGGGTCAGAGAGAGCAAGGACATGGAAGCAGAAGTAGTATCCAGCAGAGAGAAAGATGGCGACAGGAAGAGACAGACTGAGCTGACTTGTCTTCGTCCAAGCGTTGATTCAGCACCCCTCCATGCTGCATCTTCCATTTACCAATTTGTGTTTTTCCCTCCTCTCAGCCTCTCCTCTGCCTGTCTTCCCTCTCTCTGGCGGATCATTCATAGGGAACAAACAGCGCCACTCGGGAACACCGGACCCTCGGTTGCTGGGCAACCACACACTGACTTGATGGAGTGGAGGCAACTTCGGAAGCCTGTGTGAGTACAGCATCAATGTTGTTATGAGACCCGAGTTCCCCCCCCCCATACGCTCAAGACTAACACTCATGTGTATTATATAGACATGCAGACAAACACAACACACATCTGGAAACACGTGATAAATATGTAACTATTGTTTAAAAGATGTATAATCTGTGCTCTGCTGTTACCATAAACTGACTGGAAACAGATGCATGCAGCCCCTTATCATATGTATTAGTGACAGAAAAAGCAGCATAGTTTCAAAAATTGTTAGTGCTAACTGCTGCTACAGTCCATACATCCTGTATTTTACTCCTAATCTGGGAACTTGAAACTTCTCCTTCGCCACCCTCTTTTTTTATGAGCTTCTGAGTGAGGACTTCCTTTCTCCTCCCTGCTAAAGATGAGTGTGGCTTTGATAATAACAGGTACAGTAATTAATTAAAGGGGGAAACAGACCCGCTGCTCCTCTCTTTCATTCACTGCCGGTCCACGTCATGGTTGAGATGGATGAAAAATTGTAGTTTTTTTATTTTTCATGTTAAGGCATTGAAATCTTTTCTCAATTTGTGTTTTTCTGTGTTACTGTACCATTCTAAAGGACTTTTACATTCTTGACGCACAATGATGCACATATTTAAAGGAACGTGACTTCCACAGTTGGACTAGCCAGTTCCCTTCGGCACATCTCCAAACTACATCCCCAGCATAATATGTAAGCGACCTTTGCAGGGGTATTCTGGCTTCAATTCACGACAGGCACTGTCCATAGTAGTTATTTGGTCTGATGTTGTAAAAGTTACATTGGGTTATTTTTTTGGGTGAAATATTTGAAAATAGTGTCATCCAAGATTACTTTTTTTTAATCTTTATATTATTTAACTTAAATACATCTCAATGTAAAAACTACTTGTGTGGACTGAGTTGTTTTAGTAAAGTCATAATTTTTTACATAGGAACAAACTTCAATGAATATAAGAGCTGCTGGTATAAACTTCAGCGGTCCATTCCTACTGTGCCCTGACTCCAACACGGTCATAGTCACACAGAAACCCAGTACTGGACGGCTTTTAGAATAATAAGGGGTACCTTAAAAGCTTATGAGAGAGACAGACACAGAAAGGGGCAAAGAAAGAGAGACAGTCATCACTTAACACTCGGTCACCACAGAGTCTCTCAGTACCACAGGAAACGCTTTCTACCAAAGAATTATCCAGATTTTAATTTTAGTACAGTCTCTGAACACCCCTGCTTGGAAACAAAGAAACTGAAGTGGGCCTTCATGGACAAACTAAAGTATTTGTTACTAGCCAGAGGGCATGCTTCATGTATAGGAGGAAATGTGAGGAATCTTGGCAATAAAGTTTTGCATGGTGGGTTCCTTCAAGTTAGGGAATTGTGCTTTGAGGAATGTGTGGCTATATCTCAGTCATCAATAAGACAAGAGCGTTGTTAAGATTTCATGTTAGCGATGAGAAATGCAAATATTGTTTTATTGTTTTATTAGGATCTCCATTAGCTGCCCATTTAATGTCGGCTAGTCTTCCTGGGGTCCTATAGAGAAATAGAGAGAGAGAGAAAGAGGTCAAACTTCTGCTCTGATACTGTACTTTGAACATGGTATACTATAGAAAAACAGTTACCCAGATGGCAAACAAGAAAAAATATATTTCAGAATAAAAGCCACACAACGTCAAAATATGAAAATGCTTTATAACCAAAGATTAACTAATATCTTAAATGGCTCTTTTCCATCCTATTCCTCTTTCCAGGAGTCTTTTCCTTAGTCATTTCAAGAAAATAACATGGGTATTCATTTAATATTAGTAAAATGGACTTGAGCTTGTATATCTGCTATGATCTTTCCACACTTCTGGTAAACTTCCTCACCAAGCTTTAGCCTCTGACACTGGTGTAGGATAATGGCTTCCACTTGAATGACAAACTGACTCACATTTGCTACACAAACAAAAGCATATACCTTTTTAAAATATATTAAATTATTTCCCAAAATCAACAACCAAATGGATAACACACACCTGCAGCCAGGCTTTCATGATTCAAACATAATAGGGAAAAATTGAAGAAAAGTACGCTGCTCTCTAAACAAAAACAGAAACATACACAGGATGTGTTTTCTTGTTCTTTGAGTTCTTTTCTAAATGCACAAGAATTTGCAGTCCCTTTGTCTGAGCACTGCATCATTGTGACCCTCTGCCCCCCTCCCCCAGAAGCAGCTTGGCTTATACAAGTCCATCCTAATTTATGTGGGTGAGGTAGGCCTAATACCTTTTCCCAATATGAGTCCTGTTGTTCGAGTGACCTAGTCCACACAGGTATTTATGTGCTAATACCTGCTATCATCCTCTTAGTGGTCCAGAGGTCGATTAACCACGATGAAATGTTCTGAAGAGTGGCAGAGACGGAGTGTATTTGTTTACTGTGTATGTGGTTGTGTCTATGTTAATATGCTGTATATGGGACCTGTGTGGGGGGTTAAGGTGCGGAGAATTAGAAATCGCTGAAGAAGACAATGCTTTTGCTTAAATTATTTCTACAAATATGTGGCTGTATTAGAGCTCAAGGACAATAATGGCAAAGTCATAATCATACTCAGTCTGGGTATCGTGACTTTTCAGATGATTTTACACTCAGTCTTAAACTGCTTGTTCGAATGTAAGTACAAATCAATCTGAGACACAAATCTTTCCACTGATGGCACTGGCTCGCTAGAATGGAAACCAAAAAGTAATAAAGGTGCAAATAATATCTATTTAGGGTCTGAGGTCTAATAAATCCCTTTCTCAGGGTTCTTGGGTTAGTTTATATCATTTGGATGGAGAGCTTGTGAAATTGTGATGGGCAGACTGGGGGAATTTTTATCACTACAGCAGAGGTTGTTCAATAGTTTGTAAGCTATTTATGATTTTGTTTACAAAGTTGTCATACATTATCATCCAGATTTACACACTGTGCCTTTAAAGTTATTAATGTCATAAAAGTTGCTGTCCTACAGGTTTTCTGATTTTAACTGATTTTTTTGTGCATTGTTTTATTTATATATTTGTCTTTATTTATAGTTATTTAATTGTCTTTCAAATATTTGTTTCACTATGTGTTAAAAAGGGAGAGGGTGAGAGGAAAAGTTTCTATTCTCAACTTTAGAAAGTGTTTACTCTTAACTAAATAAAATATAGTCTTACTCTTGACAAAGTCTTGATTTCTTTGTACTTTAAATATAGCATGTGTCTTTTTTTAAGTTAGTTGTACTTAATGTAAGTGAGGCAATCAGTTGCGACAATTTTTTAATAAAAAAAATAAGATCATTTCAAGTGTTGAGAACCTCGGTTGGTTTGAGTTTTGCTAAAGCAAAACAAAAAAAACCCCAAATATTGAGTTTCCTGATCTTTTGAGTTGATCTGCTTAATATTATTTAGTTATGTTAACTGCAATGGAAGAGATAAATGAATATTCTAAGTTGCATTAACTCAAAATACGAGTTGACCTATCAAGTTATTTAATTTAACTGAAATCAAAAGGTAAATGTAACACCAACTCCTAATAAGCTCTATGTCCTTTGAGTTCATAAACTTGAAAAAAAAAAGCAATAATTTGCCTTCATTTTTTGAGTTCTGCTCACTTATTACAGAAGAATTTTCTTGTTACTTTTTCCAGGAAAAATTGAGCTCTATGGCATCAGACTGAAAGGCCTATTAAAAGAGTCACTTTAAGTGAAAAAAAATTAAGCTAACTTAACCGTTCCCATAGTTACAATACAACGCAATATGGCTGGGTTACTGGAGCGTTGTTTGTGAGAAATTACACAAAGAATAACACATGGGCATTATGTACAGCAGGTCATTATTGCACATTATTTCTATTATGAAATGTTAATAAATGTTAATATACAGATTAACAGCAGACAGGATTTGATGTAATCACAAATTAATAATTTGCTTTGATATCATGTATATGAAATTAATTTAAAAAATATAAGATCTCTTTAACATTTATTTGATTAGACTGTTAGTCACAAAAGCACAATAACTTTGATCAAATAAATATAGACTACAAGAACTACTATTCACTATGCTTGTTTATATCCCGCCATCATGCTACAGCCCTGGTTAGCAGTGGTTCCAATGCAGTTTGAGTATAATATTTGATTTGCATTGAGGGCCATCTTACACAAATATTTATCATTTGTTTAAGTGACTAATAATTCTGATTCCTTCATGTGAGTGTGAAGATATTTCATTTAATCGGTCAGTGGCACACGTCTCTATCTCTGCTGTCGACAAATGAACACAGGGGTTCCAATTTTGCTCTGTGGATCCTTCAGAAAAAAAGTATCATCAACATTCAAAAGCTGTATGCATTAGATGGTCAGAATGAATTAATTGGACAAAGTTAGTCCAGGAAGAGACCCCATGATCATCCAGTGATCAACCACCTGAACAGGACCTTCTCATCTCAGCAATAAATGTTTATATTGGTGATTAAACACAGACCAGATTAACAGTTAACCATTGCTTCCGAGGGCCAAAAAAAGATAAAGAGATCAGTAGCATTAAATGCAGTTCAGAGGTCAAGGTGAACCAGCCCTGATGAATGACCAACATCATCTGCTAAAGCACGCTATTCATCAGACAAAGTAGCACAGGTGCAGGGCAGCAATGAGCTCCAACAAATCTTATCCAAGTCTATTTGATTACTTGAATCAATCAAATATGTCTCTATAATGGTTGCATTAAATATTTGGGATTGTATGTTGTTGTTGTTTTTATGAAGTATAACAGAGCAAGTGCAGGAATCCGCACAGATGATGAAAATAACCATTTATATGAAGATATAATGACAGCATTGAGGCATTACAATTTGTTCAGGGTCACTGTGAAGCTTTTATGCCGCTGTTTTCTGTTTTGTCATCCTCTCACTTATATTCCCATATTCCCGTCCTCTTCTGTGGCCTGAGCTCAGGGACAATGAGAGTGTACTGAAACCTCCTGGCTGAAAAGAGGTTCAGGTGAGGTACTGGTATGATTATTAGATTGAAGGGGGAAGTGAATGAGAGAGAGAGAGAGAGAGAGAGAGAGAGAGAGAGAGAGAGAGAGAGAGAGAGAAAGAGACAAAAACAAATGTTGGGACAAGAACAACAGGCAGAGACAGGGACAGCGTGTCCTCTCTGAGTGTATTTCCTGAGCAGGTCATATCAGACTTGCATCTGAGGGGGGCATCCCAGAGAGCCACGAATCCAGATTGCTCATGACACCCTCTGTTACAGGGTTACGTGTTTGTCAGCAGTGGTTTGAAAAAGGGGTCAATGTGTAAATGTAGGTGCTATGGAAGCGCTAAAAAATTGAGACTGTTTCACACAAAACATGAAGGTGAGAGACTCTCCATTTACCACAAACTCTCTCACTTTCTCTCATCCAAACCACTCTCCAGCTGTTGCTGAAAATGTTCCAGTATGTGACAAAGTGTACTAAATCCCCTTTGTTATTTTGTGACGACTGACATGAAACTAATTATGGTTCAATGTGCTGTTTATTGCATTTTCGGCCCAATGTAGATCAGATCAAATCCGCCTCGAGGATGCCTGTGGCTGATCTGCCGTTTGGCGGTGCCTGTTTTACCATAACGAGCTGTTCGTTTGCTGCAGAGCCCGAGGGGAGGCAGAATGTGAGGTCAAGAGGAATTGGAAAGCGGACCATCTTCCAAAAACATTGAAATGACATTCCAATAACCCTGAGACCTGATGCTGGACTTGCCTCACAGAATGGCCTGGGGCTAGTGCATGTGTGTGTGTGTGTTGATGTTTTATCAACACCAAGAGTGAGTGTGTATGTTGTTGTGGAGGTCTTGTGATAACGCATGTACAGAAGGAAAAAAATGCTTTAACACATTCAAATACAGCCTTTGACTACTTTATGGGATCTAATTTTAAACCCTGTAAGAAACTATAAACGGCACTTTCTTTGTTTGTGGCTTCATAATCAAATAAACAAATATATACAATGGCAGGAGTGAAAACTTGAAGTTGTTAACCAGCTAAAAGGTCAAAGGTGAGAGGGTGAAGTGTAGATATTTCCTGCAGCTTTGTTATAGAGATAAGTTGATGTATCAGCACACAGCTGCTGGGTCTGTTTGACATGCACATTTGCTGTTTATGTTGTGCTATCTGGACATTTTCAGGAATGTACTGTGCCTTAAAAGCTTGCAAAACAATGTCACAGATGTCATCACAATAAAAGTAAGAGAAATGCCTAACAGTGAATGCTATCCTAACAAAATCAGTGTTAATGTGAGTTTCAGTGTGTCTGCATACGAGAGGAGGAAAAGAGCAGATAGATGATACACACGTGTCAGCATGTCCACCTCATAAAGGAGTTGTTGGGGTTGCCTGTCTTATCTGCAGCATTGTTTGTCTGACCAAAAAAATTTTTTTTTTAATGTAATCCAACAAATATATCTGAAGATATTCACTTACAGCATGCATATTACAGAAGGAAGGGAAAAATATATTTGGAAAAAGAATGGCTCTTAAGGATGAGACAGACAAGAATAACGTGTAAAAAAATCTTCCACCACACAGTTTCTCCAATGCTGACCAAAAATTGTGTAATCATTGCATTCCTTTGTTAAGATGTAAGTAGAATTTTTCCCAGACTACGTCACCCTTCCCGGTTGTCAGTTGCGCCTGTGAATCGCTTTAATATTCCAGTTCTGGTAGAGCCAACAACACCCCCCAACCCCCCCCCACACACGTCTTGTGCACTTTTTAAATGAAAAATGATCAGTTAGGAGTCAGCTCAATGTTTCTGAATGAAGTAACATCTAAGAGTGAATTACACCGCAATCTTGGCTGAACAGAAGTCAATGCTAATCTGAGCTGGATGCCTATGGCTACCATATTGGTTGGCATTTTTACTGTCTGGAGTGTTTCCATCTTACAACGACTGGAGTTTACGCTCAATTTAAAAAAAAGAAGTTTTAAGCATCACTCTCTCAATCATTCAGGCTGTCTGGAGAGGAGGCAGGTTCCACAAGGCAGCACAGCATCAGGCAGAACACACACTTCATGCAGGGTAAGTGGCTTCTGCTGTAACACTCCTCAATCAATGAGTGTTGTATAACTTTTGGTTGGGTACTTACCTGACCACTCATCCCCTTTTCCTCTCCCCTCTGAAACTAGCAGATATTGTCACATGCTTCGATTTTCAGCAGCAGGTGATACAATGGCAAACAGGTAGCCTAATCAAAGTCCACAGTGAACAATGTCTCAGTTAGCTGGCTGGGGAACATAGCCACTTGTGGCATAGGAAAACAGTCCAGAGGTGATCAGGCAAAACAAACATGAGGGAACAAAAGCCCCATTTCCACCAAGCGGTTCAGTTTGGTTCGTCTCAGTACGGCACGCACTTTGTGGCGTTTCCATTGACTAAAGCCAAGAAAAGATCCTCAGATTACCGACCCTTGACATCTTACTTTTTGCTACCCTTCTGTTGGGGTGTGATAGAATATTAGGCCTTTTTCTGCATATAATCAACGTTTTTACTGCAATAATGTATTGTTGAATAAAGGTTTGATCACCAAATACAAAGGAATGATTAGATATCCATTGTATGAATGATTGTTGCTCACATTTATATTATATCAGTTATTATATGCGTTTTAATCTATTTTTTTGAGATTTTAGTTCAGAGGTTAAAGGTATTCTGTGGCCCTTTAAACTGAATCACTCACCAAATCAAACATAGGTTTAGTTTAAGGCCCTGAACAGTTAATCACTCACCCACTTTGATATAGGTTCAATGAGCCTTGATTCTTAATCACCTAAATTGTCTTCTCCTTAAAAAGAATTAGTTAGTAGACGAGATGTCAGGTTGTGAAAAGAAACAGGTAGGAAGTGTCTTCCCCTACAGATTGGACAAAGGATTCGGGAGTATGATGCACCAATGAGAGAAGCGGAACCAAACATCAGGAGGCGCATAATTTGGAAAGTTGCCCAATGCTTCTCAAATGCATAATTTGGTTAGATAATCTCTGTCTAATGTATAAAAGTGTTCAGGGAAAGATAGTCGGGGCTCAGACTTCGCAAACTGACCAGGTATCTGTCTGTTGTCAGGGACATGTAGTGTTGAACCCAGAGACTCTGTGACTTGTATTCTTGATTCATCGGGTTAATATACTCTGTTAACCTGAAAGAGACGCCTCCAATCATTCCTCTCATCCCATCAAAAGAATGCGCAGAGATTTGAGGTAATTATTTAGAGGAGTCAGATTTCTATTAACATTTAGGAAAAGTTTTAAATAGCAACTTTTATCCTTCAGGTGCCAAGTATTTTAATCTGACCTGAAAGGTGGAGCAAAACACTGCAGTCTGTTGATTTGACGGAAGAATCTTCACTTTCCGTGCGACAGCGGCAAACACAACCCTGCCGTGTTTAAATACCTGGTCAATTGTTTTTTCTGCTGTATTTCTACTCCCGGCACACAGCCTTCTCTGAAGCAAAGCTTAATTGTGTTTTGTAATAAAGAGCCACATGCCAATAACAGAATAGATGAATTGCTGGACGCCCTCCTTAGTTGCTGTTTGTTTACTGTGTCACTTTTTTCTTCTTTGTTGAATTTATTAGATGGGTAATCTTTTTCGCACTGCTATAATGTCACGCTACTACGTAGCTGACACGGCTATCGCCATCTGGCTTACACGCCGTCTACCAAATAGGGCATGGTTGGCTGTAAAAACACAAACAGGATCAGGCTTTACCACACCAAACCAAACCAAACCATACCAAACTTTACTGATCCATACCGGACCGCTTGGTGGAAACAGGGCTAAATAAAAACTCACATTTAACAGACAATTCAATTTGTTTGAACTCAAAAGACACTGAGGTTTCCATCATTTACAGTGAAGTCGAGCTCAGAGCATAGAAGAGGAGCTACAAATAAAAGTGAGTAGAAAAGAACAGGAACCAGGAGACACTGAAGCCAAACTATTTCCAGGCTTTTGACAGAGAAGGGGAGTTCAAAGCAGGCCCAGTCGGTACCGGGAGATTAGTCCAAGGAAAAACGCTGGAAAGATGAATAAATGAACGAATTCTACATGCTTCTAATCTATGCCACAGCATATGCCCTAGGTTAGCATAGCCCTAAAAATACGGAGAAGCCTTAACATGCAGCTTTCGGTATCATCTCCTGTACTTGCAAAATTTGGCAACAAAAATCATTCGAATCGAATGTTGCAGTTGCTGACACTGTGTTGCAAGTGTCAGCAACTGGCTTCACTTGTTGCTGTTCTCTTCTCCATTGGACACTGGGAGTCTATACGCTGCTAATAATGGTGAGCATTTTCCTGGTTGCAGCTGGTCATCTCCAGACATCTGCAGACATTTTGAGGCGTTTTCACCTTTAAGGAGACGCCAGACACGGTGAGCTTGGTAAATACGGGAGGCGTGCAGCCGAATACATTACTGCACAGCCAACATGGACAGGCAGGGATTTCTTCTGCTCCGTGTGTTTTGGAGTGTGTTTGTGAAAGACAGAGGACGATAAAGTAAATACATAACATTTGTGTAGGAGTGTTTGTGTACACTGCATTTGTACCAGTAATTCATCCTGGGTGTATATACACATTTGAATAATGATCAATACAGAACATGTTCTTTGTAGAGTCCTAAGTGTTAGAGGAAATCGGCTCTGTGTTGAAATGTAAGCTTGAGGTTTGAATTGGGTTTATTGATGTCAGACTCTACAGCTATCTCTCTAAATCCCCTCCAAACGCTTGTGTGTGGGAGAGTGTGCATGTGTGTGTGAGCCTATCTGTAATTGTCACCTATCCCCTGCCTGCAGAAAGGGCTTTAAGGATTTTAATTGAACGCCGCCTGTAGATGCAAAATGTATTTCTCCAGAGAGTCACAACCCTTTTTAATGTTCCTAGTTTTCTATTTAAAGTCACTGGATTTCATAAGAGAAGACTGGAAACCTCTGTGTCTCCCAGTTGGATGATACGTTTTATACACTGACACACACTTGAGACACACTAAATCCATTCTCGTAATGTCTCCTAATGCTGGTAAAGGCTTGTTTGGTTTAATTCTTATACATAACAAGCTGAAGCAAGGCTTTGCCTACCTTTGCCTCAAAATGTCCACTCCCAATTAAAACAACAGCAAGTTGTCTTCCAAAACATTAACATCCGTGTTCTGCACTTCCACACTGAACAGGCAGCCGACGTCTCCAGTTGGACAGTCTAACCTCTCCATGAAGTACAAAACATGACAGGTTAGCTTATAAGCTAACTGGCTCACCGGTTAGTATTGTGATGAGCTGCTAAATTCAGTTATACAGTTATATGTGATGTATCACATCAGTGTGGATGTATATGGAGTGTCTGCTTTTTAAACGGTCGAATAGATAAATAGCATAAGCCTACTACTGTAGATTACATTACATGTCATTTCTACTATGGTGGCTCAATAGCATCAGACTGAACAATCAGTTTAAAGCACACTCCCAATGTAAATAAAACTAATGTATTACAGGCCATAGTGAACATAACGCTACTGGATAAGTACACATAAATATGATTAGATGGTGTGAGGCGGCACAATGATCTTTCTATTATAGAATAATATACAGACATTGTGCAGGGCAGGTCTATTATTTATGATATACATTAAATACACCATACAACCACAAGTTATTAAGGTTTTTTTTATTTTAATTATAATTTAACTTTTGGTTCATTATCCATGAATTCTTAGCTAAATTACTCATTAGCCCCCTATTTATATGTGAGATGGGAAGAGCTGTTGATATTAATTTAATCTGCGTTTTTTTAACGGAAGCTTTTACGTGACTTCTGTAAATTTTGTGTTTGAGTTTGTGTGTAAAACAGCACAGGATCACAGTTTAACATCAAGGCTGATCACTGTTGACAAATAAGTCTTTTATTAAATTGAATGGCTTTTGAAATGCAACATTTGAGTTATGTGTACTGTTACAAATGATATGTTACACATAGCCATGTATATGCAGCTCCTCATTGAACATGTTTTTTTTTTGAACATGTGTTTTTGTATAACACGTGTATGGGACTCTACGGTGTGTTTGTTGGAAGGGATCGGACCATGATGAATGAGCTATCAAATATATCCCTCGCTTTTACAGCTGGAGTGTATTGCATTTGGGAATGAGTAGAGTTTAGGAAAACACCCAACCCTGATAGGTCATGATTTTACAAACAGATACCACTGACACCATGAATAGAAAGTAAGGGTCAATTCACACACATACTTGCATAAGTACAGTACATACAGTATAGCCAAACACACACAAGTGATGATTCCAGGATGCAACATTTTCGCATTTTTCAAGTATTTTCAACTTCCTTCTTTTCCTTCTTGAGTAGATGTGTGTCTGTTTGTGTGTTTTTGTTCTGTGTCTGTTTGTGCTGCATTTAGCTGTAGAATGGGCAGTAGGTCATTTGGCAGTAGTGTCAGGTGTGTCTGGCAGACAGCCTGCTTCTCGCTGGGACAAATCCTGTCTCTAATGCTGGCCTAGTCTGTTATTGGCACTTGGATATGAGCCAATAACAATAATGTAATACTTGCCGCCTCACACCATGGATATACACACCATTATCAGATCTGATCTGGTGGCTTTTATTACACATTTTTCATTTCGGTATTTGAGAATGAGAGCACAGTGGTAGGCTGCAGCTGTGAGGGGCTGATTTAATCTCACAGCATTAGAACTGCATGTTTTGTCTGCTTTTTGTCTGCTTCGCTGTGATATGTAAAAATCAGTTTAAATTGAAGTGTGTAAGGATGTGTCTTCCTTGCTCAGCAAATTCCTCAACAAAATAAGCTTACATAATTCCTGACTTGTTTACATCTTTTTTTTTTCAGCCATTTGTCCAAAAAGAACAACACAAAGTTATGTGATATTTACTTTACATGCAAAACTTACTTCCTGGCTTTGCAAAGATTGCTTTTTTAATGAAGTAGCAGATAAAACATTTTGATGACATTCGAAGGGTGAGGTAATGACTTAGGCCGTATGCTCACAATAGGAAATCCATATCGCTGAAGTCCATTTTGTTAGACTAGTGTGAGTCCACCCGAATGATGCTAGGAGCTATCTTGTCAGGGGCTTTATGTCCCCAGTAGGGTCTTCCAAGGCAAACAGGTCCGAGGTGACGGGTCAGACCAAAAGCAGTTCAAAAACCCTCTGTGAAGAAAAGAAGAAAAACAAGGACCTTGATGTCGCCCGGCCAGGCTTAGCCTGAAGGGTTGATGCAGGTCGACACAGCCTGAGCTTGTGGAGGAGGTTGAGAGGTAGTGGCTAGGTTTAGTTGGGCTCACCTCCATGCACGGTGTGGGCTCTGGAACCGAGCTCCCCTGAACTCTTCACTTCTCTGGAGTTGCCTGCGGTTAGAGGCGTTTGGCTGGTGTGGGCTTGCTTATCGCCCCACAGCTGAGCCACCTTGTGTTGAACCTTGAATGGCCGAACCCCAGTGGTGTTTTCCTATTGGACTTCTGTGCTCATCACAGTTTGTCAATAACGAACACCATGTTCGAGCACAGGGATGTCCATAAGTGCACATGGCAAAAAGACACTAGGCAGTGTCTGATTGGAGGTCGATGATAGACTTTGTAGTTGTGTCATCTCACAAACCGTCCACCACCTCAGAAGCGGGAGAGTGTGTGTTCCAACTACAGGGGACTCTGACTCCCCAGCCTCCCTGGGAAAGTCTTTTCCAGGGTACTTGAGAGGAGGCCATTAGTCGAACCTTGGATCCAAGAGGAACAATGTGGTTTTCTGTCCCGGTCGCGGAACATTGGACCAGCTCTACACTCTCTATCAGGTGCACTTCCCCGGCCCTGGGACGCTTCAAAGTTTTGTGCTTCGACATGGTACAGTTCATGTACAAGCTCAAAGCATGGGAACACAACATGGACAGCCAGAATTATTCAGAAATCCATGAGTGTTATGGCTGTGTATCTGACTAAAATGACTCAAAAAAGCAACAAACGACAACAAAAATGAACCCAGACTTGACCTTCTATCCCATTTATTTATTCTATTTTTTTATTTTGAGTCCACCTGTTTTATAAACTAACCACACTTCTCGATTATGTAAATCCATGCATGTGTTTTACATTAATGTTATATACCAAGGGCGATCATGCTCAGATCTGGTTAGTCCTGGAGCAGCGTGAGGGAAGGCTGGGGGGAGTTGGGAGAGGGGCAATCATACTATTACAGTGTAGGGAACAACTTTGCCGAGTGTGAGCGCAGCCTAATCCTTTAACGTTGACCCTCTGAAATTTTTATCTGTGCTTTACTACTTCTGAAATGCTTTTTAAAAAACTTATTTCAGGATCCAAAAGAAGAATTATCTAAAACTAATTTTTTTTTTTTAGAAATGGAGAAAGCTAAAATGCTGTTGTATTCATAATCCAGTTGTGACAAAATACAACAGAAACAAGTTAAATGGAGACGAACAGTGTCTTAATGTGCTTTCATACTGGGATTGTTTGGAAAAGTTGTTTGGGATTAGATGGCATTACGGGAAGTCATTATGTTGGCCCTGTATTGTTTTCAGAAGTATTAGTAGATATACTGTTTTAATGTCTTGGATGCAGTTTTACACGTTCTTGGCAATATTGATAATAATAATAAATAATCAACATACAAATAGCAATAGGCTAGCGTTACTCACGTTTCCATCCAACTCAACTGCTTCAACAACAGAATTATTTCCACAATTTTGTTCATTAACAATATAAATAATTTCTTAATATTAAATAAAACATTCAAATATCAGTGACATCATCGACCTAGTTAATGCACCTTTGCAAAAAGCTGGCACACTTGCCACTAATTAGCTTTGAACTTTTCCCGTTTCTTATGAGAGGTTAAAGGAAAACCTAAAGCTTGAAATAATAAATGTACCAACCTGCAGTAACTTTCATCTTTCCAAAGTGTAATTGGATCTCCTTATAACGCAACATCATTATTTGGGTATAACAGTCATTTTTTCTTAGTAAGGTTTTAGCTGGCAGTTAGTCATTTTTAGTTAGACTGTTAGTTAGTTGGGACAAAAGTACACTGCTCATTTAGTTCATTCTGTGTTAGACTTGTGGTTGGAGGGGTTTCTGTCACAATTTTGACACCAGCTATTTTAGTTGTTGTAGTTAGCAATAGGACCTTGTCAGTTAACCGTTTGTTAGCGAACATAAGTCTGTCTCCCTAAATTCACAATAACAGAGTAACAACTCTTCACAGACACCTTTTATGAAGGTTAATTGTATGATATTTCAAATGTTCATATTAAAATATGGTAGCTCTGAATTCAATCGTCTTTTTGAAGTATAAAATCGAATGTATTCAAGGTATTTTTTGTTATATTAAAACATATATAATTATATATTATAGATATGTCCAGTCTGTGAACTTGTGAACAGTCTGTGCAGTTATTTGCAACTCATTTTAGAAAGTTGTCTGTTTACAGCCAAAAGGAGTGTGTCCTGATGTTGATGTTAACACATCAAGTTATGCAGATCTTACAGGGAAAGATCATTCCTCTTTGACATGTATATTTATCACAAAACAGGAGATACGAAATTATGGCTTTCTTTATGCCAATGCTATCAGCATGCTCCCTACAGGAAATTTGCTTTGTCTTGTACAAGTCCATTAGGATTCTGTTAGCTTATCTTATTCCCATATTAAATTACTTTTCATGATAAGCAATAGTCCACTTTCTGTAATGAAAGCAAAATGAAATGCTGGAGCAGAAAATTATTGTTGCTACAAGTAAAACCAGGGCGGTGTTTAACAGGCGCGCTTACAAGCCCTTTTTATGATTTTGATTTTCGTAGAAATGTTCTGATAAACTGAACACAGTTATTGTTGTTAACTACATCTACATAAAGCTTATGGTAAGAATAGTTTAGGTCAAATGTATTCCTGATTTTGATATCTGCTGCAGGCCAGAGTGGGGGAAACTCTCATACGATGCATAGTCCATACATAGGGTAGTGCATACATTTGAGGAGGAAAGAAGCTGAAGGCATGATCTTTACGAAAGATGTGTTTCTTCTTCAGAAAATCATTTTATAAAAATGATTTAAGTAAAAAAAAAAAAGTACAACAGCTGTCTACAGTATGTGCTGCTGCTCTATGAAAAGACAGATGTTTAAGTGTACAGTAGTCCGTGTGCGTCGTGTTTATGGATTTTTCCTGTCTGCCAAGAACTTATGCACTTTGTGGCACAAGACACCAGTGATTCTTATCTGCACTCTGCGTGTGTTTGTGTATGAGGTACTTGGTCAGAGCTTATGAACTATGAATCTGCCCCAGTTTTTTTAGGATATGGAAACTAAATGGAAGTAATACTGGAGGATTTACCAGTTCAACTGTTTATGTTTCCACAGTTCCTCCCCCTGCCTCAGTCTCTTTCGCTTCATTTCACATCTTCTATACATGACCATGAGAAGCCTGGGGTTAGTCAGGGATGCAGGTCGTACCTGTCAAGTGTCTCACTAATAAAGAATGTATAGTTGACTCTGCTTCCTGCTGTGAATATGCTGATTTAAAGTAACTTAGACAGAGTAAAAGCCAAGTTTGGTTCGAAAAAGGGGGGTGACTTTACGCAGTGAAGGTGTGCATGAGGAATGCTGGATTGTTTTTAAGTCTGGGGGACTCACTGAACTTTAACTGAACTCAAAGATCATGTGTGTGGATCACCTGTGTTTTCTTTTACACTTGCCATGCCCCACTTTCAGCTTGTCTTCCCTTCACTCTGCCCCAACTTGCCATACAGCAAATTTGACACTTGGCTGATTTCTTGGATGATTTGTCCTCACCTGTATCTCATTATGTTACGATGACAAGATGATGATAGCAGAGAGCTCCATGTACTTGGTATCTTATAATGAGTCCAACATGGACGGAGTTAGCCTTAAATGACTTTGTATTCCTCGTATTGTTGTAGCCTATTGACTTGTCGGGAGTATTAATTTTCAGTTGTTATTTTTTAAGAAAGACCCAATCGCAGAGATGTTTAATGACTCAGAGGTGGAGTTTTGAGTGCCTGATATTTCAAACTGTCAGGCATGTTAACTAAAAAAAAACAAGTAGTGTACAGAGACTGTGCATAAACATTTACACAGCAGACATTACTGCGCCAAATAGAAGATAAATACTGACAGAGAGAATACCACAGAGGGTGTGATTCTGTAACTGACAAGCACATCTCCTTTAGCACATATCTCTTACTTGAGATAAAAGGCAAAGAGACAGTCTACATTTCAGCACACAATACTGCACTACTACTAATATTGTACTATGAATTTCTTCACAAGATCTTTAACAGAGTTTGAAATCTTCATCAATCATCAATTATGACTTCTTGGAAGGACATTTGGCCCACTATCAACAACAGAAGGAAGATCTTCTTTACTCAGAGATGTACGTTTTTGAAGGGTTTATCACAATATCCTGTTGCTTTGGTGATAAACAAACACACACACACACACACACACACACACACACACACACACAGTTACATAAAAACACATCCTCAGACTGTGCAAAATAGTTGACGGCACACTCGCATCTCACACAATTGTAGCCTTGGCAACTGTTTTTCTTTCTTTTTTTAATTAGAGCAAAAGATCAGAGAAATACCAAGTGTCAATACCACCGAGAACGAGAATCTGGCAACAGCGACCTTTTACAGTTCCCTGATCTTTTATAATGTCAGGAAGGGAGCATCTTGTTCTTTTCTGGCTAAGTTTATGCCCCCTGCCACGCCCCCACATGGAAATGCAAAGAACTGCAGACTAATAAGGGCTGTAGCATATTGTCACTCACTATATTTAGCTATTATTTAGTCAATTTTGGAAATGGCCAGTTGCCATCAGGTGGTATGAATACAATTTGCAGTTATTGAGGTAACTTGGGATTTCAGTACTATGATGCTCTTTCTTTCAGTAGGGTTCAGTTCTTACCAGTGTAGATCACCATGGTAACCTTTACTGAACACCTAACCTGCTCTAGAGCAACAACGCTGACAACACACTGCCTGGAGGAAATAAAGGTGGGGATGAAACACAACTTCCCACAGTTAAATAACTTCACAGCCAAGCAATTTAAATTGGCATGCCACAACAGGTCCTGTCATCCCACATAACCGTCCTTTCCTTTACTGGTCAAGACATCAACCTCCCACCACTGGTCACCAACCTGGATGTTCAAATGGATACTCATCTGAACTTTAAAGCCAAGGTTGAACACATCTGTAAAAGATCATTCAACCACCTGAGAGACATTGCAAAAATCTGTCTCTGTCTCAACCTACCAGATGACACATCACTCTTCCATGCCTTTTTGTCTCTTCCAGGCTCGATTACTGCAATGCACTCCTCATCGCGATCCTTAGCAAGAGCCTCCTGAAGCATGTTAGTACTGCTTCTTTCTTATGAACATAGGAACCTTGGGTTAACTTGTCAGATTGTTAACCAGCTTTGTACTCTGTTGTTTAGTGTGGTCCCTTTTGTCAGAGTTAGTGAATATTTATTTTATTTATTTATTTATAGCCAGATGACTCAAACGTTTGCAATGAAGTGTAGCTGTTACACCACAATTGAATGTGCTTGTGACTTGCCACCATGCGTAGTTATTTTGGAACAATAGGCGGAAAAAGTTATAAAATGTTTAATATGTAAAGGGACTCATTCCTTTCAGTTTCTATTTTTTCATTTGATTAAGTTGGACAACAGTAGCAATGCTACGAGGCACTGTTACCACACTCAGGCCCAGTGGCCACATTCTACTTTCCCACATTCCCAAAGCAGCAGGCAGAGGATGAGATAAATCACCCAGCCTAGAGGCCCACTGGCTTGGATCATCTCTATCTGAGCAGCCTGCCCCTCTCCTTCCCCTGGATGAAGGTGTCGGCAGTTAGAGCGAGCATTAGCCGTAGGCTGTGGGACAAGGGAGGATTTCTGTGTGGTGTTGGTGCCGTGGTCAAGAAGAAAGCAGCCTTATCTTCTAATCCTGTTAAATAAATGGCCTGCATTTATGTTGTCAGTGGGCTGGAGAAAAAAGGACAGAGTAAGAAGATATAAAATAGCCTGTGAGATAAATGTGCTCCTTGCCCTTTACTGATGGCGGTGGAGGTGGTAAATTGATAGCCAGAGAGCTCCCTGACCCCCAGCCTGTGTGTTTGTTCTTTTTTTTAAGCTGCTTACGACAGAAAGCAATATGTTCACACCACAAAAAAAGACTTTATCGCTGTAGGTTTGAAGGATACCCTAGTTTTTCTTGCTAACACGAGTACTCTGAAGAGTCAGTATAGCAGTTGGAGAAAAGGCAAGTGGAAGAGATAAAGACAACTACAGCAGAAAGGGCAAATTTATCAAAGTCTGTATCAGAAAGATTGAGAGTGAGAGGGAAACATTGCTGGAACAAACAGTAAACACCAAGCAGAGTACTGTAGCAGCTATTTGTGCCTGCAGTAGTGTGTATCTGTGGGTTTGGGCATGCACTGCTCCATGTTTAAAGCTCATTCAGTATCTGTGCATACTCATGTACATGCATGTGGATGTGATCTGGCATCACTGCCAGTAATGTGGCTCGGCCTAACTGTTGGCCTATGTTTGTTTAGCTGTGAATTTCTTCCTCTAGATACAGTGACTCACAGCCTGTGGCTTAGGCAGAGTTTTTGAGCCCAGAAATCACTAATCTGGAACACACAGACCCAAGACCACAGCCTCACTATTACCTCACTCCTGTCAATGGACTTTTTAGTTACCCAGACTACAAACACAAGTGCTCGCTTCATCTGTGCAAGGTTTGAAGTGCTTTGAAATGTGTTTGTTTTTTTAAAGTGAGAAGCATTCAGTAGTCAGCGCTGAGTTTGTTCATACTTCTTATTTCAGCAATGCTTGCCAACATTGCTGGTCAAATTTGTCCAAGCAGTTACACAGTCACCCTTCACTGTCCGGGGCTGTAGTCATAGACTGGCTGTAGCCCCTTGCTAATAGCTTGGGATTGTGTTACAGCATGGTTGACTGTGTCAGATTAAACTTGCATGTCGACCAATGCAACCTGTAATAATATTTAGTACAGGTGTGTGGATGTTAACCTGATCCTGTTGATTGCCTCCCCCACTGACAGCAAAAACACGTCACTTTTACTTCGATAATAGTTCATATCTGGAAACATGTAAAGACTGTTGTATAATACCTGGCTCAAATGTTGCCATGCTTATACAGTTTGTGTTTAATGCGTCATCGGATGGTTTTGATTTGACGCCATGCTCCCAGACCTCTGAAATTAACTTGGCAAGTACAAAGTTATTTGAACTGATGGGAGCAATTACCAAAACTAATTGTCATAATAAAGTGGGATTTTATTTTAATTTATCCCTCCTCCTACTCATTTATGAGGTCATTGCACATTGTTCACTACATCTGTCCTATCTGGTTTCAGGTTTCTCCCACAGTATGTAAACATCATGCTCAGTAAATCTACAGATAACCCTTCTTGTTTGTCTTTCACAGCTTCCAGATAAAGGTCTCTACTGCTTTTAATCCAGCCTCCATGTCATCACCAGACACTGATATAGTGCAACCGTTGGACTTGTGCATTCTGCCTATCAAACACTTTATATGTCACCAGGTTTTTTTGTTAGCTTTGCTCAGCCATTGCAATGAGATCTCATCGTCCCATGTCGCCATTGTGCCAAACTTCTAATTGGACATTCCCAGAACCGGAACTGAAACAGCAGTTAAATAAACAACAGTCTGAACAGCCCTTGTGTTGTTGTTTCTGTTGAGGCTGTACGGCCAAAACCGTCTGCTTTCCTTGGAGTTGAACCGTACATGTGACTTATTATTTCTGACTGGACCAGCAACACTAAATGACTATCTTTTAATGGGAATGTGTCATTATTTATGGATTGCATGTCAGTCATAGGTGGCTCTAATATATATATATATATATATGTATATATATATATATATATAGAGAGAGAGAGAGAGAGAGAGAGAGAGAGAGGCAGCAAGGAAGACAGAAAAAGTGAATAATAAATAATGCAGTCGTGTGAGACAGACTTTGGAAGGCCAAAGGGACATTAAGGGGGTGTGAGGAGCAGTACTGGCAGTACGCTCCGTTATTGTGTGTGTGTGTGTGTGGGACCCAGATGGACTGTGCTGAGGTCACTAGAAGAGAAGAAAAGAGTCCTGCTGCTTGGGAAATGGACTTGCCTAAAAAAACCTGTTGAATTCACTACATCAATTTAGAAAAGTGACGACTGCACAAGATGTTGTTGTATTGCATTGTCGGCTGTCAAACCTCATCAGTGTTGCTGTTCGGGTTACACTACGTAAGTATGTTAGAGAGGGTTGAAGAAACAGAGCTGAAAAAGACAGAAAAAAAAGTGAAACAGAAACTAGTAGTTGCATGAGTTTCTGCTTATGTTTGTTTTATACATTTCTCTGATCAAGTAGAGGAGAAAAATCTTATTTGACCTTTTGTTCTTTCTACACGCAGACACACACACCTTAGGATCGTTCAGTGTTATACAAGTGGCCAGCTGGGTGGAAATCAATCAGGTAAACTAGGTCAGAGGCGGGGAGGAGAGCGAGATGCAGGAGGTCTCAGAGGAGTAGGCCTTTGTTCCACATAGGAGGGAAATACAGAGAGATGCATCAAAAAAAAATGCCTCTGGTCTCTCCCTAAGGTGCAGAACACACATCAGGTTCCCAGGACGTGTTTGCATACATGTATGATGCATGAAAACATGTAGACGCATCACTTCTCCCATGTGTTCGGCATGTGTCGCAACATGTATATCTGCAGGTTACACAACTTCTGATCCCGGCTCTGTCTCTAAGGTGACGCCAGTTTTACTGAGGCATTAGTGTCTTGACCACTCCTTTTCCATGGAAACTCCAATAAGAATCCAGTGCGCTAAGCCCGAACCAGATAGACGGATGACCATGTTATGTCTCGGTAACCTAATAAAAACCCCACGTAACTCTCAGCAGCTATGCAGAGAGAGGAGCTGCACAGGATGGAATCTATTCAGAACCAATTTCTATATTTCATTCCTAATAACTGGTGTTATTGCATCCACAGCGTTGGCCCATATACATGGAGACATAATGAAGCTGGGGATCAAATCAATAAAATCCTCCCACTTTCATGTAATGGGAGAGACGTATGAAACGTTTACATGGTTATTCATGCTGTATCTTCAATTATGCAATGCCATGTTTTCAGATTTATCAATATTTATTTTGAGCGTTGAATTTTAAATCAAAAGTTACATAATAATGTGATCATACATCTCTACAAATTATTTGTCATACTTTGTTTGTGTGTATATATATATGTGTGTGTGTGAGTGTGTGTGTGTGCGAGACAGTCTGCTTCTCTGCTTGAGCTGCGGGCCACTTCCATAAAGTTTAATTATATGTAGGATTCCCAGTGGAAAGGCTGAGATTAAACTCAAATTAAATTGTGTTGGGGTGCATAAAATGTTTCTGCGCTGTGGAGGGCATACACTCACTTGCACACAGGTGCTTACACACAAAGGGAGCATGCCAAGCTACAAGGAGGGCAGAAACCATGACAATATTGTTGGCAGTGATTTACATGAATTGAAGCTGATCTGAAAGCAATTGTGCTCATAATCATATCAGTCTCTGCTATCTGCCTTTTCTGCCAAAGCAGAGAACGACAAGTATGCCACATCTTTGCTTCAAAATTCATGGGCTCTTTTCGACTGGCACAAAACATTCTGGTGCACAGAGAGGTCTTTATATTCTTGTCATGATAAGGTGACAGACAGACACCAAGCCCTCCTCCATGTGGTCCTCCCAGTATATTGCTTGCTATCTATATGCATGTCACTTATGCACACAGCAGACAATATAACTATGAATGTGATCTGGCAGCAAAATAGGTAACGGCCTGGCTTTCTGTGACGCCAAAGAGACAGAACAATAGTTAACAATGAATCCTTGACATACTTGTCCCTTTTTGTGTGTGTGCAATTTTTAGGGAAGGGAAAAAGAGTGAGAGTGAAAGTGGGCTAGACATACATCAAACTGTTGTGGCCAGGACTCAAACCTGCGACCTGTGTCAAGGACTGTTGCTGTATATGGAGCACCTGCGCTTCCGAAGGAGCCAAACCTGAACCTTGTTCCAGAGGCTTCAATAATTTATGACGAGATGCTGCTGTGCCATTCGTGTGAATGCAGCATCTCCCTAATTTGGAAAGGCTCTGATCATGATTGTGAAGTTGTGGAAATAATTTTGCGGATATTCAATCAGATCATCAAAATCTTTCTTATGCTGTTGTCACATGTGCACTCCTGAAAATCTAGCTAATTTCATGAGGATGATCCGGCTGTTCACATATGCAGCTCACAGCAGGAGACTAACCCTGGGGCCTTCTTTGGAGGGACAGTGGACAGAGTCAGAGACTGGGTAGTGACATGCGGGAAAGAAATATGAAAAGAAAAAAGGGGTCTGCTGTTCAGCTGTTAAATGTTTGAGTGTGTGCTGTTTGGAACTTGACTTGAAGTTGGTGTGCATTAAATACTAGTATTAGAAGGTGACTCACAATTTTAGAAGACAACAGCACTCTGGTGCCCTGCCTTCCAAATGTTATATTTGTACTGCTTTATGTAAACATTACACTTTCATAAGCTGGGCAAATACTGTTAGAGAAACATTATTCAGACTGAACACACAGCATACAAATACATTTAATTCAGCTCATAACTCTTTCCAAAATATGTCAAGAACCTCTCTTGTCAAAAACTTTTTTCGCCATCATTTTTCTACTTTTATCTCCTCCAAATGTGAACAGGATACAGTAAGTGTGTGGTTAACACCAGGAACATAGCTGCATGCACTGTAACCTGTCTTTGCTCTCTTGAGCTGGTTTTCCATTTGGTTTACTTTCATAGGTTTGTGTATTTTAACATCGCTCACTGTATATTTTGAGAGGCAAACCGTTTTAAAATGGGATCAAAACATGCCTTCAGCTTAGTCAGGATTAGTCTGTGAAGTAATTATGTTTTATTATTAAAGCAATCATTGTATGACACATTTTACATTTCGCTCCATTAATCCAAAGATTAGTATTTATTATACAAAGACAAATATGGATTGGAACATTGAGTGCTTCTCACCACCTCATTAATTGCTTGTTGTCCTATTTTGTATTCACACCTGAACTCCTTTAGTTAGTACTTCTGTACTAGATGTGATCAGTTATCCGCAGACTATGTACCACAGTCATTTAAACTAGCTGTAAATAAACAACCCTATATTCTAGAGGTACAGTAATGTTTTAAATGAATAAAACAACTGTTTTAATATTACATTTTCTACCAAAGTTAAAGCTCATGACACATTTTGATATTACTTATGAGGGAAAATAATTAATTGCAGAGATTAAAATCACTCTTGATGTTTTCCATGTGGGGAGTGTCTGGGCATGTTGGAAGATTTTTGCCCACCGGCAGATAATAAATATCCACTGGCTGGAGACAGGAGTCACCCCACTTTGTTTTAAGCTGTTGGCATAGCATCTAAAGAGCAACTAAAGACAGATGTAGGTCTTCATGTCAGACTTAAGGTGCAATATAACATTCCAGCAAGCCTATGTTATTGTCTGTATGGGTTTGTTCTGGATTGCTGCACTTACACACTAAAGTAATTATTCTTACTATGCTAACATGGGATTATAGCATTCTTCAAAAAAGAGTGATTTCAGATCGTTTTCTAGTTGACCTATTTCCACAAAAATATGACAATTTCTCTACTTTGATCAGTTTTCATTGGCAGACACCCAAAATCTGCTCAGCAGTTGGAGGGTTAGTCGGCATTTTCTCAGTACTGCTTTCTATGATCCCTACACTCCATTGGACACATGTGAACCTACCATTTAGTAACTTTCATTTGCACAATCTGCCTTTTTTCACAGCTCCATGGCCACAGCTCAATCACAACATGTGCTGGATGGGTTTTTACAATACATTAATCACTTACTAATACCCTTATTTGTCAGCCAGCCACCTCACCCTGTAACTCTCTCCTTAAACCCTGTGGCCTCAGACCCCTAACCCCAATGAAACCGCTGCTCAGAGCACAGACCACCTGGAACACACCAAACTCCTGCAGGTTTTACACACAACACAGACTCTCATGTAAAGTTAATTTGATTCCGGGAGAAAATTGGGAATTCTTTAGGATTCATGTTTATGCTCTGCCAGCACAGATTTGTTTGTAAAATTTGCTGTGACAACACCGTCTTTCTTGTAATGAAATGATCTTGGTTAAATGTGTTCACTGTAAAGCTTTTAGTGCACTTTTGTTTAAATGACCGAGAATTTAGCCATTCACAATGGTCATGCTTTATCTTGTTTGTCTGCATGGCAAGTTTTGAATAAAATAACAAACACTTTACATTTAATGAAGTTTCAATCACACCTTCCAAAGTACCTTCTTGGACGATATTATTACTCTTATCTTTTCTACGTTGTACGCAGTTTCTACGTTGTTAAAGTGGGAGTTTCAGTAAGCACAGCCCTGATTGGAGATAACAGCCAAAGTAGCAACACACATGCTAAGCTAGCTTTTGTGGACTTGGTTTGGGGCATAATGTCTTGAGGCTACTTTTACGCTATTTAGCCTTCACCTTGGACAAGAGAAGTGTTCATGTTGCTAAATAAGCAGGGATCAAACTTCCTGGTCCCACAGCCGTCTATGGTTGCAGTAAGATACATTGTTCTTGCGTTTTTTGGGCGTGCAGTGGGTTAAAACATTTTCAGTTGAAGACATGGAGTCGCTGGGTTTATCATTGTCACTTTTGGCTGAAGCCTGAATCAATATTAGCTGAAGGTAGGCTTGGAAGTGATCATTGTCCAGTCAGAGCTCCCTGAAAAGAAAGTGGAACTGACCATACTTTTTCCTTTATTAAAATGTTATTACATGAACTTAAAACTGCTGCTTTTTATGACATCCCAACAACAACGACGTGAGCTCTACATTTGCTCAAATCCGTTTTTTCAATCTTATTTTATTTGGTCGCCCATATGGGCCCTCAGCCCCGCTCCCCAGGTGCTTCCAACTGTTTTTTTTCTAAGATGCGCTCAGTAGTTATTGGAGCAGCCGTGCCTCGCACAATGCATATCTCTGTGATCTGGCCCTGAGAGTTGTAGTAGACAGGAATCCTTTTTCTCTCTGCCATGTGCCAACCCCCTCTGATCAGAACCTGTGACAGGAGTTTTAAAAATAACCTTGTTCCATCTTTGCATTATTTACTTTGATAGACTTGGACTTTCTTTTCTTCCTCTTTCAGTCCAACCCACACACGCACATACTTTCCCACCGATAATTACAGTACAACAATAACACTCATTCCTCGGCAGGACCTTAAGCTTCCTGTGGTTGGGTTAAATTCAGTGGCAGCTGTGCCACAAAGACGGGAGAATATGTCTCTTCTGGCATGGCTGTTTCTCTGAGAGACGAGGCCCTGTTGGAATAACAGGTCAGATTTCCTTGAACATTCAAGCATTTTGACTGAAGGCAGCCTGGGAAAATCCCCTTGTCCATTGCCCTTGGCACAAGCTAGATCCAGGCTAAAATTGAAGCAATCCCGAATAATGTAATAAAAAAATCTAATCTTCTTTGGAGAATAGAAGATAAAGCAATATTAGTTTAGTGCTGGACAAGAGGGAGATCATTGAATAGAATTCAGATGGCTTATTCGCACACAGCTGTTTTGTGGAGAGTGTTTTTTATCCTGTAACAACCATACTGGTATCTATTCATCCTGTAATATAACCTACTTTTTAGCTCATTCCCACCGTGGTTGATATTTTTAATGAAGAACAAGGCAGTCTCCATGCTCCAGATCCACAGTTATCACTTATCGGAAAAGGGCACCCTGGCCAATGAGATCAGTTCAGGGCAACAAGAGAAGTAGGCCACAGGCACCCACTGAGAGCTTAGATAACATATGGTGCATAAACAGTCAATTGCAAAGGTAGTGTGTGTATGTGTGAGTGATGAAGTAAACACACACCTGAAGGTGGTCCTGCAGTGGGCGGCAATTTATTGGCCTCACAAGTGAATAAGTAAAGGTACTATTGACTTGAGGGTCAAGCGCCCTGGGATTTCACATTACTGCACCCAATGAAAAACGAAAAGTATTGACAAAATCATGGAGTTAACCTTCCAGTGAAAGCATTAAATTGCTGGCCAAAATATTTCATCAGTGGAGTCCACGATAAACCTTTTTTCTCTTAATTATTGTAACATAAAAATGAACTCATTATAATAGAAGGAAATATTGCCGGTTTATGTTCCCTCTTGCTTTTTGTCTATGGAAACTCATTGTTTGTTTCCCAGTCTCAGGAATCAATACGCCAGTCTTTGTTTCTTCCTCTGCTCCTTTTTACTGTGGTCTATGTTGATCAATATGATGGCGGAAGGGTGAGACATACTGTACAGGGATGTCGGCATAAGAATTCCTAGTGGCATAAAATAATTATTATACTAAATTTGATCAATTCAAGTCTGCAGTACCAGTCAAATGAGATGTTTAAACTGTAGCTCAGCCACCAACCACTACCCAGGGCTGTTTAAGGGCACATATTATGCCCTTTTTGGGGTTCATATATCTGTGTCTACGAAAGTACGTTCACAAGGAGAAAAAAAAGAAAAGAAAAGGTCCCCACCATAGTCTGCTATTGGACAGTCGTTTGGCTTTATTCTCAGATATGTCCCACCCATTTACCATAATAGGAATGCTACAGTCAGTCCGAAGGGAGCTTGTGCTAGCTACAACAAGCCAATGGGCGTGGATCTGTCATGGTTTGGTTTAGTTTATGTTTTATTTCAGTGTTTTGAGTTCTGTTTGATTATTCCCTAGTGTTGCCTCATGTTTTCTCATGTGTGTCTCTTAGTTCAGTCTTCAGTGTATCCGGTTTTATTTTGAAGCTCTGGTTTTCAGTGTTGTCTTGTTTCCTGCCTCTCTGTGTTTCCCTCCTGTCTTGATTACCCTGATTGTCCTCACCTGTCTCATTAGTCTCACCTGTGTCTAATTACCCCTGTCTATTTAGCCTCAATGTTTTTTTCCCCCTGTTGTCCATGCATTGGTTCATATTGTGTCTCATGTAGCCTGTTGGATTATTTGAATTTTCCCTGTTCCTCGTTTTGGATATAGATTTTTAAATTAATCTTTTCACATTTCTGCAATTGGGTCCTCCCACTTGGTTTTACAACCCCAGTCGGGACAGGATCAGTCATCTTGGGTTTGTGATATCACATACCTATTTTCAACCAGGGGGTCTAGGGACCGAGCGTTACATGCGGCTGTTGCTACTGCTAAGAGGAGTTGTTAAGAGAAGCCGCATTTCCTTGGACTTTACATTTTTGCACATACAGTTGATGTGCCTAAACATGCACAAGACACCTGGAAAACACACTAAAGGGCATATAACATGGAATAGAGTTATGACACCTCCAGTGATTAGAAATCAAATGTAGCTCCTTTTTTCATGCAGATTGTTTGTGTGCCTTTTCTGTGCTCTCACATGCTGGTATTTGTTTTCTTTTGGGATTAAGGAGTTTGTTTTTACTTTAACTTGTACTTCCACTGTATTTGTAGTCTGCATTAACACACACACAGACACAGCATGATTATCCACACATTACTCTCCATGTGGAATTCTCTGAATTGACTTTCAGAAGCCACCTGTGTCGGGTTCATGGCTGTGGCCTGATGTGCTGTCACCGGGCTTTGATGCCTCATCATGTACCTTCTCTAAGACTTTGGGAACACCTGTCCTTGCACTTACAAAGCATGCTAATACATGCACACATAAGGTGGCCTGCTGTCTGACCTTCACGGACAGCAGGAGTCATTGAAGAGTCAAGCCATGGTGGCCCTGCAGGATAAAATACAGCATATGTTCTCTCTATATAGCACTAAAACACATGCAGCATCATCAAATTGCAGGCAGACTACAGCACATACAGGACTTAGATGAAATGTAAATGTGAGCAAACAAGAAACAGCTCGTTTTTTTTAATTTGAAAACTCTTTTTCATCATAAACCACCCTTAGAAAGAAGAGGATATTTCTTTTCTGTTGGTTACAGGAGGTAATTACAAAAGATGAATAATAGTCATTGCATGCGTGGGTTTTATTTTTGTTCTGTGTTGTTCTTGTTGCATTCTATTGTACAAACTGTTTTCTAAGAGTTGTTTTGAATGTAACTCCAGAGCAATGATTGTTATTTACACCAGTGGCTATTAAACTGTAGGCAAACAGCTACGTGACTTATAATTACAATCTATATAAACCATACAGCACTTTTTTCTTCACGTGTCCCATCTGACCATGTAGCTGTATTTCTTCCCTTACAATCTGTTTGCACATGCATAGGCAACTGATGTCTGAACACCCACCTTCCCAACAACTACACAGACGCAAGTCTGTAGACCCAAACATACACAGAAATACGCAAGCCCCCTCCCTGGCAGGCCTAGCTTAAATAACCTCGACAAACACAAGAGTTTGTTGTTTGCCTGTTTGTCTGGGATGAGGGATATTATTGTCTGTCTCTCCCCCTGCTCCTTCCAAGTGCACTTTTCAAGGTGCAGGGCTTGGTATCTCCATGGCAACAGCAAAGCAACCAGGAACAGAGGGAGGGAGGAGGAGGTGGTGGGCGGTTGGGGTAAGGGAGAAGAGTTGATGTGTGGAGGGGGGGTCCTGCGGTCACAGAGAGAAAAAGGCATGCTGGGTACAGGGACTTGGGAACACTGTGACATTTTCAACTGTTGTGACGACGTGGACTGAAGACAAACAGGGTGTGGCTTTTTACTGGAGGTGTGTGTATGCAGCATCTGTAGTGTTCATGTGTGTTCTCAGCAGTCCTGTGGATATCTCTGCAGTGAGAGGCCAGGTGTGATCTCAATGCTTGGTGAAAGATGACCTCTCACTATACAGTCAACGCGTACGCACACACACTTTCTGTGTGGGGGCTCAGATTCTTTATTAGTATGCATTAAACTGTGAATGGACAGTTTCACAAACACAAGCTAAGCTACAGTATGGTGCATTTTGACGTGTTTCCCATTCAATATGCCAATTCATTTCAAATAAGATGTCTGTGTGTGCATTGTTCAAATCCCCTACATCACGCCCCTGAAATTTCACTCTCATTTTTCTCTTTCTAGCCCTGCCTCTGACTCGCTCTCACCTACGGTACATGTAAGAGGGCTGGCAAAGATGGAGTGATGATGATTTATTGTGCAGCATTCAATTAATTCCTATTGATAATACAAGCAATGACAAGATGTCAACTAACATGTGAGTTGAGCTCTATTTAAATAAGTAATTGTGTCAAGTGACTGAAATTGATACCATAGCAACTACAAACCAGTGTTGACCAGTCAAGCTGGGAACCCCTGTTAGAAGAGCATGTTGTTAGTGAGCGGAACTGGACTGATTCACAGTAATTGTAACTACAGAGCCCTCAGTTTTAGTTATTTATAGGCAGGGTAGGTAATTTTCAAAAACTAGCATGATTTTGAAATTAGCATCCTCTCTGTTCTCTGTATTCTCTCCCCCCCTCTGTGCTCCCTCAAAAGTCCCGCCCCTTACTTAAATACTCTACCGCCTATGTTCCAGCAGATTTCCACTCATGCATTGAGTGTGGGCTCATGCATGTTTGGGGAAGAGAGGCTTGATTGGTTGATTTAAAACGTGGTCGAGTGCCGACATTGGTCGAATTTTTTACGCGTTTACAACTGCTACAGATGACGACTTTTATAAGATTTTTTTTTTTTTTTTTTGCTATGCCTTTATTATAGAGGGAGGAAAGTGGATAGAGTCGGAAAGGGGGACAGAGTGGGGAGAGACATGCGGGAGATGGGCCACAGGCCGGACGCGAACCCGGGCCGCCCGCGCGCGAGGACTGAGCCTCAATACGTGGGATCGCGCGCTCTGCCGCTGCGCCACCGGTGACCCCGATGACGACTTTTTTATTGTTTCTTTTTCAGATCACATGAATTATTAATTACTGTCAGGACCTACAGACAATTTCAACCAAAATCGTATAAAGTGTATCTGGAGAAAATTTCCTACCATGCCTTTTACTGAAAATAATTCGATGGGTAAAGACTTAATAAATTTACTCAACTCCTTTAACTTTGCACAGTCAGTGACGGGTCCCACACATGAAAATGGGCACACATTAAACCTTGTGCTGTCCTATGGTGTTTGTGTTGTCATAAACGAAATCTGTAAGGCTTGTTTATTGGACCATTTGCCTGTTTTGTTCTCTGTAACGGCCACAAGCTCAAGAGAGAAACATTGTCCTCCCCGTGCGGCGCCATCGCGCAAAAACGTGTAACACTCCGGAACAATTCTCAGCTGTGTTTAAAGACTCTGCTCTCCACATCATGAATGCTCCTGCTCAAGCTTTAAGTGCTGAGGAGCATATAACTTTCTTTAACTCAACCTACTCGAACCTTGTAGATAATGTGGCTCCTTTGAAGACGAAACGTAACAGAGCAGCTACTGAACCATGGTTAAATGAAACTACTCACGCTCTCCGACGGGCCTGTCGGCAGGACAAACTTTGCATGTCATTTGAAATGTCGCAAACTTGCCTTTTGAGCTATCAACAAGCTGTTAAGACTGCAAAAAAACTTTTTATTTCAAATATTGTTTCAAATAACTGCCTCTCTGAAATGCTTTTCTTAATTTTTTGGTTGAAAAAATCTCAGTCCTGAGATAGTCCCTCATCACACCCACTGAGCCTAACCCCTCTGTTTCCTCCTATGTGCCTAGCTGTTTTGGACCAGCTTGAGCCCATCTGGTCTCCTTAACTAAATATTTGATACAGTAGGCACATCAATTCATACATTGATAAACACCTGTCTTGTTTCTGGTTGTGTTCCAGCTTCCTTCAAACATGCTACAGTGCAACCTCTGCTAAAAATGCAAATTTCGATCCCTCCATTTTCTCTAATTCTAGGCCCATTAAAAAAAAAAAACCCTTTTCTGTCAAAAATCCTAAAAAAGGCCATGCTGACATAGCTCCGTCAAACTACACATTACTTGCATGAAAAGTTGTAGTCTGGTTTTAAACCCTGCCATAGCACTGAAACTGCTCTTTAAAGAATTTTTAATGATCTGATTTTAACTGTAGATTTCAGTACTTTTAGACTTATCAGCTGCTTTGTACACCATTGACCAAACAATTCTTATAAATTGATTAGACAGTTGTGTATAAAAAACACAGCACTCAAGCAGTTTCAATCATTGCTGTCAGATAGGACCTTCTCTGTCCACCTAAGGAACTATTCATCTGAGACAGCCAAATTTACGTGTGTCCCACAAGGGTCTGTTTTAGGCCCAATCCTATTCTCATTATATATGCTGCCACTGAGATCAATTTTTGCAAAATACGATATATCTTTTTACTTATTTGCTGGTGATGTACAGATCTACAATCCAAATAAGACAGAGGTCATTGTGTTTGGAGAACCTGCTGCAGCAGAACCGTTTGGTCCTCTTGCTGTTAATGTGAAAAAATCTTTAAAGAGTCTTGGTGTGCACTTTGATCACGTTTTTTATTTTGGCAAAAGGACTTTTTTTACGAGCTCAGCCAAACTAAAATCATATCTCCCTGCAAATGATCTAGAAACAGTAATGCATGCAATCATAACATCTCGCCTGGACTAATGCAACTCACTATATGTGGGCTTAGACCAGTCATCCAACGCCTGCAGCTTATCCAAACCGCGGCTGCTCGCTCGCTAATGGACATTGGGAGGGACCGCATAACCCCTGTGCTCCGTTCTCTCCACTGGCTTCCTGTTCGCTACAGGATTGGTTTTAAAATTCGACTTCTGGCTTTTAAATCACTAAATGGCTCAACAGCTCACAAGTGAACTTCTTCATGTTCATGCTCCATCCGAGCATTAAGGTCCTCCAAGAAGCTGCTCCTGGACGAGCCTAAAACTAAGCTTATAACTCCGGGTGATCAAGACTTTTCTGTTGCAGCTCCAACACTTTGGAATAAACTACCTTTTAACATGAGATCTGCTGCCACAACTGAACAGTTTAAGTCATTTTTAAAAACACATTTATTTTAGCTGGCTTTTTTTAAAATTTATTTATAGCAGTGTCCACTACAACTTTTACTTTTGTTTAACATTTTAACTTATTGTTAAAATGATTAAAATGACTTTGATCGCCTTGGCTGTTCTAAATGTGCTATATAAATAAAGTTTACTTGACTTTTGTAGGTTGAAAAAATTAAATTAACATTGAAAGATTTACTTTCTAATGACTTCATTCGCATTATGTTCCTGGCAAGGAAGTCCTGACTATTGCATTATAGGACACTGTAGCACACTAAGGAGAATTACCATAATACAGTATTATACAAAGAAACGTGAATATCTTGACTCTGAATGTTTGAACTTTGGAGTTTGATATATAGGGCTGCAACTGACGATTTTTTCAATAATGTAGTTGTTGGTGGGTTACTTTTTGATTGATTCAGAAACGGAGTATTATTTACAAACGACAACAGTACAACAACAAAAGTGGAGAGGATGCTGTTCAAATGCACTTAGCTGTTAAAACAGTATAAATCTATATAATAAGACTAGACTTACGTACATCTAGTTTTACTCTGTAAGTCGCTATGGTTAATAGTCATTACTTTGAGTCTGAAGGTTTTGTGTCTTTAAACTCACTTTGTGAGCCCAAAGTGTAATGTTGCAAAGAACATTTAAGGGAATATATTTCTGCCCTATCAGCAGGCTACTTTTAGTACTTCATAACAACATTCAATTTACTTGAACTGAGAGTTCTTTTTAAATTAGTTTTAGCCTTAATAAGAACATCAATAATCTTTCAAGGTACTCATTATGCTCATTATACTGTATCTACAGACCATCATGACTCACTGGTTGGACAGGCTAATTTTAACGCTCTTCATTGGTCCTGCTCGTGCTTTCTTTGTCACTTCAAACATTGATGTAAAATGAAACAACTTATCAGCTAACAGATGATTTGGTTAGCAAAAAACTTTTTCTAAGGTGTATTCACACCTACCTTGGTTGGTTCGTTTGAAACGAACTAAAACCCTGGTGCGGACCTTTTGAGTAGGTGTGAATTCAAACCTTCGAACTCAGGTGCGCACCAAACAGCCGGACCGAGACCCAGTCGAAGAGGTGGTCTCGGTTCGCTTCCAAACAAACCCTGGTACGGTTAGTTTGAGGTGTGAAAGCAACCAGACCTCAGTTCTAAAAATTGTACGGCTTTTTGGACATAACGGGCTCCTGTTGCCTCTCGCATTAAGGGAAATAGTTTGGCAGCACAGTGTTCTTGTTTGTTTCTATTGCCTACTTCTTTGATATAAGACGTGGAGGTAATCTTCAGTCTATCTTTCCGACACTTTCACTAGTGTTTCATCGCTCTGTTCTTTTATTGTCCAATACTTTTAAATCACACACACTATAAACAGATGTTAACCTTTCCTGCTTCGGCGTTCCGACCGTAGTCAGAGCGCACAGGGGAGACGCTGCTCCAGGGCCGAAGTGTCCTCGTACTTCGGGGCTAACCCCCTTCACTTTCTGTGGTAAAGCAACTGGTAAAAATGAGACAAGTCTGGCCGTGTTGAGGCTGCTGGGCTTTATTCTCTCTCTTGCTTTGAACGGTACACTTTTTGAAACTGATTTCTCTTTCTGCCTAGTTCTGTCCCCGGCATCACCATACATGTCTCACACACGCCTCTGAGCAGACACACTCGCGTGCTTGCGCCGCTCTCGCGCCACCACCCACACGCATGCGCACTCAGCCATTCACAAACAGACATACGCTACTTGTATAACACTACCCCCACTCTGGATGTAAATTAAAAGTAATTACACTCCAGCACCTGGATACATTACACATTATCAAACATCAAGGTTATACAATCTTCCTTAGCAGTAAGTCTATCATATGTGTAAAGAGTACTTTGTGGGAATTTCAACAGGTAGCAGTCCATCCATAAAGCGACACCTTTACCTGCAGAGCAAGATGACAGCATTTACATCATTTACCGTAAATTCCGTACTATTGAGCGCACCTGGATATAAGCCGCACCGGCTAAAAATAAGTAAATAAATGTATTTGTACATATATAAGCCGCACTTGATTATAAGCCGCAGGTGTCCACGCTATAACAAGAGCTATTTACACAGACGTAGGCTACCGGTAACATCCGCAAATACTGTAGCGTCCGTACGGACGTTAAAGGACGACGAGAGCGTTCAAATAATAACTTTTACTTAACCCGATCACTGTCGGCCGTGACCACGCCGTTTACAGCAGAGAGCAACACATAACTTGCCGTAACAATCCAACTCTCTCCCCCAGCGTTCTCTCATACAGCCACTCAACACGTTCTCGCTGGTGCATTCACTGACTCTCCACATAATCGGAATTATGAACACATTATCAACTACTGACTTTACAACATGAACCGTTACAATACGAAGCCTAGCCGACGGTGTCTGTAACACGGCTGATGAAAAAGATGACCGTAATATATTTCACAAGAAAAAGTCCATCCATTCACTGCCTCAGAATGACTTCATTACTCACTTCCTCAGTCTCTGTTGTCGCTGTCAGTGTCATCTTAACGTGCAGCAGCTCTGTTAGCTTCTTTGACAGCCAGGTCGATCGCCTTTAACTTGAAAGCTGCATCATATGTATTTCTCCGTGTGTTTTCCATCATGAGGGTGCGTGCATGAAGCGCAAAATGACTGATATTAAGATCCGACGTGACGAAGTCAAATGTTTTTGCGGCAGAAGCTCATTGTCCCCCATAAAAAATCCATGCATTAGCCGCACCGGAGTAGAAGCCGCAGTGCTCGAAGTGTGAGAAAAAAGTAGCGGCTTATAGTCCGGAATTTACGGTACTTAACTTAAGCTTCAAGTAGGTGACTGGAGACCATGCAACAAAAGGCATCTCAATAAAGAGAAAAATACAATAAATCAATGTGTGATAATGCATGCCCCTAAACCCTCAAGTTTTTTGTTTTTTTTTAAGAACATGAAACTCTTCTCTTTTTTTCTTTTAGCTCCAACAGTAACAACAGTATTATAACAGTCAACATCTTAACAGTTTTTTTTTCTTGTTAAACTGTCCATGAACACAAACCTAGTGAGCCACCCACTCACCATACCAAACCCGGGGTCTCTGTCGACGTCTGGGCCGCTGAATACGAGGACTGGGGTGGGGTAACCAGTAGAAGAAAAGTCCATTAAAGGTGAGGTGGGGGAAGGGAAGAAGTCAGATGTTTGGGCAGTTGTAGCAGGGGCGTCCCCTACTGGATCAGGTAGACGTCATCCGAGGTGTCTCCCGAAGCAGATTCTGGTGATTCCTCGGCCGAAGCTTCCGCTGAGGCGGCGCTTGCGAATAGCCCGGAGAGTCCAAGGTCCTGATCCACTGAACTCACGTCTAAAGTTGGAGACACCTCGACTGCTTGTTGCAGAGCCCAGGAGTTGTCCAATGGCTCCCGACTGCGGTAGGGCTTCAACTGGTCATGATGAACCACTTTCACTTTGGTCTTTCAGCCTTTCTGGATCCGATAAACCAGGTCATCCAGATGACCGAGGACGAAGAATGGGCCTTCATATGAAGGGCGAAACTTCTTGACCCTGTTCCTCACTTTTTTCGTGCCTTTGACGAGGTACCACACGGCATCTCCAACCTGATACTGTGTGCGGCAGCAGTTCTTATCGTATTGTCTTTTTGCTCTTTGCACCGAATCTCCCAGTGCATCTCTGGCAATCCAATGAGCCAACTCCAACCTCTCCCGAAGTTGCTGAACATACTCAGGGGAAGAAGGTGCGGTCTCCGGGTCCGGAGGCAGACCTGTCACAAGGTCCACTGGTTCACTGACTTCACGGCCAAACATTATGTAGTTTGGAGTGAAACTGGTAGCACTGTGCCTGGTTGCTCTGTAAGCCATGACAGCGTAGGGGATCATCAGGTCCCAATCCCAGTGACAGCGCTCAGCTGTTTTGGCCAAAATCTTCTGCAGGGTGGAGTTAAATCTTTCTACCTGTCCATCTGATTGTAGTCGAAAAGGCGTGGTGTGCGTTTTCACAATTCCAAACAGTGAGCACATTTTCTGGAACACTTCAGACTCGAAGTTTCGACTTTGGTCACTGTGCACTGTTTGTGGTGCACCGTAACGACACACCCACTCTGACACCAGCACTTCAGCCACTGTCACTGCTTGTTCATTGGGCAGGGGAAAGGCTTCCACCCACTTTGTGAAATAATCCTGTATTACAAGAACACATCTGTTTTTCCGCTCCGTCTCGTTCAATGGCCCCATGATGTCCAAGGCGATACGTTCCATTGGAGCACTCACTCTGACGGTTCCCATGGGGGCCTGTGCTGTCTTGTGGGGCCTGGCTTTCGCTGCACATCTAGTACATGTTTGACACCAAAGAGCAACGTCCTCTCTCATGTGATACCAGAAGTATCGAGTCTGCAACCGTGCAACCGTGCCACCGTGCGCTCTACCCCGAAATGTCCCCCAACTGGTCCTTCATGCATTTGCCTCATGATATCAGGTTGAAAGGTGTGTGGCAGCACCACTTGAGGATAGAACTGGGTATCATCCAGGCAGTAGAACTTTCGGACTAAGACTCCATCCCGGAGGTAGAGATGCTTCCACTGGCTCCAGTACGTCTTGGTGGCGGGACTGCAAGCTGAGACTGTAGTCCATGGAGGGCGCTCTCCATTTGTTGCTAGCCATGCTCTAACAGGTGCAATGTCTGGGTCAGCCTCCTGGGCCTGTTGCAGCTCCTCTGCAGACCAGCCGGAGAACAAAACAGTCTCATTTGTCTTAGTCAGATATATTCTCTCTGAAGGTTTGTCCGTTTCTGGTTGTGGGGTTTCAACTACCCCCACTAGACTCAGCATAGTCGAATCAGGGTGTCTCACTACCCCCACTGGACTCTGCTTCGCCTGGTTGAAGAAAGAGTCCAAGTCACACTGCACCCCTTGGTGCTTGACGGTTGCTGAAGGAGAGGAGTCAGGCATCTTACATGGGCAGGACTGGCGGCAGGGTTGCCTGGAGAGGCTGTCAGCATTGTCGTGCAGTTGTCCAGGGCGATGGACGATCTCAAAATCGTATTCGCTCAGTTTGTCGAGCCACCTTGCAAGCTGTCCCTCAGGCTCCTTCATCCTCGTCAGCCAGTGAAGACTGCTGTGATCGGTGCGCACAGTGAAGCGGCGCCCCAAGAGGTATGAAATCCACCACGGCTAACAGCTCACGCCGTGTGGTGCAATAGTTCTGTTCAGTCTTTGACAGTTTACGACTACCATAAGCCAGCACCCGCTCCATGCCTTGCTGGACTTGCGACAGAACGGCACCGATGCCAACGTTACTTGCATCAGTGTCCAGAATCATGTTGCCCTCATCTAGGGGGTACCCCAGGACTGGTGCAGTTGTCAGCAGTTGCTTGAGACCTTTGAACGCCTCCTGACACTCTGTCGACCACTGGAACTGAGAGTACTTTTTGGTCAGGTTGTGGAGAGGTTCAGCCACAGTAGCAAAGTCTACTTGTATAACACAGAACAGCAGCTGCAGCAGAGTTTTCCGTGCGCTTTTCACACAATGAAATATGTTTGTACCTGTACTAAATGGATGAAATTGTTGCTAAATGTTCAATACCAGGACAGCATGCAAGTTCACCATGATTGTTTACTTTCATCTTGCGATTACCACTTTCCCCCGCCCTAAACCTTTTTATCCAATAATTGAAATGATCTTTGCACACATGTGGTTTTGTTTATGAATTCTGGGCCTCTTGCGAAAAGGGAATGTGAAAACAAACCGCACCAAACCAAAAAAAGAAACGGTGTATTTAGTCCGAACCAAAGAAAGCGGACCAAAGGACTTTCCTGGTGTGAATACACCCTCAGAAAAATATGGCTTGCACAATACAATGGTTTTCTCTGCTTGAGGACTTATTTTAAAGATTACTCTCAGTATTTATTGCTTTCTGTTGCCTTGAAAATAAAACTACGAAAGTGAAAAACACAAATGACACACTTCGAATTAGCACTAAACTGGTTTACAGTAATAAAAAAATAGTAAATATCTGAACATTTTCATCAATCCTGTTTGCCAGAAGCTTCTCATAACAACCATTATATAAAATGGTCAAGAGGAGTAAATAAGGTGCTACATTAGGGCATTGTCGGTTAGAGGTGGAAAGACTGATCTTTTTTTCCCTCTGTGTAAATTGGACCCCTGGGCCTTACAAAAACGACTGCGTTTCTTCCATTGAACCACACGAGGCGCTGCTGCCACCCAGCCCAGGCCAGGATGCCTGATGTGATGGGATTTGCAAAGTTTGCAGCCTGTAAGGGACCAGCGGAGTGGAGCGCTGAACTGTAGTGTAGATGGAAGGAAAAGCGCCCATGACAGAATTACTTTTGGGCGCGCGACACTCCGGAGGTGTGATGAGGTAGCTTGCTTGTGAATTCAGCTGCATTTCCTGTGAGTTGTCAGAGGCCCTGTCCATCAGTCAGTCGGTCAGTCAGTCCACAGGACGGACAGCTCTCTAAAATATCTTCTGTGTCTCATCTCACACAGCGGACACACAGAGAGCGCGTGTGGGCGCACTTGGTCCGTGTGTTTGTGTGTCCGTGTTATGTCTGTGGAGTGGAGTCCGGGACTTGTCAGAGCACTAAGTCAAAGAAAAGGGGAACACGCACGATGTGACAGAGGAGTTGAGGGAAAAAGATAGACAAGAGAAGGAGCGCGCGTGTGTGTGTGTGTGTGTGTGAGAGTGAGAGAGAGAGTGAGAGAGAGAGAGAAAGAGAGAGAGAGAGACCTCAGCAGAGAGGAGGAGGGGAGAGAGAGGGGAGGAGAGCTCCGTCTCTCCCGGTGCACTTGGCAGTCTAGTTGCGGGCTGCTGTGCTGTTGCTGTCGTGGCGTGGCTGGTCGCGCCAGGCGGGGAACTTCACCACACTGGAGCCCGGAGTCCCACTCTCTCACCTGCGCAGTTCGGAGCTGCCATGGGTCTCTCGCCTGGATTTACTGTCCTAATTGTTCTACCGGCCTTTCTGCTGCACACAAGCGGCCTTTACATCGCCAGTAGCGTTGGTACGTACATGACAGTTAAACGTGGTCACTGTTTATGTTGTTCTCTGTATCTTCTGGTCTATTAGCAAGGCTCACGCGCGCTCTGAAAGTCTGGAGCTCAGCGGAGCGAGCTCAAAACACCTTCCGTTGCTTCTTATTTTTATTTTTGGCATGCTTAAGCAGTTCTTGCAAACAACTCTGTGGGACGCATTTACAACTTCTGTGCATCCTGCTGTGGGGTTTGCAGGGTCTTTCCGGAGGTCTCTCAGCAGTGCACACTGTGTTGAGATCTGCCTGCTCCTGTTTAGGGGGAGCGTGTTATCAGGGGTGTAAAGGGGCATCAGATGTGCAGGTCTAGTGTCGGATTTTGCAGGGAAGTAGCCAAACATTATCTGATTCTGCCGCTGTCGCATCTATCGATTTGTCACAGGACGCTGGAGTCGGATGTCAGCATATTGATCACACAATTATCAAATCATTCCTCTGACAAGGGGGCTACAGAAATATGAACAGAGAGTGCAGGGCTTTTTAGAAAGCAAACTTTATGTTACACGTGACAGATAAATAATACGACTAAGACATTGTACACGTGAAGACCTTATACATTCATCTGATGTGCTGTGATTGGCAGCATAGTGGCCTTGTGTGTGTGTGTGTGTGTGTGTGTGGGGAGGGGGGGGATCATCTCTGTAAAAAAATGCACCTGTGTTGTCATTATTCTACCTGTAGTAGTAAACGTGCATTTAAGATACATTATTATCAATTAAGAGCGCTTTAAAAGAATGTCAAATACTGTCAGTATATATTTCTTACGATCCTTCGATGTCGAGGTTATGGGCTACGGATAAGTTTTTCTCAGATCACGCAGTCAGACAGTGACAAAACAGCGTGAGAAAGCCGCAATTATCACCTGATCTTGCTCTGGCTCTCCTGTTGACGGTGGAAGGGCACAGAAGGTGTCAGGAGCGCAGCGCGCACTGCTGAGGTTGCCGTTTCCAAACGCGCAATGCCGAGCACCGGGGTCGCCTCTGGGTTCATGGGTGGGGCTGTGTGTGTGTGTGTGTGTGGGGGGGGGGGGGGGGGGGGTTACTGCTTTTATTTCTTTTTTTATTCTTTCTTTTATTTATTTATTCCGTTACTTTTGACACAGAACAAGGTTATAAATAATTCCAAAGCATGCGTTTACATTTTTCTTATTCTCACTTATCTTCCACCTATTTTTTCCCACCTTCCCATCTCTCCCTCTGACCTGTACCCCCATTTTCTCCACTGTTTATGCTGCATAAATTACCCTTGAAATCTCATCATCCCCAACCTCTACCTCTTAAAATGTCCTTTCTTCTTTTTCCACTCCTATATCTTACTCACCAAAAACATCTTCCCCTTACCCCCCACCCCCACCCCTCTCCCAGACTCCCTGCAGCAAGTCCTGGGGGAGTATGGACTGGTGAGGCCGATCAGCGTGGATGCAGAGGGCCGCTTTCTGTCGCACGCCGTCTCAGCCGGCCAAGTGGCAGGGGGGCAGCCCCGTAGGCGCCGGAGGAGGGAGGTAGGAGAAGGGGAAGACGAGTGGGAAGGACCAAGAGGAGAACCAGCAGCCTCTCTGGAGAGGCTTTACTACAACGTCACTATCTTCGGCCGGGAGTTCCACCTGCGCTTGCGCCACAACGCCAGGCTGGTGGCCCCCGGAGCCAAGATGGAGTGGCGCGATGACAGTGACAGCACCCGTTACTCTGAGCCACTGCATGATGAATGCTTGTTCGTTGGTGACGTCACAGACACACCAGGAGCCTCTGTGGCTATCAGCAACTGTGACGGCCTGGTGAGTAGACAGCCTGAGTCACCTGTGCTCTGCTCTTACCTATTTATGACTTCTGTGAGCTTGGTGTAATTATGTGTTTGAAGAAAATGATGTGGGAAGACCAAAGAGCAGATGATGTACATCTGGGAGTTTAGGGCAACAAGAGCAAAGACAAGGGATGTTTGACCCTTGACCTTGCCTCTCACATCATGAGTTTATCTGGTTCCTTTATTGCCACGAGGCTTTCAAAGGGTTGCACGTTTGATTTGCTGTAGTTTCCAATGTCTTCCATGCTGGTTGCAACATTTTGCCTGCTGTGAGAAATAACATAGTCATGTTTTCATCCCTGTGTCCTTTTTTCATTGTTGTTTACTGAGGCAGGAGGTGGGTTGTGAGATTTAACAAATAAAGTAGTTTCTTATAATCTCATAACTATTAGCTTGCTTTTAGTGCTTACTAAAAATAGATAAACACAAGCATCTGGCAGATAGTCAACAATATAACAGAATTGAGTTCAAACTGTCACCATGAAATATTTTAGTTGCACAACAGTTGCTCAAAGAGCCTGAATTGTAGATTCTTTTAATAGAGCTGACAATGAATAGAGGAAAAGGAAAAGACATTGCAGTTCGTGAATGGCTGTTGGCGAGAGACTGAGAGAGAGAGAGAGAGAGAGAGAGATTTAGACAGTGTGAACACGTTGCACAGGGACTGCTGAGCTGAGAGGATGCAGAAAGATGGAGGCCAGTGCCCGAGGAAAAGGTGAAAGGTACAAGTGCAAGACAAAAAGGGAAGTAAAATGGAGTAAAACCGGGACGAAGGATGAGTACAGATTGTGAGACAGAGCTCTGCTCATTAGGAAAACTGTTCATTAGTCAGCTAGATCAGCCCACCACTGGAGCTGAGTAGCAGCGACTGGATCCGTTTAGGGTTGAGGACACAGGGGACTGAGCGAGCAGCTGAGAGAGCAGGCAGGGAGCCAGCACAGCACAGGCCTGACATGCCCACTTAGCCTGATACCAGCAGCTCACTGCTACTGCGCTCCCTCTTGCTGTCATTCTAGAATACTGGTCACAGCTTTGTTGAGAAGCTGTTTGAATGTTTTATTGGTCAGATTTTTTAAATTGTTTCACGTGACCGTGTGTTCATTCTGACCTCATTGCTTTCAGAAATGTATTCTTAAAGGTACCCTGTAGAGTTTTTGACCACGAGTAGTGCTATAGAGCAGCTATACGTGTGTGTGTGTGTGTGTATATGTGTGTGTGTATATGTGTCTATATATATGTATATATACATATATATGTGTGTTTGTGTACTTACCTCTATTTTTAAAACCTGTACCTAACCAAAAAAATAGTCATACATTGTTGTTACAAAATTGCAAAGTGACGTTTTATTTTAAACTTCGATTGCTGAAGTTTCACATGGAATTTGAAATGAAGTTGAATTATGACAACACTTTTTGTAACGACTGCATCCATCCACCACAGCCCAGCAAGATAACACTAACAAGGCAGGAAATTTGATTAAAATAGTTCATTTTAAAATGTATCTTTAACTCGCACTTCTTAAGCCTTTTACATCCCTTGAATCAACTTCATCCATTTTTGCAAAGACTGTGGATTTTGTCCTCTATCACTTACATCAGAGTGGCATTACAAAGGGATTTCTTCAGGCCCTCTACAGACACAAGGAAAGATCAAAGCAGTCACAAAAAAAAGAAGAAGCTGTCCCTTCTCACACAGACCTGTGTGTGTTGCTTTAAGACCGGCTTGAAACCTTTCTTTAAAATCATGTAGTTTTTTTTTAAAATTCTGCTTGAATAACGTTACTTATTCAATTACCTGAATGTGTACATGTTTGAGTAACAAACAAGGTTGTAACTGAATATCTTAAAAATATCAGGATCAGTCCTGCAAAGCACCCCTGATGGATGAAAAAAGGAAACACCCTTTTATTAATCTCTGTCCACTTATATTAAATCCCCCCTCCCACCCAAACCCACCCAGCAAATATCTCATGTCATAACTAATCAATTCTTACAACCTCCTCAAGCATGTCAAACACTGCAGCGAAGCTCTGTCGGATCCGCCTCTATCTTCTACTTCTTGAAACCCAGCAGAGCCACGTAGGCCAGGCCTGTCCTGCTGTGCCCACTTCCTCACTGACCCAGAATCCTTGATAAAGCTCTCTGTGCCCAGTGTTTCCATTCACAGCCCCAACAAACCTCCTGCTGGCTGTGATCCAGGGTGTGTGAACAGAGGAAGGAGAATACAGGGGCAGATAGGGTTCAAACCAAAAAGGAAAAAAAAAAATAGAAAACAGACAGAAGAGGGAGAATCAAGAAAATCAAGAAATTACAAATGACCAGAATAAATAAGAGGGTGAGAGAGCATGGGGAAAGGAAGACAATCTTTGAATGGGCACATGACCTTTGGAGGGAATTGAATTTCTTTGAACAGAAGCTGTGATCAGCTGGTTGCTTCTCTGGATGGTTGAGAAGGCAGCACACTGCACAGTTTGAGGACGGTGTATGTGCTGCTGTGTGGTAGTGTGTCCATGTGATTTCAGTCCTACACCCGCGCAGTGCAATGAAATAAAAACTGCAGCTGAGACCGTGTGTGTGTGTGTGTGTGTGTGTAGGTTTCCACTGTCTGGGAAAATCTTTTTTTTTGTTTTGGCGTATGCATTAGGGTTTAATGTTTCCGTGTGGCTGTGAAGTTGTCCCTTCCCTTTTATGTATAATGGAGCTATCTTTTTAATACCAGTGATCTTCATTGTATAACATGAAACATGTCTACTCTGCTAATAGACTTTCATTTAACTTTCTTCCATTTCATTACAGAACATAGTATAATCAGTTTTATTAAGATGTAGGTTTTGTCTTCACCAGACAAGGATCATATATATTCAATATGTATAAGCCTTTTTAGACCACTTTCTTTAAATGTATCTATAGATCATCTGTGGTTATGTTTTACATTTTATTCTATTGTTTGCTGACCAAGTTTTAAAAATAGATGTAAGTACAATTTACACAAACTGATACAATGCAAAGACAACAACATAACGAGAGAGAAACCTGACCTAATAGAAATAACAAAATATATATATATATATAATGTGGAGGTGCTTAATTTCTTTCATTGTATTTTTTCTGGCAACTCATCACTGAATCCTAAGAATCCCAAACTTCACTCCTATCTATGTGAATGCATACAGTACGTGTGTGTGTGTGTGCGTTTCCTAACCTCAGGCTCTACTTGTGGTCTTTTCTCCAGCCTCACCTACAGTATTTGCTTGGAGATGTGAAGGCTGTTTGCTGCGTTGGCCTGATTTTTGTGCACATGTGGGTGTGAGGTTAGGTGTATTCATGTGTGTGTCTTTGGAGAACTTATGTGGAATGTGGTGTGTCAGCAGAGCTCCTGCTTTCCTTCTTCCTAAAAGCCATAGATATAGTGAAGGGAGACGAAGCTTTAAAAAGTCAAAATGAAATAAAAAATAATTCTGTCACTGTAACTGACTGAAGTAGTGGATCAAGGACTGTCACACTGTACACTGTGGGTGCAACGTTCAGCCTGCTGCTATGCTGCTGAAAAACAGTCAGAGATGTATTTACTTCCACAATGAAAGTTTTGGAATTCTTGTCATTTAATTCAAGCATTTAATAAAGTATTTCTCATTTTTTTTATTGGTTGAGGAGTTTGTTCCTGCACTCTTGATTTAAGAAAAAAAAAAACTTTGAGTGCTTCCGCTCTGTGTCCTAAAAGTTAAGATAATTTATACTGTTGTGCTTTGCATTTAATTAGTGGCTGAAGCAATCGCTTAAACCACTGTAGTCTGCAGGCTGATGCTTAGTGGCAATCTCTGTATGTCTGCAGTCTCTTGTAGTGCTTTTCTTTAGTAATTGATTTTTACACGTTCAGAACATGGCTTGCACTCCTAAAATATCCTTCACACGTTAACCCCCAAAATCAGTTAGACAAAATAGCTTTGAAATAAGCAAGCCCCCCCCCCCCCTTATTTAGAGAAGGTTTCATTTGATTTAAATGGATTGATAAAAAAGCACCATTGATCAATTGTTTATAAAATTTTACGTTGTTTTCTTTTTTTTGTTCATGGTTTGTGGATAATGCTGCTCTTTTGTCATTTCTGTAAAAGGGAACTTCAGAATGAGTTAAACATGTGGCATTAACTTGTCACACACATTCACTTAAAAGTGTGCTCTTGTTGTCAAGCCGCACATCCTGATGTCCACCTCTTAGTGTGAGCTTTCTGGACTTCCAGATGTGCAAAAACTGCAAAAATAATCAGTGAGTCTGACAAATGGTAGGGCTTCTCAGGTTTCCGTGGGAACAGAGGGTTGCACAGGTGTGGAGAGAGTGTACACAGACCAGAAATAAGTTCTACAGTAGCTGGGTAAAAAGTGATTTCATGTCTTTGATATTAAGTTTAGTCCCTAAATTTATGTAGATGCACACCTGGAAGACAAGACATGTCTTACCTAAGCTGTGATGTAAAACCTTCACGCCAAAAAAAACAAATAAACACACTGCACACCTTTGCCAGAGTTTGAACTATGTGCTCCAACACTCATGAACACACCTACATTAGGTGGACGGTAGAGAAAAGCTATGGTCCCACGGACTGTTCCTTACCTCTCGACATGACCAAAACCTGAGCACGCATTTCTCTTACTATCTCCACCCCACGCTCTTCTCTTTCCTTGTGTTTCTTGGCCAGCAGCGGTAGCAGCAAGCAGGAGAGCTCTCCTAATGATGGTATTAAAAGACTCAGGAAAATGACAGAGAAAGAAAAAGAAAAGAATGTGGCAGACAGCTTTTTTTTCTCCCCAACACCCACAGAGTCAAAACTCTGGCAAAAAAAAAAAGAGGAAGCGACAGCGTGAGACAGTGTTCCTTTAGTGAGCCGTCTTTTTTCTGTTTTTAGCAGCAGCTCTGCTCCTGAGCATTGATCAGATAAGTGGTGCTGAGGGTTAAGGGTATTGCCCGTTTCCTACGCGTGAAAATAATTTTAGAGCCGAGAATGTTGATCGAGATTTTGCTAACTTTTTGGTTTGCCTGCTTTCTTCTCGTATCGGGTTTGTTATTTGTTGGCGGGTAATTAGCCCTGATTCGTGCAGGTGTTGCCCTTTATATATTCCTATAAGCTGTGTTTATGTTTGGCTGTGCTTCAGTGTGTTTAAGCGTGTTTTTAGTGCAACATCAACAGTGAGCGAGCAGACAACAAATTATTGACAGGTGTTTTATATATTTATTTCTTTGGGCAGGTTCTTGGAGACTCACTAACAAATCTAATATCTTAATCACCTCTGTGTGTAATTATGAATACAATGTGTGGATGTTTTGACTTCTAGGTTAGAAGCTATGTGAAGAACCTTAAGCCTGTGGACCTCCTCTTATCACTTTGCTGATCTTGTCTTGAACGCGCCTACGCTTTACTCTCTATCAAAAATCTCCTCCTGTTTCTTTTTACTGACAATAAAACAACTCACTCTGAAACTTTGTTACGTAAAATGTAAAACGTAAAAGATGAATGCCAACATATTCAAAACGAGTGCAAAGACAGTCTTTGTTATTAAAGATCATATACTGGCTTCTGCAGGACTTGAATTTGCTTCTTAGTCAGTTTAAAAAAAACGCCTCACAGAACGTTTAAGATTAAAGGCTATGAAACTCACAGTCTCCATGTTCAAATAAATCTTTGCCAGTGGAGGACTTAATCATGTGAGAGAGTGTTTACAGAGCAGCAGGCCAATCACGATAACAGCTCCAGATATACACTAAACGGCAGCGACACGGACACTTGCGCCAGCCATGCCCCTGGAACACACTCAGTCATTACCTTCACATTAAGAGTCAATACAGAAGCCAGCTCCGGCCCGAGCCAACTCATCCATCCATCCAGCCGGCCCTGCAGTTAAGCTCAGTCAGGCGTGGCAGCTCACAGCGCCCTACGCTGTGTTATTCCGACCGGGGTCACACGATAAGCAGCTCTCAACTGTAATCAGCTCAAATTGAGATGATGACATCAATTACAGCATGTCGCACAGCTATTATTGACCCCAGCCCACACTGGCTGTAGACTAGGCTATGTGAAAGGAAAGAAAAAATGGAGGGGTAATAATGGGGGAGTGCCTGCAGGAACCGCATGGCATAAGGGAGGGTCAGGTGTTGAGAGGCCAGACTGCTGAAGCATGGTATCAATGGAGAAACAGTCAGCGAGAAAGAAACGTGTTCTCGTGTCTGATTGCTGGTTCCACCCTGCAGTGTGGCTCCACTCAAACACACAATTACTCAATCTAGAGCTATTATCAGACAGAGAGAGAGAGAGAGAGAGAGAGGGGGGGGGGGGGGAGAGAGAGTCAGACAGAGAGCAGGCCCATTTTGAGGAACACTATACACAGCAAAGGAGTGCTTTTACCAGAGCTGTGATTACTGCCGCTCACTCAGCGCACTTAACCAGCCCCCTCGACTCTCTTCTTCTCTCTCTGTCATTCACAGAGCGCTCACTCACAGCACATGCTTTGTTTGAGTGGTTCAAATAACAGGATTTATCAGAGAAAATAGTGGAACCCCAATGATTACAGGGAAAATACCTCTATTATGTCATGATTCCAGCTGCTAATGTTGATACTAAAATAAACTCCAACAGAGTGGAATGTAGCAGCGGTAGAATGACGTGTCAAGTGTGTCATAATCTGGGTTTCCTTGGTCCAGTGATGTCACTGGGATATTCTGGATTTTTGTGCTTTCAATGCGGCTACTTCAGTCAGACAACTCATGTTTATTTGTTTTTAAAGGTTTATTACAGCAGCAGAACATGGTGTGTGTTTTCCGTCTAGGCTCGGACCTCATCATTCCTCCAAGATTATTTAGCATGCAGAAACACAATGTCTTTAACCCCGAAGTCAGAGTCCACAGGTGGATGCTGGGATGGTGGTGGAGTGCCGTTAAGATACATGTGAGTTCTCCCAATGAGAGAGCGGAGGGAGAGAACGGGAACCTTACAGCATCAATAGACCACCATTTGGAAGTTTGTTGGCAGGTGACTGTGGATAGTCATGCAGTATGAAATCGGTGCAGCTCGAGTTGTCTGCCTGGACTGACTTGCAGCTCCTTCAGTGAACAGCAGTGAGTACAGGTGGACAGAGACGAAAGGGCCTTAACTAGTAGAGCATAAAATCCAAACTACTCACGTTTTCTCTTGCAGCCAATCAGTCAAAAACATTTTTTGATGTTGTGTGTGTTACAGCTTGCCTTTCGTGCCTAGTTGTCTCACAGATTAACGGCTGAAAGAAATTTACATCAACTGCAGTTAACCCACGAACAACAGAAGTGTTTATGTTTAAAACGTAAGGTCATTTAACAGCGCTCTATTGTCAGACCGAAAGCATATAGGGATGCAAAATCATATGAAATGTACAATAAACGTGTATTTAAATAATTGATAACATGTATTGAGGCCTTACACAAAAATCACAGTCTCTCCCACCTGCTCCTCTAAATCTAGGCCAATAATTGGATGTCATCATGTCTCGCACAAGTTCAAGAATCTTTGGTTGCACTGAGGAGAGCCTTTGTAATATTTTAGTGACCAATATTAAATTAATTTTCTAAAGTCATGTTCATTAAGGAGGGTAAAGGACACACTGGACAATGTTATTCTGCAGAGCCAAAAGATAAGGCATCAGTAAGACAACAGAAAAACAAACAAACTCAGGCCTTACTGGAAATGTTGTTTTTTGCCAAACCTGCAACCTCCACCAATTTGCCTGTCTGTCAATCACTCATCCGGTTGGCCAGCCCTACAGGCTGCAGGGCCGCGCAGAAAACTGATCGATGCTAGCCACATCAGCAGTTCTGGTTAACAGGCCCACAGCAGTCTCTGTGGAGGATCCTGCAAAACAAGATGAGACATCCTCCCTGCGTTCTGCGTTCTAACAATCCTTCTGCTTGCCTGCCTGCCTACCCCTGTCTGACCCGGCAAATGTCTCCTGTGGCAGCGCTGTTTTACCGGCGAACAGCCGCACAGGTGGCTTTGTACTCTTAAAGTTTTCCCCACACAATACTGACAAACAAAACTCAACATGAGAAGATAAATTGGAGGCAAAGTGTGTAGAGGTGGCAAGGAAGGGTAGGTGGAGGTAAAACGACGGCAAAGGAGACGAGGGGGAAAGGAAAAGTGTGGTTGAATGTTAGGCCGTCTCCACACTTGACTTCTTTTTTCATAAAATAGTGCTGCCTTCAGTGTTCTGTAACGCTTACAACGGGATTAGCCTACGGCGCAACCGTGCCCGAGCGTATGCCTGGAGCATGAAGGGTCCATTTAGGACAGAAAAGAACAAGAGATCAAGAAAAGGAACTAGTCCAACAGTGAAACAACATTAGAACCGCTGGTTTATTTTCAGAATAAAACACTCAGATAAACGACCATACTTGTTTTGTTTATGTCTTCCTAAGGTTATATACCATGTCCATCGTATTATCTCCTGCTGCTGCTAGTGAATCTGTAAAACTAGCGCAGGAATTCCTTTGTCTCCGCTCTTGACGTCGAACTGCACTTTAATGAAAAGTTAAAGGATTCAGCTGAAAAAAGTGTTGGGCGCGGCGCTTTTCGAATACACTTGTGCTTTTTCAAAAACGTGTCGTCCTTTTGCCATAGAGTTGTTTCTAAAAGAGGTGCTGGCAGTTGAAAAAGACGTCAAGTGTGAGCAGAGCCTTAATGTGCTCAAACCTGAACAAAAACATCGGCATCATAACCATCAGCACCTGCTCAGGGCTCTGTCAGAAGAGACGGGTAGAGGGATCTCCTTTATTAGAGGCAAGAATTTCCCTGTTTTATAGTTACTTCCTCTCAGATAAGGTCTCTTGCCTGTTCACAGGAGCTAGTACATTTCTCTGACTGATCATGGATATTTAATGTTTGCTTCCACTGCATGAGTGCATTCTTGAACCCACTACACTCTAAAAATATGTGTTCATTTTGTCCTAGCTTGATCTAATTAGTTGTATTTGTTCTGCCTCTGGTCTGAATTGTTCAGTTGTCTTGTTTGTATCCTCTGTTTGCATGCGCCTCTGTCTGTCTGTCTGTCTGTCTGTCTGTCTGTCTGTCTGTCTGTCTGTCTGTCTGTCTGTCTGTCTGTCTGTCTGTCTGTCTGTCTGTCTGTCTGTCTGTCTGTCTGTCTGTCTGTAAAGCTATGTTGTTTGCTGGCACAGTAGGCAGCTAAGAATCTCACCTCAAAACAGAAACTCACACCCTCCTCATCTTACTCAGGCTGCCTGCTTTTGTTTTCTGCAACAGAGAAATAATCAGTTTTTATCTCCTTGTGTATTTGGGATTTTCAGCCTGTGCATGTGGACCACAGGAATTGTTAGTGCACCAGCATATGTAATATATTATATAATAATATATTTTATTCTAATAACTGCCTCTGTGGGGGCTGTAGTGAAGCAGCAGAAACAAAGAAACACTTCTAGTGCTTTGATCATAGTGACTGATCGTCTGCCAGTGTGTACAAGGAAAGCTTTGGATACTGTTGTACAATTATATAATCTGTTTGCCAAGATGTAACAGAGACTTTGAGATGACCTTGTCCATGTATAGCTCTGTGTGAGATTGAGTTACTGTACAGCTAGGCATCCAAACTGTGCTGTATCCTCTGAGTCAGGGAGAGAGTCCAGCATTTCATCATCACCCAAATCAGCAGGGTGATATAACAAGTAGAAGGGGGTCTGATGCTATGAATAATGTTTTAAAGAATGTATAAACACAAGTCAACACAGTTCTGTTTAGATCACTATTATCTTAAAGGCAGGCTAGGTCATTTTCTCAGGATACACTTTATAAGATTTTGGTTGAACTTACTGTGAGGTCCTGATAGGAATGAATAATTAATGTGTTCTGAAAAAGGAACAAAGAAAATTCGTCATCTGTAGCAGTTTGTAAGACTTCAACCGATGTCGGTCAATCTTGGTCCAATTTTTATCAACCAATCACGTCTTCCTGTTTCCCTGCTTGTTTTCTATCCCCATGCGTGCACAAGCCCAAACTCAATGAGCTGAAGTCCGCTTCAGGACCAATGGCGTTCGTGCATGTAAGTGAGGAGCGGGGCTTTTGAGGCATCATAGAGGGGACGGGGTGGGTGAAGACAGAACATGGAGGGAATGCTACTTTCAAAATCATGCTAGATTTCGATTACCAACCCTGCCTTTAACATTTATGCCCCTTTAAAAACTACAACAATTTGGTGTATAAAACATTTTGGGTTGAGAAGGTATTCAAAATCAAAGAGCAACCTATTTGTCCTATCAGATTCAGCCCTAAATACTGTACATGGGATATGTACTGTGAAGTATTAATGGAGGCAGCACACAGCGTTATTTCCTGCACTGCTTCACGTTCTCAGGAATGGTGTGAATGCAGGGGAAAACGCAAGCGCTTGATGTCTTGTCCCACCACTTTTAGAAATGTTATCGTAAGTTGTTTAAAGTCAAAATTACTATTCAGATCTACTCATGTACCTAAGTTCACTCAAAGTGTTATCTGAAGTTGTTTAAACTCGAAACTACGGCGTGCCATCAAACTTTGATGTCTCGGTGCACCCCTTTTTAACTTTTCCAAAATGCTTCCCCATCGAGGCTTTTTTTCCCCCAACATCCATGACAATTTTAGCTATGTTAACAATGTCAGGACCTACAAAAAATCCTCTGGCACCCGTAGTCCAAACCCAACAGGAAGTCCGTCATCATTTTTTGAATATATAAAAAATGACCAATTTTTACATTTTCAGGCTTCCTATTTGAACGTACTTTATTGTTCGTGCGATCATTACCAACTTAGTGTGCTTGGCCACGTCTCGCGGTGGGACTCCCGCAGTTGCAACACACCCCGACATGTCTCATGTCTCATGACTCATGAGACATGAGACATGAGGCCCTTCATCACCGCTTGTGGTTTTATTTTTTACTCATTTAAAAAAACTCATTATCTGCATGGACTTAAGGGAGTCAACATACGCGTACTAGTACTCTTCATGAGTAATATCGTCAGAGAACAAAACTCCAGCAGTAATTGTGTTCACTGCCTCTAAATCTGTTGTGCAGGCTTCTATATGCTCTATTAAATGATTATAGGGGCGATATATGATGCAACATGTCATCGGTGTATTGGCGTTTTGTTTTCTGGAAATGTTCTGTAATGATTTATCTCGCTACTACTTTCTAAACTGATTCAAACACTCCCATGGTTTAATTCTTTGTTGAGGTGTCCTTGAGCAAATGTCCTTCCTAGCTCCAAGTTGCTGCTTGTAACTGGCACTGAACTCTGACCTCCCTGAAGAGGAAGGGAAAGCATAGCAGTGATCAATAAAGACGCATGTTAATAGCGGGCTGCTTCCTACCGATCTGTGTGCATGCTTGTGAACCTGTTTGAGCAATGAGTGTGTGGGGACGTTTGTGTTCAGTGCATTATTATAAAATGAAGCAACGTTAAGGCAAGTGATAAGAAAGACTTTTATTTCAAACTTGTTGTTGGTTGTGATTATACAGATACAAAAACACACACCACTCATGTGATTGACAGCATAAACTGAACACATAGGGGAGATGATTTTTTTTTCTCGTAAGCCAATCCTTTCTCTCTCACACACACACACACACACACACACACACACACACACACACACACACTGACACTCAGTCACAGACACACTGGGGAGGAGGGGACATATTGTCAGGTTGTGCTCTTTCTCCACACTTCATTTCTAATCCTCTTTCTCCCTTTTTGTACCATCTCTATGCTTTAAACCACTCCAGCACACACAACTAACACCACCAGGCAGACAGTCTATAGCGCTCAGTCACAAGTCCTGAACCTGCACACTCTCCTCTCCTCTCCTTCCTAATGCGATGTGACAGGACCCTCCTCTCTATCCTTTTTGCTGGCTTGCGATAGAATGAAGCCTTCATACACTTCACATCTCTCTTTCAGTCTTATTTCTTCATTTTTCTCATCGATTTAGGCCCACATGGGGCCTGTTTTTACTTTCCCATTTCACCTTTTACCAATTTTTTTTATTTTTTTTTTACCTTAGCATGTAAATTGTTAAACACATCACAACATAAAACAGAGAAATAATAGCGGATGTTAGACTATTCATTCTTTTATAAAACCAAATTATTTAAACAGAAACACATTATTAGTGATTTTGAAATAAAATGAGACATGTTCCTTACAATCTCAGTTCATGTGGAATTCTTTATTCCTCAAGTATTTATAATACATCCACATAATTGGCAACTGCAATGTATCTGGCATTATTTTAGTATGGGCAGCATTTGGGAAAGCTGTGGCTCACTGGTACAGTCGTCTTTCATTCTGAAGGCTGAAGGTTTGATCTCAACTCCTGCAGTTCAAATGTCCAACACAACTGAACCCCTAATTGCTCCTGAGTGGCATAGCCTCATGTGTGTGGATTTGTATGTGTGAATACTGATAACATAGCATCCTCTGCCATCCGTGTGAATTGGAAGACTTAAAAAGGGCAACTTAAGTCGTCTTATAAAATAGGAATTATATTTCCCTGTAATATTTTGACTCTGTGTGCCCGTCTCAACTCGCGTTTCAGAGCGCCACAACCTCCCAGCTACGCTATACTGTAGCTTTGTTGACTTGGCCTGTTTCCACAGTCTCTCTGTGCTCTCTGAGGCTGTTTCTGGTCAAGGAATTTCTCAGTTCAGGGTCAATCACAAAGGCAAGGCAGTTTTTTTTTTTCTTCCAAATGTGTTTGGCATGAGCGGAACGCTACAGATCCCAGAGGTAAATTAATGATCACAGACTTTAGCCCAGCGTTCCCATTTTTCATGGCTATGTCAAACAATTTGTTTCTAAACTTTGTATGATAGATTTTTTAAAAGGAATTCCAAAGCAGTGTGGAACTGTTTCTTGAGTTGCTGTTGGACTGAATTAATAAATCACACTGACAATCACATGTTTTTACTACAATTTTGTTAACTGAATAATAGTTATTTAATCTCAGACACTGCAGTTATATGACTGATAAGGTCAACACTTTACCATGATGGTCATTCAAAGAGTAGTCTACCTTTGAGGATCCTACCCAACCTGTGAGTTTGTCCTTGTATGTTAAATTCATTTGTAGTTTGAAGGTAAAGGTGAAGCAATCTTTTTTTTTTTACTATTGCTAATGCTGCTGTTATTCTATGTGCTGTTTTGTGTTTGGCCTAAGAAAACTAAGGGCTTTCCCAAGACAGTGAAGTGAGCCCCAGGGCCAGTTGCTAAAAGTAACGGGACCGTTCACAATGTTTCTGAACTGATAGTGGAGGTCCGGCTTGTGGTATAGGTGTTAGGATCCTTGTTTTTATTACACATTCTGGGAGATTGAGTAGTGTCTATAGGCATCAGACGGCCCAGCATGCATTGTTATGATTTACATTGATTCAAATTGTACCTAATGCAATGTCTATTTAAACTTTTTAAAGATGCTCGTGATTTTTGGAAGTTTAGGAGAACACCCAAGTAATAAATAATCAATTTCTCTGAGTGAAAAGGGATTAGAGGTCACCCTCTGAAGATTATTAATTAAAAATCACGGGAGACAATAAAAAAAAGACACAGAAAACAGTGCAATAAGAGCTTACCTTTTACCTGATTTAGTCAGTTGCCAAATCACAATTCTCTATTATGCCTTAAAAAATCCAAAGTAGGCGTTTTATAGTATCGTAGTATGAGTCAACACAATCGGCTCTGAAACTGTAGTAGCCTCCAAATGTTTCGTGGGATTCTGTATTACTCACACCGTCTTCGTTGTAGTAGTGTTAGTGTAATGTTTTGGAGGTTTGTCACTTCATGTGTTTCCAGCCAAACTGGTCCAGTTGGAAAGAAAAGTAGTCCCATAATAACCTCAGATTAAGATTATTTTGCTATTTATAAATTATATGTCTTGATTGGGCCCTGGGTGCAAGGTGAGGCAGAAGACAGGAAGGAAAAACTTAGAATTGTTTGTTTTCATGTTCTTGGTATTAGGAGCTGGTTTGGGATTTTTGGTTTGGAGGCCTTCCAGTGGCTTTTAATTATTCCTTTTTATACTTCTTGACATCACCACACAGTTATCGTTGTTTGTTTTTTCCTGCCTAAAACGCTACATTTACTCACCATTGTATGAATAAAACTAACCTCTCACTGAGGATCTGTTGCCAAGAAATCTTAATAAAAAAAGTTGTTTATGTTTTTTTCTTCAAAGTGAGAACACTTAGGGAAAAAATGTTCCTATCAAAACTTGATATTGAATGTTTCAGTAAAATGTTTGCTGATATCAAGGTTTTGCATCACACTATTAACCAATAGTGTTAATCGCATGTTATAAAATGTTGTATTGGTTTGCTCTGATACAGAAAAAATGACGAAATGATTCATCTTTATTTACCTTTTCTTGAGTGCCTCTGTTTTGTGAAGTTAACCACAGACCGTGTGAGATGCAAAACTCAGGACAGTGCTGCACAACACAGCCACCTTGTTAACCCAACATCTTAAATTCTGTACAAAAAAGTGTTGTCTGAACACAATTCAGGCGGCTATTAAGTTGTCACCAGGATTTAATTAGGAAAGCAGCTTAGTAATGTGCTAATGTGACTTCTATGAGACAGCGTTGCATCAGGGGGAGACGTCCAGAGCCACACAGGCAGTAAAGGTTGTGTTGAAATGATGAACTCTGCATCTGAAGAGTGTTTTTTTTTTCTTTCGTCCTCCACTGGCCATCCATCTTTATCTCCCTTTTGCCCTTTCCACGTCTACCTCCCTCTCTTCCACCATAATGCGTAGAGGTCACATCCCCAGCTGAGTCACAAGCTGTTGTTTCCACACACTGACTACTCTACCTGCTAATGTGGCCAGCGAGCCTTTCTTCTTATCAGAAAACTCTGAAGCTTTACATGGAGATGATCTCACACTCGGCTTTAGAAGAAATGGTAAAATGAAGAGGTGTTGGATTGAAGACTTCATTGAAATCACTTAGAAAAACAACAACCTGGATGGGCATTAATCATTCCTGTGATAAGCTGGTAAGGTGACATCCTCAGTTGTTTCATGTTGATGAAATCTTAGATGTTAGGCCGTCAGTGTTGAGATGTTTTGCATTCCACCCCCACAGATATTATGCTAATGAGTGTTTGTGCTCCAAAATAGAGGTACAGAAGCACAGTTTGTATGTGAAAATACTGTCTTTTTCTCAGATGGACCATCTAGGTGCAAAATGTGCCTTACATGCCGACAAATTTAGCTTTTTAGCCACTTTGAATTTGTAGCAGGCTGGGTCACACACAGTGGGCAAAAAAACCCAACTGGGCTCAAAACAGAATCACATTTCATCTGGACATGTTGATCACCTGGATGAAAATAGTTTAGACAGTTTAGAAATAACGTCACGTTAATGTTCTACCCCATCAAGGAGCTGCTTAATACTCCAAACGCGAGTATTCTGCTACATTATTTGGCTTCATAAGAGCAGGTTACAACCTTTCAGTGTTATTATTTAATTAATTGATTGATTGATTGCATAACGTTTGTACCAACCAATTGCCACCCCTATATGCAGGATGTCAAGTCTTTCCTGAGCTATCTACAGTAGTTGTATTATTGGTGATAAACAAAAGTGAAAAAGAAAAGTACTAATAGAAATACTCATGGATTCTTATTTTCAGCGACTAAATGTCACTTAATCCTTTTATAAACTCTTCGATTTTCATAAGACAGGGAGGATCTTGGTTTGTTTACTCTCATTTCTCCGCAGTGCTGCTGGACGTTGACGCTCTCTTTCTGAGGCAGCTGTTTTCTGAAGCTCATCTCTCAGCGTCTACAGGGGACGTTGTGTGTGTGTGTGTGTGTGTGTGTGTGTGTGTGTGTGGGGGGGTGAAGGAGGGTGGGTGGTAATTTGGTTAGGGGAGGTAACTATGAGATATGGTGGAGAGGTAGGCAGGCTTTTTGACACAGCCATTCGCTGCTGCCTGGCTGTGATGTATAACGGCAATAGGAGACCTCGCAGAAAGCAGAATGGTTTGTACGTACCGAACAGACACAGTGTCTCACTCACACACACTCACACACACACACACACACACACACTCACACACACAGTAAATTGCGCACAAATTGAACCAATGGGCTCTTCGTCTAATAGGCACAAGGCCTTGCGTGTTTGGTGGATTAAGGTATCTGTTTGATCTCAACCAATGTAATACATGAAAAAGAATAATGTGGAGGACAAAATTGTATAGAAACCTTTTTTTTTTCCACCAGGAGCTCAAGTCATTTTTAGTCTCTTTCAGAATATGATAGCTTAAGTGGCTTCTGCCTGCACACAGCTCAAAGAGGGCTGATTTCCTTCCAGACGATGTGATTGTGTAAAACTGTGGCTGTTGCCTCCGCTTCCAGCCCCCAGTAATTGGGGCCAATAGAGGAGCCTGGTGTTTCCCATCTAGATGAAATCTATGGTTTAGCTCAGACAGGGTGTGAATTACAGTCTACTGTTCTCCTCAGTTGGGGAGGAAAACGATGCACATGTCAGTTTGTGCACGTGCGTGTGAGTGTGTGTGTGTGTGTGTGTGTGTATGTGTGTGTGTGTGTGCATGAGAAGCACAAATGTATTTATTTGTTTGTAAGAGGAGGGATTCCCCAGCGGTTTATTTTTTTCTGGTGGAGACTTTTTCTCTCAAGAGACTGCATCCATTTGTCCTGCGTGTGCGTGCGTGTGTGTGTGTGTGTGTGTATCACACTGTAAATGGGAGGACAGGTTTTGGACTACTATCATCGACGAAAGATTTCTGTATTCAGGCTGATGTACTGTATTTTATTTTCAGAAGCCTGTGGATAAAGTGTGGGAGAGCAGACACAGTGTAGATGTGTCAGTGTTTAAGTTGGCACCAATTAATATATGCAGTACAATATACATTCATGTTTGCATCCTCTCTCTCGCACAGCCTCAGGCTACATCCCTCACATTTTTTCATGTTTCCTTGCGTGCGTTTGAATGGAAGCATGGAAGTTTTGTGTACATGTTGGGATGTCATTTTATTCTGTTTCACATGATGTGGCCATTTAACCAGGGACAAAGAGCTCATGTAATGTTTCATATGGAAGTTGGTGAAAAAGTAAAAGTAGAATGATGGGAGAAAAAAAAACACCTTACTTTTTGATGCTAATTTTGTGAAACTCTTCTAAAGTTCATACTCATTTTATATTTAGAATGTGTTTGGACCATACGTCCCTCCTTAAGGACAACATTTTCAGACGGTGATATTGAAGTCCTTTAAGTCTTTTTGAAATGTATTTGGGGGATTTTTAGGCCTCTATTTAGAAATAGGACATTGGATAGAGTCAGAAATGGAACGACATCCAGGAAAGGAGTCACAGGTCAGACTCGATACCTGGGCCGCCCGCCTGGAGGACCACAGCCTCCATCTGAATACATCTTTTGTTTGGAGACTATTTACCACATGGGCTGCAGTGCACTCCATTCTGGGCTATGATGATGGTTGAAGTTTTGAGGCCATAGATATTATGATCAAAAGAGACAAAGAGGCAGTCAGGGGAGATAGATGTGTGAAACGAATGAGCGAAAGACGAAAATCTGATATTGAGGTCAACATTGGCTTCTTTTGAGAAAAAAAAAAGTGTGAAATCCATGACGTCACCTTTAATATGTCATTAGATCAGATAAGATGTGTATTACCATTTGCACAGGTACAGGACAGTACAGGTACACTGGAGACAGCTACAAAAAACAGTACAAGTTCAAAAATATAAAGGCAATATAAACAGAACAGTGTAGAAAAAATAAATGAATTGTAATTACAGCTGAGAAAATATAATTAGGTAGATTCATGTTATGTAATTAGCTTACTGATACCAATGCATCTGAAACATGTTTTTTATGGTGATAAATGGTATCAAATTACGTAATAAACTCTTAGTTTATTATTACATTACACAAGTTAAAAAAACAAAACATCATTGTAAAAAAAGATAGCCAGTGTCAGTTTACAAACAGTTTGAAATCTCCACAGGCTTGATTCCACTTTTTTCTTCCGTGTAGGGAATATTTGCAGAAGGGCTGGGGAGGGTTGTCACATCACCTTTGAGTTTTTCACCTCGATAAAAGCTGTGACTACATGAAAACAATGGATCCATGGAAGTCTATCGTCATGTTGGTGTTCACCACACCCATCTCACACACACACACACACACACACACACACTAGAATTATAATGTGAGAAAATAACTCTTATCATCATCGTAAGGGCCTTTTGTGTTATGTATGATCTACACAGATGCATATCTGTGTAAAAATGTGCATGTATGGTATACAAATGTGGAAACATTTCATGCAGCTCTTTTTTTTTATTTTTTTATTTTGTCCTATGACTTGATCGATCCGAAAATTCGCAGTGTTGTTCAGCACCTGAATAAGAAAGCAATCTCTCTCTCTCTCTCTCTCTCTCTCCCCTGCTATCTCTCTTTTTCTCACACACACACACACACACACACACACACACACACACACACACACACACACACACACCTCTTCAGGCAGAAAGGGTGAAGCTCGGAGCATGCCTTGGAATATTCCTTCTCAATTTGTGTGTCGGTGCTGTGGATACACAGGAGCAAGCAGAGGCCTTCCTTTGTCATGGAAACACCAATTTTTAATCTTGGGTCCTTAAACCAATGAATTCAAGCCTCTCACGTAGGGTAACAGACTCACTGACAAATGTATGCTCCCCAGATTGATCTGAAACGTGTGGCTGGATCAGACGCATGTATTATATTCAGAGATGCAGAATGAGACAACAAAAGGTGTAAAGGATCCAAACAACACCTGTAGTGTTAATACATGAGGCTAGATTGTTATTGAGGTGAAGCAGGGCTTATAACTGTTAAAGCAAAGCACTAACTGAGACTTGGAGAGGAATAATACTTCCTTCACAGCATATAAAAAAAGAAACTGGAATAGATTGTGGAAGAGTAAAAAAAGCTTGGCACATTTGTCACAAAGAAAATGTTTCAAGTTTTCCTCTGAGTCATCTCAGTATTTCTTTGATAACATTTAATTAGCAATATATCACTGTTCCAATGAGACCTAAAAATACACTTTTTTATATTAAAATATTTATTCAATTTTCGAAGTGTGTTATTTATTGAATTTTTTTTTTTTTTTTTTTTTTTTACAAAAACCTTGCCATCCACCAATTAGACTTTGGCCACACCCTCTCATTTAAACATGCGGCTCTGACGGTATCCCTGGCTACTGCCGGTAACCTTGGTGATTCGGTGGAGATATGCTGCAGTCAGTGGGCGTTGCCAGGGCGTGATATGAAAGCATAGCTGGAGCTGTGTGTGTGTGTGTGTGTGTGTGTGTGTGTTCGAGATCAAGCCTCTGTGAGAGACTTCATTTTGACGTATCCTTTGATGACGAGCACACACACACACACACACACACACACACACACACGCACACACACACACACACAGAAGAGATCGGGGAAAGGCTGTGAAATATGAAATAGCAGCATCTAAGTTCAGGTAGATTAATTTATTAAACATGTTTGTTCACCACAGAAAGAGGTTTTTAAGTGTTTTTTCACAAAGTATTCTTCTTCTATCTGCACTGTGATCTGTTCGTGTCCCTCCCTGTGGGCCTGAGAGGACCCAGAAGCAGGACTTCTATCTCTCTCTGTAATTTATGGCCAAATATTTGTGCCTAATCAACAGTTCTTCTGTATACTAAATCTCCTCAGCAACACAGATACACCTCCTCAGCATGGCCACTACTTCTATATATTTGTTTGGTCATTATGGTTAGACAATAAGTAAATCAATAGAGAAATTAACATTAAGTGCAAACATAATGCGTCTTTGAAATTATGTTCTCCCAAGAACAGTTCTTTGGTTTTTTTTCTGTGAATTAAGTTTATTGTACCCACTTCAGCATATTTTTCCTTATACTTAATTTTAATTACTAAACTCCATTTGTGTTAACTTTGGAAGTTCAACAATTTAAAGATATAACACATGAAATGAAGAAATACCAACAAAAAAAAAAACATTCTTTTTTTCCCACTTTGCTACTTTGTGCTTTTCCAACCCACTCCTGCCTTTTAATGTGCATAATCCCTCCCTGTGTTATCTCAGGCTAACGTACGAGGACGAGCACAGCAGAGTGGAGGAGATGCACTCGCAGGCTGAAGCTAGCAGTTTCCCAGAGAGGGTTGAGGCGGAGGCCAGCGATGTTCACTCGTCTGTCGAACACGCACACTGTCTATCTTTCACCAGAGAGAGACTCCCTTTGGCCTGGGCTGCCTTCATCAACACATTAGCAATATGCTTTGGCCAGCGTTTTTAACTTACTACAACAACACACAGGCGCTATCCAGACACAGAGGGGAAAGTGGGGAGGAGGTGCAAACAATCGTCACTGACTACAGACAATATGTAGATGACTTAATTGCCATTCCTTCAATGTTACGCCTGTTTTTTTGTCCTCAACCTTACTTTAACTCATTCTCCTTTCCTCCTCTGATGTTCCTCTCCTTTTCCTCCCACCCTTCTTCAAAAAGAGAGAGGTCATTACCCCCCCCCCCCCCATCAAATGTTTGACCCAATAAAGGGGTTTAATTACTATTGCCCAGCACTGGAAGTGACAGATTACAACTCTTAGTTCTCATTTTCCCCTGAAAAATGTATCACCAATCTGACAGCGAGCGTGTTTATGCATATTCAGTTCTATTCTGTGTTGTACACGATTGTGTGTGAAAATATTCTTCAAAGCAGCAGGTTGAAGGAGTGAGTGTGGACCTGTGTATAAATTTGTTGTATGTTGGTCCTCCTGAGACTCCGTTAGAAGAATGGCTTGTTGTAAATGGTATCCAAACTGTGCTAGTGCTGAGACTTTCAGAGCACAGTATAAAGCTGTACTTTGCATTGTATGTGTAAAGTGCCCAAAGAATAAGGATCATATATGCAATTTTAGCGGGATTTCTTTATGATCCCACACAGGGAAGTTGCTTTGCATACAAATAAGAGAAAACAAACGTCCGTCCTTTTCATTTGTAGAGAAAGAGACCATGTGTAGGACATTAGTTGGTGTGGGGTGCACATCGGTGGCCCTCCCAAGCGTTAAATTAACATCAGTGTAAAGGGTTATGTGAGTGTCCAGACCGTTTAGATATGACTATAAATTAATAAGCAGACAGGATCACAGCCCTGGAAGAAGAAGGCGAGTGACTGAGGGGGCGAGACAGAGGAGAAGAACAACAGAGAGGGGGCAGACAGATGAAATTACTCTTAAAGCCGTTCCCTTGGCACGTTGGTTAGGGCAGAAAATATCACCTGACAAAAACCTCTTTACTGGAGACCCACATCATGAGGTAAAAGGGGAACATTTCCGAACAGAAAATGTGCTTTAACATCCATAGCATCCTCTAGAATGACTGTTTTATCAATTAAAAAAAAACAATATATATAAATATATTAAAGCTTCTGTGAGGAACATTCTGTATGTGTTGATTTTGGCTCCCCCTTTGGACAAAGCTCTGCGTCACATATCTTTGATGTTCTTGTTCTGTACATGTGCAAGTTGTGTTATCAGACGAAAAAAACCAAAGGCTGTTACTGCAGCGAGCTGTAAGTCACCTCGTCTGACATCTAAAGCCCGTGATTTTCAAGATTAAAAACTACCAAACTACTATCACTGATGGTCTTGTATGCTTCTGTGGATCATATAGAAGCATTAATCTGTTCCTGTTTCATTACCTCTTAAAAAAAAACCCACAGGGGCTTTAAAAAGGCTGCGATAGGAACACTGGGCAAGCATTACTTAACATGAGGCATTTTTCATCTTGGGCAGCTGCTACCAACACTCTTTAACTGTTTACTATTGAAAATGACTAATTCTTCATGTTTACTGGGTTACACTACAGACAGACATTGTTGAGTCATAAAGTCTGAGAAACTGACAGACTTACAAAAACACAAATGTTTTTGCCAGACAAGTTTAGTCTGGAACAAACTGTTTTAATTTTTCTTTTCTGCCTTTAGACGATGAGTTAGATACACCAATTATTTAGCTTCATCCCTCGATGCTCAGGTTTAAAAATGTGACGATGTTTGGGGCTTATGCCTGCAACTACAAGCTCCTGCAACAACAATTCCTGTAGCTCAACAATACATATCAACAGTGCATCCTTGTTCTAAGATTAGATGTGTGATAAGATTCACACTCCATGTGCCTCTTACTGAATACCCCACTCCTCTTATTCTATGTTAATTGTTTGAGGTTAACACTTGCTTTGTAACTTTAAATCCTCACCGATGTACGGTATCCTGTGAGTGTGTGAACACAAATGGTGTGAGTTCCCTTTACATTAGTGTAGCTGTTGGATGAGACGCTCAAAGATCAGCTTTTCCTGGATTTTCTTTTTTCTTTTTTCTTTTTTTTTTGGTTCGGATGTCTTACAGGTGCAGTCGAGGTCAGGAAATTAAATATAAAATGAATACAACATATCAAATTTCTAATTTACAATCAGTAGCATGACAGGGACTTTGAGTGAGTTGAGTCCTCAGGAATTCAGCACACGATAGATACGGGAAAGTCAGTTTATTATGCAGACAATGTGAGGGGGAACGACGGTCTGTAGATGAAAGATCCAGTTATGCTCCACTTCTTCAGATCCATTTTTCCACTAGTGCCCCTAACCCTAGTATCCAGATCAAGTCCCTAAGGCCTGATGCTGATCTGTCATCCCCATTTCTACCTCCTGACTCTGTGAAGGTTTAATAAGTGTGCAGGGACATGAGAGAATGTGGCACTTTTCCCAGTTCCTGTCTCTTTTCCAGGCCTGTCCGGGACTTTTAAGGCTAATTCTCTTTAATGAGGCGAAGTCACATTGGATGTTGTATCGAAGCAGACATGGAGTATGTGTGTGTGTGTGTGTGTGTGTGTGTGTGTGTGTGTGTGTGTGTGTATCTATGTGTTTGTGTTTGAGTGTGTGCATTGGTAACATAAATGGCTTCAAACACCAAACTGTAAATCAAAGCTGATACTGACCTTCTGATTCCTAAGTAACCATAGCAACCAGGAGTGGTTAAACACTGTGCGTGTACTGATGTTACATTAATTTCCTGGAACTTATGGAGTGTGATACTTGCTTTGAAAGGGTCCTTTATCCTTGCTTTTATCTGTAACCCAGAGTAACCCATTCCAAATCAACTGTGTAAGTGTAAAATTGAAAACAGCTTTGTTTTTCCGTTTCTGCTCTCCGTGTCTAAGTAGTTGTGTCTTTTCAAAGAGGCCGGTTTCATTTAAAAGTGGTCCTCTTTAACCTTACAGCTTGCTAAAATATCAATAGCATTACCGCTGTGCTTTCTTTGACACATCTTGATGCATCTCCTCCACGCAGATCGTACAAGCTTCTCGCTGATAGATGTTGTGATGTTTCAGAAAAAGGTTGCTCCAACACATTTCTCTGCTCTGCACACTGTGCCCTTCTCTCTAGTATGTGTCCTGCTGCGCAGGGCTGTGATGGCTGCTATTCACAGGGTGGCCTTCGATAACACTTCTGGCATAAAGATGGTTTGACCTCAGTGTTGCTTGCGTGCGTGTGTGCGTTTGTGTGTGTGTGTGCGTGTGAAGGCTCATCGTCGAAGGATATGTCAAAATGAATGCGGAAAGATATGGAGAAAAAAAAAGTTTCATAGAAATCCAGCAGAGTAATGTATGTTTGTCCCTATAGCAACTGTATCTCTTAATTACAAATTGATACTGATGCAAAGTCATGCCTCATAGGCCATTTGGTTTAAGTGCTGAATTTTTGCATCATTCATACTGTTTGAATGGCTCACAGTGTGTTTAATGTCTTGCACTTTTGCTTAATCACAAAATGCCTTTGAACTTAAAATAGCAGAATCAGAATAGTTGCTGTTAAGTGCATAGGCTGGTGTGTGTGTGTGTGTGTGTGTGTGTGTGTATGTGTGTGTGTGTGTGTGTGTGTGTGTGTGTGTGTGTGTGTGGCATGTTCGACAACAGTGTAAATTTGAATTTGTCTTCTTGGTGCTCAAAGTGAGCAGTCCTGCAAACTAAATATGGCTCAATGCACATTTAATGATAACTCATATTTAGTTTTGTTGAACATATTTTCATCAAATTTGAATCGTGCTGTGATGAAATTCGTTTGGCTTAAATCCTTCTTTTTACATTCCAAACCCTCTTAGACCTGTCTTTTAAGTCACATTATTGCTATAACCCAGTGGCTCGCTGTGAAATGACCATTAGGTACTTAACTCTTCGTCTTGGTAGGCAGTCAGTAAAGTAATTAGATTAGTAATCAATAAAGTATTGTATCAACATTTCTTCTAGCATATCCTTAATCATTGTTCTGATGGGATGCCTAATGTGCTGACAGTATTTAATACTTTCATCTCAGCAGATCTTTCTTTCTCGGAGTCGCTCTCACTTCCACTCATGTTCTTGATTATCAGAAGCACTCCGCTTTGATTCGCGAAAATGTCACTCAGAACTTGTGCTGGATCTGGTTGGGTCCTTGAATGCAGCATTTAGGGCTTGAAGCTGTTTGAGTTGTATCCTGATGTAAGAAGAAGAGGATACTGTATCTGACATGAATATCCTTTAAGTCTTGTTCATATTTTACACATTTTGACACTTTACTTATTTCAGAGCTCACTCTAAAGTTTGTTTGTCCCTCAGAGTTATTTATCCCTGCACATTACAAAGCTTGAGTGTGTAGACTGAAATGATAGATCTGCTGTAAAGCCTGTAGACCTCAGAGGATCATCTCTTACCTCCTCATTGTAAACATGCAGTGTGTTCACTGTGTCACTGGGCTTAATAGTTCCATTTTCAAAAACTCCCTCTGGGGCTTCTTGATTTTAACACTTGTTTTGCTCAGGATTTTATTCATCCAGTCGAAATATGGTTGGATATTTTTTATTTCTCTTGATGTAGGATGCTCTCGGATATACATTTGTGAATAGCCTCAGGTTTGTCACTATTCTGAAGAGTCAATTAATAGTTAGTCAATTAACTGACGACTGATGAATCACATATCAACGTTTTTACTGCTGACATGCAGTTGTTCATAGAGGTGGTCAAAATAATCGATTCATGTACAAATCGAGATTCTTCTCTACTAAGATTAAAACTTAACCATAATTTCCAAAAGTTGATTTTATTAAAAAGAAAAATAATAATAAAAAAAATAAAATCATCAGATGCCCAAAGATTCCCAGGCCCTTGTTTCAAGGTTTTAGCAATCCCAGTGTGAGTTTAGCTGCTCTTTGTTTAAAATTAATACTTCATAACCTCTTATGAAATTAAATGTACTTAACCAGCATAATTCGTAGTTTGTGACGCTTTATCATTTCACATAAGCTTGTTTCTTTAGTTGCTTTGTTTCACCAATACATTTGACTGTCGCTAGCATTTTTCAGATCCTGTCAATGTCTGTATAAAGACAGCCTGTTTTCACTACCAGGTCATCAAATATGATAGCTTGGTTAGTGGTCCAATGCCTCTTGTGCCTTCTTATCTTTTCTTATATAGCATTAAAGTCAGGTGACGTTGTATGAAGCATGCAAAAACTGCTCGACATGGACATCAGTGGTGATGGATGTTTATAACAAAAAATGGAATTTGAATCCTAGGGAAAAAAGTTTAATTTTTACATGTTGAAGAAATGATCAAGAAAAGTAAGAGGTGGTTAGTGACTTATGTATGATATCAAAAAGGTTGTATTATGGGGGGCGCTGGTGGCGCAGTGGCAGCACGCGCTCCCATGCTTCGAGGCCACAGTCCTCACGCAGGCAGCCCGGGTGCCCCGTATGCTGCTCCCCACTCTCTCTCCCCAATCTTCACTCCCGTCCACTGTCCTTCCTCTCTAATAAAGGCAAAAAATGCCAAAAAGTATTTAAAAAAAAAGAAAAGGTTGTATTATGTGATGTACGTTAATAGCTGAAGTTAATAATGTAATTAATGTAAGTTAATAGCTAATTTTCACATATGAGCTACTGAAAACATCTCTTCCCCGAATCTATTAAATTGATTTTGTAGCCTTAACCTAACCAAACTGTGTCCTAACATGGCCGCTTAACTTTGACATTTCCAAACTTCTTTTTGCGAACTTGACGGCTGAGCGTTGCAGGGGCCGCACTGATAAAAGAGTGGTATCTGGATTTTTGTTATCTGAAGCGTACGGCCTCAGACCTCACTGCTGTATGTGCTGAAATCTCATTTTAGACATGAATCTTGATTTGTCAGTAACTTATTGTTGTTAACTTACTCAGCTCTTGTGATGCATCAAAGTTGATGACTTGCTAGTTTGTATAATAAGATACATCAGTAATGTGGTTCTTTACATAAATTATAACCACCACTTTTTAGGGAGGTGAATATTTGATGAAGAGCACTTTCCACCACAAACCTCTTTGTAAAACCTCATCATGTAGCCTTTTCATGCCAACAATGACAAGAGGAAATGAAGGCTCTTAAACCCCTGCCAAACACACACACACATCCACACATCCACACACACACACACACACACACACACACACACACACACACACACACACACACACACACACATACACAAGCCATTGGCAGGTAACTTTGTGTCTCAATATCCAGCACCCTCTGCTGCAGCGCCAAGGGTGCCACAGGCCTCTGGGTTGTGTTTGAAGTGCAACAAGCCGCTTCTGTCCTCGTACATGTCGCAGATGGGGAGCCTGAGCTTGGCATCAGGAGAGAGAAGGGGACTCCCATTGAGATCAGTCACAGGAAACAGAAAAGACAAAAACATGGACACACAGAAAGGGAAAATACATGGCACATACACATAGTCTGAAACATTTTTTAATATCTTTTGATTGCATTTCATATTTAACGAACAATAAGAACAATATCAGTGAATTAATTTGTTCTAGCGCAGTATAGACAAAAGTATATCTTTTATTGATCAATGCATACAAATTTCAGGCGACCCGATTTCAATTCCATGAAAACCTATGAGTGGTCGGGAAAGCCTGTTCCATCGCATCACATTTCATGTAAGTGGTTTCTTTATTTTCTTTGAGCTTTTAGAACAACTTACACAACTTTAATCCTGGGAAGTTGTGGCGGAAGTCTTGTTGGCCCAACAACCTTTTTTGAATTTGGCAAAATAAGCAACTGAATAGCAAAAATGACAATAAATGGTATATCCAGTTCTAGTTGGATCAATATTTATCTTTATTCATGAAGAGCTCAGTCACTCATTTAACCCTAAGAACCCATGATTTAAATCAACCTCTCTTTGTTTCTGATGAAGACTTCACCAAAAATGTGCTCTATGTATGTATACATGCTTTGAAAGACTGCTTGTAAAACCATCATATGCACAGACAGAAAGTACAGATGGGTTGAGTCTGGATACACACATAAGGAAAACCCACACGCAGACCCATAGCACATACACACAGTCACACAGAGGAAAGATCAGATGTACACAGACGGTTCAGTGCAGACAGTGCCGCTCACATCTCTATTGGCGTCTGGGCCAGAAGAGGAGACATCAGGTAATTAAAAAAGAAAAAGTGAGAGAAAGAACAAGGGAGGGGGAGAGTGGGAGGAAGGGAGTGGAGTAGGCCAGTAGGGAGAAAGATAATGGACAACCTCATGCAGCTTCGCCTGAAAACATAACTTGTCATTAGCGGTGCCATCAGCAGCCGCCATGTTAAATCCCTTGGGTTCTGCTACAAAGCTCGCCATGTACGTCAGGCACAAAGTCCTCCTGGAGGGGGGGCTGCCTCTTATTTTTTTGTTATCGTTGCCACTTTCAAACTTTGCATTTTGCCTTCAACTTTTATATAAGAATGATTTGCTGGCACCAATGCATGCGAGTCCAAGCCAGGTGTGCGTGTTCGTTGTGTGTTTGTCTCGGCCTGTCAAGTGGTTGAATATTAAATGGGAACTGTCAGGCCCGCTCAGGAAGAACTTTGCTTCTAGGCACGTCCAGCTCAGTGCTCCAGGCAAACAAGAGGAGAAAAATAAGAGAGAGAAGGTGAAGAAGTTCATCAGGGGCAGAAAACCTAAAACACCACTACAGAGTCAGAAGAAGAGAATAATGACAAATGTTGGTCTTAAGTCCCTTAGCTCCAGTCGATTGTCCTGTTTGGGAAAAATGAGGGAAGACAGAGTCATCATTATGAACATACACCTTGTTTTTACATTTGTTTTCTGTTGTCATGGCAGCCGTAAGTGACGTTAGCCTGTGTCATGTGTCTGTTTGTTTGACCCCTGTCTTTGAAGCAGAAAAAAAGCTTCAGAAAGCCCACAGAGGAGTTTTGAGTAAATAGAGAAAGAGATCCACCGACATTGTGAAAAACATTTGGCATAGTCTACATATTTAGAAAATACACAATGAACAAATGCAAAAATACCCACAAACTTTATTTGTTAGCTTCAAAGAGTAAAAAGGTAAACATGTGTTTCGAGGCAATTAAATAGCAATCAGGGACATATGAATTCCCCTCTCCACTTCTTTTTCTTTAAACTCTTGCCTGTAAACAAACTGAAGCAGAGGTCCGTCATGCAGGGGCAAAAATGAATAAGTAAAAACAAAAAAGTCACACATGCATATTATTCACATGGGGCTGTCCATTTGACTGGCTGTGCTGTTGGTGCAGAGGAGGAGGTAGAAAAGTGGCCGAGCGCTCTCTCTCTCTCTCTCTCTCTCTCTGCTCAGGCTGATTTGAAGTGAATGAGTCTCTCGTTCTGTACGCCATCTAAATATTTCAGCAGTTCAGGCGCCTTCTCTAAGCCTAGCCGCAGCGCTAACTTGTCATTGACCATTAGTGCTAACCTGCTGCTTCTGCTTCTCAGCTTTATCATCTACCTCCTTTGTTGCTCTCAACTTTGTTTCTCCTTTTTCTCCATGCTGTGCCGAATGCTAATATTAACCATAGGCAAATCTGCTCCACCAGAAATCTAAAAGAAAGTCAATAAGGGAGACAAAGAAACAACACAGTAAACGTTCATAGTTACATACATATATGAATAAGACATACTACGCTCTGGGTTATAGTTTATAGTTTATAGTTATTTTGCTCTGACTGAAATATGTTGGTCAGTCCAGTTTATCAAGAGGGTTAGTTGGAGGAAAATTTGGAGATCATGGTTTAACATGTGCAGCATTGGTTCACATTTAAACTCTTTTAAGTGAATAGTTGCAAACGAGGGAAACACACCCTGCATAAAGAAGCAAACAATAGAAATAAAACCCTCTGATAATACTCAGAGACTTTTATACACTCACTCACATAACACAGAGGCTGGATCAGTCGGAGAACAACAGGTCCGCCTGTCAACACAGGCACAGTCTGATTCCAATCGATTCAGATCTTACTTGTGGACACTGTTTTGGCTAGAACACACACACACGCACACACACACACACACACACACACACATAGACAGACAGACGTGAGTCATAAGCTCTAGGCAAGAATCTTTTATAGTGGCTTTGGCCCTTGTTGCTAATCTGTCTGTACCGCGGTGTGTGTGTGTGTGTGTGTGTGTGTGTGTGTGTGTGTGTGTGTGTGTGTGTGTGTGTGTGTGTGTGTAATGTAGAAGAGAGCGTCTCTGGAAAATATCGAGGGAGATGATGGATAAAACAGGTTTCTATAAGAGTCTTAGCCCTATGCTCAACCTGACAACAATTCTGGCTGAAATAAAAAGATTTGGTGCCACAGAGAAGACAGCGGGGTTGCGGGACCAAGACAGAGATGTGAAGCTGTCATTGTCGCCTCCCTTTTTTTCTCTGTGCTGCTGGGTTTGAATGGCCAGCGGACTCTCTCATGTCACATAGGCGCCTGGACAACTTGAAAACTGGATTTGTTTTGTGTCCAATTTTCACGAAAATTTGGTCCATTTCCAGCAGTTTGTTTACCATAAGTGGTGCACTCTCGTTCCCTGATTTCTGACTCTTTCCACTATTTTATATCTACAAAAAGCCAACAGTTACATCTAATAAAAAAAAGATTTCTTTTTTTTATTAACTTGACCTTCAAGGGGGAGGGGCGAAGTTTTTATGAGTGATCTAATCATGTCAGTCAAGCAAAAGTTCATCATAGTGGTTCTGAGGGACCTCTCATGTCTTATTAACCTTTGTCCCGGTGTGTAACTCTGCTTAAAGAGAGCTTTCTGAAAATGTTGTTTTAACCTCCACATTTAACTATTGCTGACTCCCTTTTTACACAAGATGAATCAAACTTAATGCATCCACTGTGCGAAAAATGAACCAACAAGGCTGCATCAACCCTTCCACTGTAAGTTTGTTTGGATCAGTTTGACAATGACTTTTCTATCTTGAAGTCAGGTCCAATTGTGTCTGGTGTGTCTAAGCTAATTAAAGCTGAATTATTGATACTCTAGTGAATAATTCAAAGGGGATAATTAGGTATAGAAACAATGGTAAACACAGGTAGAAGGGGAAAGAGAGATAGGAAATGAAATGGAGTGGAAGAAGGGGACAGTATGGCCTTTATTGCTCTGGCTCTGTGCCAATCCTCTCACTCTCTGGGCCCCCTCTCCTCCCACTCCCCTTCTCCATGTTTATATTATTCACATCACTCCTAAAGCCTCGTATTCTGTCCTTGACTCTTCTGTGTCCGTGTCTCTCTTTCACCCTTTCCTGCTTCCTTTCCTTCACTCCGACCTTCCTCCCCTATCTCCTCTTCCTCGCCTGTACCTGCTCTTGACTCCTCTCCTCCGTGCCGCACCCATTAGACTTTCCTTCCCCCTGTTGCTATGACATTAGCTAGCTGTAGCAGTGTCAGGTCGGTCTTGAGGGATGAGCCTAAAGAGCTAAGTCTAGCTTTTTTCATTTAATTACTCCTCCCTCTCCTTCTCCTTCTCTTGCGTCCCTCTCTTCCTCCTCCCACCCTTGCTCCTTGGATCTCACACCCTGCGTGAGTCTCCCTCCTCTTCTCTCCTGTCATTCTTACGCCTCTTTGTCTGCTGCTCTTTTTTTCTACCTGACTCCACCTGTCTTCATGCATGTATCCCCTCCCCCGTGTTCTTTCTGTCTCGCTGTCTGCATCTCCCAAAGAGAGGCGGTAGAGGAGGAGGTGGAGGAGGAGGAGATTGGAGGGACAAACATCGCACCCACTTCCTTCCTATGAAACTGCATGCAACCATGTGGAAATACTCCACCCTTATTCCCTTTTCTCTCTGGTCTGTTTCTTTGGACTAAGTGAGTGAAAACACTAAACAGGACCTCTGATTGTAGATGTGTTGCTGCAGCCAGTTTAACACACACACACACACACACACACACACACACACACACACACACACACACACTGCACACTGAGGCTCTGCAAAGTATGTAAAAGTGCATGTGTGGCTTTTTGTGTTATGGCCTAGGCTTGACCTTGATTACCACGGTGACAATGAAACTCCTCATTAGTGCTGGACTGGAGGAAACAGTCGGGTAATGAGGGAGCAGTATTGTCCTCAGGCAAACAAACACACACACAAAAATACATGCACACACACAGATGCCAATGCACCACTTTGTATTAGTGCTTGCATGCACCTGCTGACACCTGAGCTTATGCAAGATCTCATACATAAGCCTCATGCACACACGCACACACACACATACACGCTCCTTCTGAGTACATCTCAGTCTCTTGGCCCCCCACTCAGTTGTCTCGCCTCACCTTCTGTTTGGTGTTTTTTTCTCTCCCACACACATTCTGCCTCTACCCCCCGTCTCTGTCTTCCTCTCTGTGTTCTGCCCACCATACAGACCTCACAGACCTCACTGCCCACTGAGCTACGGGCCGGGAACATCAAAGTGTCGCCCTCTGGTGGAAAAGCACTCATGGCAGAAGATTATACCTTTTAATCCAAATTTTTATATAAAATTATCAAAGGAAAAATTCTTACACCCAATGACTGAACTTGTCGTATGACTGAGATTTGAACCATGACAAGTGTCATTGATTTTTATTCTTTTTTATAAATTGTGGTAGCTCATCTCTGTTAGTCCAGAAAAGCATGTTCCTTTCACATCCTGGCAATTATCAGCTATTAGAGTATTTAAGTTACCTAAAGAATTAGGGTTTTGATGTAAAGATTTGGAAAGCAATTCTCAAAAAAGTGCGTTGAGTTTTTAACCCAAGAGTTAAGCAAGTTCAGCATTGCCTAACCAGAAAAATAGTATGCTTAGCCAAGTATAGCTAACTTGTTCCTGTGTATGATAGTAAAGGTCAAAGAGCCCATAACAAAAAAAAAAAACAGAAGTGAATTGGGTTAAACAACAAAAGGCATTTTCCCCACCAACATGTTTTGTTGTATTTTCTTATTAAGTGGGACCCAGTACTGGATCTATTCTCCAATTTGTCATTTAAAAAAAAAAAGTCTGAATCATACGTTAAATTGGCCACAGTTGTAAAATAATGCATGACAAATTTAAAAACAGGTGATACAGGGGACGCCGGTGACGCAGTGGCACTGTGGCCCATGTATCGAGGCTCAGTCCTCGTATGGGCAGCCCGTGTTCGTGTCCGGCCCGTGGCAGTCCTTACCTCATGTCTCTCCCCACTTTCCTACCCTATCCACTGTCCTCCACTATAATAAAGGCTATAAAACGCCCAAAAATAAATCTTAAAAAAACAACAACAACAAAAAAAACGTGTAATACAGTACTGTGAGGAGAAACCAGTTCACTGGAACGTGTGCAATTAAATAGAGCTGATGGGGGAAAAAATACGTCCTTCCATCTTTCCATTTTTTTAAATTTAGTTTGTTGAAGCCAGTGCACATATATGTGTCATGTAAGGTTAGTGTAGTCCAAGCTGCAGCCTGAGCTATGAGCAAAATCATTTTCCTCCCCACAGTGATGAGAATAAACAAAGCTAAAGTGTTACAGCAAAGAAATATTTAAGAGGAAACAGTGTTGAAACTTGGTGTAGGATTGTTTTTCAAATGTATACAAAACTACTACACGGATACCACCAGATGGGTTATTGAGACGTGCTTATTTTTCTTAATGACAACTATAACAGAACTATAGAAATTCAATTCTTAGTCCTGTCATGCTGTGGCAATTAACTCCTTGAGTTGAAAGGATCCCATATTATGTTACATGCTCACAAACACGGTTCATAAACAAAGCAACAATGTGTTTCATTCCAGGACAGTAAACGGTCCATGGTCGTTTTTAAATAACTTTGTAACAAGGATTTTTTTGGAGAACTCAGGATCTGTGACTTTTAACATGACTCTTGTGAGGGAACGAAGGTAGGAACAGATGTGTGAATTTGAGTGAACCAAATACCTCTCCCTTTTTTTTCTCTTTTTCTGTCATTGTATATCCAACAAGAGTGATTATTCTCATGATTTTCCCACTTTGATTGCTCCTCTCAGAAGTGGTACGACATGACAGAGCCAGAAAGGCAGCTCTTACAATTCAAAGGTAGATAAGGGAGTCTATCTTGCACTCTGCCACTCACCTATCCACTCTCACAGCATTTTGACAGGCTGCAGTGGTAAAAGAGGAGAAACTTCAAAAATTAAAGAAGCAGAAGGTAATGACACATGGTGGTGTAAAAGATAGAGGGAGATAAAAGTAAAGGAAAAAAATCTGCCATGCCACACATACTAGTTTTCCATGGTAGAGACTATCTCAAATAGAATTGAACACAATATACAGATATGTAATAACTTAAACAAACTCCATAACAGAATAACTATTGGAACAAACTTTGAAAACAAGTTAGATATATAAGGTTTTAAAAGATGATTATGAAATATATTCCAAATAAATGAATGAAATAATATAAACAAATACTTCCAATAAAAGGATATGTGCAATATGACCCTCTTACCACTTAACGTCCACTGCATCAACGTTTTTATCCACCCATCCTTTTTATCTCTATGTATAAATCTTGCATAGACAGCTACAATAACATGGGGCGCATGGCTCTTAAAGACGTGCAGACATACATTGCTTCTTGTTAGTCAGTTCTCAGAAAAGTTCTCTTTTAACATGTTTTAAGAGTTTTCAGCCTGCAGGACCTAATAAACATCCTTAGGACAGTATGGCTGCTTGTGCTGTCTTTGAAGGTATCATGCTGACTTCGTCTCTGTGACAACATGCCTGACCCTCCGCTTTCTGCAAGAACAAATCTCAGTAGATGACACTTCAAACATGAGGAAGAGGGGGTTAACACTTAAAGTCCTGATTTTCTTTTTTTTTTTTTTGCAAGACTGGACATGTAATCCATCCATTTGGAGGAACTGGTCCCGAGAAGCATAACTTCTGATTTGCATGTATTTTGAGACATTCAGTTTTTATATGTCTCAGTGGCAAAGGTGTTACAATTCAAAAGAAGAGAAGACATGAGGAACTTTGATCCACAGCAGCAGTGCATAGTGCATGTAGACAGAAACATATTGATCTTGTTGCACAATAATATGGCAGGAAGTACCGGTAATCCAATACAAGTGTGATACATCATTTAGTTGCCTATTTCACTCATCGCAACACCTAGACGGATATAAATCCACCGGACACCGAATGATCCAGGGGAAATGTTTGATAAGACACTGATGTCAATATAGCACAAAAAAAAAAAAAATCAGCTAATGAAACATTTTACCTGAAACATCACACTGTGCATTTGTTTTACCCGCGCCTCCTTAGCAGCTTTATTTCATCATGAAGGTGAGTTCCAGCATTCATCAAAAGTAACACTCATCCACACACTCACACGTGTGTCTCCATCGGTAGCACTCCTCAAGCTGCTAACAAAGCGTTGTTATAAAATCAACAGTAGAGTCAGCACCGTTCTGTGATCTATCTGGTGGCCTCAGGAGACTTGTGTGTCTGTGTGTGTGTGTGTGTGTGTGTGGAGTAACAAGTGCATAAGCATGCCTTTGTATGTGCGTGCCTGTTTCTTTCACTTGCATGTGGGGTCAAAGGGTGGATCACAGGGGGTAACTCCCAGTAATAGCATGTGTTTGATTGGTTCTAGTTGCTGCCCTGACACTTTTTGATTGGCTGTCAGGCCTAGCAGTCAGATCAGTGAGCAGGTAGGGGAGGGTCCTCTGTCTGCTCTGTTGCTAGGTTACAGGTATACCCAATAGATGTGGAGATAGAGAGATAGAGTAGAGATAAAGACGGGGATGGGTGTGGATCTGAGCATGGATCTGTGTGCCACTGTGAGTGTGTGTGCATGTGTGACAGCCAGCAGAAGGGAGGGGTCGTTATGACTGAGGGTTAGGAGTGGTGGGAGGACAAAAAATGAAAGAAGAGGAGCGACAAAAAGTGAAAAATACTGTGGGATTTCTAATGAGTGAGAGGATTAAAGTGGGTTTATGCGCAGTGTTCATACAAACATCATTTATCCACAATCCAGCAATCCAAGCTGACAGCTTATCCAAACAACCAAAATGGATCGAATATGGAGAGATCTGAAAACTGCAGTGTTTCTTGCATTTCATTTTGTCATTTTGAAAACACTAAATGGTACCAAAATGCTTTATTTTGGGAATATAAAAGACTGAATAACTTGACGCTCTTCCACTTCCTGATTTAAACCCTGCAGGTGAAGAGATTCAATTATGACTGTCCAGCAGATCCCAGGCCTGTGGTCTGTTTGTTATTCATTAAAGTGTTGTTGTATTAATCACACACTGCCCCAGACAACACTGCTCTGAGAACAGCTGCTCGGCTGCACTTAGATTGCAATCATAGAGCGGTCAGTCGCCACTAATCGGGGTCATTTATCAATCCGGAAGACCACACACACATAAACGGGAAAGCAATGAATTACACACAAACACGAGCACACGAACACGCTGATCGATGGCTGGGCAAGGCCTGTAAGAGGGATTGATGGGTGCTCGGCTGGTGCCGTTTGTGTGTGCGTGCAAGTGCTGGCATCAGAACGACCTGGTGCACACAAAGGCTAAAGATCTGTAAAGATTAACCTCCACTTGATTAAAATGTGTGTCAGGCTTGTCAGTTTCAATGTAATGTGGCTGAGCAATTACTCGTTTTTTAATTTTCATCGAATCATTTCAAAGAACAATTTCTACAGATGCATTACAGATTGATTTAAATATCTCAATGACTTAGATGTTTGATGACAACTTTGAATCGCGTTCCTCGAAAGAAGGATGGTTGGACATTGTAATGCAGACAACTCAGTCAAAAATGTCTTTATCAACTGTATCTATAAAAATATATATCAAATCTGCATGATAAAAGAGCAAACTGTCCAACCAGTAGCTTCTGATAATTCAATCATGTGGTCTTCTGTCGTGGATTTAGAGTTAAAGGAGATCTATTATATTCACATTCACTATTAATGACATCACTCAGGGACACCTATTGTGTAGCGTTGCAGATTATGTAAGTTATGATCTTATTTATCTTATACTGGGGTCAATAAAATCCCTAATTTCAGCCTCTGAATGAAACGGTTCATCTGAGCTACTGTCTCTTTAAGGCCCCTCTCCACATGTTCCCACTTTTCTCCAATTGGCCAGCTCGGTTCGCAGTCGTAGGGAAATTTGAGTGAACTTCTGGGTGGGAAAGCGTCCTTGAAACAGCTGCTGGAGTGGCCATGTCCTATAACTTTGCTCTAATACGTTGGCAGCCAAGTCCCGTAAAGTTCACCGAACGACTTGTTCCTTGCAGCAGGGAACCACATGTGCAGATTACTCCTCGTGTTTCTTGTGTTTTAAAAATATTTGCCGAGGACATCCAACATCATAACATGATGTATTTAAAATATGAATCACTGTGATAGATCTCCTTTTAGTTTTTTGATCTGTTACAGAATGGGGACATTACATTGTTGACTTGTTCTTTTTAACATGTAAATATACACACATGCACAAACATGATCTTAATAGACATTTTTGAGGAGTGAGGAGGATACATGCTAAACAGTGAATGACTGCTACTGCTGCAGCAGCTAAGCAATGGTGTAGCATTCTGGGCTAGAAGTCTGCAGCTGTGGCAAGTTTTGCAGGACCAGCAGAAACAAATGTCCTGTATCTGTAGAGATCATAATGTGTCCTGCAGAAATCCTCTGTAACGGTAAACATTTGAAGTGAAAGTCGATCTATTGTTTTAAGGCGAGTTATTTAATTATAGTCGATATGAGCTTATCTTCATCTTGCACAAAGTTAATTTTTAAACTCTTAAACAAACGTTTCCTCCGAGATTGCCTGAGGTGTCCTGCCCCAGGGTGTGTTCGGAGCTCTGAGCTTTCCTTAATGGCACTCTGGCATTGTTAAAGATGTAAAAAAATAAAAAAACCAAAACACAACATCAGCCTCTCTAAACCCTCCGCTGGGGTTGGAGTAAGTTTGATCCAACAATATATCAGCTTTATGTTGCACAACCTGTGGCCCTCTGCAGCAAAGTGCCACTCTGTGTGGAAAGTGCCCGAGCCTCGCTTTGCAGAGACAACAGTACTGAGACTGAGTATGAATGCTTCTGATGGTTGGATCTTGTAAACTTTCCCTACACTTGTCCTTACTCCTCCATGTTGGTCAGGCCAAGAACATTTGGCTGTCTGGGAAAGCTGTCAGATTGTGGAGAGAAAAAGAACGAAGGGTGAGACGAGGGATGTGAGGAATGAGGGAGGAGGAGGAGGAGGAACTTATTTTTGTCTGTGCAGAACTGATTCTAAAGTAAATTATGTTTTCCATTCTTTAGCTTCTTAGAGATCTTTGTCCGTGACCCCAAAGCGTCCTTTTCTT